>NC_061815.1:27992985-28672485 GCF_021462225.1 Girardinichthys multiradiatus | reverse complement strand
AAACTCCAGTAATAAAACTGGGACAAAGGACTGGTCAGGTCATGAGGCCCTGACCCTGATGTTTGAATGGAAAACTTTAAAAGTCCAACTTCTAACTCCAGGCTGATTTGGGATCAGCCGGACAAAACACGCACCTTGCTGATCGCATCCATCTTCCGTGATTCAGCACACTTGTACAGCAAATCAGAACAGCTCAGCATAAAACACTTCAATCAGAATTGCATCCAACAAGTTGATACCTTGGATTTACTACTAGTGATTCTAAATCACCTTAACTATGCCTCATCCTGCCCACACCTCTAAATGCACCTATCCAATTTTATATAAAAAAAGAACGAACTTAGCTTTACTTTGATTTCTTCTCTTCAACGGTTGAAGATGGGTCAGGTCTGAAGAAAAACAAGGGGGGATCACGCGTCTGTGATCAACTCAAAAAAAAAACTTCTCATCCGTCCAAAATGGGGAAAATATGAAGAACCGTTTAGTCGACTGAATCACAAGAGGTCTCCTTGGAAATAAAACCTTTGCGGTGTGTCGGCGGGGTCTTCGATCGGTATATGAATCTTCTGACCTTCTTGTATTAGACGGATTTCCAGCTTTCAGGCTCTTTCGGGAATGGCCATGTGGAGGAAAAGTTCACCTGCGAGCTTTTGTGTCTCCAGATATGTGCCTCCGTTGCATCTTCCCGTGAGATATGTTGGAAATGGCGGTTTAAAAGTTTGTTTCTTCAGCTTATAAAACTTTAATGAAATCAGCTTTGATGTCCATCACTGCAACAAAGGTGCGAGCTGTGCATGTTAAACTGTGAAGCCCAGTCGGCCCAAATGGATCTTTATCTGGTTAAATAAAGATTTAATTAAACAAACGTAACCAGATTATTACTAAACATACACTACCGGTCAAAAGATGTAGAACACCTTTCTCATTTAATGGTTTTCTTTATGTTTCTGATTATTTACATTGTATATGAAAAGGCATCGATACAGTGAATGAACATATATGCAATTATGTAGCAAACAAAAAGACTCTTTGGAAAACCATTTCTGGAAAACTAATGAAGCTCATGGAAAGAATGCCAAGAGAGCAATGCAGTAATCAAAGCAAAGGGTGGATATTTTGAAGAATCTAAAATATAAAAATGTTTATAGTTATTTAACACTTTTTGTTTACTACATAATTCCATGTGTGTTTATTCACGGTTCACAGTGTGAACGGCTAGCTGTTGTCAATAAGCCACTGTAGTATGGAATTTATTGAAAACAGCTAGGGAAAGCTGATGACATTTAGTTTATGATGTAAGGCTTCTATAATCAAAACAAAAATAAAAAATATTTTTAATACAACCTAACAGCTTAGCAGGACTGTAATCATGGCTTTGCTGCAGACGAGCATGGCCATATTATCATAATCATGTCCTGTTATAATAGCAGAAGAAACAAGCTGCACCTGTGTCATTGGTAAATAACCCACTCCTGATTATTAGCATCTTTGCTAATTTCCAACTCAGTGCTAATTTATTCTGCTCCGGGCAGATTGCTTTGGTTATTACAGAAATGAGATGTCGATCAATGTAATATTAGTATCTCATCCACATAACCAGCCACACCCTTTTCCGCAGTGTAACCATATAACGACTTTCCCTGCTTGCTGCTTTTCTGGGGTCAGAAACCATGGACAGCACAAGATAGTGAGGTCGTTATGTTTATCTTAAACTGTACCAAGCAACTGCCATTTTAAATAGTTAAGTCTTCAGTTTTTAAATATACAAACTATTCCAGAAAATGAAGGGATGTCCAGATAAATCCATCGGGTGCAATACTTCTTAGAGACCTGCATGGGCATTTAAGAAAATAATTTAGAAATTTAACATAATTTACTGAAGTGGTTGTTTTTAGGTCATTGATTCTCATGTGATATGACTGGCTTTACGTTAGGTTTATTTTTTTATTTTTTGAAATCTGAGTAATGTACTGCTGATGTTATTTAATTTATTACTTTGAACCTTTTTTGATTGGGTTTCACTTTTGCTGTGCTTTGTTATTTAGTTTTGCAGCACATTACAGTTGCTCAGAAACTGTATTTTTACAAAGCTATGTTATTGTGTCATCTATTTGTTATATAATGGAATTCTGCAGCAACTCATCAAATTTAGCCTGAACCAGCAGAAACATCCAGTGCAGTGGAAGACATTCTTCCCTGCTCCAGTACGTAAGAAATCCCACCTATTGTTAACAGGTACAGACATGTTATCCATTAGATCACACTTTTATTGGCACACTTGAGTAAGAAAACCAGCACAAACGTGGATGCTTTAGCAATTACTTGGATTAATGACTACTTGACAATCAGACCACAGTTTGTGAGACTAACATGTTGTATGTCTGACCAGGTAGTCAATGGCACAGGAGCATCACAGGGTTATTGACCCCCACCATTTGCTTTTTACTGTACACTTTTACTCAATGGAATGAGAAGCAATTTATTGGGAAAACTAACAAAATTGTACTTACATGTGGCGACTTTATCATAGACTTTCTCAGTACTAAAATTACAAGCCCACAGATAATTTTATCAACGAAATGCACAGTTACTCTATTTCCAAAAATCTGTAGACCCTGCAGAATCACATCACAATCTGGCACCCTGATTAATAAAATTTTACAAAAAAATAAAAAATAAAAATGTTAGGCAACTGTTAATCAGCGAACAGTGATCATTTAACTGTTTTTGTAATATATAACAGAAAAGATAATAATAATAAATCAGAAAAGCAGTATAATGAAAACATATGAATTAAATAAAAACAATTAAGAGTGAGCTAATGAAGGTAAATGGGGATATAATCCATCAACAAAAATATATTAATGTAGATCTTAATGTAAAGGCTTTCATATGAAGTAAATGGAGTAAAGCTGTGGAACAGTCTGAATGTGGAACTAAAGCAATGTCCAAATATAAAACAGTTCAAATCATTATATGAGAATATGTACATTATTGGATACACTATGTAATAATTATTGTTATTTAATTAGTACTATTAGTAACAAAACCATTATCATTGTTTTACTACATAGATGAGTCAATTCTAATACAGGTCCTTCTCAAAATATTAGCATATTGTGATAAAGTTCATTATTTTCCATAATGTCATGATGAAAATTTAACATTCATATATTTTAGATTCATTGCACACTAACTGAAATATTTCAGGTCTTTTATTGTCTTAATATGGATGATTGTGGCATACAGCTCATGAAAACCCAAAATTCCTATCTCACAAAATTAGCATATTTCATCCGACCAATAAAAGAAAAGTGTTTTTAATACAAAAAACGTCAACCTTCAAATAATCATGTACAGTTATGCACTCAATACTTGGTCGGGAATCCTTTTGCAGAAATGACTGCTTCAATGCGGCGTGGCATGGAGGCAATCAGCCTGTGGCACTGCTGATGTCTTATGGAGGCCCAGGATGCTTCAATAGCGGCCTTTAGCTCATCCAGAGTGTTGGGTCTTGAGTCTCTCAATGTTCTCTTCACAATATCCCACAGATTCTCTATGGGGTTCAGGTCAGGAGAGTTGGCAGGCCAATTGAGCACAGTGTTACCATGGTCAGTAAACCATTTACCAGTGGTTTTGGCACTGTGAGCAGGTGCCAGGTCATGCTGAAAAATGAAATCTTCATCTCCATAAAGCTTTTCAGCAGATGGAAGCATGAAGTGCTCCAAAATCTCCTGATAGCTAGCTGCATTGACCCTGCCCTTGATAAAACACAGTGGACCAACACCAGCAGCTGACACGGCACCCCAGACCATCACTGACTGTGGGTACTTGACACTGGACTTCTGGCATTTTGGCATTTCCTTCTCCCCAGTCTTCCTCCAGACTCTGGCACCTTGATTTCCGAATGACATGCAGAATTTGCTTTCATCCAAAAAAAGTACTTTGGACCACTGAGCAACAGTCCAGTGCTGCTTCTCTGTAGCCCAGGTCAGGCGCTTCCGCCGCTGTTTCTGGTTCAAAAGTGGCTTGACCTGGGGAATGCGGCACCTGTAGCCCATTTCCTGCACACGCCTGTGCACGGTGGCTCTGGATGTTTCTACTCCAGACTCAGTCCACTGCTTCCGCATGTCCCTCAAGGTCTGGAATCGGCCCTTCTCCACAATCTTCCTCAGGGTCCGGTCACCTCTTCTCGTTGTGCAGCGTTTTCTGCCACACTTTTTCCTTCCCACAGACTTCCCACTGAGGTGCCTTGATACAGCACTCTGGGAACAGCCTATTCGTTCAGAAATTTCTTTCTGTGTCTTACCCTCTTGCTTGAGGGTGTCAATAGTGGCCTTCTGGACAGCAGTCAGGTCGGCAGTCTTACCCATGATTGGGGTTTTGAGTGATGAACCAGGCTGGGAGTTTTAAAGGCCTCAGGAATCTTTTGCAGGTGTTTAGAGTTAACTCGTTGATTCAGATGATTAGGTTCATAGCTCGTTTAGAGACCCTTTTAATGATATGCTAATTCTGTGAGATAGGAATTTTGGGTTTTCATGAGCTGTATGCCAAAATCATCCGTATTAAGACAACAATAAAAGACCTGAAATATTTCAGTTAGTGTGCAATGAATCTAAAATATATGAATGTTAAATTTTCATCATGACATTATGGAAAATAATGAACTTAATCACAATATGCTAATATTTTGAGAAGGACCTGTATAATAAGTGGGCGTTTATACTTTTACCCACGCCTTTGAATATGTGAAACTATCAATCATTTTCTACCGCTTCTTTTATAGTGGGTCGTGGGGAAGCTGGTGCCTATCTCCAGCAGTCTATGGGCGGGAGGCGGGGTACACCCTGGACAGGTCGCCAGTCCACCGAAGGGCAATACAGACACACACGCACACACTCATTCACGTCTGAGGGCAATTTAGAGAAACCAATTGACCTAACAGTCATGTTTTTGTACTGTGGGAGAATGCCGGAGTTCCCGGAAAGAGCCCACACATGTACGGAGAGAACATGCAATCTCCATGCAGAAAGACTCCAGCCAGGAGTCCAACAAGGGACCTTCTTGCTGCAAGGCAACAGTGCTACCAACTGGCTGCACACTATTTTATAATGTTTACATATTTTAGGTTATACTGTTGATAACCTGCACATATTTACATATTCAAACAAAACATTTACTATATGTCCAGATGACTTCACCTATGAGCAACTCATGGTTTTCATTACTTGTCACTGAATTACATTTTTATGAAACATCCTCATGTTCAATTTTAATTTGCTTTGATTACAATTACAAAATATATTTCTGCTTCTAATCACTGCATGCTGTCAGTTGAGCCCATAGCTCTGCTTCATGGATACCTGCTCGTCAGTCATGATGCATGCTATCAAATTTAAACATCTGGTGATCCGCCCATCCAAGCTGATTTCTGAGGTTTCGCTTCATGTATCTTGCATAATATGTACAAAACAGACACACCTTACCAGCTGATCATTTTACCCATTTATTTTGGTATTCATATTTTTTACATAGGTCCATGTGTGTTACAATACATGAATACATCTGGGCCATGTTAATAAATATGACAGCTCAATTATTACTGTGATTAGATTTTTCTTTTCATCACTGCTTTGATACTGAAATTATTTATCCCTTTCCTTGTCATAGATGTGAGAAGCAGAAAATGGCTCATTGCAGTGGTACCTTGCATATTTTAAAACCTCTTTGTTAATAACCATCCAATGAAAAATAAAACTGTAATGTATTCCAGAGGCTTAGAGAACAGCAAACCCCTATGCAAAATTAAGTTGTTTTATGGCTGCAACCATAGGGTTGCCATATTTCAAGAAAAATAAAAGGATATATATATATATATATATATATATATATATATATATATATATATATATATACACAGTACAAACCAAAAGTTTGGACACACTTTCTCATTCAAAGAGTTTTCTTTATTTTCATGACTATGAATATTGTAGCTTCACACAGAAGGCATCAAAACTATGTATTAACACGTGGAATTATATACTGAACAAAAAAGTGTGAAACAACTGAAAATATGTCTTATATTCTAGGTTCTTCAATGTAGCCACCTTTTGCTTTGATTATTGCTCCACACACTCTTGGCATTCTGTTGATGAGCTTCAAGAGGTAATCACCTGAAATGGTTTTCACTTCACAGGTGTGCCCTGTCAGCTTTAATAAGTGGGATTTCAAGCCTTATAAATGGGGTTGGGACCATCAGTTGTGTTGTGCAGGAGGTGGAAACAGTACACAGCTGATAGTCCTACTGAATAGACTGTTAGAATTTGTATTTGGTAAGAAAAAAGCAGCTAAGTAAAGAAAAACTAGTGGCCGTCATTACTTTAAGAAATTAAGGTCAGTCAGTCCGAACAATTGGGAAAACTTTGAAAGTGTCCCCAAGTGTAGTCTCAAAAACAATCAAGCGCTACAAAGAAACTGGCTCACGTGAGGACCACCCCAGGAAAGGAAGACCAAGAGTCACTTCTGCTGCGGACGATAAGTTCATCCGAGTCACCAGCCTCGGAAATCGCAGGTTACCAGCAGCTCAGATTAGAGGCAGGTCAATGCCACACAGAGTTCTAGCAGCAGACACATCTCTAGAACAACTGTTAAGAGGAGACTGTGTAAATCAGGCCTTCATAGTAAAATGGCTGCTAGGAAACCACAGCTGAGGACAGGCAACAAGCAGAAGACACTTGTTTGGGGTAAAGAACACAAGGAATGGACATTAGACCAGTGGAAATCTGGTCTGATGAGTCCAAGATTGAGATCTGTGGTTCCAACCTTGGACTGCTCCCTCTCCTGGATCAGCTTCCTTCCCGCCACACCGCCTGCCGGTGGTTGGAGTCTCTGCCCACTGGTGTACTTGTGGTTCTCGGTGACCCGGGGCCGGGTGTTTTGGTGTGTGCTGGCTCACTCCCGGTGGCTGCTTGCCGGGGCCTGGCCCCCTGGGCTCTGTCGGGCCTCTGCTTGGGGGGTGGTGTGTCTCGGGGTCTTGGGCCTCTGGGCCCATGGCTGGATCTGCTCGGGCGTGGATGGCTGCCGGCGGGGCCTGTGGGCTCGTCGCTGTGGCTCCCTGGGGCTTCTGCACTGTCACAGCAGGGTGGTTCCCCTGGGACTCTCCACTGCTCTTCTGTGGGGGGGTTGCGGTAGTCCCAGCGGTGGTTCTCCTGGGGTTCCTGTGCTTTGGGGGGCCTTTAGATGTCTGCGGCCCGGGTCTCCTCAGTGTCCGTCCAGTGACCGTGGGGCAGGCCTGTGGGTCCTCACACTCGCTATTGCATATTTTTGTGGCGAAACCTTGTATACAAAAGCGCGTCAAAAACTTTCATTTTTTAAGGTTTGTTGTGGAATTTTCTTAACAAGTGGAGAGAAGTTGACTCACAAGAAGAGAAAATCCGGACTTTGTCTTTATAAGTTTTATTCAAAGGCATTCAGCGTTTGAATGACTGTCACTGAGCAAGTCAGTTAAGCAGAGCCCCAATCAACAGTTACACACAGTATTTATACCAAACATGACAGTGTTATCTCAACTTCAAAGAGTCTGTGTTTTATGGCCCAGACCCTCCTTGAGTTCAAAGGTGACAAGGTTATCTAGGAACAGACCTAACTGCTCTTTCAAAGGCATCACCCTAAATGATGGGTCTTAACCACTAAACCTCTGATAATGGCTTTTACAGCTTCCTCCTCTAATACAGATGTTCTGAGGAGTGAGGTAACCTAAAGGTCATACACTTTGGAACACTTAATAAAAGAATTTCCATTACAGGTTCATAGTAACTAAAGTGTTCTTAATTTTATTTTTTTCAATGACATATTTCAATAAAGCACATTATACACATTCAAGTGTACTTTAATAACATTAATCATATCTAGCTTTTATATTCATTATTTGCTGCAAATTAGAAGTTTAAATTATAGTATTTTCTGGAAAGATGACTTTCCTAAAGTACTTTCTGTGTTAAAGACAAGAAACTGAATATTTTTTATAGAACCAAATGTTTATTATTCAACAATTAAAACAGTGAGAACCAGGAAACAGGAGTAACTATACACAATAAAACTGTTTGTAAAAGCTTTCATATTTAAAACAAGACAAAGAGGAAACAGATTCACATTTATTTTTGCTTTTTAATGTGTTCTAGCCAAAACTCCTTTGTCATGCTTTCATGGGAGGGACAGTAAATATGTCCTCTATACTGGCTGTGTCCTGTCTCAGGAATTCTAAACTGCCCACATTTTTTGCATGTATTGTGCAAAACCTTGCGGGTCAGTTTTCGGGGTGCTTTAGTGGGAGCCGAAGCAGGAGCATGTGGTGGACCCAAAGCAGGAGCCAGAGCAGGAGCATGTGGTGGAACACCAGCCCCCGTAAGATGTTTCCCACAAGCTTGGCAGAACACCCTAACTTTCCAATGATGATAGGGCATCCACACCAGAAGCCGGTGGGTAAACAAACGATCGGGTGTTGGTACCTGGTGGTATATGAGGGCTGGTACAGGAGGCTCATACCACAACTTGACATCTGGGCGCACTTTGCCGGCATGAAAGAGGGTATTTCCCATCCATCTCTGGTCCTGTACAGGAATGGTCTTCCTCATCTCACTCGGCAACCAGCCAGGTCCTGCATCACCAGCTGCATCTGACTGTTGCACACGCTGCAGGCTCCTCCTGGAGAGAACAACAAAAGATGTGGAAATCTGCATACATATATTTCAATAAAGATGACTAAAAACTTAACTGGTTTTATTAATACATACTGCTGTACTCACAGGTGAAACTGTCTGGCAGATGTGTGTCAGTGTTGTGGATGATGAAGCCAGGCTAGGGGTCCTCACAGAGGATGGAGAGGGGCCAGAGGTCCTCAAAGAGGAAGGTGCCGGGCTAGGTGTCCTCAGAGAGGGCAGAGAGGGGCCCGGTGGTTTCCGAGGAACCAAGTTGGGCTTCAGTGAATTCGTATGAGACCTCACCTTCATATGCCTCACTACACATACAGGTGAGTAAAACAGTGGGTATGCCTTACCTTCTGATAGAGAGCATGCCACTTCTTCTGCCTCGGGGCAGGTCTATTCCCTGCATTTGACGGCCAAACCCCATCGCTGGCAAATGCCCTAAGCCTTGCCATCCACTATTCATCTCCCGGGCCTTTATGGCTCTTTGGTTTGAAGCTCATCTGAAGATAAAATCAACAGATTTTTAAGAATCAAATGTAATAACGCAATTTTACTGCATTCAACAAAAGAAGTAAAATATCTAATAACTAAAATTTATATGACAGCAATTTTCAAAAAATCCAAAGCAAAGCATCATTTTGTGTCACTACTAAATAACAGTTAATAATAACAATAATAATAACAGCACACTTAACTTATAATGCACTTAATACAAAAAAATATACAAAGTAATGTTAGTGACAATTTTCTACAGTGTCAGTTTGGATTATATATTAAATCACAAGAAGAGGACAATTATCTTTGTACATTTTACATGTGATGGATATGTCGTTTTTTAAATAAATCTGCCTCAATGTAAAATGAGAACATCTAATCAACTAGTTATGTAAGTAAATTGAACTGAAATACAATGTATTTCACGGTCACAAGAACAACTTCATTTCACGAACGTAAAACAAAAACAATTAAATATTGGTACTTACAGTAAAGTTGTTTGTTTGCTGTGGGCAGAGGTGACAGCACAATGAACGATGTGGAATTTGTCTTTAACGGCACTGGACCAACGAATTCTATTTATTCAACCGTCCTTGCAACTTAATTTCAAACAAAAATACTTTAAAGTTATTTTGTTAATCTAAAGAAGCCTGTTCACCTTGATTGGCTGAGCTCCATTGTGAACTCGTACGTGGATTGGCTCGTAGTGCTTCGCCTTGATTGGCTGATGTCCATTGTGAGCTAGGACATAGATTCGACGGTCCATTGTGAGACGAAGCGAGATTGGCTGATCCGTCCAAAGTGAGAATGGAGAGGCTCATTGGAGGAGAGTTACAGTCTAACGTGAGCGAGGTAGCGCCACAGTCACCTGGAGGTAGCGGTCCTACTGCCGGGTTGTTGCCCTCCTACGGCCTCTTCCCCATCTCCTGGTGTACGGGCCTGTCTCCAGGCTCCACACACTACACTGACAGACACAGCAAACCTTGCCACACCATGCTACCACGAGTGTGAAAGCACCACCAACATTCAAAAGTGACCAAAACATCAGCCAGAAAGCATAGATACTGAGAAGTGGTCTGTAGAACCTGCAGAACCACTCCTTTATTGAGTGTGTTGTGCTAATCACCAAAGATTTCCTCCTGTTGTCTATTCCATTTGCACAACAGCATGTGAAATTGATTGTCGATCAGTGTTGCTTCCTAAGTGGACAGTTTGATTTCACAGAAGTTTGATTCACTTGGAGTAATATTGTGTTGTTTAAGTGTTCCCTTTGGTTTTTTGAGCAGTGTATATATATATATAAAGGTCCTTCTCAAAAAATTAGCATATTGTGATAAAGTTCATTATTTTCTATAATGTAATGATGAAAATTTAATATTCATATATTTTAGATTCATTGCACACTAACTGAAATATTTCAGGTCTTTTATTGTCTTAATACGGATGATTTTGGCATACAGCTCATGAAAACCCAAAATTCCTATCTCACAAAATTAGCATATCATTAAAAGGGTCTCTAAACGAGCTATGAACCTAATTATCTGAATCAACGAGTTAACTCTAAACACCTGCAAAAGATTCCTGAGGCCTTTAAAACTCCCAACCTGGTTCATCACTCAAAACCCCAATCATGGGTAAGACTGCCGACCTGACTGCTGTCCAGAAGGCCACTATTGACACCCTCAAGCAAGAGGGTAAGAAACAGAAAGACATTACTGAACGAATAGGCTGTTCCCAGAGTGCTGTATCAAGGCACCTCAGTGGGAAGTCTGTGGGAAGGAAAAAGTGTGGCAGAAAACGCTGCACAACGAGAAGAGGTTACTGGACCCTGAGGAAGATTGTGGAGAAGGGCCGATTCCAGACCTTGGGGGACCTGCGGAAGCAGTGGACTGAGTCTGGAGTAGAAACATCCAGAGCCACCGTGCACAGGCGTGTGCAGGAAATGGGCTACAGGTGCCGCATTCCCCAGACCTGGGCTACAGAGAAGCAGCACTGGACTGTTGCTCAGTGGTCCAAAGTACTTTTTTCGGATGAAAGCAAATTCTGCATGTCATTCGGAAATCAAGGTGCCAGAGTCTGGTGGAAGACTGGGGAGAAGGAAATGCCAAAATGCCAGAAGTCCAGTGTCAAGTACCCACAGTCAGTGATGGTCTGGGGTGCCGTGTCAGCTGCTGGTGTTGGTCCACTGTGTTTTATCAAGGGCAGGGTCAATGCAGCTAGCTATCAGGAGATTTTGGAGCACTTCATGCTTCCATCTGCTAAAAAGCTTTATGGAGATGAAGATTTCATTTTTCAGCACGACCTGGCACCTGCTCACAGTGCCAAAACCACTGGTAAATGGTTTACTGACCATGGTATCACTGTGCTCAATTGGCCTGCCAACTCTCCTGACCTGAACCCCATAGAGAATCTGTGGGATATTGTGAAGAGAACATTGAGAGACTCAAGACCCAACACTCTGGATGAGCTAAAGGCCGCTATCGAAGCATCCTGGGCCTCCATAAGACCTCAGCAGTGCCACAGGCTGATTGCCTCCATGCCACGCCGCATTGAAGCAGTCATTTCTGCCGAAGGATTCCCGACCAAGTATTGAGTGCATAACTGTACATGATTATTTGAAGGTTGACGTTTTTTGTATTAAAAACACTTTTCTTTTTTTGGTCGGATGAAATATGCTAATTTTGTGAGATAGGAATTTTGGGTTTTCATGAGCTGTATGCCAAAATAATCTGTATTAAGACAATAAAAGACCTGAAATATTTCAGTTAGTGTGCAATGAATCTAAAATATATGAATATTAAATTTTCATCATTACATTATAGAAAATAATGAACTTTATCACAATATGCTAATTTTTTGAGAAGGACCTGTATATATATATATATATATATACAGTATACAGTATATTTATAAACATTATTTATGTTGAAAAACTGCATTAGCACGATGTGCAAATTATTTAAAGCTACTAAATAATGCTTGTTTGACCACAAGACCCACATGCATAACTTGACTTACATACTTGTTTAACCCCGGGCAACGCTACCCCACCCCCCGCCCACAGGCGCAACAGGGCAGACACCACCAAGCACCACGCCCACAACGGAACCCCTGGCCCCACACCAAATTGGGACAAAGACACCTGGCAAGAGGTCCCCGACCTGGCAAGAGGTCCCCGGCCAGCGTCAAGCACCCAGGGCAGACGTCCCCCACCATACCCCCGCAACCCCAAGAAAAAACACAGACCTATATCCAATCTTCCATTCTTATCTAAATTCTTGAGAAAATAGTTGCTAATCAAATGTGTGAGCATTTACACAGCAATGACCTGTTTGAAAAGTTTCAGTCAGGCTTCAGAGCTCATCATAGCACTGAAACACCTCTGCTGAAAGTCACTAATGATATTCTTATGGCCTCAGATAATGGACTTGTGTCTGTACTGGTTCTGTTAGATCTCAGTGCTGCATTTGATACAGTCAATCACAATATTCTCTTAGAAAGGCAGTAATATTCTGTAGGGATCAGGGGAACAGTGCTAGGCTGGTTTAAATCTTATTTATCTGACAGATTCCAGTTTGTTCATGTAAATAATAAATCATCTTCAAATTATATATATATATATATATATACATATATATATATATATACAGAAAGAAAGACATTTCTGAACGAATAGGCTGTTCCCAGAGTGCTGTATCAAGGCACCTCAGTGGGAAGTCTGTGGGAAAGAAAAAGTGTGGCAGAAAACGCTGCACAACGAGAAGAGGTGACCGGACCCTGAGGAAGATTGTGGAGAAGGGCCGATTCCAGACCTTGAGGGACCTGCGGAAGCAGTGGACTGAGTCTGGAGTAGAAACATCCAGAGCCACCGTGCACAGGCGTGTGCAGGAAATGGGCTACAGGTGCCGCATTCCCCAGGTCAAGCCACTTTTGAACCAGAAACAGCGGCGGAAGCGCCTGACCTGGGCTACAGAGAAGCAGCACTGGACTGTTGCTCAGTGGTCCAAAGTACTTTTTTTGGATGAAAGCAAATTCTGCATGTCATTCGGAAATCAAGGTGCCAGAGTCTGGAGGAAGACTGGGGAGAAGGAAATGCCAAAATGCCAGAAGTCCAGTGTCAAGTACCCACAGTCAGTGATGGTCTGGGGTGCCGTGTCAGCTGCTGGTGTTGGTCCACTGTGTTTTATCAAGGGCAGGGTCAATGCAGCTAGCTATCAGGAGATTTTGGAGCACTTCATGCTTCCATCTGCTGAAAAGCTTTATGGAGATGAAGATTTAATTTTTCAGCACGACCTGGCACCTGCTCACAGTGCCATAACCACTGGTAAATGGTTTACTGACCATGGTATCACTGTGCTCAATTGGCCTGCCAACTCTCCTGACCTGAACCCCATAGAGAATCTGTGGGATATTGTGAAGAGAACGTTGAGAGACTCAAGACCCAACACTCTGGATGAGCTAAAGGCCGCTATCGAAGCATCCTGGGCCTCCATAAGACCTCAGCAATGCCACAGGCTGATTGCCTCCATGCCACGCCGCATTGAAGCAGTCATTTCTGCAAAAGGATTCCCGAGTATTGAGTGCATAACTGTACATGATTATTTGAAGGTTGACGTTTTTTGTATTAAAAACACTTTTCTATTATTGGTCGGATGAAATATGCTAATTTTGTGAGATAGGAATTTTGGGTTTCATGAGCTGTATGCCAAAATCATCCGTATTAAGACAATAAAAGACCTGAAATATTTCAGTTAGTGTGCAAGGAATCTAAAATATATGAATGTTAAATTTTCTTCATGACATTATGGAAAATAATGAACTTTATCACAATATGCTAATATTTTGAGAAGGACCTGTATATATATATATGCTTCCAATAGGTAAAATGATCAGGCAGCATAGGATAAATTTTCACTGTTACGCTGATGGTACTCAGCTTTACTTATCCATAAATCCTGATGAGCCCAACCAGTTAGATAGACTACAAGCATGTCTTGAATACATAAAAACTTGGATGACTTTAAATTTTCTGCTTCTAAATTCACACAAGACAGAAGTTGTCGTCTTTGGACCGGAAACTTTAAAAAAGAGACTGCTTAGTCAATCTTAACCTGGTTGGTATTAAATTGACCTTTGGAAATAAAGTAAAAAACCTTGGTGTCATTTTTGACCAGGACATTTCTTTTAAATCCCATATTAAACAGGTTTCTAGGATTTCCTTCTTTCACCTCCGGAACATTGCCAATGTTAGAAATATCCTGTCCAGGAGTGACGCTGAAAAACTAGTCCATGCATTTGTTACCTCGAGGCAGGACTATTTTATTGTATTGTAATCACGATGCACACAAATTGCAGTTAAAAGCCTTCAGCTGATCCAAAATGCTGCAGCAAGAGATCTGATGAAAATTAAAAAGAGAGATCACATTTCTCCTACTTTAGCTTCCCTTCATTGGCTCCCTGTTAAATCCAGAATATAATTTAAAATTCTCCTCCTCACATATAAAGCCCTTGATGATCTAGCTCCATCATACATCAGAGATCTGATTGATCCATATGTTCCTAACAGAGCACTTTGTTCTCAGACTGCAGGTTTACTGGTGGTTCCTAGAGTCTCTAGAAGTAGAATGGGAGGCAGATCCTTTAGTTATCAGGCTCCTCTCCTGTGGAACCAGCTGCCAGTTTTAGTCCATGAGGAAGACACCCTGTCTACTTTTAAGGCTAGGCTTAAAACATTCCTTTTTCATATGGCTTATAGTTAGAGTGGCTTAGGTTATCCTGAGCTATCTCTGTAGTTATGCTGCTATAGGCTTAGGCTGCTGGAGGACATAACGACCACTTTCACCCTCTTCGCTACATTCTCACACTACTCTCCAATTTTGCATTATTTGCTGTTATTTCAGTTTCTAACTTCATGTTCTCTCTTTTTTCTCTTCCAAGAAGCTACACCTGGCCTGACTCTGTCTACCTGTGACACCTTTCTGGACGGGGGCATCGTCCTTCTGCTGGCAACAACTTAATGCTCACCCTCTACCGATGATCCACATGGCCTGGCCCTGTCTTTCAGTGTTTAACCCTTTCTCTCTCCTAGACATAGCTACTGACTGAGCTTCTACTGTGACTAACTCTATGTGCTTTCTTTCAGACTCTAACCTTGAAAACTGGCTCAGAGTTTATCTGTTCGTTCTTTCTTTCTAGATGAAACGACTAAAGGAGCTACATCCATTAACATTTACTTTTCCTTCCCATAGAAAATACTCCTGGATCAATGCTTCTGTGTTCTTTTTGTGTCTCTGCTCTGTTCTCTCAAACCCCCAGTCGGTCGTGGCAGATGGACGCTCACACTAAGCCTGGTTCTACGGGATTTTTCTTCCTGTTAAAAGGGAGTTTTGTCTCTCCACTGTCGCTACATGCATGCTCAGTATGAGAGATTGCTGCAAAGCCAACGCCATTGACTGTCCACTATCTCTACATGCTCATCCAGGAGGAGTGAATGCTGCAAGTCACTGACTCAATGCAATGTGCTGGGTTTCCTTAGATAGAAAAACATTTTATCCAATTTGAATTAATAACTGAATCTGACTGCACTGTTCAATGGTTTGGATTAATTGGAATGTATGTACCTGACTTTTGTGAAGTGCCTTGAGACGACATGTGTTGTAAATTGGCGCTAAATAAATAAACTGAAGTGAATTGAATTGAACCCCGCAACCATACAAACACACCACATCACTACCACTGCAACAATAACCCAGGGAGAAACATTATCCAACTCAGCTCTACCATCACTGCTCAGCCAATCCAAATGCTGGTGACCCCACATCCAAGAAAAAGACACAAGACAGCAGTCTATTCATGTCACATGTAGTCCTTATTCAGCCCAAACCAGTACCATAATGGTACCTACTTTTTTGGGCACAGGAAAAACTGTAATTAAAGCACTTACAAAGCGGGCTGAGTGGAAGAAAAAATAGCTATTGGAAAAGGAGTATTAAGTTTGCAGAGAGGATCATTAGGGTTGATCCTTCCTCCATTCAAGACCTGTACAGATCTAGGATCAGGCAAAAGGTAGCTAACATCTCTGTAGATCCATCTTGAGCAAAAATTGTTCAGACTTTTACCCTAAAGGTTGTTGATGCAGAGTGCTATTTGAAACAAAAAGCCACCACAGTTTTCTTTGCCTGGCTGTCTAACTGATAAACACAACCTTACAGCCTAAGGAGTCATCTACTCTGCTGTGAAATAAAATAGGTATTCTTGCACTACCACAACCTTTCTTTTTTTTTTCTTTATATATTTATCTATTCAGTACAGACCAAAAGTTCGGACACACCTTCTTATTCAGAGTTGTCTTTATTTTCATGACTATGAATATTGTAGCTTCACACTAAAGGCATCAAAACTATGAATTAACACATGTGGAATTATATACTGAACAAAGAGTGTGAAACAACTGAAAATATGTCTTATATTCTAGGTTCTTCAAAGTAGCCACCTTTTGCTTTGATTATTGCTGTGCACACTTTTGGCATTCTGTTGATGAGCTTCAAGAGGTAGTCACCTGAAATGGTTTTCACTTCACAGGCGTGCCCTGTCAGGTTTAATAAGTGGGATTTCAAGCCTTATAAATGGGGTTGGGAAACGAGTGGCCATCATTACTTTAAGAAATTAAGGTCAGTCAGTCCGAACAATTGGGAAAACTTTGAAAGTGTCCCCAAGAGCAGTCGCAAAAACCATCAAGCGCTACAGGCAACAACCAGAAGAGACGTGTTTGGGCTAAAGAAAACAAGGAATGGACATTAGACCAGTGGAAATCTGTGCTTTGGTCTGATGAGTCCAAGTTTGAGATCTTTGGTTCCAACCACCGTGTCTTTGTGCAGCGCAGAAGAGGTGAACGGATGGACTCTACATGCCTCGTTACCACCGTGAAGCATGGAGGAGGAGGTGTGATGGTGTGGGGGTGCTCTGCTGGTGACACTGTTGGGGATTTATTCAAAATTGAAGGCATACTGAACCACCATGGCTACCACAGCATCTTGCAGCGGCATGCTATTCTATCCGGTTTGCGTTTAGTTGGACCATAATTTATTTTTCAACAGGACAATGACCCCAAACACACCTCCATCCTGTGTAAGGGCTATTTGACCAAGAAGGAGAGTGATGGGGTGCTACGCCTGATTACCTGGCCTCCACAGTCACCGGACATGAACCCAATCGAGATGGTTTGGGGTCAGCTGGACCGCAGAATGAAGGCAAAAGGGCCAAGGAGTGCTACACATCTGTGGGAACTCTCCTTCCCTGAGCATCCTCTTCATGAGACTGTCCTACAGCAACAGAGTGTCTTCAGTCAGAGGCTTCTTCAGATCTGCTGTAAGACGGAGCGCTACAGGAGATCCTTCCTGCCCACAGCCATCAGCATCTACAACGGCTCTTTGAAGAAACCTACATAATATGAGCTATAACAACATTTAATTTCCCTTTGGGATTAATAAAGTATTTTTGAATTGAATTGAATTGAATTGAAGATGGTTGTAAAACCATTTCAGGTGACTACCTCTTGAAGCTCATCGACAGAATGCCAAGAGTGTGCGTAGCAGTAATCAAAGCAAAAGGTGGCTACTTTGAAGAACCTAGAATATAAGACATATTTTCAGTTGTTTCACACTTTTTTGTTCAGTATATAATTCCACATGTGTTTGGATGCCTTCATATACAAGGGTTGGACAATGCAACTGAAACACCTGTCATTTTAGTGTGGGAGGTTTCATGGCTAAATTGGACCAGCCTGGTAGCCAGTCTTCATTGATTGCACATTGCACCAGTAAGAGCAGAGTGTGGAGGTTCAATTAGCAGGGTAAGAGCACAGTTTTGCTGAAAATATTGAAATGCACACAACATTATGGGTGACATACCAAGTCTTTGTGATGTATCAAGAGCCACGGTATCCAGGGTAATGTCAGCATACCACCAAGAAGGACAAACCACATCCAACAGGATTAACTGTGGACGCAAGAGGAAGCTGTCTGAAAGGGATGTTCAGGTGCTAACCCGGATTGTATCCAAAAAACATAATACCACGGCTGCCCAAATCACGGCAGAATTAAATGTGCATCTCTCCCGTTTCCACCAGAACTGTCCGTCGGGAGCTCCCCAGGGTCAATATACACGGCCGGGCTGCTATAGACAAACCTTTGGTCACTCATGCCAATGCCAAACGTTGGTTTCAATGGTGCAAGGAGCGCAAATCTTGGGCTGTGGACAATGTGAAACATGTATTGTTCTCTGATGAGTCCACCTTTACTGTTTTCCCCACATCCAAGAGAGTTACGGTGTGGAGAACCCCCAAAGAAGCGTGCCACCCAGACTGTTGCATGCCCAGAGTGAAGCATGGGGGTGGATCAGTGATGGTATGGGCTGCCATATCATGGCATTCCCTTGGCCCTATACTTGTGCTAGATAGGCGCGTCACTGCCAAGGAGTACCGAACTATTCTTGAGGACCATGTGCATCCAATGGTTCAAACATTGTATCCTGAAGGTGGTGCCGTGTATCAGGATGACAATGCACCAATACACACAGCAAGACTGGTGAAAGATTGGTTTGATGAACATGAAAGTGAAGTTGAACATCTCCCATGGCCTGCACAGTCACCAGATCTAAATATTATTGAGCCACTTTGGGGTGTTTTTGGAGGAGCGAGTCAGGAAACGTTTTCCTCCACCAGTATCACGTAGAGACCTGGCCACTATCCTGCAAGAAGAATGGTTTAAAATCCCTCTGAACACTGTGCAGGACTTGTATATGTCATTCCCAAGATTAATTGGCGCTGTATTAGCCGCAAAAGGAGGCCCTACACCATACTAATAAATTATTGTGGTCTAAAATCAGGTGTTTCAGTTTCATTGTCCAACCCCTGTATATGATATATATGATGTCTCTATATGTATATATATATATATATATATACATACTGTTCATTTTATCCCAATCTTATTTCCTCTAAAGTATATACTTAACATCTGTATGCTTTGAGTGCTTGAAACTGAAGTCAAATTCATTGTTTGATCACACAATCTCAGCCAATACAGCTGATTCTGATTCTGATAGTGCAAGTCGGCGGACACAATAGACAACCAAAAGTGTGAATTGGTGTATATAACAGTAGAAGGGTGCCACATTTGGTCAGATACAAAAGAGAATCTGCAACCTCTTGAATCGAGAGAGCTCCTCAATATTTGCTGGTTGGTCATATTTATGGCTGAACAGATGAACAGAACTACAGAAGCATTTCACATAAAATGATAATGAAGCATAAATAAATTTCATTTTTGTTGGGGAAATAAGGCTATGCACATAAATGCAGTGAGAACCGTATTTCCATAAGGCACATTAAAGGCTATAGGGCAAAATCTGATTCCTCACTTTTAAATTGCTGCGGACACAATAGCAATTTCATGGTTGTTCAAGCTGAGACGGCGTGAGAGATCTCTCAGGCTGGTCGACCTTTATCTCAGCAAACATCACAATCCCTATACAAAAAAGCAGAAAATGAGCTATTGATTTTCCTTTTTTCTTCCCCACCCACCTCCCACTCAGCCTCCTCACTTTCTTATCTCCCTACGGTATTGTCATTCTTTTGTCTAAATGAAGGTCAGCACTGGTTTCCTTGACACTACCAAAAAGACTGAGTAGAAATATAGCAATCTATGTTTTTGAAAGACAAGAGTTTTGCAAAAGGTTGTTTTTTGTCATAGGGGATTAATTTACTTGAAATTTCTTTTCCTGAGTGCCACAGCTTTCAGTCTGCAAACACTACAGACACTGTTTGACCAATAAGAGCCCCGACAGAGAGAAAAGACAGAAACACACTTAAGAATTTCATTAATAAAGTAGATTAAAATGGTAAAAGTTTCTAAAACCCATGAGGTATTTTACAATTACACAGTGCTAATCAAATTACGCTCAACAGCAGGTCTGAAACATTGGACAAACGTACTTCCAGTCTAGCAATCTGAAGAATCTAAATAATAAGTAATATATAACAAAAGGCCACATACAAATCACTTGTCTCCCTTTGGATGAACTACTCATTTGTGGTCAAGTCAAATGTGTTTATAATGCATATTTAAAAAGAATAAAAATTGACTGAAATGCTGTACAACTTATAAAATATAAACACAATAAATAAACATCAATTTAGTTAGACTTAAAAGTAATGGATTAGTATTGGGTTTTATCAGGTTTTTAACATGTAACAACTGTTTATAGAGTTGCAGACCTAAGTGATTTGCTAGGAGTATGTACAGTTACATTCACTGAGGTAGTGAGGCACCAACCCCTTTAAAGATTCAAATGCAAACAAAATAATGTCCTAAAATCAAACTGAAAATGCAGAGCCAGGCAATGTAAAGAAGTCAGTATGGAAGTAATTTGGTCTTATGTATGCATTGCCCTTCAAAGTTGAGTTGCAGAATTTTGGACAACAGTTGTTAACCAATCTCAAAGAGAGCATTCAAATGAGCCCTAGTATCACACTTTATTAATAGGTAAGCTTGCGTGTCATCCGAAGCTTGACATGTGATGCTATGTATCCTAAAAATGAAACCCAACGGGAGCATAGGGAGGGAAACCTGTCCAAGAATTGATCCTTGAGGAGGATCACAAGACAAATGAGTTTTTAAAGATAAAACATGACTCAGTCTGAATGTATGATAAGATTTAAACCATTGCAGTGCTTACTATGTAATCCCAACAGTATACCTCGTCTCGTACTCATACTCGACGTCTTCCGCTTTATCCGGGACCGGGTCACAATCCAGCACCCCTGACAGGGACACCAAGAATGCTGGGTACTCCGGACTACCACTCGGCCCGTAGGCCGAAATGACAGTCAGAGACGTGTCCCCAACCCTAAGGCGCAGGGATGCGACCCTCTCATCCACTAGGGTAAAGCCCAACACGAGACGGCTGAGCTGGGGGGCAACAAGCAAACCCACCCCAGCCCGCCGCCTCTCCTCGTGGGCCACTCCAGAGTAGAAGAGAGTCTAGCACCTCTCGAGGAGATGGGTTCCAGAGCCCACGGTGTGCGTGGAGGCGAGCCCGACTATTTCTAGTCAATATCTCTCGACCTCCCGCACAAGCTTAGGCTCCTTCCCCCCCCAGCAAGGTGACATTCCACGTCCTTACAGCCAGCTTAAGCATCTGGGGATCAGGCCGCCGAGGTCTCAACCTTCGTCCGCCGCCCAATCATCTTTGCACCGATCCCTCATGGTTCCACCTGCAGGTGGTGGGCCCACTGGGGGATGGCATCGCGTCTCTCATTCGGGCTTGGCCCGGCCAGGTCCCGCGAGGAGCAACCCAGCCAGCAGGTGCTTTCCGACGAGTCCCGATCCCAGGACTGGCTCCAGGGTGGGACCCCGGCTCCGCCGTACCGGACGACGTCACGTGCCTCTATTTAGTAGTCGTTATGAGGGGTTCTTGAACTGCTCTTTGTCTGACCCGTCACCTAGAGCCTGTTTGCCATGGGAGACCCTACCAGGGGCATTTAAGCCCCAGACAACATAGCCTCTAGGATCATTCGAGCACTCAAACCCCTCCACCACGTTAAGGTGGCAGTTCAAGGAGGGGCCCAACAGCATACCCTAAATGAGAAATAAGAATAATGTGGTTTACTGTATTTAAAGCAGCACTGAGGTAAACTCATATTAATCTGGAGATAGTTTCCAACTACTGCACTTTAAGATAAAATACATTTTATCAGTGGAATGTTCTTTACTTGTTAGCATCTGTAATGCTCAGCTGTGATATTTAAATTGCAGAAAAAACTGATAAAAGTTGATGTTTTTTTCTCCCAATAGGGCAACTAATTTATTGACTCTGGGTTTCATTTCACCACTTTTTTTTTCTTGTCATTCAAGTGGTAAGGAAAAAAACTCCTGTCGTCCTGCTGCACTTGCCCATCAAATGATCAAAAGCTTCTTTAAATCTACAATGACATCAGTGCATTTGACTTGGCATGTCTCTCATCTCACTTCATCACCTCCCAAAGGGAAGCATGTTATCTTCACAAATCAAAGTAAGTGTACAGTCAAGAATTCCTTTTTTCTCTTCTTTTTTTTTACATATTCTTCAGACTTATGTATGGTCATTTCCCTTGCTTGCTTGGACAACTGCTACAATGAAGACTCCCTCCTCTCCTAAAAGGGATTGAAGACTACTTCTGTACAGCACTCTGTCAAATACTCCTTTGCTTTTGAAGCTGGCTTATGACCTCATGCACAGCATTTACAGAGGCCATATGAATAATTTATCCTTTGAATTTATCCCAACCCTGACATTTCGATGTTTGATGCCCACAGGCTTTTGCTTTAACAATATAGATAGCCCTCCTTTCCTCTATTTACCATCAGATAAAGTTTGATACCACGGCTATTGCACTCAATATCAATACCATAGGTTTCTGGGTTACTTTATGTTCCACACTCTGGGCTTTTTAATTCCCTTAACTGGAGCTGTAGTATCTCTACATGTACAATTGGATTCTATACAGGTTGCAGATATTTCAGGTGAAAATGTTAGAACATAGAAACGTAATAATGATTCTGGGGACAGTAGAAAACAGCAATAGAATACATGAAAGCAGAGTATCATTAAGGAATACAAATACACAAAAGTGAACAATTTAAACATATAAAACACACAATTTAAGATCCAAATATTGTGTTAGCTCCACTGATGTTTGTGTGTGACCAGATACAAATCTATCAAAATAATTAATATGTCCTTCAACATGATATAAAATTCAAACATCCATCCATTCAAAAAGTAAAGATGATATATCATATGGCATCATATCCACAGAACTGTGCACAGGCTATCTGGGTGTTTCTCCTTGCCCTTCTGTTGCAAGGTGTGACTGGCACGTGCAGCCTCCTCAGCTGTGGCTCATTAGGCCTATCAGGAAGGTCTTCAAAAGGGAATCTGAAGCAGGAGACAGAGGCCATATTGTTTGCTCACATAAGCAGTAATCAGGCTCACTTTCTCTTGCTTCCAGTTTTCTGATCCTCAACTGACTCCTTGTTGACCCCCTTTTTCAGACAAAACTTGATGTTGTGTCCCCAGAGAACTCTGACTCAGAGATTGATCAGATCCTCCTCTACTACCAAGCGCCTGAACTTCTCCCTGGATTATCTCCCATGCCTTCCTGGAGTAAGCTTACCTGAACGGCCATCTACCCGCCGCTCAATCTTCTTGCTCATCACAGTAACATTTTACAGTCTCTCATTAAACAGCAAGCCTCTGTAACCCAAACAGTTAGTCTTTCCCTCCAGATTCAGTAGTTGGTGTCACCTAACCTGGTTCAAAATAACCATTTTTAATTTTTTTGTTATGGTTTAATTTCTAAAGATTAATCTGTAAATAAAATGACAATGAATTGATAAATGATACGTTGATGAATTTCAAACCAAGACTGTGGTTGAAAATTGGTTTGGCTTTAAATGCAGGGATGGCAGTTTATCTCCCTTCTCAGCTCATTCTTATAAAAATACACTGAAGGGTTATTTGGCAGAAATGGCAAATAAGCACTTTGGTTGGCTGCTCTCACTGCAGATGATATAAATGTATATGGGAATTTGTGGCAAATATTTATTTATTTATTTATTAATCAATAAGCTATCAATGACCATGTATCTTGAATGTATGGGCCTACCACACTGCTTTGAGCTAAGATTATTTGTTAGACTTTGAGTATATATTCAAATCTGCTAAACATCTCCCTTCTTTCAGTAGCATGTGCGGCCTGAATGCTCCGGTCTCCCAGTTTGTTGATACACACACAGGTAGTTGTAGATCTGAAGAATCTCCAGCTCTTCACACTGAATGATGACATGTGTCAGTAGCTTCTCGGTCTGTCGGAAATCTAGCGCGAGCCCCTTGATCTTACTGACATTTAGCTGCAGATGGTTCTCTTCACTCCTACTATAACAAAATCATCAAAGAAGTGCTGGAGGGTGCGGGATACAGAACTGAACCTGAAGTCAAAAGTGCAACAAGTGAATCATGAAGCAAAGTGACCCTGGTGTGTTTCTGTGGGTAGTATTTCACTTTATTGCTTATCAATGCAGCAACATAGGAACTTAAAAAGACAATTAAAGAGCAATGGATATATTGTTAATGGACTGCAGGTCTTTGTTTTGCAAAACCTATGACTAATATTTCAAATTTGAAATTAGCATCAGGTGATATTTTTTTAAGACTAATATTGTCTTTAACATTCACAAAAAGTTGTATTGGTACACCACAGCAGCTTTTTCCTTTTTCAGGAAACCCAAGGGATAGAATTATATATGCCTACATACTGTGAATATGATAGGTAATATAAATATACAAACTATATACAGAAAATGTGAAGTTAAAATTTAAGAAATAATGTTCAGTTCTATTATCAAGGCTTTATCCATCTTATTGTTCATTTAATTGCTTACTTTTGCATGCTGTTGTGCCCTCCTGTACATATTTATTTTTGAAATATCTATGCATTGTCAATTTTATAATACTGCATAGGTACCTTGTTTTTCTTTTTATACATTTTAACATTTAAAGCTATGTGAAAAGGATTCTTTACCTTTTATACCCCATCTATCCATCCAACCATCCATTTTTTATACTCTTTTCTTCTGTACAGGGTTGTGGGGGAGTGGGTGCCTATCTCCAGCAGTTTCCAGAGGCGGGTTACACCATGGACAGGTCACCAGTCCATCGCAGGGCAACACAGACTTTAAATACCTTTTGCAGAATAGTAGTATATCAGGACTATCTGGCTTCAATAAAATTTCACATATATATTTTTAAGAGAAACGTTTGTGTTTATTTTGTGCAAGAGTGATTTATCTGTCAAAATAAGGTCAAAGTTACCCCACCTTTGGTGAGGCGGTTGAATAAACAGTGACATTTAGTGGTTTTGGTTAATAATTTTCAATTGTTAATGATAAAAAACTAATTGTAATTATTAAGGGCTTTGAGCCCATAATCACAACACCAGAGCACATTTCTGATTTATATTTGAAAGTAATGATTTTTGGTTAAGAAATTATTTTTCTGAATTATGATTTTAATTATAATTTTTGATAAATATTAATTAGTCAATAATCATAATCCTTACATGACTGAGTAGAGGTGAGGAGTGCGTAGCTATGATCTCAGTTTCTGTTGGTTACTCACATTTTTGTTGTGATTGACATGTTATCACCTAGTTATCACCTAGTTATCAATTTTCTAACTTAAGTCCGGTCAGGGATAAAACTAAACATGTTTGTCTGACCAAAATGACCTTACAGGTTGTTTATGTCTTTAAACCTGAAACATGTTCTTTAAACTAGTATTAGATTATTGTAAAACACAATAAAATGTCTAGACCGAATTTTTACTGCTTTTTCAATATAACTCATATGAGTAATAGTTTAAAAAGTGTAACAAAAAATAGCACATAAACAGCAATAATATTTAGCTTTTAGCATGGTCTTATTTTGATATTAGACGGTTAGTTGGTCAGTTGGAGAAAGTACATGAAGCTAGCAGCTAGTCCAAAAAGGCCCAACACCAAAGCAAATTACTACAATCGTAAAACATGAATTAAAAAATGCTGTGGCGGTTTATGCAAACATAATTTTATTAAGCTTTGATCTGTTATCATGTTTGCATTGGGTGGTTATTTACACAAAAGAATCAATTATTATTTACACTGAAAAATGAGGCAGGATGCAATGCACCACCAATGACATTCCTGTGTAAAGCACATACTGAGAATAGAACTGTTTTAGAAGTAAAGCTGTGTAAAAAGCAAAATTAATATAGTGGTTTAGGTGAATGCTATGTTTGAGTACTCCTGTACTTTCTGTTAGGTTAGTCTTGTATACGATTCAGTTTCCATGACAGAGTAGCCTGTGTTTAGGGCTTTGTCTACTGCAGATATGATATTAACAGTTAATCTTTTAACAGATCTTAATTTTAAAAATCCTTAACTATCCCTTCATCGTAAAACTTTTTTGCAAACATTTTATTTTAAAAGGGTAAATAATATTCTAGGTATGGTGCAATTGTGTGCATCTTTTTCAATACGTTCATTACTTTAACCTTTTAGTTTAGTGGTTGAGCAACACAATGTTCCCACATCACTACAATATTTTCGTCATTCAATAGATACATTTAAGCGATTACATGCTAGAAAACCAGCGATAGATTGAATATCCAACCCATTCACAACAATTAAAGCAATAAATAATCCCTTCTACCAAGATTGCCTAATAACAGAACAAGGTGCCTTTGCTGGTGCCTTAATAACCAATATTTTCTTAACTTAGTTTCCTCTTGCTTTTAGATATCAGGAGGTGACACCAGATGGATATAAAATGTTCATTCAAGCACTTTATTCTGACAGAAACTACTTTTAACAATATATTTTTGTATCACATAAACAAAGACCTTTCATGCACACCATCAAATTCTTTGGTAAAGTCTGCACTATTGATTATACATAGAATAGTTATAATTTACACTTCATACTTGATTTATAAATACCCAAATTACCTGATGAACTGTGCATTTAAGCATTTGCCGTTACTGTTAATCTGCCACTGAGTGTGCATCTTTTTTTTCTTTTTAAACTATTTACCGTTTAATGGAAAGCATAGCACATAAATATTGCTTTGTCCACAATTTATAAATTCATTAAGCCTTTCAAATTTTCTCAGAAAAACGACACGTTATAGAGTATCATGGTATCAAGAAAATTGAATAAAAGAAAAAGAACCTCAACATTCTGTGCGCTTTATTTCTTTACAAATACAGTTGACCTTGCTAAATACTGTGAATGCTTTTTATCAATAAATGAATTCCATTACATAACCAACTATTCTGCTCCCCAAACAAAGATTAATTGACTGAATGGTATGTCTTAAACTTGCAGCTTCTTAAACTTGGGTGATACAATGAAAAAAAGTTCCTTTAGCCTCAAGGATTTAACTTAACTATTTATCGAGCAAACCACGACATGCTTATACAGACTATTTTCTTCATAGTTCTTTGTCAAACCCCACATGAGTTTAGTTTTAAAAAAAACTTTAAGGGGAAGTTTCTTAATTTCCATAAAAAGTACTTGCTAAGAAAGATTTAGAAAATGGCCAAGCATTTTCTGATATCTGACTTTTTTTTTTCTTAGCCCCAAGGACATCTCCTCCTGGTGCCAGGACCTGTCAAGCAGGATCATCTCAAAGTAAAGAGGTGAAAGGACACCAATTAGAAAGCCATCCACGACTAAGAGAGCCAGTGGCACAGCTTGCCACAGGAAGTGGGATGTCTGACTTCCTGCATGGGGTCACAGCTGTTTGTGGGGAGGTTACTGCTACAAGACAATACGTGGTACAGTTTAGCGTCTGATGAGGGAAGCCTCATTTGAATAGCAAGGAGCCATCTCAATGTCACCAATAAATTTACATGTTTTCATTCCTGTTACAGCAGAGATCAGAGTGGGGGACTTTGCTGGAATTAGGGGAGCATGGTAAAGTCAAAAGAGCGGGACCAGCTCTTTTCAGGTTGGCTAACTTTAATTCAACAATTATTTTAGTGTTTTAGAAACATCTGTGCATCGTATTACCTAAATTACCAAGGTCCATACATAGTAGACATTGCCTCTAGAGTTGCTTCAAATTTAATAAGTGCATTTAAAACATAATACCAATAACATTATGTTTTATTTTAGAGTGGTTTTTCTTAAAACCTTTGGTGTTGTTTTTGTCCTGGTGTATATGAGAAAAAAATAGACTACCAGATGCTGGTCCTTTATGTTTACACATTTTTGACTGTATTTATATTTACAAGAAAGATGCCAACATAACCCTCCAAATTATCTTTTCATGTGTATGTTTACATCCTTATTAGCTGTGGAGCTGCTAAATCTGAACAAAGACCACTGTAATGAAGGAAGGGGTTGAGGGGCAAAATAGACTCTATAATGTAGCAGCTGTTAAAGAGCTGTTACTTTCAACTCTTTGGCTTTATTGGGTTGTAAAAGTTTGGTAAAACAATCTGAGAAGCAATTTCCCCCAGTGAAAACATTCCCTCAGTAATTGTATATTTTAACTTGCTTTTCTGCCGTCATTAATAACTCATGAGCAGAGCCGCCATTGTGTGTGTAGGTAAGATTGAGAGAACAGTTTAATGAAATAGTTTCCTCTATTATAGTGAAACAAAATGAAAAACATGGCGCTGATTTTTTTTTCCAACCCTGTACCTCAATTTTACACAAAGGTTTTTACTAACTCAAATAGTAGTAGTAGCACAAAATTGCTATCTATAGATTTTTGGCTTCTATTAATGATGTGGGTTCTTGCTTCAATATGTGTTTTGTTTATTTACATATGGTGAATTGCTGTTTTACTAATATTTTCATTTTTCTCAGTTTTCTCTGTCGGGCTCAACTTTAGATGTTTAATTGTCATTGGAGATCATGAATGTAAACTGTTTTGCTCTTCAAGTATAGTAGATTGTGGTATGTTTGTGAATAATGTAATGAATTAGGAATAGTTTGACAAATTTGGGGCCCAAAATAGAAAGACCACTGGCCATACCTATCTATCAAATCCCATTTGGATAAAAATCAATTGTTAATGTCCTTCAGAAAAAACAAAAATGTCATTGCAAATACTTTCTTTCTGTAAGTAACCATTTTAAACATAAGACGGTTAATTAAGAGTTTCAAAGAACCTTTTCCTGGCACAGAGTTGTTCCCCTCCTTTACCTGAGGAGGAAAACAACTGGAAGCTTCATGCAGATGAGAGCATGTGATTGGCTCCTGCTATGAGCAGCTGTCTAAAATGCCCATATTTGGGTTCAACCCAATTACATCCTCTGATCCCCAGTCACTGGGCTGATGCAGTCACAACCATTAATCTCCCTGGCTGAGCACTGCGCCATGTGTTAAACAGCCAAGAACCCCCCAGCCTCCAACAAGGTTCAAAGTCATGCCAATCATATTGACTTCTTTGACTCCAATGTTCCCTTGAGCTCATCAAGATTATGGACAAACCTCTGATGATTGTGAAAAACACATAATACCCAGTACACAGGAAACATTTCATTCAACCTTGTCAAGCTCAGACCAAGGTTTAGGACAGAATTATGGCATGTGTTTTCCAGAGTGTTGCTGGTCTTCATTACTGGAGAAAGCATAAGATGTAAAATTTAAAAATGAAGTAAAAACTACTTTTACACATTTGGATCTGGGATGTTAAGGACATAATATCCTAGAGCTGTGTCAAAAACCAATTTCAAGAAATCATTTTCAAAAGAGACAGCAGTAAACAGTAGACAGGTTTTTTTTTGCAGCTGCCGATTTCAAGGAGAAGAAAGACACCTTCAGCTCATAGTTTCCTTCAGGCTCTCTGGACAAAGAGAACGAATAAAAGAAACCATTATACTGCCCAAATTTTGTAACAAATTCAAAAGTGAAGAAAACCTTTTATTTAAGCCGTTGTCTCTCTGCTTTTACAACAACACCAGATTATTCTGACCACTGATTGACTTGTATAGCAGTGATTCACGGTTATAACTAGGGCAATAGGGAGCAAGGCTAATTTAAAATTAGGGAGATGGTTTAATCAAGGCCTGAATTACATGGACGGCGAGTTCCAGTTTGGTGAGCCTTTTCTGTTCACAGAGATTAAGGGAGGAGTCAGGCAGTTACCCATTGTTCCTCTGAGAAAAGAAACTCATTTGCTTTGAACGATAAATGTCTTTCGAGCATAAATCATGCCTCCTAATCCTTTTACCAATGGCACGTAGTACAAATTGTCTCTCACTTACAGATCAGACAAAAGAGACAAAGAGAATTTTGTGGATTTAGTTTGTAGTGCTATCCCTTTTCAGCTGTGGACTTTTACCAAAATCACAGGATTAAAGTATCTGTGTACAGCACCAAGGAATAAAACTAGAATGCCAAACATATTGTATGAGTGAAATATAGATGGCCCACTTAAGCTGACTTTTTTCTTAATAGGCCAGCTTTCTTCAGCTTTTAACTTTGGCCTAGCTTGGGTCTATTACATACCTTTCTACCCCAGTCTTCAAATGCCGTATGATTCATTTACCCATGGGGAGAAGGTTGACATTTAGCTTTGTGTTTGCCTGTGCTCCATTTTTATTCCCATGACAGGAGTGACTTTAGAAAACATGCAAGCATCTAAATATATAAAGGAAAACAGATATAAAAGGGGAATAAAAATCCCCCTGTGTTCATGTTCTTTATTAGAAAGATTTATGAGATGTTTAGAGCATGTGATTTCTTTTAATTTCCAGTGTTGTTTGGCATTTGTTGTTTGAAAAGCTCTAACAAAAAGGCTGCTAAGGGTCTAGAAAAAGTATTTAAACTCCTTTATATTTATTTCTCACAATGCAACCACAAATGTCAATCTTCAAAGGAAACGATGCTTGATTTTCATTTTTTTCAAATAAATATCTTAAAGTGCGGCATGCATTTAATCAAACCTACTTTTGAGTCAATACTTTGTAAAGCTACCAACCACTGCAAATACAGCTGCAAGTACTTTGGGGTATGTCTAGCAGGTTTAGACATCTAGAGACAGAAATGTTTGCCAAATATTCAGTGCAAAATTCAACCAAGCTTATTTAGATTGGATGGAAAGCATCTGTTTTTCATGTTCTCAGGCAATTCTGACCCACATGCAGGAGAAATTGATCAAAGTTTAACAGAGTTACTGAAATACAAAGTGGATGGTGAGGTCTGGGTCCAGGAGGTTCCTTTAATACAGTCTGGTTGCACACTGTGAGAAAAAGGTTGAAAAGTGAAGAGAGAAACAGATTGGGGGCCTGATGTATGATAGAGAGTGTAGCTTTCCTACTAAAAGTTTGCGGTAGGGAGAAATTCCGAAACTTGCTGCGCATCAAAAAATTCAGATGTACGAAACTGTGCGTAGATGGTGGATTTGACGTAGCTGCACATGGCACTTGGACCACCCGGTCCCCGCCCCCAATACATATGCAAAGTAGTATAAATAGCCAGAAGTCACCCATCACGTGTCCAAATAACCATGGCAACAGTGCTGTGACAGTCAATGAACTGGTTCCTTTTGGCGGAAAAACAAGACTGTGTCTTGACACCATGATGGCTATTTGTCGTCAGTTGCAGCAAACTAACATCTACTTGATTGATCAGTGACTCAAACCTGACTGAAAATAATATGTTTGTCGGCTCGTACGTGTTCAGTTCTACAATGTGTGTATCTAAACCAAACGGCGCTGTCAAGCTGCTTCAGTATGCTCATTCATAGCTCAATGCTGATCATCATAATGACATGAATATGCCCCCGTTATTTCTATTAGGAAGACTGTCACCACACACACTATATGAAGTATTTTAAATCTTTACAACCATTCAGGACGTCACGTAAAAAAAAATTAAAATTACCTAGTAGCCAGCCATCGTGCACGGAGGTTTGTAACCAACATAACTATTATTGTTAGATTAATTATAATTATTTCAATAGTATAAAACATATTGGATGAGGCCATCCCAAATATCTGGCATAGCCCAGCTTAGGGATGACTGTTAAATACCTGACATGTCAGTCAGCTCCCTCTGAAAAGCTCCGATTTAAAAGACCGCAGCATAGTGAGAACTGGAACTGGCACCAGAAGTACACGGTTCCTCCTGGTTTCTCTTTGTAACACTGAGGCCAGCTCCGTGCAGAATTCCAAAGTGATTGCCCTGGGCAATCTAAACCATCTGAAAAGCCATGCATCATCATGTGCCAGCAGGTCATTGCGATCTCTGCAAACAATAATCCCTCCAACTTCTTCCATCAGGGATGTCCTCCAGCTGTGCCAAAGTTGCCATTGTTCCACAATAACGCACAACTTTACAGCTATTTATGGAAATGTGTGATTATCTCCAGCTTGTCCACCTTAGGAATCATCAAACCTGACTTGTTTGGAGTTAATCTGCTGATCTGACAGTTTTCTTTTTCAGTGAGAATGAAAGTGTCCCTTCGCTGATTTATTTGCATTTTGTGCTCCTCAGCGCACAGACCAATGAGCATAGGCATCTACAGGTGACAAAAACATAGGAAGTTTTAAAGTTTACATCCGACAGAGGTTGTTTCCATCATTTTTTGAGGTGTGTTACGTTATTGGATGAGGCTGAATGTGATTCAGGCCTTGTCCACACGTAGGCAGATATCTGGGAAAACAAATAACTTTTCATGCGTGTTAGCCTTTCAACCACACATAAACTCTGTTTTACATCAATAAAAACAAATAATTCTGAAAACTCTGGCCAAAGTTGAGGTTTACAAAAACTCACTTTTTTAGCCTGCGTGTGTCCATGATCAACAAACTTTTGGAGTTCATCCCATCACTGTCTGCGACAAATATTGCGCCGCTGACGTCACATGTGCGTCCATTGTTTATAGAGTGGAGTAAAAATGAATGATGAGCGATTCCCACTGCACACATCTTGTGTTTTTATATTCTAAAAATGTAGTTAGAAGAAGTTCAACTTCTTTTTCTGTCTACACAAACAAACCTCCTGGCACCATGTGTTATACCTTACAGGAAGTTGTGGCTGTTTTGAAGGATTCTGAGTGGCAGACATAGGTCTCGTTTTTGCAGTACACTATGTGTCTGGAGTGTTAAACACAACGCTCAATGGTGTATTTCTGCGGGTTGGTTTGGATGAAAACCTTTCTGAAAAACCTCACGTGTGTACAACCCTGCTACTTGTGTACAAGGCCTCATTTTCATTGCTTTGGTTTAAAGAATAAAAGTTCAAACTCATGAAAATACATGAGGTTTGAAGCTCCATGAATTAAACAGGAATTAAAATAAGTTGAAGGGATTTAGGTGACCTTTAGTTTTCTGTAGTTTATTATTATTGATTGAAAAAGTTTGCCTGGCTACAGACAAAGGTGGAGACCTCTGCGACCTGATCTCCGAATGCTTAAGCTGGCTCTAGGGTCGTGGAATGTCACCTGACTGGGGGGGAAGGAGCCTGAGCTTGTGCATTAGGTCAAAAGTGCTATGAATCAGAAAAAGACAGACCCAAGATTCAGCCAGACACAGTACTGAAAGTTTAAAAGGTTTATTCAGCCACACAGTTCTCACAGTTCTCACAGTGCAGTCTTACGTCACACAGGTAACACTCCTCACAGCTTCCAGGAATCATTGAGGCAGAAAGAGGGATTAGTGACTTGTAGTCTCTCCAGATTTTGCAGGGATCAGAAAAGTCACTAACCTGCTTTTGTCTTGAGTGGAACTTGAAACCCAGAGGGGAAACCTCATTGGGCGGCAGGCGGGGATCTCCACAGCACAGGTAAGAAGTGACTCCAGGCTGAATAATCCGAGGGCTAGGCTGGCTCAATAATCCAAGGACAGAAACAGGGTCAACGATCGGAACAAGAGGCGTCAGGCAAGGGGCAAGCAGAGGCATAAACCAGATGCAGGAAACAAGGTCGACAACCAAAATCCAAATAGTCCGACAGGGAGCAGGCAGAGGTATAAATCCAAAAGGCAAGGCAAGGTCAAGAACAATGATCAGACAGGAAGGAACGCTGGATATCTACTCACATGATGGTTTTCAAACATTTGGCATCATCTGCTTGTCAGAGTCAGTATATATCAGGGAAGACACAGGTGCTTGGCATTCCACAGATTGCACTACACTGCAGCAGCCACCAGGTGCATCTAATCTGCTGATTACAGCCAGGGAGACAGGGTAGAGCAGACGTGCCAGAATCATAACAAAAAAATATCGATTAGAAATAGCCGGGCTCACCAAATCCAGCTCATTGAGAGAGGTTGGACTCTCTTCTACTCTGGAGTGCACCACGGCGAAAGGCGGCGTACTGGGGTTTGTTTGCTTGTTGCCCCCGAGCTCAGCCGTCTCGTGTTGGGATTTCCCCGGTGGATGAGAGGGTCGCATCCCTGCACCTTTGGGTCAGGGACAGGTCTCTGACTGTCATTTCGGCAACAGGCTGAGCGGTAGTGTGGAGAACCCAGCCTTCTTCACATCCCTTCCAACGGTGCTGCATAGTGCCCCTTCGGGGGACTCCATTATTCTGCTGGGGGACTTCAACCCCCATGTGGGAAATGACAGTGACACCTGGAGAGGCGTGATTGGGAGGAATGGCCTTCCCAATCTGAATCCGAGTGCTGATTCATTATTGGACTTCTGTGCTAGTCACGAATTGTCCATACTGAACACCATGTTCAAGCGTAAGGGTGTTCTTCAGGGCACTTGGCACCAGGACACCCTAAGCAGAAGGTCAATGATCGACTTTGTTGACATGTCTTAAGATCTTCGGCCACATGTTTTAGACACTCAGGTGAAGAGAGGGGCTGAACTGTCCGCTGGTCACCACCTGGTGGTGAGTTGGATCTGCTGGAGGAGGCGAAAGCTGGACAGACTTGGCAGGCCCAAGTATAGTGAGGGTCTGCTGGGAACCTCTGGCAGAGCACTCGGCCAGGGATGTATTCAACTCCCACCTCTGAGAGAGCTTTGACCAGATTCCAGAGGAGGTTGGAGATATAGAGTCCAAGTGGACTATGTTGTCCGCATCTATTGTCAATGCTGCCGCCCGTAACTGTGGCTGTAAGGTCTGCGGTGCAATCCCCAAACCCCGGTGGTGGACACCAGCAGTAAGGGATGCTGTCAAGCTCAAGAAGGTGTCCTATCGGCTGTGGTTGGCTTGTGGGACTCCTGAGGCGGCTGACGAGTACCCAGGCCAGGCTGTGGCAAAGGCAAAACTCGGGCCTGGGAGGAGTTCGGTGAGGCTATGGAGAAGGACTACCGGTTGCTCTCGAAGCGATTCTGGCAAACTGTTTGGCGCCTCAGGAGGGGGAAGCAGTGCTTTGCCAACACTGTTTACAGTGGGGGTGGGGAGCTGCTGACCTCAACTGGGGACATTATCGGGTGGTGGAAGGAGTCCTTTGAAGATCTCCTCAATCCTGCCGTCACGCATTCCCTGGTGGAAGCAGAAGCTGGGGACTCGGAGTTGGACTCTTTCATCACCTAGGCTGAAGTCACTGAGGTAGTTAAAAAGCTCCACAGTGGCAGGGCTTTGTGGGTGGTTGAGATCCGCCATGAGTACCTCAAGTCTCTGGATGTTGTGGGGCTGTCATGGTTGACACACTTCTTCAACAATGCTTGGCAGTCGGGGACAGTGCTTCTGGACTGGTAGACCAGGGTCGTGGTACCTCGTCAAGAGAAGGGTGTTCCAATTAAGGAGATTACACTCCTCAGCCTCCCTGGTAAGGCCTATGCCAGGGTATTGGAGAGGAGAGTGTGGCCGGTAGTCGAAACTCGGCTACAGGAGGAGCAGTGTGGTTTTCACCCTGGCCATTTGACTGTGTCCCTCGTGGTGCCCTGTGGGTGGGGTACTCCAGGAGTACAGAGTCGGGGGGCCCTTATTAGGGGCCATTCGGCCTATGTACAAGTGGAGCAGGAGTTTGGTCTGCATTGTTGGCACAAAGTCGGACTTGTTCCTGGTGCATGTTAGACTCCACCAGGGCTGCCCTTTGTCACTGGTCCTATTCATAACTTTTATGGACAGGATTTCTAGGCGCAACCAAGGGCATGAGGGGGTCTGGTTTGGGGACCAGAGGATTTTGTCTCTTCTTTTTGCAGATGACGTGGTCCTGCTGGACCCTCTAGCCAAGACCTACAACATGCACTGGGCGGTTCGCAGCCTAGTGTGAAGCGGCTGGGATGAAGATCAGCTCCTCCAACTCCGAGGCCATGGTTCTTAACCAGTAAAGGGTGACTTGCCCTCTTCAAGTTGGAGGGGAGCTCCTGCCTGAAGTGGAGGAGTTCAAGTATCTTGGGATCCTGTTCAGGAGTGAGGGGAGAATGGAGCGAGAGATCGACAGACAGATCGGTGCAGCTGCCGCAGTAATGGGGACGCTGTGCCTGTCCGCTGTGGTTAAGAGAGAACTGAGTCGAAAGCAAAGCTCTCGAGTTACCGGTTGGTCTACGTCCCTACCCTCACCTTTGGCCATGAGCTTTGGGTCATGAGTGAAAGAACAAGATCCCGGATGCATGCAGCTAAAATTGAGCTTTCTCCGTCGGGTGGCCGGGCACTCCCTTAGAGTGAGGGTGAGGAACTCGGCCATCCGGGAGGGGCTTGGAGTAGAGTCGTTGCTTTTCCACACTGAGAGGAGCCAATTGAGGTGGCTCGGGCATCTATACCGGATGCCTCCTGGACGCCTTCCTCGGGAGGTGTTCCAGGTACGTCCCACCGGGAGAAGCCCCAGGTCACGGCCCAGGACACTCTGGAGGGACTATGTCTCTCAGCTGGCCCCCCGGAGGAGCTGCAGGAGGTATCTGGGGAGAGGGAGGTCTGGGTGTCTCTACTGAGTCTGCTACCCCCGCGACCTGGTTAAAGCAGAAGTTGACGAGTACAGGAAGGTGAACTTCTGTCCCAGTCTTAGGTCCTTTACAACGTTAAACAGGCTTTCTTACAAGAATGCCGTCCTTTAGCTCCATCTATCATTTGACATTCTTGCCTTTCCCTGCTTAAGAAAATCATCCCCACAGCTTCATGCTGCGACCACCATGTTTCATTTTGGGGATGCTCCAGTCAGGGTCAAGTGCAGAGTTAGGTTTTATTTTACATGTTTGCAAAAGTTAAATTTTAATCTTCTATTCTTTGACTTGAGCTGTGGATATCTTCAATTCTTCCAGAGTCGCCAAGAACCTCTTGGCTGCTTCTCTTGTTAATGCTCTTCCTGCCCGGCTACTAGTTTGGCTGGGCAGTTGTGCCATGGTTGGTTTGCATTCTATTTTTATGTTTTACAGATAAACAGTGTTTCAAGACATATTTAAAAGTTGGGGTATTGTTTTAAAAGCAAAACCTTTTTTAATCTTCCCCAAAACGTTATGCCTGACCTGTCTGCTATTTTCGTAGGTCTTCATGATGATGATTGTTGACTGTTTCCTAACAAATCTCTCCAAAAGTACTTGTTTTTATAATGAAATTAAACTGCAAACACATGGAATGTTTACTAATTAGTCAACTTCTGACATCAATTTGTTGTAATGCATTTAATTTTCAGAGCATTAAGCACCAGACAGAAGGGGCCTGAACACATATGCATGACACACTTTACAGATCATAATGTGTAAAAAACTGTTAAAAACGATTTTTCTTCCCCTTCATAATTAAAATGTACTTTATCTTAGTCTATCACTTTAAATCCCAGTTAAATATTAATTTAAAAAGTGAGACACTGAGCAGTTACACCCTAAACAATCTGTATAATTGCTTCTTATTTAAGAAGTGAATTGTTAATTTAAATGAAACCACTTGTACCTGATGCTGTCTAGTCTGCTTTGCTACATTTGTTCTGACTTTGCCACCGGGCCTGTTGCCTCCATGTGTTTCCTAATCGGCACCTGCCCTCCTTTCAGAGAGTCTACATCAGCGTCCTCCATCGTGTGTTTCAGGATATGTTCTAGAGGATTACATATAAAATCAGGAGCGGGGATGTTTTTTTTTTTTTTTTTTTTTTGCAATAGGCACTGGCTGTCTCTAACATGGTGTGACCTTAGTGCTTATTCTAAAACAAACACTACAGGACACAGTGATTTTATTGACAGCATTTCCCAGTGTGATGTCCTCTCTGGTTGAGAATAAAACACAAACAAATAAAGCCCAGGTGATGTGTGTTCTGTGTGTCAACAACATCTCACAGAATATCTGTACCTGCGGTTGCTTTTTTGTGGCTCTGTAAAATAAAAGGAGATTATGTGCGTGTGCGTGCATGGTCGACACACAGCCCGTGTAATAGATTAAGATCAGCATGTGTTTGTGTGACTTTTATTTGGGTCTGCCTCTGGGTGCGCTTTTGTTAGTCCGTGAGGATCACATTGTTTTCAGAGTGCCCTGTGTGTGCTGACAACATCTGCTTTGAGCGGGTGATCCATCTCCTCTTAGCTGCCATATAACAAGTCATAAGGGATTTTACTCAGTGAATGCCCAGCACAGAGGACTCCATCATAAAATTTACTGTCTCACAAGGGCATTTTCGAGGTTGTGTTTTTTTATCTCCTGCTGCTGAGTGTTAATTCAAGTTATTCTGTTCTGTAATTACTGGAGTTAAACAAACATACTTTTGTCTTGAGCAGACAAGTTTTGCATTTCCTTTTGTTATGTTTATCCTTTAAAAGCTGCTCTTTCAGTTGCTAATATAAGAGAGTCAGAGCAACATTGTATAGTATTCCCTGCTGTTTATTATCATTAGTATCATCTGTAGTTGGTGCGCATTCCAAGATGTTTGTAGAGAACACAGCAACAGTGTCAGCAAGGCACACTGATAGCATAGCAGGAGTTAAAAGTAAGTTTGATCCCTTCTTTGGATAGAAGACTACTTTTAAATGCCCCTGGCTTTTTTCCAAAAGTCCAGCCTCAAGCCGGTGGGTCTAACAAGCATAATGCTTTGAGGATTGACTTGTGATTCAAACCAAATTTACAAACTGATTACTATGCAAACATTGCATTGCGTCAAAGCACAAAACGCCCGTGCCTTATTTTTAACCGACAATCTTCAGAAGGTCCATCGAACGGAATGGCCAGAATTGCTTTTTATATTACTGTGTGAGCATGTATTTAATGGGGACCAGCTGAAACTTTGATGTAATTGATAAAAGAAGCTGTTCCCCTAATCCTACTGGCACAGTTCCTTATGCAGAGACTTGCAGAGGATCAAAGAAACAGAGTCTTGCCCAGGGCAATAAAACATGTATTAAAAATGAATTTTTAAATCATGCAATTTCTTCAATTGATAACTGTAGCATTGCCTGTAGTTCACAAGTTGTTTTCATCATTCACATGTATGATGCTCTAATCACAACTGCACCAATTGTTCTTTGCTGTGATTAAACAGGCCCAGTTTTGTATGGATAGGGTATAAGGCAAGGCAAGTTTAATTGTGTATCACATTTCAGTAACAAGACAATTCAAAGTGATTCACATGAATAGAACAGAAGAAAAAAAAACAGAGAAAAGTGCATTGCAGTGGCATAACAAAGACAGGTAAAGAAGAGTTGGAATACAGACTGAGACTAATGATGTTTCAGTTAACAGTTTAAATAGAACAGGCTAAAGCAACTCTAAACAAATGGGGTTTTAACTTTGATTTAAAATAACTCAGGGTTTCAGCATGTTTGCAGTTTTCTGGAAGTTTGTTCCAGATAAGTGGAGCATAAGAACTAAATGCTGCTTCTCCATGTTTGTTCTGGCTCTATGAAGCAGAGTAGAATTGAACCAAAAGACCTGAGTGACCTGAAAGGTTGATATGACAACAATAAATCTTGTATTTATTGTTGTCATATGTGGTGGCCATTCAGTGATTTATAAACTAACATTCATATGGGTATCTATTTTCTTAGATACAGGGAGCCAGTGTAAGGACTTTAGAACTGGGGTGATGTGCTCTACTTTCTTAGTTTTAGTAAGGAGGTGGGCAGCAGTATTCTGGATCAGCTGCAGCCACCTGATTGACTTTTTAGGCAGACCTGTGAAGACACGGTTGCAGTAATCAATTCGACTAAAGATAAACACATGGATGAGTTTTTCAAGCTCATGCTGGGACATTAGTCCTTTAATTCTGGAAATGTTCTTCAGGAGATAGAAGGCAGAGTTAGTGATTTTCTTTATGTGCCTCTAACATTTCAGGTCTGAGTCCATTGCTACACACAGATATAGTTTGGACCTGATCAGTGGTTTCCAGCTGTGGTAACTGTAGTGTTGCGCTGACTCCTGATCGCTCTTCCTAAAGTTTTTCTGTCTCTAATTAGTTATTTTTAAAGTAAAAGTCACTGTGGGTTTAGGTTCAATACATTTGTCAAATGTCTCCAGATGTACAGTATGTTACAACAGAGTGATACACAGCACCGTATGTCTTCATGTTTCATTTTTTCCACTGTAGTACCAATCAGTTTAAAATATTTCCCATATAGCGTATATAAATCTGTAATTAGCTTACAGTACCATCAATGAAGATTATATCTGCATGTTAGTGGATGGAAACCACAAACCAAGAAACTAACTAAATGTGTGAGGCAAAAAGTACATTTAATCATATTCAATCAGTGACTGCTATATATATACATGAGTGTATTTTGCACGTCTTATTAGGTATTCCCCAAATAAGTATCTTCATAAGCATCTTCATAATTCCCCTTTAGAGTTTTAACAAAAAACTGTACTTAACAAGACTGGAAACTTGAGTTTTTATTACTGTGAACTTGAGCAAAGCATGACTCATTGTGGCAAGATTGAACGTTTTACTTTGGTTTTTATCATAAACCATGGCTATTTCCAGTAGAAAATAAGGTTTTTGCTAGTTTAAGGAAATTACATTTAAGACTTAGAGACTTTCTTTAGCGTGCTTGTGATTTAAATCTGGGACAAAATGAAATGTAAGAGTTTTAAGGCTTATACACTTTTGATAAATTAGTAAAACTAAAAGACAGAGGAAGAATCCTACTGAGGTGGAACCAACTTTAGCCATAGGTAATTTTTTAGAAGTGTGGATGATTCAAAATCGAATAATGGTAAAAAGAAACACTTGATGCCACACCCTAGAATTGCTGATAGCATCAAGATAATGCTTAGGGTGCGGAGCGTGGTGTAGTGGTAGAGCACGTGACCCATATACAGAGGCCTCAGTGCTCAACGCAGCCATCCTGGGTTCAAGTCCATGCCCCACCACCCCAATGTCCCTGCCTAGGTCTGCCTACTTTGAAAAACAAAAAAAACAAAAGTAATGCCCACTAGCACTGCAAGAAATATGTAATGCTTGCTTTGATTATGGGCATATTTAATTTACACAAACAATTAAGTAAATAAAGAAAACTATAAATTAATGGAAAAAGCCCTGAAGTAACTATTGTACAAATTTAAGACATATCTAAATATAATTCAAGACTTTTTATGAAACCTTAAAAAAAGGCCACAATTTCCCCTCCTAGGGCAGGAACAAACTTAGACTACTATGTTCTCACAGTGCAGTCTTACGTTTACCCATTGGTGTTGGTAGCCATACATTTGTGATGAGCCATGATAAAAAAAAAAAATTAATGCATCCCCCCTAACTTTGAACTTTATTGCACCAACGCAAGACTAATGTCCTAATCATCTAAGCTGCTGCAAGTACAATGTATCTCTAGAGAATATCTAGTTTTCAGTTTACAAGCAGGAAAAGAAGTGGGCAAGAGAAAGACTTAGAGACATTCTCCTACTTCTAACCTTTCTCTCTCACCATCCTACATGTACGTGTTCTGAAATAATGACACAGTTGTCTGCACTTGTAATTGGATGACAATAAAAACTGTTTACATGAGTGTAAGACAGGATATAAGAGCACACATGTTAAAGTATGTGATGATGTAATGATTATACTAATTCATCTCTAAAGTCATGTTCCAACAGTTACCAAGTTAATGGAGTTTAAACGAAAATTCAGAATGAAAGACTCACCTTCACCGCCTCCACCTTCCAATGACTCTCTTGTGCGTCTCCCAGCCTTCCAATCAGCATCCTGTCTGCCTGATTCTCCATCCAATCACCTTCCAATGCCTCGCTTTTAAAGGACCTTCAGCAGTGTTCATCCTCGCTTGTCAGCTGTGCTCATCCCTCCTCCACCCCACCTCCACCATCTTCCTTCACATCTACTCCTGGCTTCCTCGTTCCCTGGCTGCCAATCCACCACCAGTGCTGGATCAGGGGGAGGACATCTCTAAATCTAAGCCTTTCAAATGTTCATCTTAACTCATGTCATTCTAAGCATTCATGTCTTCCTCCCAGGTCCGAGCACCAAAGAAATAACCATGTAACTTCACATCATTAATAATGTTCTCATTGCCATCCCTTTTCCTTGTGAGTCTTTTCAGATTGAATTTTACATTGTTTACACATTTATAAAAAGGTAAACTTGCTCATGCTGGGATGGTTTATTTTGTGAAGATTTTTTAAGGAACCTTAAACACAGATCAATGCAGTTTTAAACGCTGTAAAACTCCCAGAACTTCTGATTCAGTTCTGTTTGAGGGAAGACATTCCAATTTTAGTAAAAATGTAATTTAAACAGATAAGAAACTAGTATTTTTGCTCCAGCTTATCATACCTTGATAAGATGGAGTAGAAATATTGACTCTGGTGTACTATATTTTCAAGTGTTTATGGCATGCATATTATTCTTAACATAAATCTCATAAAACGTGTCTTTTAGTGTGGCTCAGATGATTGTATTCATTATGGTATGGCTTAAGAGAACCTTAAGGCATTCATTACTGATAAACGTCATACTGTTATTTGGTTTGGTGGAGCTATACTCTTGCTTGCATTTGCATCATACACTGTTTGGCATAAATTTTACATGATTTTGTTATGTTGATTATCACATTTTCTGAACAAAGCAGTTTTGCTTAGCTCCGCATGCTTGCTCTGCTTTTATAAATTTAAAACTAAAAAAGTCTGACCGTCGAGGTTTATAATCTGCCCACTGGAAACTTTTTCTGATAATATTCCACTTGTAAGGATCTACTAATATCTTTTTAGGAGGATAGGCTCTGTCTTTTTATTCTGGCAGCGCTTCACTTTGACAACTAAACTTGAAACACATTGATTCCTCTGCAGCCATGAGCAGGGCTTAGGATAAAAAATGCTGCAAGTGATGAACAGTAAAAGATTTTGAGCTTTGCTGAAAACATTCAGGGTTTAAGCCCTGTAAGCCGGACCCTGGCACTGCTGATGCTGCATCCACAAAAAAAGTAGCTTCTATTAAAACTAAACTCGCTGTGGGGGTGAAAACAACAAAGTCACACAAAGGGACTGCTTTGCCATTTTGTCTTGGGTAGAGTGATTCCCTCAGCTAAGGAATAGAGTGAGACAACTCCTGGTAAAATAAGGTGCTGCTCCCTCACAGGTGATCTATAGTTTGTCAGCACCAATCAGCCCAGAATGGGAGAACAGTCCATTCATCTGCTCATGGCTTATTGAAGAGGGTGGGCTGCTTCTGAATGCCTCAAGCTCAGAGCTCCTTCCAGAGACATTATTGGATCGAGCCTATTTATCTTCCTTTTTATCAGATTATAATGCCCCCTTTGATTTATTCATCCATATGATTCTTTTCTCTGTGAGAAATCTCCTTATATAGTGCTCTGAGGCTAGACCTCAGCATGAGAAACAGTTGCAATTAATACTTCTCACCAAATATTACAGTATAACAGTAGGTCTCCACAAAACAGATGGAAATTACATCATCTCAGTAGTTTCACCAGACTGTGAGCAAGTGATTAAAATGTGGAAGATTTTCTTCAAGGAAAAACTAAATGTTCTGAAATGGAAACATATGTATATTACTTCGATTTGCATTTAGACAAGGTATCTCAAGGTCAGTAGCGAATTCCTTCAGGATCATAATAACATGTTATCACCAATAAATTAATTTTACATTTCTTGTGCACTTTGGGATTTTTAGACAGCATGAGTCCAAGTTCCCATGCTCAAAATCTGGTTGATACCACTGTTGCAATTATAACTCAAAGAATCTCCACTACCCTGTGCAGACAGTCATATAGAGCAATATGATTTTTTTCCAACTGGCAGAAAAAAGAAGGTATGTATTCACCTTGACTTCTGTCAAATCCCAATTTGTTGTTACGATACTGTTTAGTAATGTGTAGCCTCAGCCAAGCAACTTGGTCAAAGATGTGCTCTAGCTGAGCTGATAATTTGTATAAAGAACATCCAGCTATGCTTTATGGCTTTCCAAGTCAAATCCTTAGAGAAACCATAAAGCTTGTTTGTGGTATTTCCTGTGCTCTTCTTTTTTTATATCTGAGTTTTCCTTCAAAATAAGCCTTCACCTGGAACAAGAGATTGTAGCACTACATTAGTTATTAAAAGGGATAGTTTAGATTTTCTGAAGTAAGGTTCTGTGAAGTTATCATAAGAAATACTTACCTTAGATGTAGTAGAAACATGTAATTGCATAATGAGTTCGTAGAAAAGCCAAGAAATCCTCAGAGAAGTGAATGGCAAACACCTAGTCAGACTGATGCCTCATTTTAGCTGATTTCAGCCCTGTAAATTGACTTAAACTGAAAATATTAACATCCATACAACACTATATAATTATTATTAAAGTCTACACTAGATAATAGTGTTATGATTTTGCTCTTTTCCCAGCCTAACAACTTCCATGTCTCTATAAAGTTGTGTTGGTAGAGGGTGCCAGCTGTATCATTGCACCGGGAAAACTTCCAACAACGATAAGGAACATACAATTTTTTGTACTCTTGCATAATTGCTGAACGAAAAGGCAATAGTTCACTCTTGATAGAGAACAGATTCATGAGTTGGAACTGATGAGATGGTTAGACATATGCGACAATGTCATCCAACTAAATTTTAGCTTAGCAACTTGCTTCTTTGAGAACATTGTGACAAAATTAGCAAATTTATCTTGTGAAAGCATAAGTATTTAATACCCTCTAATATAGTAATGTTGATGTAACTACTTTACTTTAAATAGCTAAAAAAACAGAATTTGTCTGACTAGCTGCTGAACTTTATCATTCTACTGTACAAGCTCACAGCACTATTACTTTACTTTATTACAATGCAGAACCTCCCTTCTGCAAGAAATCTGAACAATCCTTTTACCTGTAGTTAAAAAGTAACAGCAGTTGCTACATCAATATCATTCTGCCCACACTTCCAGCAATTAGCATTCTTAGCCAGACATTGACCCATTCCCTTTAAGAGTGGCTCTGTCTTGCCCAGAGATCTGACGTCTGTTTTTAAGTTCCATTAACAAGGCAGACACATTGTTGAGACTCTTAAGGCAAAACAGTTTAATAAATTTGTGGTATGAGGTTTATGGGAAACATAAATTTGAAATGTTAAATGCCATGAATGAAACTTATACTGAACCCATGATACAAGTTGTGACAGAATTTTAAAATAATGAGAAAACTTGGTGTTTGCTGCCAATAACATATTAAGATTTCATGATTATTCAGTGAAATCCCTAACAGTCTTGATTTCCCTGGAACAATACACAAAATACACCTTGGTATTTCTCCCACCTGAACCTATGCAAATGTAATTTCTTTGTCACACCTGATATCGCTCATCAATATTTTCTACAACCTTATATTTTCTATTTAGCATTATTATGAAGGATAAAACACTGTATAATCACAAAGAGCCAGTCTCCTAGAAATATTTGCAGGACACTGAGCAAAGTATACAGTAAATTTATACTTTGTTTTGCTGTTGCAGAAAAGGACATAAGTTAAAGAAAATAACACAGCTTTGTTGCAACGAGTTGCAAACATAAAATTCTAAATGAGTGACTATTTGCAAAACAAAACAAGAGCATTTATCAGTTTGAACATACCTTGACTTTGTTAGTATTCAATTGCCAAAAGGTTAAACATGATTTGCATAGCATTTTTTTCTGTTATTATTTACTTTTACACAATGTCCCAACTTCATTGGAATCTGGGTTTTAATATGATAGTGAATTTTATTTTTCCAAACTTTCCAGATTTAGAAAATTCTTACATTACATTACATGCAATGCAGATTTTTGACTACGTTAGAACAATAACAATACCATTTTTCTGTTGTCAACAAACCCACAACTCACCGCATGACTTCTAAATTTAGTTAATGTCCTCAATCGAGCTACGCAAAAACTTTTTAAGTAATCTTAGATTTCATCTTAAAAGAGTGGAATTTACTGCTTTGCTATAAAAGCAAGCACTAGCGGAGAAGCACAATGCATGTTCAATAAAACAAAATGAGATCGTAAACGGTGAGCAGCAATGCATTTTCGAGGCAGATTAAATGAAAATCAAGGAACCAATAAGGCTTGTAATAACATACACTGAGAGGCAGATTCTAAAATATGGTAGACACCCTTAATACCAACATGCCATGTGAGTGAGAACAGAAGTGGGTTTTAAATTAGGTCAAAACAATTTGAAACATTTTGGGAAAAAAATAATGGTTTAGAAAAGCTAAAGAAATGTAACCAGGCACTAAGTTGAAATATTTTGATTTAAGGCTGATTATTTGAGGTCCAGCACAGGGTTTCTAGGTCCAATTTATATCACTAAAGAAAAAGCAATTTGTTAGGATCTCCACAGACCAATTTTATCATAATTATAATCGTGCAAACTATAATGATGCCGAGCAGTTTAATGAGCAGTTCACCTTGATGTCAAATGCAAAATAGTTACGGTTTTAGTTTAGATGCAACAAGTTTGAAACTGTCAAAGAGAAATACAGCAATTCTGATTGCATCCCTGTTCTTAAGGTGCAGGACTCAATGGAAATCCATGCAGTCTGTCTCTCTCTTCATCATTCTATGCCGAGATGTATTAAAACCCCTCACTGTTGTCATGGGAACCTGTCACCATTCATATTTCCTTTTGTCCTCTAAATTTTGTACTTGTCTATCTGCACATACAATAAAGCACATACCAATCAAGCAAGATTTTTCTTTTTTTCTTTTTTAATAGTCTACCACCAAAGTTAATTCTATTCCACTCAAACATGAAATCATAGAGACCTGCATTTGTGGGTTTTCTTAAATCTTTTAGAAAAATCAATCCATTAGACCTAAATTATATATTAATTATTAGGATGCAAAAGTTACATTTTGCTATACACTTAGTGTAACAGTCTGACACTGTAAGTTGATTTATCGTCATCAAAAAAAATCTGACTCCCTAAAAACATGCATATGGAATATTCCCATTAGGTCATTTTATTACTGAACAATATATGTAAAAAAGAATATCAAAATTTCTTTGTAATTTCTTCAGTTTTTGTATTTGCTAGTTATTGTTTTCTACAGTTTTCCAAAAGTTTTATTGTGTGAATGCTATAAAGCATTTCTGCTACATTCCATTGGTCTCTAACTCCTTCTACATGCTTTGTGAGACTTTAACCATTTAACTTTTACAAAATTAACCTTTTCTAAAATAATTTTTTCAAATTAAAAAAAACAGGGCAAGCTTTCAAATAAAGCATTAAAATACTTTCTACTCACTTACGTTTAGCTTGCAAAACGATTTACCTTTAAACAGATCACATGAAATTGTGCTCTCATTAAATGATGCAGCTTTGTAATATCCTTTACTATTTTTATAAAATATCAGTTTAGGTTGTGATGTTCCTTCCCCATCCAATAAAGCTAATGGCATCTTCCTGCTGCCACACCTTTGACAATAAACAACAATGTATAGATTAAAATACAGGTCCTTCTCAAAATATTAGCATATTGTGATAAAGTTCATTATTTTCCATAATGTAATGATGAAAATTTAACATTCATATATTTTTGATTCATTGCACACTAACTGAAATATTTCAGGTCTTTTATTGTCTTAATACGGATTATTTTGGCATACAGCTCATGAAAACCCAAAATTCCTATCTCACAAAATTAGCATATCATTAAAAGGGTCTCTAAACGAGCAATGAACCTAATCATCTGAATCAACGAGTTAACTCTAAACACTTGCAAAAGATTCCTGAGGCCTTTAAAACTCCCAGCCTGGTTCATCACTCAAAACCCCAATCATGGGTAAGACTGCCGACCTGACTGCTGTCCAGAAGGCCACTATTGACACCCTCAAGCAAGAGGGTAAGACACAGAAAGAAATTTCTGAATGAATAGGCTGTTCCCAGAGTGCTGTATCAAGGCACCTCAGTGGGAAGTCTGTGGGAAGGAAAAAGTGTGGCAGAAAACGCTGCACAACGAGAAGAGGTGACCGGACCCTGAGGAAGATTGTGGAGAAGGGCCGATTCCAGACCTTGGGGGACCTGCGGAAACAGTGGACTGAGTCTGGAGTAGAAACATCCAGAGCCACCGTGCACAGGCGTGTGCAGGAAATGAGCTACAGGTGCCACATTCCCCAGACCTGGGCTACAGAGAAGCAGCACTGGACTGTTGCTCAGTGGTCCAAAGTACTTTTTTCGAATGAAAGCAAATTCTGCATGTCATTTGGAAATCAAGGTGCCAGAGTCTGGAGGAAGACTGGGGAGAAGGAAATGCCAAAATGCCAGAAGTCCAGTGTCAAGTACCCACAGTCAGTGATGGTCTGGGGTGCCGTGTCAGCTGCTGGTGTTGGTCCACTGTGTTTTATCAAGGGCAGGGTCAATGCAGCTAGCTATCAGGAGATTTTGGAGCAGTTCATGCTTCCATCTGCTGAAAAGCTTTATGGAGATGAAGATTTCATTTTTCAGCACGACCTGGCACCTGCTCACAGTGCCAAAACCACTGGTAAATGGTTTACTGACCATGGTATCACTGTGCTCAATTGGTCTGCCAACTCTCCTGACCTGAACCCCATAGAGAATCTGTGGGATATTGTGAAGAGAACGTTGAGAGACTCAAGACCCAACACTCTGGATGAGCTAAAGGCCGCTATCGAAGCATCCTGGGCCTCCATAAGACCTCAGTGCCACAGGCTGATTGCCTCCATGCCACGCCGCATTGAAGCAGTCATTTCTGCAAAAGGATTCCCGAGTATTGAGTGCATAACTGTACATGATTATTTGAAGGTTGACGTTTTTTTGTATTAAAAACACTTTTCTTTTATTGGTCGGATGAAATATGCTAATTTTGTGAGATAGGAATTTTGGGTTTTCATGAGCTGTATGCCAAAATCATCCATATTAAGACAATAAAAGACCTGAAATATTTCAGTTAGTGTGCAATGAATCTAAAATATATGAATGTTACATTTTCATCATGACATTATGGAAAATAATGAACTTTATCACAATATGCTAATATTTTGAGAAGGACCTGTATAAGGACATTTTTCTTCTTTCACACAGTCTGACATTTTAATACCAGTGTCTTATGGTGCAACAACTGCAAGCCTCAGAACCATCCACATCTCCAAAGACATCTTTGTGAAGTCATCTATGCTCAGATTTAACATAATATAAAAATCTCAATTTCTGCTTACATTTGAACTATTTTGACTGGTTTCCAGCAAAATTTTAACTACTTTAATGTTGCTGCTAATTTTTCTAAATAAACCCTGTAAGGTTCTTCTTCACTTCAGATTTTACCTCATTACATCCCTCCTGTGTAAACATTTTCTCATATTGGCAAGATTTCAAAGAGCGGTAGATGCAAATTATTCTTTCAATCATGCTCCTCAAAGAGATTACATTTTACTGGTGGTTTTCTCTTTTTGCCCTTCGATGAAACTAAAATTAGATCTGTTCTACTGAATCTGCTATTGTACCAACTGGCTATAGATTTCAACAACTAGACTGGATTAGATTTCATCAAGGTTGAATTATTTTTTGTTATTTTTATTTATTAATGTAAGCATTATCTTTTTGGCTATAGTTAAAGTGAATGTGCAATCCTTTTTGCTTTGTTTTTGTGTGGTAAAGAAGGATATTAACGTAGACTCCGACACTTCTTAGAGGCCCTTTGCTTGACTTAAACCCCTGCTTTAATTTGGGGACAAAACATACGTTAAGAAAATTCTTTATGACCACATTTATAAAAGCAATCAATAAGATCAAATTTTCTGACAGAAATAAAAAAGGAATCCTACCAGTCACTGTCACCACTGAGCAACTGTGCTATCCTCCTGAAGGGTATTAGTGGGGCCAACACAATGACAAAGAATGTTGAAGAACAAAACATACTGCGTTTTAGTGGTCATCCTTTCTTCAAACACCCTGGCTACCAATCTGGTGGGAATATTTTGGCGTCTGCGGGATGAGAGCCTAATCCACAGAGACCCTCACCGGGCCAAACGGATATATTGCTGACATTCCACTACCAGACAGTTTAGGACACTCAGAGATTATATTTTTCCATGTCCTCTGTGGTCAGAGCTGTGGTGTTGGCAGAAGAAGGACCTATTTATTAGGGAAATTGTTAAATATTATATGTGGAAAGTGTATGCCTTCTTCATTTAGATCCTGATTATTAATAAATCAGTATCAATATACACATGACAAAGGATGTAGATGAAATGTAATGCCAGCATGATCCATGGGGAATAATTTTGGTGCTGTTTTTCTAAATAGGCTTCATCATTGCTCCTCCTCAAACTGCACAAAAAGAAAAAGCACACCAGAGGGATTCTTTGGTCTCAACTACATTATTCTGATTTATATGAGGGTTCTGCAAATTAAACGCATTATGTTAACAGGTAGATACAATGTACTAGCGACCCAGTTTCACTGCAAAGCAGACAAAAGAAAGAAAATTAATCAACTTCACAACAGACCACAAAAACAGATATAGTTTACTTTCCTGTTTATCTCAGAGCTGCTTATTCCTTATACACCTATAATCCTTTAAAATTACAACCTGTGAAATAAAACATAATAGGAAGAATATGAAAAGAAAAAAACATAAAATGACTGTTGCAGTGTTATTACAGTATAACCTTCTTGTTTTTGTCGAAAGGGACCGGTGGTTTTTGAGCCGATAAGATTTGAAGTTTCTATAGTTTTACAGGTACACCTAAAAAAAGTGGAATATCTGGAAAAAGATGAATATTTTTGTCACTTATTTCATAAAGTGAAACTCACATTATATAGATTCATTACACATAGAGTTAAAAATGTCAAGCCCTTATTTCTTGTAATATTGATGAATGTGGCTTACAGATAATAAAACCCAAAATTCATTGTCTCAGAAAGTTTGAATATACACTACACCAATTTAAAAAAGAGCATTTTAAATATATACATTTTATGTAATGGTAATCATGAGGAAGATGACTAGAAGACTCGTTGAGACCTTCCACTAGGAGGTTGTCACAAAAGGTCATTGCTAAAGAAGCTGCTTGTTCACAGAGTGCTGTATTCAATTATATTCACAGAAGGTTTAGTGGAAGGAAAAAGGTGGGTAGGAAAAGGTGAACCAGCAACAGGGATAACCACAGCTTTGGGAGGATTGTCAAGCAAAATCAATTCAAGAACTTGGAGGTGCTTCACAAGGAGGGAACTGAGGCTGGAGTCAGTGCATCAAAAGCCACTATGCACAGATGAGTCCTGCAAATGGGCTACAAGCGTTACAATTCTCGTGTCAAGCCACTGCTGAATGAGAGACAATGTCACAAATGTATTTACTGGGCCAAGGACGAAAAGAGCTGAACTGTTGCTCTGTGGTCCAAAGTCCTTCTTAAGATGAAGTTAAAGTTTGCATTTAATTTGTAAATCAAGGTCCCAGAATCTAGAGGAAGAGTGGAGAGGCACATAATCCACTTTGCTCGAAATCCAGCGTGAAGTTTCCACAGCGTGCCTTGATATCTGCTGGTTTTGGTCTACTGCGTTCCCTGAAGTCCACAGTCAATGCAGCCATTTACCAGGAAATTGTAGAGCACTTTATGCTTCCTTCTGCTAACAAGCTTTGTGTAGATTCTGATTTCATTATCCAGCAGAACTTGGCACCAAAGGTACCAAAAGCTAGTTCAATGATTGTGGTGTTGCTGTACTTGATTGGCCAGCGAACTGAACCTCATAGAGAATATCTGGAGTATTGTCAAGAGGAAGATGAGAGACACCAGACCCAACAATGCAGATGACCTGAAGGTTGCTGTCAATGTAACCTGAACCACTGATGCAGTAATTCATGCAAGAGGAGGCTCAACCACGTGTTGATTGCATAGAAATGACATACTTTCCAGAAACCTGGCATATTTGTTTAAAGTATCCTTTTTAAATACATTTTATGTGATATTATAATTTGGGGTTTTCAGTATCTGTAACCCATAATCATATAAATTAGGTTTAAAATATCTCACTCTGCTGTATGTGTAATGATACCATATAACATATGAGTTTCACTTTCTGAAATAAATGACAAAAATATTGAACTTTTTCAAAATTGTTTGAGAGTACCTGTACCTGTATGTTGTTCAATCGAACATTCAACTTTTAAGATTTTTTAACCTTAACTATGAGATGCTATGACCAAGCATACAGATTTAATTCCCTGCCCTTCTTAAGTAATTTTTTAATGTGATTTAATTAATGATTTAAGGACAGTCTGGCTCTGCGGAGGACACACTAAAAATATTTTTAAACAAAGTGATTTAACACTGCTGAGTAAAGCAAAGTGTTGACAACTATATTTAACAATCAGTCATCACTACATTCTTCATGTGTAACAGAAACATAGGATATTGAATTTAGAAACACAGTTCTACTGAGCTTTGGAGAACTCAACTCAAGGGTAGACACAGACCTGGAGATCGTTGCAGGCAGGAGGTCTGTTAACACTTTGGGGAACCAAGTTTGACAGCTCTTTACTCATCTGGCTCCCACGGGGAAGCTTGTTCCCGCCCCAGCAGTGTTCTGATGGTCAATAACAGCGCTTCCAGGGGCACGTGGATGTGCGCTGCGATGTTCGGTCACTGTAACGGTAACGCTCCATATGGGATTTGATCCCCTATGAAGCTGGAGTGAAACAGTGTTTTGCGTTCTTTCCCCTAAAAAGGAAAACAAAAGGGCCTTTTAATATTTAACATGTTAGAGGCATGTAAATCTTTTTGAAGCCCTGTAAATGGAAAGCAATATGCAGCAATCATTAGACCATCAAGCAGATTGTTCTTGTTATGCAGATACAGCTGCAGGGTATGGTGATAATGTCAGTGCAGACTTACTTCAAATTTTGCTGTGGTAAGACATTGCTGGCAGGCTGTTGGAAGGCTTTGCTAAGCTAACTACAGACATTTGCATTTTTATAAAATTTACATGATTCAATGGTATGTATTAAAGCTGTTTAAATAACAGCACTTATAACTAAGGAATGACATTTTATATCTTTATTTCATGGCAAATGGTAAAGACAAGATACAAATTATTTGTATGTAATGTAATTATTTGTATGTAATCGTATTGTATGTAACAATACAATGAATGGCTAACAGCACTGATGTGCGGAGCCATAATAGTTGAAAATCTAACATACTTAGACTGATTAAACTTGGACTCTACACTGATCAGAAACAGTTTGAGATTTCTGAAACCTTTTTTCAGCAACAAAAAACTATAATTTAAATATGTTTTGTTTTTCTTTTTTGTTTGGTCAACAAAACCATTTTAGAATGAGAAAAGCAAACTCCAAGTTTCAGACTAGTCCAACCTGAAAGAGAAGATTCTGCATCAAGTTAAGAAATTAATTGAAACTGAACAACAAAATTTGACATGCCATATTGACAACTGAACTTTAAATAATCTTACTGTAAAAAAAAATGTCCACAGCATTTTTTCTGAAACTTTGTAGGTTTTTTCGAAGACAAAATATAGAAAATAAGACAAGCTGTATGTAGCTCCACCTCTGATAACCTGGTAATGTCTTAAGTGCAGTTATCATGGCATCTAAATTAGTTTAACAAACTAAATTATCTATCTTACAGAAACTCTTCATAATGTAAAATCCACAACTTGCTTTGCCCACCAGGTTTTTAAAAACAGTTTTGAGCTGTGTTGCCTCTGAAACATTGCAGAAAGTAAACGGTTTACTTCAGTCATTTTCTACAGAATTTGAAAACTGCAATGATAAAACCTCTTATAAAGAAAGCAAATCTAAATGCATCAATAATAAGTAATTGCTGGCTAATACACAATCTACTGGGCATTTTTAGCAAAGGTCATTGGAAAAACAGTTTATGAGCAAATTTACCCCCTTGTGATAGAAAATAACGTCTTCAGTCCTTTCCATTCAGGTTTTCAACCACATCATAACACTGACACTGCATTGGTAAAAGCGATGATTGAGCGATATAGATCAGTGATGGGTCTAGAACTTCTGTCTTAGTATTACACAATATCAGTGCTCCATTTGACACAGTTGATCACAACATACTGATTGATAGCCTGAAAAAAATACATGGAATTGTCCAGTACTTGGTAATTATAAACCTGAAGGAATAGCAGGGTCCAGCAGCAGTCCACTTTTATTTAACATCTAAATAATTCCACCAGCTCAGATTATACTGTACTGTAGCATCTCCTACCATATGAATGCTGATTTATATCTCTGTGTCACCACATGACCCTGGTCTACTACACTCACTGAGTCAGTCTGTCCATACTGTCGGTTTTTTCCCTTGTCCAGGTTGCAGCATGTTAGGCATACAGAAAGACTGGTTGCCTACATGTGCCAGGGCAGTTTTGATCTATCACAAGGATGTCTCAAAACAGAATCATAATTGCATCATTGACTTTATTAAATCAACACTACATCCAGCATCAAAGTAGACAGGCCACATTGCTGTAATAGTAACCTGTGTTTGTATAACCTTCAACCATTTGGATTGTGTCCATAATTTCACCGAGTGGATGAGTTAGAATTTTCTCCAGCTTAATGCAGAAAAAACAGAAGGATTGAGATCAGCACTTAACTAGACTCAATGGGACTAAATAACATGGAGCATGCGAGGAAACTGGGTGTAGTTGTGGACTTGCATTTTAACTATATTTTGAAACCACACAAACTATGTTACTAAACCAGCTTATTATCATCTTCAAAATATTGTAATAAATCTTTACTGATTTTTGTAAAAATCAGTCAGCTTCAGCTCATCCAAAATGAGCCCAGAGTTCTAACCACAACCAGGAAAATTGATAATTTCACACTAGTTGTTTAATCACTGCACTGTGTCCCTGTTTGAAAAAGAATCGATTTTAGAATTTTACTATTGGTCCATAAAACACAAAATGGTCTTGAGCCAAAATACATCTCTGAGTTTTTTGTCAAGTATAAACCATGTAAACTCCTCAGGTCTTCAGAGAGCTGCTTATACATTGCTCCTAGCACCAGAACTAAACAAGGTGAGGCAGTATTTAGTTTCAATACTCCTCGCCTCTGGAACAAACTACCTAAAAACCTGAGGTGTACAAACACTGTTGGCTCCTTTAAATCATGACAGAAAACATTATTTTTGGAGCAGCTTTTGTTCAAAGAATCTGATAAATTTAATGTATTAATATTTCCTCTTTTATGACTTCGCTATCTGTATTTTTACATATTTTTCTGTTCTGCAGTGTTTTTAGGCTTATGATTTTTTTTTTTCCTTTATTTTCTTCCTTTGATTTTTACTATTTTTTTAATTTCCTTTATTTTCTTTACTTTAAAGACATGTAAAGTACTTTGGAATGCCTTTTATATAAATGGTGGTATATAAACAAACCTACCTTACCTTGCCTTTAGAAAAACAATTGTCAAAAAAAAGTGTACAACTTGTTGTATTTCAGTGTGTCAGGTGTGGGGATCTACTGCAATAAGACTCCATCCAACAGGCAGAATGTCTCATTAGCATGCAGACTTTAATTAATTTCAATTCAATTCAAAAACACTTTATTAATCCCAAAGGGAAATCAATTGTTCTTGTAGCTCATATTATGCAGGTTTCTTCAAAGAGCTGTTGTAGATGCTGATGGCTGTGGGCAGGAAGGATCTTCTGTAGCGGTCTGTCTTACAGCAGATCTGAAGAAGCCTCTGACTGAAGACACTCTGTGAAGAGGATGAAGAGGATGCTCAGGGTTCTCCATAATGTTCTTCATTTTATGATAAATCCTTCTTTGCACAATGATCTCCAGAGGTTCCAGAGGAGTCCCCAGAACAGAGCCAGCCTTCTTTATCAGCTTGTTGAGCTTTTTTAAGTCCCTGGCTCTGATGCTGCTTCCCCAGCAGATGATGATAGAAGAGATCACACTCGACACAACAGACTTATAGAAGATATGCAGCATCTTGCTGCAAACACCAAAGGGCCTAAGCTTCCTCAAGAAGTACAGTCTGCTCTGTCCCTTCTTGTTGGCTTCACAGTTGCATCTCCACTCTAGTCTGTTGTCCAGGTGAACACCGAGGTATTTATACTCCTCCACCACCTGTGTTTGACCTATTCTTGTTTCTCTTAAAATATACATTCATCTCATTTGTTTTCTTCATGCTCAAAATGAGATGATTGTTTCTACACCATGCCACAAAGCGGTCCACCAACTCCCTGTACTCAGCTTCTTGTCCATCTCTAATCCACCCCATGACAACAGAATCATCTGAGTATTTCTGCAGAGGACAGGATTCTGTTTTGTATTAAAAATCTGAGGTGTACAAAGAGAAAACGAACGGTGAGAGTACTGTCCCCTTTGGTGCTCCTGTGCTGCTGACTACCTGGTTAGACTCACAACCCTTCAGTGTCACAAACTGTGGTCTGTTTGTCAGGTAGTCTTTGATCCAGGAGATTGTTGAGGCCTCCACCTGAGTCTTCTGGAGTTTCTGAGAAATCAGATTGAATTGTGTTAAATGCACTGGAGGAATCAAAGAATATGATCTTCACAGTGCTGCTGGCTTTGTCCAGATGACAGCGGGTTTGTTGAGGCACATATATAATGCGTCTTCAACTCCAACTTCACAGTAATAAGCAAACTAAAGAGGGTCCTGATAGTTCCTTGTTTGCTTACACAGGTGGGCCAACAGGAGTCTCTCTAGGACCTTCATGATGTGGGATGTCAAGGCAACAGGTCTATAGTCATTGAGGACTGATGGGTGAGTTTTCCTTGGTACCGGAACAAGACAGGAGGTCTTCCACAACACTGGAACCTTTTTCTGGGCAAGGCTAAGGTTGAAGAGCTGCTGCAGAATCCCACAGAGCTGCTCTGCACAAGCAGCTCAAATCTAGGGCCTGTGCCGAGCAGCTCTGTGGGATTCTGCAGCAGCTCTTCAACCTCTTAATTCATGACAACTAGGTATAACAATTAACAAATATTGCATTACATTCATTTGAAATATTATTAATGCATACACTGATACTGTTATGTTACACCATGTTGCCATTCTGCTTTCACAAACATGTGAACTTGAATAACATCACAATAATAATCCATAGTATTTAATAGGATGTCAGCTTACTCTTTAAAGCTATAACAGCTTCAAGTGTTCTGTTAAGGCTTTCCACAAGGTTTAGGAGTATGTTTATGTGGATTTTTGATCATTCGTCCGGAAGAACATCTTTATGGTCACATTAATGCTGGGCGAGAAGACCAGGCTTTCAGTCTCGTATCATCCAAAATGTGTTAAATTATTCTGAGGTCAAGACCCTGTGCAGACTAGTCCAGGTTTTTGCTCATCCATGTTCTTTAGACTTTGCTTTGGATCATCTACAATTTATTCCCACAAAGTTAGAAACATGAAAACATGAGCTCAGCCTTTTCAAAGAATGATGATCAGAAAATGCTTAACAGAAAGTGTATCCGCAATGAAGCATCACTCCAACTTCATAGGAGATCAAATCCCATATGGAGCGTTTATCTGCGGGCTATTCTTTTGGGTGGCTTTGTGTATGACCAGACTAAACTCACATACTGAACTTTGCCAGTCTGTTAAATTTGGACGGATAGAAAAATTACTATGCAAGAACAGGAATCAATGCAAAAAGGTTGATGCCAATATAAACATGAATGATGCTCTGCTGATTGTGTATTTTTAAATTCAACTAAAATTCAATTGGTTCAAATTATGTGAAAAAGTCCCACCAATTGAACTTATAGAGATGTATTTAATTCCACATACAGAACATGCATACATGCATTCATATATAATAAATGGGAAATGCTGCTGCTCTGTAGTCTAATAAGGATTTAAAACAGCAGCTCATGCATGTATTGTTTGTATCCATTGCTTCCTGTGCTTCAAACTGATATACGTATGAATGTTTGTTCTCGTACTTATGTAGATGTATCCTAATGGACTCTGACAGCGGTGTGCCTATTATTGATGTCACTGAAAAACATAATGAAAGTAAAATTACTCCTCAACAATAGTTGGCAACTAAATGGTGAAAATATTCACCTGCTCCTGACAGGTTAAAACGTATTAAAAAAATTACCTCTGGACTGAAGTCATTAGTGAATGAGAAACATCAAACCCATTTGATCTGCAGTGGCTTTTAAAGATATCAATCTTATATGTGTGAGGAATAAATGCAGAATAATCATCTGGTGTTGCATACACAGAAGGATCTTTAATGACATGTTCCTGGACAGAGACTACAGATTAAGAATTTCTCTGTAAAAAAAAATAAAATAGCACCTTTGTCAAAAAAAGTCAGTATTTTATATATTTGTTCATACAGTGAATTGCAGGTGGCAATCATTGAAATTCTGCGCACCTCCCAGCTATGGTCATTGTTAATTAAGGTGGCTGTGTTCTGACTTATTGACCCCTCATAGCTCAGGGGATTTTGATGGGTTATGGAGGAGCTCATGGAATCTGGCCCGTGGCCCAAGTTCTTTCCTTTTTGGTCATCCTCAGTGTTTGATGCACGGCAATTTAAATCCTCTTCTCTAATTAAATGTGATCTTCACTCGTGCTAAATTACTTTTTTTTTTCAGCTCAGTGAGAGAGCTGCCTCTCACACAAGGTGACATTATACTTTTCCACTATGCAGGATTATAACAGGTAGATAGGACTCAGAGGATATAGTATATGTAGAGGAGTGCCACTACCCTGGAAGTCCCTTTTTATATTTTATTTCTGGTGAATAAGTAATGGTGATGAGCATAGTGCTGGCCAAGGGGAATCAAAAGGATTTTGAGCTTAATTCACGACTTAGCTATCCCATCTCTGGTGTCAGCATAATGTAAAGTTCAATACAAAACCATTAATAACATAATGCCATGAGTCAATCAACAGTCAACTTGGAAAATGTTGGATTTTAACACCTTTGGAGGTCCATACTTCAAATCTGCAGTCCTACAGCATGGAGAAAAAGAAAATCTAGTGATTTTAATCAATATAAATTTCATATAAATGATTTACCACATTTTTTAAATCTATATATGCCATAAATAGATTACAGTTTATGACATATATAGATTATTATAAGTGTTTACAGAGCTAGTATAATTATTGAATTAACAAGGTATAATAACAACTAAGGCAGCAATTCAGTGACTAAAAATCTTGGTATTTGATATAACAGACACAAAGAAAGGTGAAATTTCTTACTGTTCTTTATCAATCTGAGCAGAGATTTGGTTTTCCTACAGGTTAATTCTGCATGTTATTCTCTGAATATACATCTCTTATATATGCAGAAGCAATTTTAAAAAGGAGCAAATGTTTCATATGCCCATCACAGTTTTAAATGTGTCTAACTTTGTTAGCAACATGCTTAAGTGCTGGCTATAGAAGCACCAAGAAATCAACCGTTGTCGAGAATCGGATGAATTTCGGCTTGATAGACCCTGACCTGAGGCTGTTCCAAAAGTAAAAAAAATTTCATTTGAAGATAGCACATACAGGTCCTTCTCAAAATATTAGCATATTGTGATAAAGTTTATTATTTTCCATAATGTCATGATGAAAATTTAACATTCATATATTTTAGATTCATTGCACACTAACTGAAATATTTCAGGTCTTTTATTGTCTTAATACGGATGATTTTGGCATACAGCTCATGAAAACCCAAACTTCCTATCTCACAAAATTAGCATATTTCATCCGACCAATAAAAGAAAAGTGTTTTTAATACAAAAAACGTCAACCTTCAAATAATCATGTACAGTTATGCACTCAATACTTGGTCGGGAATCCTTTTGCAGAAATGACTGCTTCAATGCGGCGTGGCATGGAGGCAATCGGCCTGTGGCACTGCTGAGGTCTTATGGAGGCCCAGGATGCTTCAATAGCGGCCTTTAACTCATCCAGAGTGTTGGGTCTTGAGTCTCTCAACGTTCTCTTCACAATATCCCACAGATTCTCTATGGGGTTCAGGTCAGGAGAGTTGGCAGGCCAATTGAGCACAGTGATACCATGGTCAGTAAACCATTTACCAGTGGTTTTGGCACTGTGAGCAGGTGCCAGGTTGTGCTGAAAAATGAAATCTTCATCTCCATAAAGCTTGTCAGCAGATGGAAGCATGAAGTGCTCCAAAATCTCCTGATAGCTAGCTGCATTGACCCTGCCCTTGATAAAACACAGTGGACCAACACCAGCAGCTGACACGGCACCCCAGATCATCACTGACTGTGGGTACTTGACACTGGACTTCTGGCATTTTGTGCATTTCCTTCTCCTCAGTTTTCCTCCAGACCATGGCACCTTGATTTCCGAATGACATGCAGAATTTGCTTTCATCCGAAAAAGGTACTTTGGACCACTGAGCAGCAGTCCAGTGCTGCTTCTCTGTAGCACAGGTCAGGCGCTTCTGCCGCTGTTTCTGGTTCAAAAGTGGCTTGACCTGGGGAATGTGGCACCTGTAGCCCATTTCCTGCACACGCCTGTGCACGGTGGCTCTGGATGTTTCTACTCCAGACTCAGTCCACTGCTTCCGCAGGTCCCCCAAGGTCTGGAATCGGCCCTTCTCCACAATCTTCCTCAGGGTCCGGTCACCTCTTCTCGTTGTGCAGCGTTTTTTGCCATACCTTTTCCTTCCCACAGACTTCCCACTGAGGTGCCTTGATACAGCACTCTGGGAACAGCCTATTCGTTCAGAAATGTCTTTCTGTGTCTTACCCTCTTGCTTGAGGGTGTCAATAGTGGCCTTCTGGACAGCAGTCAGGTTGGCAGTCTTACCCATGATTGGGGTTTTGAGTGATGAACCAGATTGGGAGTTTTAAAGGCCTCTGGAATCTTTTGCAGGTGTTTAGAGTTAACTCGTTGATTCAGATGATTAGGTTCATAGCTCGTTTAGAGACCCTTTTAATAATATGCTAATTTTGTGAGATAGGAATTTTGGGTTTTCATGAGATGTATGCCACAATAATCCGTATTAAAACAATAAAAGACCTGAAATATTTCAGTTAGTGTGCAATGAATCTAAAATATATGAATGTTACATTTTCATCATGACATTATGGAAAATAATTAACTTTATCACAATATGCTAATATTTTGAGAAGGACCTGTACAATAGATATAAATGTAGGTTTTTAAAAATTAGGCATAATTGAGTAACTCTGACCACTAGATGGCTACAAAATGCTTCCAGTGTAATCTACAGTTTGTGCTGAATATGAATCACTGGCATTGGCGGTTAAAAGCAATAAACTAGAAAAGTTAATTCAAGTGAAACACATATATATTAATGTATAGATTAATTAAACACAGGCTGATGCTTTCAAGCCTTTATTTCTGTTAATTATGATTTTCCACTTAGAGTTCATGAAAATACAACATTTAAGAAATTTATTTTTAATACAGAAATGTGGGCTTATTGCTTAAAGATGGTTATCTTTAAAAGGTACTTTTAATTTACCAAATGAGCTTCATCGAAACGCATATTATAATTTATTGAGTATGATTTGTCAACTAATCTTGGCTGTGTGGTGGTTTGAGGGGAATTTCAGACAATAGTTTGCAACAAGTTAAAGGATGGCTTTTAGAATAAAATTTTGCTATATCATTTGGAAATAAATTATAAACTTAGTAATCTCATCTCGTCGTCTTCCGCTTATTCTGGGACCGGGTCGCAGGGGCAGCAGACTCAGTAGAGACACCCCGACTTCCCTCTCCCCAGACACCTCCTCCAGATCTTTTGGGGGGAGCCCAAGGCATTCCCAGGCCAGCCAAGAGACATAGTCCCTCCAGCATGTCCTGGGCCATTCCCGGGCCTCCTCCCGGTGGAATGTGCCCGGAACACCTCCCGAGGGAGGCGTTCTAGTATAGATCCCTGAGCCACCTCAGTTGGCTCCTCTCGATGTGGAGGAGCAGCGGCTCTACTCCAAGCTTCTCCTGGATGGCCAGGCTCCTCACCTTATCACTAAGGTAGGACCCGGCCACCTTGTGGAGGAAGCTAATTTCAGCCGCTTGTATCCGGGATCTCGTTCTTTCGCTCATGACCCTAAAGTTCATGACCATAGGTGAGCGTAGGAACATAGACCGACCGGTAAATCAAGAGCTTCGCTTTTCGGCTCAGCTCTCTCTTCACCTCAACAGACCAGCACAGCGTCTCCAGTACTGCGGCAGCCGCACTGATCCATCTGTTGATCTCCCGCTCCATTCTTCCCTCACTCGTGAACAAGACCCCAAGATACTTGAACTCCTCCACTTGAGGCAGGAACTCCCCTCCAACCTAAAGAGAGCAAGCCACCCTTTTCCGGTCGAGAACCATGGCCTCAGACTTGGAGGAGCTGATCTTCATCCCAGCCGCTTCACACTCCACAGCGTACCACTCCAGAGCATGCTGTAGGTCTTGGCTAGAGGGGGTCAGCAGGACCACGTCATCTGCAAAAAGAAGAGATGAAATCCGCTGGTCCCCAAACCAGAACCCCTTCGGCCCTTAGCTGCGCCAAATTTAGTAATCATTTTTTTTTTTTGTAAGAAAACACTGTTTTAAAGCAACTGCTCCCTTATACACAGGGCTTGATGTTATATCTGCTCCTAATACAAATAATTATTAGTACCGGCAGGTTAAAGCTTTAAAAATAATGGATGTGAAATTGGCCACAAAATTTTGATCAGTACATCTCTATTCCTAACCTCAGTTTTGTTTAACGTCTGTTTATGAGCTCATTGGTAACCTGTAAAGCTTTACCAAAGAGAAAAGAATGATGTGGTTCTTTGTAATACTAATCTTAGACTGGCTTAATCTTAGTACCTTAGTAACCATGGTACATGTCCTGCAGACTGGCCATTTTTTTACATATCATGTCACTTGTTTTTCAATTTTTTCATTTCTTTTACACGCTGTCAAATCTGCTACAAGCATGGCCCCAAGATTGGAACACATCTTTGTTTCTTGTGTCAAAACATCAGTCAGGTTTTACTGTCACAAACTTCTGACATTGTTCCACTTTTGGCCTTCGGTGCACTGACCTTTTGCAATCAGCTTATTCTTGTTGATCTTCCCGAGCAGCTGCTGAGCAGGAAATAACAGGCTGCTGGATTCGACCAAGCTTAGTGCTTCATTGAAGGAAAACTTGACTTAGCTGTAACCAACCATGTTTTTTTCTGTATAGTGTGTTGTTATAAAAGTGATCTTTTATAATTTATAAAATATCACTTTGTCCTGTGTGGTGTCTAGAAAACATCTAAACACTTCAAATATAAAAAGCCAATAAATGTCATCTTGAGAGAGTTGATGTTTACAAAGACTTTATAAGGCCTGCTATCAGAGTTGACACATGGAGCAAAATACAAAAACACTCAGGCAATGAAATACTGTAAAGTTGTATATTAAACAACATTTTTCTTTTGCACTTTAAAGTTTATAGCCTTAACATTTGTCTCCAGGGAATTGTGAGCAACCTGCTGACTAATTATTAAAGTGTGTTTTCATCTGTGTCAGCCTAACTTGAGTAAAGACTTAATGTAAATATCCCTTTCTATACATAATAGGTTTTGTTTAGTTTATATTTATTAAAATAATGCCACATATTACACAGCAGTAATGTCACACTGCAGTCACAAGTTATTCTTGCAAAGCAAGACGTTTTTTTTCTTTACAGGTTCTATTTCTCTGCACTGTGTGTAGTATTTAAAAAAAAAAAACTATTGAGAGATAAATGTTAGTCTGCCTCTCCACTCCTAGTTTTTAACTGCTACTCATTTTCTCACATTGGCTTTTCTTATAATGCATGGTTGAGTGCTTGAGGGTAAATTACAGTTATGTGGGCTGATAGTCTTCTGCTATTGTTGGGCTAACATTAAAAAAAAAAGACTATTTTAGGGAAAAGCTGCAAGATTTGATTAAAATTGTGACGATGCAAATGCAGGACCAGCTATTTGTTTTTTAAATACCCAGATAGAATTCAAAAACAAATTAAAGCTGCAAGCAGCATTGAAGGCCCTCACAGCTCAGCACAACTCGGCCTGTGCAGGGAGCCTGGCATCGCCGGCTGCACGCCACCAACGAGGCCGCAGTTCAATTGGTGTCGCTGTGAGCGTAATGTCATGATCTTCACTCATGCAGAATTCTGGTCTGGCGAGAAGTATTCAAAATTTGGGGGAAATCTGACCTTCCTAATGGAAGCTGCACTCACTTGTTTGTGTGTGGGTGGGGCTAAAATTATGTCATCAGTTCACTGTGTCAACATGTCCATCAGTAACTCATAATCACGTATACTATATTTCAAGTGGATCCGATGATGTATGACGGAGATATAGCCCGTGAAGTGTCCTAGGGGGGCGCTATTGATCCAAATTTCAATGTAATCCAATAGAGCTGTTTGGGGGTTGACAAACATCAACCATATTCAGTTTGGAGTGAATCGGACCTTCCATATGAAGGCAACCCTCATTTGTTCATTAGTGGGCGAGGCTAAAGTGATGTCATCAATTGACTGTGTCAACATTTCCATCATTAACTCATAATTATTTATACTACATTTCAAGTGGATCTGATGACGTATGAGGGAGATATAGCCCTTGAAGTGTCCTAGGGGGCACTGTTGATCCAAATTCCAATGTAATCCAATAGAGCAGGTCTCTGTGACTTTCTTGTAGGAGTTATATCAATTTCGACTTTTATGGCGAGAAGTCATATTTTGAGGCATGGCCACGCCCACTCGCTTTCATGTATCAAAAAGCTTTTGATAACTTTTGATCCCCATTGCCTTAAGACTTTACTGAGTTATTTTCAAGTCTCTAAGTCAAAAGCTGTAGGAGGAGTTCCCTCAGATATGCGGGCTAGAAACGGCCAAACCGGGGTCAAAATTGCAACTTCAATCCAAAATGGTCGACTTCCTTTGAGGTTTGAGACTTTTTTGTAGGTCTTGACAAGTTACATATGTGTACCAAATTTCAGATTCCTTGGTCAAAGCATGGCATGGGCTGATTTTTTTAAATTTTATAGGGGGCGCTGTGGACGAGTATGTCATCAGATATCTGTTGGGGACTGGACTAGAATCAATCACATTGAATTTGGTGCAGATCAGATGATCTATGTGTAAATTAGAGCCAAACATATGGCCATGGCATGACGTCCAACTTCACCACGCCACCACGGCCACGCCACCATGGCCACGCCCTTTTATGAAAAGTCACTGTGCTTCAAACGAAGTTAGACCCACTAATTATCAGTCACCTGACACAGTTTCAAGTTGATTGAGTGTAGACAGCCAGATGGCGACCTTTCCCAGTAAAAAAAGTGACTTTCTGTTCTCAGGGGGCATGGCTTTGATTATGTCAGCATATGACCCCATAGAATCGTCAGGAACCCGAAGGTCCTCCTTCATGCCAACTTTGGTGTGATTTGGCGTTTCTTTGGGAAAGTTATTGCATTTTTCCAGGTTGACAAACTCATTGGGGAGACAGTGAAAAAATAAAGGAAATTTGGTAACATCAAGTCCTGCCTGATTGTTAAAGTATGACTGTTACTTTTGGCACTCTCCTGTTTTGAATAGTGTGTGTCTACTGGGATCAAGGATGTGGAATTCACATAATTCATCTACATTATAACAGTGTATGGTATATTTTGCCATAACATGACCAGGACATTTAAGGATCAACTGACTTTCTGAATGAAATTTAAATGCAGAAGTACTCCCCCAAGAGGTCTGATATTAGAATATTAGAAAAGAGGTATTGCTCACAGTTTCACTTTCAGTTTCAAGCCCTGGGATCCCTAGATGAGGGATTGTGAGCACAGACAAAAAGGAGCATGATGTTGCATTAGATTAAGCAATGTTTTATTGGGGCATTTGTGTATAGCTTGAATAGCACTTGTGAGAAGGTTGCAATAGTGGTGCATGTGAGCAGTAAGCAGTCTTGTTATAAAATTTAGAATGTTATTGAAAAGTTCATTTATTTCACTAATTCAGTTCACTAAGTGAAACAATTTATATAGATTAGTCACACACAGACTAATATTTTAAAGCCTTTATATATTTTAATTATTATGAATTAGAATGAGACATCAGACCAATAAAAAAGATGTGTAATACTGAAATGTGGGCTTAATGACATAACTGGCTGAGATGGGTGTGTCATTTATTAGTGGCAAACATGCACAAAAACCAATCAGATAGAAAAATGCAAAAAATAAAAATAAAAATAAAAAAAACAACAAAAGAAAAATAGAACTCAAATAGTTTTAGTTTAAGTTCTTTAGACGAATATTTTTTTGGTCTCTTCTTCTCTGGCTCATATAAGAGAAGTTGGAATTTTTTTTTTCTATTTCATTTCACTTAGATAAATTGCCTGACATACTACTTGAGAAACTACGGTACATCTAAATCTGTTAAAACTTGCTCAGCCTGTACGTGTTTAGTAAAGCCAGCTGATCTTCTTTGTTTAATAAAGCCAGCTGATCTTCTTTCTTAGTGCTGATCCTTCTTTCAATCCTGTTTGTGTTTAAAAGAAAAAAGATTTTGGCCAGGCATTTTTAAAACAAAATGCATGAGCACTTTTACCTTATTTCCACATTCATGTGCTTAAAAGCAAGTTAGCTGGATGTTTATGGATTCTTCATGCAATACTACAAATATTAGTAGCGTAAATTCTGGTTTCATCCTCTCCAACATTTTCCTCAAAATGTTTAAGTCTTGTGTTGTAAAACACCAAACAAAACAAGTAGCTTTTGCATTACATTCTACTCTGAAAATGGCATTTAACTCTTTCTGTTTTGTATCTAATTCAAATATCTTGTATGTTTAGTAGGGGTGAAATCTTTGGGCTTTCATTGTGAAAACTGGGCAGTATATACAGGGGTTGGACAATGAAATTGAAACACCTGGTATTAGACCACAATGATTTATTAGTATGGTGTAGGGCCTCCTTTTGCGGCCAATACAGCGCAAATTCATCTTGGGAATGACATATACAAGTCCTGCACAGTGGTCAGAGGGATTTTAAGCCATTCTTCTTGCAGGATAGTGGCCAGGTCACTACATGATACTGGTGGAGGAAAACGTTTCCTGACTCGCTCTCCAAAACACCCAAAAGTGGCTCAATAATATTTAGATCTGGTGACTGTGCAGGACATTGGAGATGTTCAACTTCACTTTCATGTTCATCAAACCAATCTTTCACCAATCCTGCTGTGTGTATTGGTGCACTGCCTTCAGGATACAATGTTTGAACTATTGGATGCACATGGTCCTCAAGAATGGTTCGGTAGTCCTTGGCAATGACGCGCCCATCTAGCACAAGTATTGGGCCAAGAGAATGCCATGATATGGCAGCCCAAACCATCACTGACCCACCCCCATGCTTCACTCTGGGCATGCAACAGTCTGGGTGGTACGCTTCTTTGGGGCTTCTACACACCGTAACTCTCCCGGATGTGGGGAAAACAGTAAAGGTGGACTCATCAGAGAAAGATACATGTTTCACATTGTCTACAGCTCAAGATTTGCACTCCTTGCACCACTGAAACCGACGTTTGGGATTGGCATGATTGACCAAAGGTTTGGCTATAGCAGCCCGGCCGTGTATATTGACCCTGTGGAGCTCCCGACGGACAGTTCTGGTGGAAACAGGAGAGTTGAGGTGCACATTTAATTCTGCCGTGATTTGGGCAGCCGTGGTTTTATGTTTTTTGGATACACCCGAACATCCCTTTCAGACAGCTTCCTCTTGCGTCCACAGTTAATCCTGTTGGATGTGGTTCGCCCTTCTTGGTGGTATGCTGACATTACCCTGCATACAGTGGCTCTTGATACATCACAAAGACTTGCTGTCTTGGTCACAGATGCGCCAGCAAGACGTGCACCAACAATTTGTCCTCTTTTGAACTCTGGTATGTCACCCATAATGTTGTGTGCATTTCAATATTTTGAGCAAAACTGTGCTCTTACCCTGCTAATTGAACCTTCACACTCTGCTCTTACTGGTGCAATGTGCAATCAATGAAGACTGGCTACCAGCCTGGTCCAATTTACCCTTGAAACCTCCCACACCTCAGTTTCATTGTCCAACCCCTGTACACTGACATAAAGTAGATCATTAATTAATTAAAAAGTAACACTGTATGTTAGAAATATGTCACTATGATCATTACTGAATTTAGTACAACAAATTAATTAAACCAGTGTTATTTGTTAATTAATTTTCAAAATAAATATGGTAAAATAATTTTTTCCACTTTAGCACATTTTAACTACAGGTATGCATTATTTTCATCTAGGCAGTTTGTGTTTGTGTCAAATCTGCGCCCGGTGTTCGAAAGCGGCCCACTTGTAATTGAATCCTAGTTTAGATTTGAGGAAAGGCAGCACTGAAATAAAAAAGGAGAAAAAAGAATCAAATGTGTATTTATGAACCAGTACATTATATGTTTTTTTTCTCTGCAGACCAGAGCCAAACTGTGTTTTTTCTAAGCATCATTAGAGCTTTACAAAGTGGCACAATGATAAACAGCCAATTCTGTCAATCTTGACAGGACGCCCTAGTAAGGAACAAAACAAAGCAGACCAGGGCTGAATTAGGAAGAGTCTTGTTGATTCAAACAGCCCCATGCAATGAGAAAATGGCCCCAAACAAGGTTTTCCTTGAACAGCACAATGAAATCAAACTGTTTTGATCTAAAACATGCCACTCAGTGTCAGACATCTTTGATACAGATCCATGTTGTGTTTTTTTCTAATAGGATCATAACAATAAACAAACCCAGAAGTTCTCTGTCAAAAAAACTATGATCAAGTTTAGATCTTTTTTTAAACCTGTGATCTAAGGACAGAGCTTAAACTTACAACACTGGATACATGGTGGGACTTAAAAGGGCCAATCAATACATTTTGAAAGTAACAGATTTAATGAGGAGCTACTTCTGCAATGAACGCCTTTTGGAAGTGCCCAATTTCTTGTCCTTATCACTAATATTTATATTATTGAAAAACACATGTGCTAGGGGAGTAGAGAGGGTGTCCAGTTTTAAATTTCTGGGGGTGAAAATCAGCAAGGATCGTAAGTGATCTGTGAACACTGCCTCTGTAGTAAAAAAGATTAAACAGAGCCTTCATTTCTTCAGAACACAAAGGAGAACAAACCTAGTCAAGATTTGTAGATCTTTGAGCTTTTTTTGTTTTTTTTTCCTTTGGGTTTGTTTACAGCATTTCTGTATTATTGTTTGGTCTTGCTTCTGATCTTTATTGTTTATTTTCTCCAGGTGGTACTTTATTGTTCATGGTGCATTTTTAGTTCTGTTTTATGTTTAAAACATTTACTTTGGTAAGATTATCTCCTTGTATTTATGTTTAGATCCAGTCATGTCTTTGTTCTCACTCTCAGCCATTAGCACCATCATCAGCTTCTTTCAGTCCACCTGCATCATGCCAATCAGTCATCCTTTCTCAACAGCATGTGGCACTATTTATACCCCTCAGTTCTGTTTGCTCCTCGCTGGTTAATACTGTTTGTTCATGCCAAGTCTATCCATGTCCATGCCTGCTTTTTGCCTCGTACCAAGCAGTAATTTCTTGCTGTCTTATTATTAAATCATTCTTACTCACCAGGCTGCTTCTGCCTGCCTGTCTGCATTCTGGCGTCCATTTTAAGAGCTCTTCCTGACACATCTGCCTTCAAACCTCTTAAAAGCTGTCTACTGTAGGTCAGGGGAAAGTGTTCTAACTTACTATAGCTGGCAGGGCTGCTCATTGCAGGATGAGGAAAACAGCCCAGAAGATCATCTGTTACCCTCTGCCCCCTCTGGATAACATCTACCATTCCAGAAGTTGTTCTGTTGTGAAAGACATTCCCCATCCATTTAACCACCTGTTTCCTCTGCTGCCTTCTTGATTAACGGTATAAGTCACAGAAATTTTTTTTATTGATATACAGAAACATATAGTTAATTTAATCCAGTCATATAGATAAATTCATAGTCAATTACATACATTCCAAATCGATCATAATTATAAAACAGAAAAGTCATGTTTTCTATTTAAGGAACCCAGCTGATTGTATCGAGGCAAAGACTTTGCAGCAATCATTCCTCCTGGATGAGCAGGTAGCAACAGTGGACAGTCAAATTATTGATGTTACCTTTGTAGCAATCCCTTATATTATGCATGCATGTGGCAACAGTCAAAAGCAAATAGTCTCTTGAACAGAAATAAACCTTCCATAGAATCAGGCTCAGTGTGGGTGGCCATCTGCCACAACTATTAGGGATTTGAAAAGGGAGAGAAGAAACAAAAAAAGCAGAAGCTGTTGTCCAAAAGTACTTTCTATATTAAAGAAAAGGCAAAGAGTTAATGGTAGCAGTAGCTCCTTTAGTGGCTTTATGTAGGAGAGAGAAACAGCTAAACATACAGTATAAGGTTTGAGCAAGGAGTAAAATCTATGCTGTGAAAAACCATTGCGGCATTCTAAAGTTCATAGCAGTTAGTCAGCTAATTTGTCAAGGAGAGTGAGAGGACAAACATCTATGATGAGATGAAAACAGAGAACAGAAAGTTAATGGCAGCAATACCTGCAGATGATGCATGATTGGAGAGTAGTATAGGAGCAGAAGAAGAGTGAGGTAAACTGGTCAGTAAGTCTCCAGCAGCCTAAGCCTATGGAAACATAACTTTACAGATAGATGACTTAAGTTATCCCAAGCTAACTATAAGCTTTATCAAATAAGGAGAAGTTTTAAGCCTAGTCTTAAAAGAAGACAGGGTGTATGCCTTATGGACAAAAATTGAGAGCTTGATAACAAAAAGATCTGCCTCACTTCTACTTTTAGAAACTGTAGGAACCATACTGATTCACACAATGATGAAAAGTAACAAAAATTGCTTTTACTGAGTTGTACCTAAAATATTTAAGATAATAAATATTCTTTTTATTCAGTTCATTGATAAACTGAGAAAGTGAGATTGCACTTTTAAAGGTTTTAGATGACATTCATCTTCAATTGATCCCTCAATGACCTATCTTGGTATCACTTGATCTCAGTGCTGTGTTTTACAAAATCATAACATACTGATTGACAGACCTGAAAAGGCAATGGGGCCTTCTGGTAGACCAAATCTCATTTGGCATATTGTGGCTACTTTTTGTCATTTGACACTTCTAAATCTAAGTGAACAAAAATGCATGTGGGATTCCTCAAAGCTCCATTTTTGGGTCACTTCTGTTAAATATCTAAATGCTTTCCCTAGCTCAAATTATAGAGTATTTTAGTACCTCTTACCTTACTTATATAGATGACTGACACCTTTAAATGTTTGTATCACTATATGACACCAGTCTCTTACAGTTACTGAATGTATTTGTTTATATCAGTAAGTGGATGGGCCAGAAGTTCCTGCAGCTTAATGCAGAAGGGACAGAATTCATTGCATTGGTGCCCAGAACTGTAAGGTTGAAGATAATTACTCTGATAACCTGAATAAGGTTAAAAAATAAGAATTAAACAGCTTCACAGAAACCACGTGGTAGATATGAATTACTGACTTCAATTTCAACAAAGACATATTTTTCATTTCTAAATGAGCATGCTACTATCTTTAAAACCAGCCTTCAAATCAAGGGACTCCTATCACAACAGGAAACTGACAGGGAAACTGAAGCATATTTGTCAGTATTTAAAAAAAACTAACAAATATGCTCCATATGATTTCTTCACAGGTCTGTTAATAAAATCAGGCATCCAAAATGCTGCTGCAAAAGACCTGACCAACAAAGGAAATGAAGAAAACAGCTGTAGTCATTAAACCACTTTACTGGTTCTCCCTATCTAAAAGGATATATTTTAACATGTTTTTTATTGGTGTATAATGCATTGAATTGTATTGAGGGTTGAATAGATCTCAGAGTTACTTGTATGAACCAGTATGAACCAGTGGACCCCAAAGGTCATCAAAGACAAGTTTGGTCAATTCTCCCAGGATTGGAATTAAACAAGGGGATCAAATTTAGCTTATGTGCACCTCAACTCTTGGATCAACTCTCTAAAAACCTTAGATGTGTAAAAATTGTTACTTCGTTTGAATTTGGACTAAAAGCAATTTTAACTGCAATGAAGGCCAGATTAACACTTCGTTGTAGCCTGGGCAACAAAATTCAAGGGCCCCATCATCACAACCCCAGGGATCACCATAATCTCACAAAATAAAAGATAAACTACTGCATTTAAGTGCATTTTGTGCAATAACACTTATCCCCAATAGAAATAGCAAAATACACAATTTAAATCCTAAATAACAGGGAAACACATGTTTAAATTTGATAGCTTTCAATTGGCAAACACAATGTTTGGCAACTGTTTTTTTTTTTTCTGGACTATGCAAACTGGTGAATAATATCTTCAAAATGAAGGCCACTAACAAGTTCATCATGTTCATGTTCGATGTCCAGGTGAGAAAGTGCAGAGAGCCATGTCTGTAACATCGTGGTCTTCAACTCATTTGTAACCAGTTTCAAAACAGAAAACAACCTCTCACCCTCACAGTTAGACACAGGCAAGGTTAAAAACAGTCTTAGTGCATGTTGGATGGGTGCAAAAACTTGTTATCACTCATGTAAAAACTTTGTGTTGCAAGTCACCTGCACTATGCCTTCCTCCCTGTGTGTGTGAGATCATTGTTATCTTTGTGAGAACCAGCCTCCTTTCTGTCTCACACACACACACCCTGTCTGAACTGTCTGTTGAACTGTGCATATAAATAAAGAGATAGGGTGTCAAAAACTTTGTAGTTTCACTGCAAAGTGGGCTACCCTTGCTGCAAGTAACTCTGACTGTATCGTTCTTACCTCTGAGTTGACTAAATAATACCTAACAGTGCAACATAAACATTTGGAAATATTGTCTTAAGTCCATGTCTCTCAAGACATTCAGCCACTGTACAGGTGAAGTCTCATTTTGCCTCAACGGTCGCACTCGCAGCAGAAGCTGGGCCATTGTTTTGAAGATACTGCTGGTTCTTCACTCCCCTTGGCTGTAAACGTAAGCTAGCGCCGGTGGTGAAGAAAAGTCCTGGATAGCTGAGTTGTTCTCGTTGACCGAAGCTGACTTAACAAAACAGTTGGCAACATTAACAGGAGTGAAGAAATTACCTATTTTCGGTATATACTTTAAAATTTATGCGTTTCTGATGTCCTCCTCGTTTTTTAATTTCCGTTTCGCTCTCCCACTAAGCTTCTCTATGTCTGAACTTTTTGAGCTGTGTAGTGGCGCTTGACGTCTTGCAACCCGCTCAGTACACATTGATCGGCGTTAACCTTGACCCACCTCCTGCATGCGGACTGACCAATGAAGAGAGGGTCTCAACTCACGTTCACATTCACAGGCGGCATCTCTCTGTGCAGCGCAAGGGCTCCAGCAGAGAGTTTAACATAAAGCGGGAGATAACCAGACGTTTTGCTTGTGCCCTCTCTAATATAGGCCCTTTAGAGGCCGTGGGCCCCAGGGCAATTGCCCAGTTGCCCATATGATTAATACAGCCCTGACTGCAGATCTCATGTGAAGGCCAAAGCTAGTTTTATCACGTTATTTTTGTCCAGTCTTAGTTCAGCATTTGTTTCAGATTACATTTTACTCTTTCTTTCTTTCTTTCTTTCTTTCTTTCTTTTATTGTTTCAATGTCTTTTTTCTGTCTTAGATGTATTTTTCTTGTAAAGCACCTCAAATTGCCTCGTGCATGAATGGTGAGACACAAATACACTTGTTTTTAATCTTCAAGGTTCTCAACATTGAGAACTTCTGCTTAACATTCTACTGGGAGCTGCAAACATCAACATTTTATTTATCATTGTCACCTTTACAAAACAGCAATTGTCATAAAGCTAAATTCAGTCTGATACATAAAATATTTTTAAGAGAAAACAATGAAAGTTGAGGAAATATTCTGTTCTGGATACTTCTGTTAGAACTGAACCTTCTCCAGATAACACCTATCTGTATTAGAAGTCAGTCAGAGACGTCTGGCAAGTCTCTCTGAGTTATTTTTCATCAGTCCTTCTTCGAAACACATTACCACTTGAGCATCACAGTTCCTAAAGGGCCTTTTTGAGCACATTTGGTACATTTCTCATGTCACTAGCAATTAAGATGGTGTAATTACTTGCTTTGACATTCACGAAGAGGGAACGTGTTCCTGAGTACCTTTCAGCAACGCTGCATTGCATAAAAAAGTAGGTCTAAGTAGTGCATCAAACAGAATCCATCCCTCTTGCTTATGAACATTTAACTTTAACACATTGGCAGAATGCAGTCAATCCTGCCACCTGTAAAAATTACAGGGGCAGAGAATAAGAGCTTGTATAATTTATCCAGGCAAGATGGTAGAAAGAACAAGGATGCCTCTATAGTTGTTTGTGTGCATTCCTCAAAAGGTGTTCAGGCATCATGCCTTCTTCCTAGTAGCATGTGTGGTGAAGATTTTGCTTGATTCCTCTGCCCATTCATCAGCTGTTGCTGCTGGACATTTCAGGGCTTGTTCAGGGTTTCACTTGGCATTAAAGGATGTGTTCAGAGTTCAAGATGCTGGGCACTACAGAGGCATTTGTATGTTCAACACAAGGGCCACCCTGTTTTGGTCAGCTTATTCTTAGAGAAGGCACAGTAAATTATTTCAGACTGACCTGCTGCACTGAATATTGTTGGGATTTAATGCAATGCTTAAAGCAACAAGTGAACAGACAAACACAAATTTGCTAGATGAAATGGAGTTTTGACGAAAATTCAGAATGAAAGACTCACCTTCACCGCCTCCACCTTCCAGTGACTCTTCGATGCGTCTCCCGGCCTTCCAATCAGCATCCTGTCCATCTGATTCTCCATCCAATCACCTTCCGACACCTTGCTTTTAAAGGAGCTTCTACTGTGTTCATCTTCGCTTGTCAGCTGAGTTCATTCCTCCTCCACCCCACCTCGACCATCTTCCTTCACATCTACTCCTGGCTTCCTCGCTCCCTGGCCGCCAATCCACCACCAGTGTCGGATCAGGGGGAAGACATATTTAAATCTAAGCTTATCTTAGCTCATGTCATTCTCAGCATTCATGTCTTCCTCCCAGGTCTGAGCGCCAAAGAAATAACCATGTAATTTCTCATCCTTAAAACTTTTCTAATTGCCATCCCTCTCTTTGTGAGTCTTTTCAGATTGAACTAAAGTAAATACACATCTAAGTAAGCTAACAACTTCTCAAGTGAGTTTCTTTTTTGTAAGTTATGTTCATCCTCGTGATTTTTTGAAGAATGTATCAGGGAATTAAGGTTGTTTTTCTATAAGAGACATTTGCTAGTACAAGATTGGGTGAGCATGGCATTGATTCATTAAGCTTTCAGTAACCTACTTCAGATATTTTTGTCCACATTCACATGATAGATTTGTTGTTTACACATTCATTATGTGAATATCTTGTGTCTCTTGTTGTTTACTCAAAATCCTGATCATACCATCAGTGTTGCAGCTGAAACTGCCACTTGGTCATTGGACCAAGCAAATTTTTCTAATCTCTTATTGTCCAATCTTCATGAGCCTGTGTGAACTGCGCGTTTCCTGTTCCCAACGGACAGAACTGGCACCCATTGTGATCTTTTACCACTGAAGCCTCAAGATATGATGTGATGTGCATTCAGAAATGGTATTCCACATCCGTTGGTTGTAGCAGATGGGTATTTGAGCTTCCATTACCTCAAACCAATCTACCCAATCTCCTGTAAGCACTGACATCAACGAGATTTTTTTTTTCTTTTTCGTGGATCATTCTCCATAAATCTAAGAGGCAGTCGTTTTTGATAATTATAGAGGCACAAGATTTTCTGAAACCATGCCACATTAAAGTCACTTTTGTCTCCTTCCTTATGCATTTTGATGATTGGTTTGAATTTCAGCAACCCAGCAGCACCATCTCTACATCCTTAAATGACCATGCTTTCACGTAAATGACTGATTCACTTTTTGAGTTACCAAGCAACTGACATGTGTACCTAATAAACTAGCTAGTGAATATATAATAGGGATATGTTTAAAGCCCTTACTTTAATTTAATAAATATTGCTAAAATGTCAAAAATCTGTAAATTTATATCCCAGTTGTGTACTTGTACATTCAAGTTGGATTTTTTTAGATATGTTTTATAAGAGAGCTAACAACGTCTTTCACCACTGGTATTTCGAGGGTCAGTCTTCATTTTCATATGAAGTCAAGCATTCAACATACTGCTTTATACCATTTCAACCTGGAAAGACTCACATAAAGGAGAAACAACAAGAAGACGATTAAAGAATTTATTAATGAAAGATTATTTATTTGGCGCTCTGACCCCTGAGGGAGACGTAAATGCTGAGGATGAAGTAGGTTTGAATAAAAATCTTAGGATTATGATTAGGTATGTCTTCCCCCTTGGGATCTGATCCTGGTGGTGATGTAGGCCTTGGTATGGAAGGGGTTGGGAGTCCATGGTGGAGAAGGGGTGGAGGAGGGAGCAGAAGAATGATGTTTTCCATGGAGAGGGTCTTTAAAAGTGAATCCCTGGGAGCTGATTGGCTGAGGAGGAGTGTGGACCTGCCATTGATTGGAGCAGCCAGTGAGGAGTGATTGGACGTGGCGGGGGTGGTGAAGCTTCCATGTTGAATTTTCGTTTAAACTCCATAAACACCACAGAGTACATCCAGGTTTATTTCCAACAACAATGAGCCTTAGCTCACATCATATTTGTTGCTTTAATCCATTAAAACCAATATTACATTAGAAGAGAATCTGTTCTCAAAGATAGTGGATCAAAATTCAAAGTTTTTCTCACAATGATCAGACTTAGGACTGCATGTGGCTTTGTTTTCTTTATCGCTCTCTCAAAAATCAGCTATCTTGATCATCCTTCCCTTTTTCAAATCAAAACAGGAATGTGGCAGCTCTTTATTCTCTTTAGGGGAGCAGGATGCACTGTCAAAGTCTATGATGCTACGAACCTACAATAGAATGGTTACCTGATATTTACACAAATTCACAAAAAGATTCTGACTAAATGGAATGGAAATGTACTCCACAAGTAACTCAGAGGATCAGAAGAGAAACATCAATTGAGCCAGAATGTGGTACATTTTAGCAGCTGTACATCTGACCAAAAAGCGCTTGTAGATTCAAGTGTGCTGTGTGCTGTGTGTCACAGCCAATTTTGAAATGAATGCCCGCTCTTGACGTCCAATACCAAGATTAGCAGGCAACTGACTACAGTAAGTGGGAAAGTGGATAAACATTATTTGTCACTTTTATGAAAACATAAACAGTCTGTAGACATAACTGTGCCAAGATTCTCTGAGACCAAACTCATCCCAAAAAGATACCATTAAAGGGATAGTTTGAATTGTTCCAAGGGGGATTCTGTGGAGTTGTTAGATGTCAGTATTTTACAGTGAGCACAGAGCTGTCAGCATAAAAGAAATGTTCCCACAAGACTGCCAGCTATTCAGACCTGGGTGGACTTCTTAGTCTTAATGTCTAAACGTTCCTGTGGCAAGCTTTTCCCACAAATGCAGAAATTGAAAGAAAACATCTTAATTGGGAAATTGATCAGTAATTGACATTATATTAGGATTAAAGACTCAATAAAACACAATTAAGACACAAAATAACCATATTTTGTTGTTAAAATTTGCACGTCCAAAGTCCCAATAGAATGATGTGAAAGGGGAAGTCTCCAGTCATTCATTGTGTGAGTCCCAATGATAAACTGTTCAAGTAAAAGCCAAGTTGCATAATAACAGCGTTAATATGGTGAAATGGTGCATTGCTGGTGGTTGCAGCAATACTGCAACAGCAGGGGCTGGTTCCACTAAGCACAGCCTGTTGTGAACGAAGTACTTTTTCGTCAAAATGCTTCAAACAAGAAACCTCTGAATTCACAAGAGAAATTATGTCAGAGGCTGGGATGTCTTACAGACAAAGGGTTGTCCTTTCACACCATAAAAGAGCACAACAAAATCACAAAGGAGTAGTCTGGAAGTGCCTTATTTAGTGAGATGGGCCCTGTCCCAATACTCGCACTTCCACCTTTGTGTCCCTGAATTGCGCATTCCCTTTGATGGTTCGAGTGCGTAGTGTGTCCCAATTTTCCAGAGTGGTCCTTAGCCCCACCCCCTTTGTGCCCCCCATCCGCCCTTCGGCGAAGCCCGCATCTAAGTATATTACCCACAATTCACTGCTGCAGATGACGTTCTGAGCAAAAACCAATCACGACCATCAACGTAACCAGCCATCAAATCAGAATAATAACTCCGTAAACTTTAGACAGCAAGCCGACAAATATATATTTTTTACTGGTTTTCCAAGCTCAACATTGTAAGAAACCACTGGGTTCAGAGTGAGTCTGGGCAGTCAGTAGGCCATAACACTGAACTTACCTTTCAAACAAACACTGGCACGGCGAGAGTCTAGTGTATAAGCCTCCTTCGCTTCCTGCACTTTCTTCTCCTCAAAACAATTGCTTGTTGCAGTTTTAAATAGTTTTTTAGCAGCAAGACTGTGAAAACAGCACCAGTTCCTGCCCTTTTTGATGTTGCAGTTAAGGTGCAGTGGTGCAAGTCGATGACGTAACCCTTACTGTCACAATTCTCCAATTTTGCACGCTTGTAACCTGCGCACTTCAACCCCTACATGCACCTGTACAAATTACACCCTTCATAGAGGGACGTAGGGTGTAGTGTGGGTATTGGGACAGGGCAATGTTTAACCATACATCTCAACAACCATTAATTTCATCAGCATGAATTAACTTTTAAAAATATTTTATCAACATTTCCTTTCCATAAATGAAACTGGATGTCACGGGTACTTTAAAAATCTAAATTTTCACAACTTTCACAGTATTTCATGCGAACACTACTTATTAAAACCTTATATTGATCTAACGTTTTTATTAAGCAGTTATTTACACAGACTAGTTATTTGAACAGATAATCATGTTATTCTTTGCTTTGTGACGAGTAATATTTTCTGTTTAATGAATTCCCAAGTTAAACTTGTAAAGCATAACCTGACACACAATAAACTGCAGTGCTGGCAGTGCTGATAATGATGTGCTGTTAATGGAAGCAGCATATTCTAACAGAATCTTTTTCTAATCAGACATTTATGATTTAGTGGGGAAACCCCTAACTTAAGATATAATTGTTTTGAACCAAATCACCAAATGACACAATCACTAGATTGTTATAAATACTCTTTGCAACCTCCTTTTGCCAGTACAACAATTATGCTTCTCTTTTATCATTTCACAAGTTTGGAGCATTCAGAGACAGATCGTTGACCAATTTTTAAACCACAGTCTCTCTAGATCCTCCAACGTTCTGGCTCATTTCTTTTGTTCGCTTCTCTTCAGCTCACCCCATAGGTTCTCTACAGGATTTAGGTCAGGGAATTTTAATGGCCATGAAAGAAGATACTTTTTTGTCATTATTCTATTCATAAAACCCAAATAGAACACAGTTTACCGTTTTAGTTTACTGTCAGAGAACACATTAATTTATTTGTTTTATATTTGAGGCCTGATACTACATGATGAAATGCTTTGCTGATAGCTACTTCACATAGCCTATTTTTAAGTGCAACAAACCAACATCATTTGGAAAAACAAACATAGTAATTAAAAACAAGAAACTAATTTTATTTTAACTAATCAGCCCTTCCTTTTGATGTATTTGTGTCACTGAAGAAAAGGAGATTGTTGAATTTATTATGTACTTTAGACAGTCAGTCAGTCATTTTCTACCACTTATTCCATAGTGGGTTACGGGAAAGCTGGTGCCTATCTCCAGCAGTCTATGGGCGAGAGGCAGGGAACACCCTGGACAGGTTGCCAGTCCATCACAGGGCAACACACAAACAACCATGCACACACTCATTCATACACCTAAGGGGCAAGTTAGATTGACCAATTAACCTAACAGGCATGTCTTTGGACTGTGGGAGGAAGCCGGAGTACCCAGTGAGAACCCACACATGCATGGGGAGAACATGCAAACTCCTTGCAGAAAGACTCCTGGCCAGGAATTGAACCCAGGACCTTCTTGCTGCAAGGCAACAGTGCTACCAACTGCACCACCGTGCAGCCTGTACTTTAGACATAAAATCTTTATTCTTTCTTGGGTTGCATTAAAGTTGGCTCTCCTGTGTACCACTGTGATAGACTGTCAAAAAGTATTCATGCTTGATTACAATAAACATTTGTTTGTCATTACCTTCAACAGATAGCCTCTTAAAGAGAGAGGTTACATTTGACACATGCAGTATTTATGTGATACTGCACTTAAAACGCTACTGAGACCATTTTTAGTGTGTAGAATCTGAATCAGCACACAGTGCCAAGGGAAACAAAACAAATGATCCCAATTTCAACAAACGGTTGAAATGCCAGCGGGCCTCATCCGAGCGGTACCTTTATAAATTAGGACATAATGCAGCTGTAAGTCATTTCATCCCTCATTTTTTATGGGACAAATTCTGTGATCAGTCTGCTGTAAGCTCATCGCAGCCTAGAACATACCCCAAGTATAAGCAGAGTCTTGCAAGCACATGTCAATTCTACACCTGCACAATTGTAGGTCCAGCTAGCTACTGATTGTGGGAGGGTATCTAAATGGCCCGTAGCAGAACCAATCCCGGCGAGCAGAAAGCAATTGGAAAGCAAGTTCAAGGTATAATCTGTGGTGGCCCTGTGAGGTGGACTAATGAGAGACTGGCAGAAGAGGGAGGAGGATGATTATACTTTACATACTAACCTTGGCAGCTGGGCCTGTCCTTTAATGACAGCATAATTCAGCGTTCACCTTGGGAGACTGCCATGAGTTTTGGTTTATGAGGTCACCCAGGTAACCTCAATCATTCAAGTGCAAGCTCTGTCTTTGCTTCAGTGACTTCCCTTCACACACGCTCGTACACAGGCGCAAGCAGGCAAATGCATTGCCCCTGTGTTAGAGATAGGCCGGCCACCACCTTCAGCAACGGAACAGGTTAGATAAGAATCTGACTTTTCAGCACGTCCCTGCCAGAGATCCTTGAGCCACGCTGATTTGTGGCCATGAGTGGATTGATAGATATGAATATAACTCAGGATTAATCTCACAGCTTGAGTGAAAAGGCAGGGTAGTAACTTTGAAAAGTGGATTGTATAACCCTTACAACAGCACTTTATAATATACTCATCCTGTATGGCAAGTAGATTTGTAAGTCATCCAGTGACACTGTCATATTTTTCCATATGTAATCTCTTCACTGTTTTCAACATAGAAATTTTTTACATTTAGAACTGAAGCACAGTTTAAAGGAAAAGCTGGTCATAAATACATATTACATTTATAATTAATGGGTTTATCATCACCTTCACTGATGCAATGTTTTTACATATGGAAAGTCTTTAACCACCGCAGATGTGAAACAGAAACCAAGCAGACATAATTCCTTTAATCAATAGAGTGGGCATTGCTGAGTTGTACACACAATGATTCAGTAAATCTAAACCTTCAATATTGCACCTTTATAAATGGTGCTTTTAAAACTTTATTGTGATTCGTCCACTCTGGATGCTGCAGTAACTTTCCTGCAGTTTTACTTACATTTTAGAGTCGTAATGCTCCTGCTGCTAAATCTCCACCACTGACCATTACTAATTGATACTAGATCTTATTACATATTGATCAAAAACAGGCTGTGCTACGTCCGAGAACCTTGTCTAATTAGATTATGTATATTTCATATGGCCCTTTTGCAATACAATACAACATGCTCATGTATTAGAATATCCATTATTCATGTTGAATACCAGTACGTTTGACATATTTATTTTTCAGTCTTTCATGTCTTTTCCAGTCAAGCTTGTTTCAGACTCTGCATGCATTTGACACTAATTTTTGGACGCATTGTGCGGGTGTGCCAAAGTGGCTTCCTTGTCTACATTATTAAAGGCCTCAGATGTGTTTTTCTTGTTTTCAATGGGAGAAAATATATAATCATGAAGCTGTGGACAGCTGGAGAAGCACAGAAATGTATTAACAGCTCCCGAATTGCTCTGGTGCAAAGCACAGGATGAGCATGCCTGACTACAAATTTTGCCATGCTGTTCTACCCCCTCTAAGCTGCAGAAGATGCAAAGTTTGTTGTGATCAGAGCAGAGTTTGTGTTTCCAGTGCATAAAATCATTGTTGGCATTTGTCATGTTAATTTTGTTAAAAGTACAAAGGCAAATTTGACTAGAGGCAGAGAATATAAAGGGCACATATTTTATATTTTTAGCTGAAAAAATTGTTTTCTATAAATGAATATTGGAAATCTAAACAAAAATAGTATATAATAATAAATTAAAAGTTTTCCCCAACAGTTGTTGATATTTTGAAGCTGCATGAGAAATGTTTTTTTATGAGCTGCTGACACACTGTTTCTTAGCATCCCCTATACATTTGTAGGTCTGAAATATTATTTTTATAATTAGTGAGGGTCAAAAAATTCAAAACATTAATTGCATTCTGTGAAATATGAACTTTAAAAAGCGTGTGTATCACTCTTAATGTTCCGTGATTTTGTATAATGCATGTGTTTTGAGATGAATGGTGCACAGTTCACAAACAGTGCCAGGACAGGGTATTTTAGTTTTGAAATGTCTTCATCTTTTAAAAATGTGTTTATTATATGTAATGTAAGTAAGTAAGTACATTTTATTTATATAACACCTTTCACAGGTTAAACATCACAAGGTGCCTAGCAATAAAAACAGGAATTAAAAGCACAGAATAATTGTGGGATCAAGGTTCAATGCCCTATAAATAATCTACAAGTGTCCACTTGTAGGAAATGCTGAGCATTGAATAATTTTAAGGAAAACTGATCCAAAAGTAGTTCACATTGTCTTTATTTGGAGCCACTCCAAGCATTTAACATGCAGATGTGAGTAAATCTCCATCAGTGCAAACAGTGTTTCCATCATTGGTGCAATGCTGTGGCATTTTAGTGGCACTTTCATCGTTTCCATTGCAGTGACAGATGTGCAGCCTATATGGTGGATTGTTTTTTACATGTCCAAAAAATGGTGCAACAAAGTTTGGCATTTGATCAAATGTTCATGCTGCAGTGTCAAAGAAACAGGATGCTGGAATGTTGTTTACCTAACGCAGGACATTTATTTACGCTACTGAAGTGCCAGGCCAGTGCCAGATATGCAATAGTGTGATATGTGGGATATGATGTAAAATATTAAATATGCTAAATATTAAAACCTCCTATAAATTTGTGATATAAATGCATATATTTATGCTATGAGATGGACTGGTGACCTGTCCACGGTGTACCCCGCCTCCCGCCCATAGACTACTGGAGATAGGCACCAGCTTCTTCACAACACACTATGGAAGAAGCGGTAGAAAATGACCGACTGTCTGACTGCATATATTTATTTAATCAATCACACATAGAAAAATAAAAAATGACTTATAATTTTACATTTTTCAGCCAAAATATAGCCAAAAACTATTCTCAATCAACAGAAAATGTGTTCATTCTTAGAAGAAAGAAGGTAGTTGACATTTTTATAATCAAGCCATTACAAAACAAACAATAGCGTATGTGGATGCAAGGTAGATGGAAAGAACACCAAACCAAATTAAATCAATAGAACCAAAAAAATAAATTAAATATACTTAAGCTATAAGTTGAGATATTGAAAAACTTGATATTACAAATACGTAAATGTAGTTAATTTAGCAAATGTGTTTGCAACTTTTTCTTCCTTTTTCTTTCACTTTTTCTCTAACTTCTTCAGATTCAGTTTATGCAAAGATGCTCTGATAGTATGTTCTCTGGTGTCAAGGACCTCACTTGAGAGAACATGTGCTCCATACATAGAAAGTAAAAGCTGCAGGTAGTTCAGGACCAAGCCTGACCTACATATACTTGCTAGTATTTATCTAGCATCCAACTTTTGGGAGAAAGATCAAATGAGACAGCATGTAATTTTATTTGTAATTTGATTGCTTATGAGTACCTTCAAGTGGTCAAATTGGTAGTACCTGAATTATAGAACAGAAAGAAGTTGGAGGCTCTCCATGCATTTGCAGTGGTGAATATGTACAGTGTACAAAATTGGGTTGCGATGCTCATACAGTGGAATGTTTTGATAAATCCTTCAAATCTGTTGTCGCCAACACTGCAGGGTACCTTTATATTCCATCAAAATGCAAGGCTGATGCACTCCGGTCTTACCCAAATGTGCACTGGAAATTTCTTTTTTATTATTAGCAACTGCAACTCATTCACTCAATCTGCTGCCATCTCAGTTACAGACAGCACCTTGTCTTGTCAGATGTAGCCATGCAGAGTCTCTTTAATGAAGACTTTCAGCTCCTCTTTAGTAAACGCTGAGAGCTTTGATGTAAGTTGCCAGCTCATATTGCATTGAAGCACCTGTCACTGTTTGACATTTGAAAGAAAGAAGATGAGGAAACATACAGGCAGGGAGACCAGCAGGTGTGTCCTGAGCCTAGCCAGGGAGACAATATACTGTAGCCAGAAAACAGATACAGACTGCCATCGACAGAGAAACTGTTATTTTTATTGGCAAGTGCTGCTCTGCTTCTCAGCAAAAAGTGCCACTTTTATTTGGCTAGGATTTGGTCAAAAACAGTAGAATTGATCTGGCATTGATCACAATGCCTGTATGGTTCCCTCTCATCTAAAGGGGATTTCATTGATTGGCCAAAGTCCTTTTCTATAATACCTTCAGTGAACTGTAGAAACAGCAGTTTCAGGTGAGTTGAAATCAGAGGAAGGAACACAGCTTGGGCAATTTACAGATCCTTAAAGTACAAAAAAGAGAAAGGGAGAGCTTCACTACAGCAGACTTACTGCAGCCAAGTCTCCAACCATAAGAAAAACACTGACAAACAATTGGATGTTCAAAAATAAAAACAGATGATTTCCATTTGTCAGAAGCATTTGATGTAAACTGAGATTTTTTTCAAATTGTTTCAAAATTAATGCTAATCCTACATTTTGATGCAGCTGTGAAACAACCAAATCTCATTAATCCATATTAACAGTCGATCTCTCTTCTCTTGATATATGCATGGAAGCATATGTTAGCCAGCCCGTTTGATGTTACTTGACTGCCACCTAGTGAATGTTCGTCAGGCTCCCTGTAACCTCCACAAGTGCAGTGACTGGGTGAGGTAGTTCCTTTGCACATGTTCACACATACACCCCCACCCCCAACCACCTAAGGAAAAAAACAGGAGCACTTAATTAATACTAATCAAAATAAAGGGGACAAAAGCAGAAATGTGTACTAAGAAGATTTAAATTTACAACCTCTACATAATATATGATCCTGAACATTAATCTGGTTCTGGTTCTACTTTTAGATTAGCCAACAGGCAGCCAAAAATAGTCTCATGTAAAAAGCATTGGCAGACTTGCAATTTTTTATGTATTCTGCATGGCTTATTTTGGACACATACACATCAAGACTTGTGTCCAACAAAAGCACATTCCAACGCATTACAACTGTTTGAACACAAAAAGTAGGTGAATAAAAGAGGGGGATATACAGGACTACAACAAAGGGATATGAAAGAAGGTCAACGATCCATTGTCTACCAGTAAAATAACCCCAAGACATATCTTTTGATCTTGTTTCAACACTGAAAATATCCAATCTCCACGAAATTGGAAAGTGACAAAATTTGAGGATTTCTTTTTCCAGCTTGTTACTGCTGCTTGGCAGTCCAAAACCAAGATTCTGTGTTTTGTGGCCAACGTTGGAGCTTAACTTGTTAAAATCTCAAGGCAAAACAAATATTATCTAGGTGGTTTTAACAAGAATTTAAAACATTTTCACTTAAGTTTTCTGAAAATCAAGTCATGCCATTAAGGCAAGACCAGAAGGGGGAAATTACCATAAATATGCTGTCCCTGTCCCCACTAGCTCTCCCCCCACAACCAGGCCGCCTTATATGCAAGTTGGTGAAGAATAAGCTTTAACAAGTTGCAACATTTAATACTTTATCTAACTAGTATGTTTTTGTTTTTGTTTTTTACAGCATGTGTTTGAATGTCTGTCTCTCACTTGTATGTCTGTTCTGAAATGATGCTGGGATCACTTTGGTCAAAAATTGGGACTGTTTTTAAAATCAAGGTTACTAAACTTTCTGGAGACTAAAAAGCCATTTTTAGGAAGTCATATAAGCTCAGGGGTATGTAGGTATTTCAAAACATGAAACCTAAATACCGGTGGTGATTTTTGATTTTAATATGGCTTCACACTGAAGGCACCATAATCTAGGGGGTTCCACAAGCATTCAGGAAAAAATAGTAGATGGTGGCTCAGAAAGGAGGGATCAGTTTGGTTGGGTTACATGCAAAAACCACTACTGTTACATCCTATTAGGTTCTTTCTCAAAATGAATCCAAAAGAGGATCAAGATCAAGTTTTTTATTGGACTTATTTCTAAAACTCCCTAAATTCCAGGGACTTGTGATGATCTTTATCATACTCTGTCTTATTCCTCCTAAATATGCAGATGGAAGTCCCTGTCTTGTAGAACTGAGTAATGACTAGGCTGGGTAAGTATTGTTAAGGGACTGTTACAGCAAAGCCAATGAGTTGCACAGTGGGGGCTAATTGACAAAGAAAGAGAGAGAGAGAGAGAGAGCGATGGGCCCAATTGCTGCATTCTCCAGAGATGTTTTTGTCTGAGGCCAGAAGAGGCAGAATGTTGCTTTGTCTCCACTGTGATTACCATGCATCAAATCCAGATTACACTCTTAAATTTAGAGGTTATGGATATTATTTATTAAAAAGTAAAATTGCCTGGCAACTGGATCCTTCTCTTGAGACTAATCAGACATCTTATTCATTTACGATTCATTTCAGATTCTTGAATTGATCTTAATAATGGATGAGCTTAAGAATCACAGAAAGAAATGGAAGAAATAACAGTTAACTGTCATACTGGCTATAGTTTTTTGATAGCAGCAATGGGTTATTTGTGCTGGTAATGTGTTATTTTTGCAGGCTCAAATCAATTAAAGTGCTTTAGGGATGAATTAGCCAGTATTTTACTGTAAGCCTATATTCTGGCAATCTATTGAACAATGGCATTTGTATAGACATAATTTAATGAACATCTGGTTTTCAGAGGATGCCTAATGATTTCACATTCATCTTCCTCTAAATGGGTAAAGTGCACGCAATTATGCTTTTAATTAGCTGTGAATGTGTTCCTGTCAATTGGGATGATTCATCTCTTCACCATGAAATGCATCATGTGATTCTAGCAAAATGCACTGGTTCTGAATTTAGAGCTTCAGTGAGTTTCTTCTTTGTTAAAGGTTCTGTCTTAAAAGTTCAGCCTTCTTATAATTATGAATATTGCTTAGTTCTTTGCTAATATAAAGCTAGGGATAGGTTCTTAAAAAGTAGTTACAATGTTGTGATTTTAGAAATATATATGTTATTTTAGTAATACATATTTAGTAATATATCCATATATAGTAATATATGGAGAGGGTGATGATTTCCTTGATTCCTAATTGAGGTAGGTGATTCAGGTAACTAGTGCTGCTGGGTAAGACTCAACCTCATAGCTAGTGTTCTCATTTAGGGAGATGTGTGGTAAGCCTTGGGTTATCTAGGAGCACAAAAAAAATACAAGGTAGGTATTGAAAAACCATGTAGCAAACTTCAGTGACAACAACTGGAATACCACACCATGCTTGAACATCAGGTGAACCAGGACCATCCTGCATTCCTGCTGATTCAGGAAGAATGATTGACTTGATAGAAATCAGGTGCTTAGTGGCAGCCAGGGCAGCACAGCTCTCACTGAGAAAGGCAATATAACCCACAAACAACCAGCCAGAATCATGACAGCCCATACTCAAAACCAAACATTGCAGAGTAACCCATGAAAAAATACAACAGAGCCCACAACAAGAATCAGAAGTCTTGCACTACACACTAAACAAACCCTATTTCTATAATCCGCATCCTGCAAAATTCTTAAGTGTCAGTTATGTAAAAAGTACAACTAACACAGTATATCAGTTGCAGTTTTGGCCCCGTATCAAACAGTATTTAAAAAAAAAAATTTAATCATGCTAAGGAACCAGATTCTAGCCTTAATAAAAGTCTACGTTATCTGTAGGTGTAGAACATATGGACAATGTGTTGTACCACTATTCAAATTTCTTCTCTTGAAGTAAAACACAAGTAGAGCTGAATTTAAAACTTTTATAAAGTGAAAATGAAAAGTGGAATTGATGGTAAAATAACTAGAAGTAGAGTAAAAACCAGTGTACAAAATTTAAGCAAAGTCAAACCAACCAAGTTTAACCGATGTAAAAAATTGGTCATGGCCTGTACAGATAGGATTTATGGTTATTTTAAGGGAGCTTGGTCTTGTAAATCAATTCTTTCCAGAGTCATTTAAAAGACTAGCTTATTTTTACTTTTTAATTTTTAAACCTACAACAAAGTATTACGGGCATTATAGATTAAAAGAAAAAAAAAATAATACAGCCCAGGTAGGACTAAATTTCAACCGAAAAAATTGTGAAATTCTAGATTAATTTCACATATTTGCAAGTTCAAACTTGGATATTATCTGATGTCATAAAAGTCATGAATATGAGAGAAAAAAATATCTAATTTTCCATGATCAAAGTTATTATATCTAATCTAGTTGTTTTCTGACATTGTGACGTCAGAAATGTGCTGGACAAAAACACTTCAATTTGCCAGAAAGGAACAATATCTGGGAGATGCTGTTCTGATAAAGAAAAATAACCCGGATGTATCGCTTGCACTATGGAAAATAGCCAGAGGCACATCTGATAATTTTACTACTTCAGTCTTCGAGAACTGAGATTTGTTGTCACAAATGTCGGACTGTATAATCTAAGTAAACATCTGAGTTTTTATGCAAAGTGTAAGTATTAGAGAATAGAATTTTAACATTATAAGTTTATACCTCAATCATGGAAAATAATCCTTTTTTTCTCTTGCAAATTTATGACTTTTTGACATCAGGGAATATTTACATTTTTTGGTAAAAATGTACTCTTCTGTGGGCACAGTATTTTTTTTTTCTTTTATCTACAATGGCCCTAATACTCTGTTGTAAACACAACTTGGTTTTTCTTGTCATCTCTGATATTTTCTCCATTGCGCTTTGCACTTTTAGGTGGTGGTGCAATTTATTTGAATTAAATATGTTTCTGCCAAATATTACACTTCCTGATCTAGCACAATTTTCTTTGGCTCAGAGTAGTCATTTTGTCTTTCTGAGACACTATTTGAAGTGAGTTTCGAAAAAAGCATGACCCCCTCAGCCCACCCCCATTCCCTGCATACTAGGCACTCAAATTAAGGCAGTGTGAATAACTTAGACAACATCATGCTATATTTATATATCTTAAAGCCACGCCTGTGCTCTGCTGCACTCCTCCCCTCATGTCTGTTCTCTGTCCAAATCAGTGAAGAAAAAAAGTAGTTTTTGTGTCCATCTGTGTGAAACACAAGAAAATTAAAACACATGTAACTTCCCACTGTGTTAAGGAACCATCATTACCTTTGTTTTAAAAGTCAGCAATGAACATTCTAAAAACAAGCGATGACTGACAGGAAGCCAATGGGATTATTTTAACAACAGAATTTTGTGTTCATGCTTCTTTGTACCAGTTAAAAGATGAGCTGCAGTATTCTGGACTATTTGGAAACACTTCAGGGATAATTGTTCTAGACCAATGTATAAAAAAATTATCTTGACATGAATTCAAAACATAAAAATAATGAACAGTACGCAGATATGTTTTCTTATCATTAGGGTTTCCTGTCCACCCGTTAATCCCTGTCATCTGCTGCTCAAGAAATCTCCTGCTCCCATATGAATACAGTTTGGCACTTCCCAGTCTCCAAGAGCTTTTGGACTCCTTAATGTGCTGCTGACAGTCATTTCTTCTGGCCAAATCACTAATTCCTCATTGGAAATGATGAGCTTCTGTCTCACCTCTCTCTGCAAAAGGTTAGGCCCAGGCCCAGAGGGTAGGCGGGGGTCCTTTGCTCTGGGCCTGAAGGAAAGCTTCACAGGGCTGCAGCTATTGATTGGGGGCTTCAAATTGCTTTCTCCAACAATGTAGGGGTCTGCAATGCAGCATACTAAGTTGATGTGTAATCAATGACTTATATCACACCCTGCCTCTGTGCACAGACCTGCCAAATTATACAGTAGACTTCAATATCTGACATAGTGTGTTTTTTAAAGTGCCTTCCGGAAGAACGACACAGGCTGCAAGCACACCAGGTAGGAACACACAAGCTAAACCTTGCGTGCACCCAAGCAACCCACACACTCCAACAACAACCCAGTCATGCAGAGTTACTTTGATTTTTCTCCCTCTGTCCAGATGAAATATTTATCACCTCAAATACTTGGTGAAAAAAATCCTGAATCTTATCCTTTTTTCACAAACCTTTTGGAGTCTGAGCACCAGCTGTGAGACGTGGCCTCTCAGTGCACTTGGCCACGCAGCAGCTTCATCGTGCCCTCCTCCTCCTTCTCTTCGTGGGCTTTAATAATATGCACAAGCACACTCTGGGGCCAGCTTCCCAGAGCATTTAATCCACAGAGATATGATACTATGCTGGATGTTGGGTCATCCATCACCATCTCTTGCTTCTCTCTTTCCCTTGCCTTTTTCTTTCTCCACTTGTTCCATCTCTATCATCACGCCAAGCTCAGATATTTTGATTACACGTGTGCTACCTTTTCACCCTTGCAACTGACCATTTATTTCATTGATCGAATAATCGGACTTATTTAACAGTTTAAATTAAATGAAGAAGGATGTGTTTCTTTGTCTTCTCTGGGTTGCGCTCATCAATTAGCTGCACTGAACTCCCAGGGGACATCTTTTTAATCAAACAGTAATTTTAGCTCTGTTCCTCTTTGATTCCTCATTTATTGTGTTTGAATGTCTGTTTGCAGAGCTCTCTTTATCTTGTGAACCTCTCTTGGCATAGCCCCACTTTATAGCACTTTACTTCTTTCTTGTTTCCTGCCATGTTTGTGCTGTTCAAGAAAACTTAAAGCGTGGCCCTTATACGCCTACGCATTTCATCTTCATGGTCCCTACCATTTTCCACATTATCCTCCATTATCTACTGTTAAAGCACATTTGTTACTATGGCAATGTCATTGATTATGTCTTTGGCTTTTAACTATTCATTGCAACACAAAAAATAATAACAAAAATGCATTAGTTTTTTTTTCACAGTAACATCCTCTTGCATTTATCAATATAAATTCTTCACATCAAAATTGTTAAGTCAACACATGCCAATCAATATCATCCTTTATCCATTACATGGTCCATTACATGTCCCTAAGGCTTCCCAAAAAGCCATTAAGTAACAAAATCTTGCAGAAGAAACCTAATCTTCCACATACATCCCTGAAAGCTCAGTCTGGAACCTTCATCAGAGCATGTTGCCCTACATCTCTTACTGCACAGCATGGAAGACAAATGGACAGCCATTAAGAGTGTATTAATTACATGTAAGGAATGCGCTTGATAATCAATCAGGTAATTTCTCCCTTCACTTATTGGTTAGAGACACAATAGGAAAAAAAGGAAAGAAACATAAGGACTGTGTTGCTCCAATTTTTTTCCATTAACAGTCTGTGTAGTGTTAACAGGCTGTGACACTGAGTGCATGTGCTTCTAATTTCTTCCAAAGAAAGACACACACACACCCACTGCCATGCAACCCTGCTGCGTGAAGGTTCTCAAAAACACCTCAAACATAACCGACAAGAATTATCATGTCAACACAGATTAACAAGAAACACCGATGATTAACAGTGTCACAATACTGGGGATGCACAGACACAATGGGGTAATTACTTTCTTAGTGTGCATCATGTACGTTTATCCTTCCTTACCTGAATGGATGAAAATCAAAGCAGCAATGCAGTTAATCAGGATGTATGGAGTTGTCATTCAAGAATAATTGGACAAAGCTAGAATGGTCTCTTTGTATTCAGTTGTTGCAATTAAAATTATGTATCCTTACTTTTGTTCGTCCAGGATGAAATAGCTCTATACTGGCTGATTTAATGTATCACATTTCCTTAGCAGTTAGAAATGTTATAAATATTTCTAACTGTAGTGGTTCTTAAAAATGTGTGAACCCTTCCAATGAAGCAACAATGAAAAACAAAATCAACTACAGTTACACACATTGGACAAGAAAATTATCCTATGATGCACATTTGTTTAGAGAAAAGGTATGTAGACCTTGGGTTAAAAATGACTTTTGTTGGTGAATTTAGATGCAGTTGCTTTCAATCAAAAAACTGGGGTCGGATGTGAACTTACATCATGTCTTATCTAAAGAACAAGGATCAACAACCTCTGTCAACAGAGGTTATCAGTCTTAGAGAAATGTCATTTAGCTGAACTGTTTTGTTGAAGGAAAAAAATTTATTTACCGATGTTGGACCACTTGTTTGCTGAATATTGGACTATTTGCACGTTGCTGGACGCCACCGGGCCTCCTGTCGTTTTCGACCATTTTGTATCCAGGACATTGCGACTGATATGATGGGACATCCCAAGTCTGACGTCACAAGACGCTATATAGGTAGGCCTCCATCTTGAACACTCGCCTTCAGCTGGAGACCGGGTCCAGTTACCAACATCTGAAGCATCACCTGGAGAAGAGTCCCGAGTGGATCTCATTTATTCTCTCTCGTTGGCCAACGAACAATTCATAACTGAAGTTTGTGGACTAAGAAGGCAAAAAATTTCACTTTGCCGATCGAAGACGTGAGTTTAACACGTAACTAAAAACACCGAGTCGGGCGGCGCTGGTGGTGTTGGGGTGAAAGCGCGCGACCATATACAGAGGCTACAGTCCTCGAATGGCGGCTCTCCCGGGTTCGAGTCCCGGACCCGGCGACATTTACCGAATGTCTCCCCCTCTCTCTACCCCTCTTTCCTGTCTACCTACTGTCAAAAAAATTGAAAAATAAAGGCCACTAGTGCCGAAAAAATATATTTAAAAACTCAGAGTTTCGAGGCGACGAACCGCCACCGTGCTTTATCCTAGTCGACTTTGATGGTCAGATCATATTTTTCCCTTTCACCAAGGAGGCCAGAGGACAAAGATTGACCGCTTTTCCTGAAGTTAACTGTGGACGCACAGTAACTTCCAACTTTCCCCTTCCTCTCTCGACCCCGCTCAGAAGAAAGCCGACAACACGTAACACTCATCCTTTATTTTTATTTCTTTCTTAGAAGCCTGGGCAGTGTAGGAGGTTTTATTGCGATGAGATTCGCTATTTAATCTAATGTCTTTTGAATGATATGTGCATGTAACCTTGTTATTGAAACTTTGATGTGCCGTGTTGGACATCTGGAAGCCGCTGCGCTCCCCATCTTTGTGTGTGTTTTGCGGGGTTATTGAACCCCTGAGAGCACGTGCAGGTGCGCTGTGAGACTGGACTGTTAAAATAACCTCATGGTGAAATTCCCCATTTTCTTTGTCTTCAGCCTTACTGCTTGCTCGCTTGCCGCCAAAAGTTTTATAACCCTTTGTCTGCTCACCTCGCAGAGTTGGGGGAAGTTTTATGACTGAGTATAACTGAGATACAGTGGAACTGTGCCCCAACATCCTCACACCACACCCCTTTCGTCATATTACCAATTTTGCCATAACTGCTGGTTTGATCCCATACACACCCACTGCTGTTTCGCTTTATTTTTGTTTAGTTAGATATTTTACTCCTTTTGTGTAGAACTTTGCATGTTGAGTCGGTGAAGATTATTAAATCAGAAGAACTGATTGTATCAGGCTGTGATTTAATAAATATTCACATAGATAAAGAGAAGGCGTTTCTGGGTTATTTTGTGCAAGAGTGATTTGTTAGTCAAGATAAGGTTAAAAGTTCCACACGTTTCGGCAGAAACGGTCGATTAAACAGTGACATCTCCGGTAATAGTTATTAATTATTACTGAGTATTTATCGGTTGTAATTATCAAAGGCATTGAGCCACAATTACAATACCAGAAGACATCTCTGGTCTCAATTCATAAATCAGGATTTTGGTTAAGAAATTAATTTTGTCAAATTATGATTTTTAATTATAATTATTGATCAAGATTAATTAATCAATAATCATACTTCCAACATATGGCGTCCCTGGGTGGGCCTAAAAAAGACAGACATCAAATCACTGTTGCACGGAATAAACAATTGTGATGTCCGTTGAATCTAGACGTTTTATTGTGAGATTTTTGAGTATTGCACAGAATGTTTGTGAATTCAGGGATATTTTTACTAGAGTTTGCTCAGTTCTGCTGCAGAGGATAAAATAATCTTTCAGAGGTGTTTGTTGTGGATGCAAGGTGAAAGTTGGTTTAACTTGTGGAAAATGTAAAGTTAATTTCCAGCCAGCCAGCCCTGCTACATCAGCTGCAGAAAACCAGCGCTGATAAGCAGCAGACCTGCCCCCAGTGTCCGCTGGGCGTAAATACAGTTGTGACCAACATTCTCCCAGTCAGGTAGAGAACAACACCTACATCTGGTGGCCATTTAATAAATTGCAGTTGCAGCTGGATTTCCCAAACCACAGACCTGCACTCGGTACCATCTGGTGGTCACTAGTGAGAATTGCATTTCCTACTTTGATTTTAATCACTCAATTCATTAACACAGGCAGATAATTCCATCACCTATGATCAAAAGGGCATAACTGAAGTTGAAAGTTGAAGTTACAGATCATTCATTACCACTTTTGGATAAAATTTAAGCGTTTTGCTGGGTTTTATTGTGTGAAGCATGTTTTGATCTGACTCATAAAACTAACTTAGTTGTCTAACAGGAAGGTAGGTGATCCATATTAGAGAACACTAACATTTATTTGAAGCTAAGAACAGCATTGAATGTTTTTGTTTCGTTTTCCCATTGTTAAAATTTTATTTTGAATTTGGTTTTGGGTTATTTCAAAATTCTTTCTCTTCTTTCTTTCCCTTTTTGTGTGTGTTTGCTTGATTACTCCCATTAAAGCATAGACTTGGGTAAGCCACAGTTTGAACGGTCAAACCTGTGTGCCAATTTTAAGCAAACCCATACACCTGGAAGATACATATATGAATCAGACAGCTAGCTAAACAACTTAGCCTGTTGTGTGCTGCTAATTATTTTAGCAATCATTTAATCACTCAACAGCTTAGCCTGTTTGTGTGCTGCTAATTAATTTAGCTATAATTTAATCACTGAACAGCTTAGCCTGTTTGTGTGCTGCTAATTAATTTAGCTATCATTCAATCACTGAACAGCTTAGCCTGTATGTGTCCTGCTAATTAATTTAGTAATCATTGGTCACTGAACAACCCAGTCTGTTACATTGCTGCTAATTTCTTTAGTGGTGGTTCATAGATAAACAGTTTTGTGTGTTTGCATTGTGCATTTTGGGTCAAAGATGGAGGGAACATCCCCGATTGCAGCTGGAGATGTGTGTATGGTGGAGGACCCCATAGGAATGCAGGCACAAGAGGTGATTGGGTCATTGATTCTGTTTTCCCCAGAGGAGCGTAAAGGTCTCAATGAGTATGGCATTGAGCAATGTGAAGCCAGGATTCAGGAGTTGCTCCAAGTCCTTAAAAACCCACCAAAGGACAGATGGGTCTCAGATGTGTTAGGACAGCTCACTCTGTTATATCAGCGAAGGTTAGTGTTGGAAGTTGACCAGCGTGTTAAACTGCAGTTCGAGCTGAATGATACTTTGCAGACGGTGGATGTCCTTAGAGGTGAACTAACAGAAGTTGGAAATAGATTGGAGGCAATAGAGGGTAGCCATGCCACCCCCCCATCCCTGGAGGAATGGGGGGACGAACCGAAACCCACCTCACAGGTTGAAACCTTTGGAGGTGACCCACACCTGCGAAACCCTGAGAGAACCTGCAGGTCAGATCTGGAGGATGTAGAAGCTGCTCTCCAGAGATTACCTTTCCAGGCTCATGGGGTTCCCCATACATCCACCAAGGCAAGAACAGGTGTAAGTAGTCACAATAGGTTCAGTGGTGCGGTGCCTCACCCCACTGCAATCAACAGCCATGAACGGTACCTGGCTGGGGACCCAGCAGGTGTAAATAGTTCACGGCACAGATGCGAGCAGCTTTCAAACTTGACTCGCAGTACGGTCCTCTACGATCCCTCACCTCCGCCAAGGCGATAGGAAAGCCGCCCCTGAGATTCAGGTGGTTCCTACCGCCCTCAACTGCTGCCCAGGACCCGAGTCTGGGAAGCACAGGGCCCACCGTTGTACCAGGAGCAGCCTCCACTGCCCCCTCCGAGGATGAGGCGTGATGCACTGATACACCCTGAGTGCAGCCGGAGCGAACTGTCCAATGATGTCTCAGATGGGCCGGCACCAATCCCTGAGAGTGGATTGCGCACCCGCCAGCTTGAGTCCCTTGCCAAAGACATAGAGCATTTCGACCCTAATAATGCAGAATCAAACATTGATGATTATCTTAGGGAAGTTGAACGCTGTCTTCTAGATTTGTACTGCCCATCAGCACGGGAAAAACTGAAGCTCATCTGGAAGACAACATCCAGGAGTGTCCATGTTTTCATGGAGAGCCTGACCCCCGCAGTCCGAGACCGTTATTCAACCGTTTGCGAAGCTTTAAGGGAAGAATATTCTGTGTACACAGTTGGTGCTTTCACTATCCAGCAAAAGAAAAGCGCAGCACCCAGGGAGTATTACCGGCGCTTGAGAGTTGTTTACTTCCAAGGACGCAATGCGCCCGGCATTGAGGAGGATCATGCTTTTAAATCCCTGTTCCTCCACAACCTTCATGAAAGTGTGCGATACAATGTTACTATGTATTGCAGAACCAAGGCCATGAGCATACAAGAGATCTGCAAATATGCTCAGATGGCGTGGGAAACACGTGCTCGCCCGACCAAGGGATCGGAAAGCGAGGCTAGTGTTTTACAGGTCCAGACTGGTTTGGTCAGCTTGACTGGGGGGGTGGTACTGAATACCAACCACAGTCAAAGTTGCCGGACCATTTCCGGTCGAACAGACGACCTGACCATCACGCGAAGCCTAAAGGTAAACCTGATGGAACCGACACGCAGAAGGGATTATGGGGAAAGAGATGGAGGAGGCCTTACGTAAGATGGTGATAGAAGCAGTGTATCAGGCCACCACGCCCCCACAACCCTTGAAACAGGAAGCCGACTCTCCAGTTAAACCAGACCCAAACTTCCCGTCAGCATGACTAGGTGTGGACCCAGTCTCCACAGCCATCAGAGTCTACCTGATCAAATGGGGAGACAAACCTGGGAAACTCCAAGTACCCCTTGGGACCTCCCCAGGAGAAACACCACAAACCATCTTTCCAAGGTTCTCAGGCAAACTGAACCAAAATGGACATGCACATCATCTATACTGTGTGATCATGATAGGAGGACGTTTCCAACTGAGTTTATATTCAAAAATAGGATCAGAGATCAACCTGATGTACTCAATCATGTTTGAGGGGGTGAGTAGAGCCATGCTCTCCTTCAATGAACCATTTCAGGCCGACGCTTGTGATGTAAGCATCACCAGCCGCACCCAAAACCGATCATGCATCACTAGCTGGGTGGAGCTGGACAGCACACACGAAGACATGACTCTGGTGCACCCCATCTATATGTGCACATTAAACAAAGAGCTTTTTTCTTGGTGGCTAGGACCTGCTGGACAGGCTGGCCCCACTCATTGACTGCCCCCAGGACCAACTCTGGGTCCAGGCGGAGGTGCAAACACCACTGGGTGCAAGCAGCAAACCATCCTTGGTGACAAACCAGGTTGCCAGCTTAGAGGAGCCCAAAGAACCTCTCAGGCCCTCATCAGAGCCGGTCATGTTCACCTCTGGGACACATACAACACCAGAAGACATCTCTGGTCTCGATTCATAAATGAGGATTTTGGTTAAGAAATTAATTTAGTCAAATTATGATGTTTAATTATAATTATTGATCAAGATTAATTAATCAATAATCATACTTCCAACACCGATATGTAAGTAAACAATTTCATTTCACCACAGCACAGACCACCTTTTTAAAAATATGTTAAAATGCTCAAATTAATGAAAAATCAAGCCAATATTTCTTAAAAGCAAATGCACCAGAAAACACAAAAAAACAAATAAGCAGAAACAAGATTTATCCCACCCAGAAATTAAGAAAATATAGGAAGGAAATTGGATTTAAACTCAGAAAAAGCATGAATAAACATTTCTTAAAGAGAAACTGTAAAAATCTTACTTGTATTGGATAACTCTTTTGGCATTTTTAATTTGATGATACACAGACTGTCAGGAGTGGACCACCATCTGTCCCAGTGGGGACTGGACTACTTCACTGGCCGCCCACAGTATGTGAGGACATGGGGCTGTGTCTCTGACAGGCTGGTCAGTAGTACAGGGGCCCCGCAGGGAACTGTTCTGGCATTGTTCACCCTCTACACTGCAGACATCTCCATCAACTCCCCAGGCTGCCATCTACAAAAGGTCTCTGATGACTCTGCCACAGTTGGCCTCATCACAGGTGAGGGCAACTCAGAGTACAGAGAGTGGACACAGGACTTTGTGGCTTGGCCAGAAGAACCAAATCCTGATCAACGTGGGGAAAACACAGAGCTGGTGGAGGATTTCTGAAGGTGCAGACCCACAACACTAACACCAGTGAACATCCAGGGAACTGACGTTGAGATGGTGGACTCTATAAGTACCTGGGTGCTAATTACAGGAAGGGTCATAGCAGACCCTACCTCCTAAGGAGACTGAGGTCTTTTGGAGTTCAGGGGGGACTCCTTAAGTTAGATATGCTCACCGGGAAGGTCAGCTCTGTCCTAGGAAGCCCTCTGTACATAGTGCAGGTGGTGGAAGACAGAAGCAAAAATAACATCACTGGTGGAAAATGTCTCCCACACCATACAGGAAAGTGTTTTTCAGAACTAGGGAGCTCCACTGAAAGACTGCTGCACTCTAGGTGCAGAAAGGAGCCTTATGGCAGATCCTTCTTCCCAGCAGCTGTAAATGTTATAACCATCACTGGTCCCAACAAACTGTAATTTCCACTGTTTTCAATTTCTTGTAAAAAGTCTGCTGTTGTTTTCAAATGCACAATTACAGTGTGCTTTTTGGAACTTTTCAACTCAGTTGCACTTTTCATTTAATGACTGTGCAGTATTTCTTTTTTTATGTTGTTGTTTTTTTTTTTATTATTGTACAGTCTACTCATACTTTTTGATTTTTATAGTTTTTTTACAATTGTGAGTACCTGGATGCTTCCTTTGCCTTTTACGTTGCTGTTCACACACCTGAATTTTCCCACTTTGGGACAATAAAATATATTTCCATTCTATTCGATTCGTGCAGCTAATAGCTAGCTGTAATGCGGCCAAAACAAAGCAAGTCTGTGCCTTGTTAAAACAACTTCGGTCTGAAAAATGTCTGATTATAAAACTGCTAATATAATACGTTATTTGGTTATTTACAGTGAAGACTGAGCTCTTGAGGTTAGTACATCCACACCAACTTTCCAATAAACCCATACTACAAAATGGGTGCCCAAAATATCGAGCCAGAGTAACAGTTTGATATACAAAAGAAAAACACCAATTAGAATTCAAGAGGATATGTAATTATTATTTTTGGAAAACAGTTTTTTGCTAAGAATTTTCCAGATTGTTCAATGAAAAAAAAAAATTGCTTTAGAGCATATTTTAAATGTATTATGGTGAAATCTGATCACAGTTTTGTTATAGTTAAACATAAATATGCAAAGTTGTTTATATACATTAAGATATCATTGAAAAATTATTAAATTCAAAGAGCAAAACTCAAATTTTATACAGGTCCATTACACAGAGAGTAATTTATTTCAAGTGTCTATTTCTGTTATATTTGATGGTTGTGGCTTACAGCTAATAATAACCCAAACTTCACTTTCTCAGAAAATTAGACAATTATATAAGATCAATTAAAAATTACTTATTATACAGAAATGTGCCTACTGAAAAGTATGTCCATGTACTTGGTTGGAATCCTACTGCATGAATTACTGTAACAATGCGGCGTAGCATGGCAGAGTTCAGCCTGTGGCTCTGTTAAGATGATAAAGAACCAAATCATGATTTAAAGCAGCAGTGGCATAATACCCAATAGATTCTCTATGTGTTTTAAAGCCTGGCCAGTTTGGTGGTCAATGAGTGAACCATGGTCATTAAAACTGGCTTTGGTACTTTTGGTAGTGTGGACAGCTGCCAAGTCCAGCTGGAAAATGAAACCAGCATCTTCAACACCAGCAGATGACATGGCCCCCCAAATCATCACTGACTTCACACTGGACCTAAAGTAACTTAGATTATGTGCTCCTCCACTCTTTCTTTGTGATGTAGGGTAGTGATTTCCAAATTAAATGCAAAATTTTCTCAAAATAAGTCTTTAGACCCATGAGCAATACTCCAGTCCTTTATCTTCTTAACCCAGGTAGCCTCCAAATTCCTAAACTGCTTTTGTGTCACTATACATTATTTTTTGGTTGTGTGCCTTTTTCTGTCACATTTCCTTCTTCCACTCAACCTTCCATATATATGCTTGAATAAAGTTAACAGTCAGCTTCATTAAGAATGAGGTTTTGTGGCTTTTCCTTTTGTGGAGGGTGTCAGCTGGACAACTCTCAAATAAGCAGTTTTCCGCATGATTGTGTAGGTCATAAAAATGTGTATGTCTTTATTTCTTGTCCAAATAAATAATAAGTATTTTTTTGCTAAACATCACGTTGTGGGTAATGAATCTATAAATGAATTTTAATAGATTTGCTCAATGAATTAACTTTTCAATTTGACAGATGCACCTGTATATCACAATTCTTTTTGTGATTTAGAAATATATTATTTTATGAACTTATATTAATTTATCAAAATCCTAAAAATCTGATAGTTTGACCTGTGTGTGATGCATTAGTGACATCATCATCTCCAGTACCCAAACAGCTCTGTGTTTGGTCTGAATGTGGACAGATTTAGTCTGGTTATATGAATAGATAAAGGCAGACTATTGGATTGTCTCTGCTGTTGTAAGAGTAACTGTGCTGTAGGCCTGGAGGCATGTGTATAACAACAGAGGTAAGAACAAACATTTTCTTTACCTTATCTGAGCCTCTGTACTGCTTCCTTGGCCAGTTTAGTGCACACTGGGCCCCCTGTGAATACACTGTGTGATACCATTGACACAGATTATAGATTTTACCTGCTTAAAAATATGCTATGTGGGAGTGTGGAAATGTCAGGGAAGGCACCCAGGCTCGGAGATTTACTGGGAATTTATAGATAACCAAATGCTGCTCTCTAAGGAGAGAAAGAGGAGGATGGAGAAAGTCCATGGGGAAGCCTCGTCAGAATTCAACCACTGTTTTCCATTTCACCCTGAGCAAGAACTCATGTCTAGCAAATTTGCATATACATGTATTTGTACAGATCCAATCAAGGCTCAAGGTGCCGACACAATTCCAAGATTCAAAGCGGAATACCAACCAGTGTTTCAGCTGTAACTAATACCCACAGCCCGGGGAAGTGGAAGAAATGGTGCATTATCTTAGAAACAGATAACATTTAAATCACAGAGGAGTTTCAAGCAGACTGAAATACTGCCATAGAGGTCAGGTCACTTGTTCTTGTTACAGATGGAGTATGTCAAGCAAGTGGAATAGATTAAGGATGGACAAGCCCTGCTGTCATGTACTTATCAGTTCAATAGTGCATCTGGTGATTACACATAGTGGTGAGCAATTAATTATTTATAGAAAGCATCACATTCCCTTACAGTATGCAGCGTGCCTGAAAACGAGATTATACTGGGTTTTTATGGTAGATGTGTTGCCAATTTGGGATCAAATCAAGTCTACTTGGTAAATCCTATGGCTTTATTGAGATAAGAGCTTATTTATACATGAATATTTCTTCTAGTGAATCTTTGCACCAAAAATCCCGAGCCCATATGTAGCTTATTTTGTGATCTTCTGCTGATGTCTCTGCAGCTCAGCCAGTAAAACCAAAATGCTTTACTTGTTAAAATCATATAAAATCAAAGTGTGATAATTTTCAAAACATATTGTCCTCCACCAGTAGTACAGTTAGTGAAAGCGAAGGAAGGAAAATAGGGAAAAAATGTGAGCGAAAGAATATATTAAGCCTTGAATGGAGAGACAGAGAAAAAAAATATCCCCCACTCACAGCATTCAGAATGTGTTATTAGGGAATGATTTCAACAGACTCTTAGTAGCTCTCATTAGATGGTGTATCAAACCAGAACAAAAGTCACTTCTCCTAACTATGTGGGGGAAGTGGATTGGAAAATTAAATGGGAAGAGGAAAGTGAGGGAGCAGTCTCTGCTACGCTCTTGTCACCATGGCCTTGCTCCCACTAACAAGTCCGCTCAGTCGACTCGCACCAAAAGTCATTCACATGGTCTTTAATTTCACTTCATTGATTGGAATTTAAAGCTTCAGTATATAGCGAGGAAGACATTAAGATTATCTAGTCGCTAAACCGTGAGCTGAGCATTTGTTTTTAAATTGTGGTACAGTACAGCTGAAGCTTCGTCTTTCGAGTTTACAGCCCTGAAAGTTCAGAAAGTTTCCTAAAGTGAGACAGCACACCCACCAACTGCTGAGCAATACATGAGTCCCTGCAGTTATTTTTTTAAGGAGTATATATTTATATACTGTACAGCATGCCTAGATGAATAAGAGTAACATTTCATTAATCTTGACGTGCTGTTGCCGCTTGATGCCAGATGCTAGGGACACAAGCTGTCGAAACAATAGACGAGCTCTTCAGCACTCTCCCCTTCCTGCTTTTCTCTTTGTTTGCCCTGCCAAATACACAAAGACAGCATTACATCTGTCAGGAAAATATGATTTACATAAACATCAAACTATTCTACTGATTATCTGTCAGAGAAAGTTTCAAGACTTGCAACAATATTAGCATTTCAAGGTTGCGTTTACACCATATTCTTATCTGTTTTGCATATACTATTTTTGTGTATTCCTAATTTGCACTTAAGCTCTTGGTTGTGTTGCTGACCAAAGCTGGAAAGTTGAGATTTTATGGATGAAATCACATATTTTCTTTTTAATAAAACAGCAGTAATATCAGTGTTTAAATGTGTGGAGGGAGCTTGTGTTTTGCAAATTGCAAGAAAAATCTCCAAATAATATGCTGTCCAGCAGGCTGATGAGAGAAGCACTGGAGAAAAGACAACAACAGCATTCCTATCCATTCAGCAAGTGCATGTAATCACATTGTGGAAATACACTTCGGACAAGAGCTTGGCCATTTAAGACTCATTTTTAACACTGACTGTATATCAGTCATGTCTGAGTTTTTTTTATTTATTTATTTTATGAAATTGCAGCTCCTGCAGATGTTTGAATATCATCTGACGGTTTTCCACAGTGTATGTACCAGTATGAGCTGTTGATGATTCTCTGTTGAGGTGTGCACGTTTTTGAAAGATGCATGTGTTATGTACTGTCATTTATTGAAGTGATAAAAGTGCCACTTCTGAAGCTATTTGCATGATACCTTGTTATTGGCAGGCAGGGTAAATTACTGACATGAAATTATAGTTATACAGACTAGAATAAATGACCACGTTGATGGATTTTGTTTTTTAGTTCTTTTCACATCCCCAAGAAATAAGAATACCCTGACTGGTTAGTCTGTAAACAATCTGTGCTTGTTCAGGTTGACTTCTTGATTTAGTTTCATATGTCTTAATCATTGTTGTTCTACCTGTCATCCACTAAAACAAACTCAGACAATCATGTACAGTTAAAACTACACATTTACACATATTGTATAACAAGACACAACCTATTTTCTCACTGTCTTCCGTGAAATCAGTTGAAAACGTTCCTATTTTCATCAGTAAAGATTACCAAAATTATTCATATTTGGGAGGTAAAAGGGAGGTATATGCTTAAGGTATACGTTTCCATTTGGTAGCCCCAACTGTGCCCAGGATTTAACGTCCTGACTGATGTATTGAGATGTTGCTTGAGTATTTCCATATGATGTTTCCCCATGACGCCATCACCGCCAGTCCCTTCTACAGGAGAACACCCACACCAACCGTTTCTGCCACTCCGTAGTTCACTGTCTGGTGCCCCCAGATTTGCAAGATTCTCCCCTTTTTGGAGTTTTTGGTTTTGTTCTGGGGTTTATTTGCACATTTCTTACCACATGTATGTCTGGAACACAAATCCATCTTCTCCCTGGACACTATGATGGATGATGATCAAAACATTATCCCACCCTCGTTAAATTCATCATCACTATAAAAATGGCAAAAAGGATTGTAGAACTTGCACAGCACATGAGTAAAAGCTAAGATCCGAGCCGACTTCCTGACAGATAAACAATACGTGGCCTCCTCAACTTGTATATTAAACATTGTACTTCAAGTACTGTATTCACCAATATTGCCTTTAAATCTGCTGTTTTACTTTGCTGGAGAGAAAGGATCGATACTCTATGAATTTTTAAACTCATCTTAGCTTTGGGTGTAGCCTGTAACCTGCAAATTCAGTCTTCTCCAAAGTTCTGAATTTAATTTGAACTGCACAACCTCTCTTGACAAGTTACTGCACCAGGATCCTTTTTATGCCCAATATATGAGTATTGTAATGTGAAAGACAAATATATTTTACATTTTTGATGAATATTGTTTGTTATGCTATAGTTTAGAGCTAACTGTGGACATGTTGTATCCCTTCAGAGGAATTGTTTTCATGCCTTAAATTCCCACACCTCAGTGCTCTATTCCAGCTAATAGGCATTATGTGCAAGGGGTGAATCTCTAAAACAGGTCACATTTGTCTGTCGCTAATGGAAAAGTGACAAAACAAAGGGTTGAATTACAGTTTTTCCTTTTTTTTCGCTATGTATAAACTAAAAGCTAATAGTACGGGGGAATAAATTGCGGGTTTACACTTTGGAGAGCTTCAGAACTGGGTAGGATTTCAATAAAGGATTTGAGCTTAACTCTTCAGTTGAATCCTCTTGATTGCTAACCACTTCACACAAGCCTTAAAATAAAGTTTGGGTGGTGTTATATTTTACAGACACTGGCATGTCTGTGATGTATTTTAGACGATGTTGGACTTACACAGACTACATAATTGGCTAATTTGCATTTTGTGGATGTGGAAGTTTCATTCTATTTAAAGTTGACATCGTCAGCAAGCCTTTTGTGATGTTTTTTTTTTTTATGTAACTTTTGGTTTGGTTTACATCTGGACATCTCTGAAGAACATTACTATAAGATCTAGGTGGAAATAAACCTTAAATAACAAGAATAGAATCCTATGAGCTAGCATGTTTGGTTTTTTTTTGTTTTTGTTTTTTTTTTTGTGGGAGGGAAGCATATCCAGGAAACAAGGAAATGGTTTGTTGCTGGAAAAGTTAAATTTCTGAGAGGGATTTTTTTTCTAAGAAAAAAAACCCATGAAAATTCAATAAAATTACAAACATATAATTCGAATACGCACTTTGTAATCTCATTGTAGCTCAGTCAAAAAAATTCTGCTTTCAAACAATGTAAGACAAAGTTAATAAGATACATCAATTTACAAATATAATTCATTAATAGGAATAATTAATGAAAAGCCTTCAAGGTATCTTCAGGCATACCCAAGTCAGTCTGTCCATTTACTTTATAACCAAATTAATGAACTTAAAGTGAAACTTTTAAAATATTCCTGTTGCTGTTTCTAATTCAGAAGCCAAACTTTAGTACAATTCTGCTAAAAATGGTTTAATGCAAATTTTTGTTGCCTTCAAAGACAACAAGAGTGAATCTTTTAACAGGACATCTTTCACTGCAAATACAATGCATTTTTAGACTACGCTGTTTAAACCTTTTACCTTGAAGACCAAAAGGAGGAAGCTGTATTTACACTTCTGTAAAACAAGGTCTGATTCATTAATTTAAAATCTGATTTTCTTGGACCTAAGTAAGATGGTAGGAATGGTTTTGTTAGGTTTAACCCGTAAAGAGAAAATGTTAGTATGTAATTATTATTGTAAAAACACATAGTTGAATATTTAAAAAAATATATATTTTGCTGTGTTCTGGGCATGATATGCTCTGAATAAACTGGAGCAACAATTCAGCTCTAAGCTAAATAATGATGCTTCTCATATGTCTTTTATTACTCAGTTCAGTGCTTTGACAGTGTGCTTTTATTTGCATTTATGCTACATCAAAAAATCTAAGTGTCTGGGCATTTAGATTTTTTGGAAAATTTGGGTATTTGGTAACACAATTTCAAAAAGGACATCATTAAGAATTAACTGGGAGAAAAGAGCTTTTAGCCTGATTAAATAAGAATGACAAATATATATATGCAAACATTATAAGGCTTGCACAATTACACTAAATGTATGTTACCCATCCAGGGGATCGGAAAATGTATCCATAAATAATGAGTTTAAGTTTAGTCAAACAAAAATGACTTTCTTCTCCTAGCCCTCTATGTATTAGTCTTTGTCTATGTGTTGGTCAACCAGGTCAGTTAAAATCACAGACAAAAGAAAATGACACATTCAGTCATTTATCGGTGAGCTGAAATGCCAAGCAGAATGTTCCAATCTTATCAAAGACAGTTTGATAAAACTGTCTTATCAAAGGAGTGAAGTGCTGATGAGAATGTTTCACATTGGTCTCATTAGGAGGAAACCACACAGAGAATGCAGCTGGGCTCAAAGAAGCAGGGACAACTAGAAAGAGGAACAGAGTCTTGTGTAAGCCTGGTGATTTATTTATTTTACTATGGGGGAAAGTGTGTTATAAAATATGTTATGAAATAACCTGATTTATATATTTAGAATTGTACGACAGACAGCTCTGGTCTGCACTGGTCCAAAGAGTGTGTTCTTCACTTCTGTATGTGGAAAAACATCATACTTTTAATGTAGAAGGGTCATTTTAGATTTGGTCAGAGGGGTGAAAGACAAAGGGAGAAAGCCTGAAACTTTCTTTGTCAAGACAAAGGACAGGAGCAGACTGAACAGTGACAAAAATATCAGCGGCAACAGCATCCCACTCTGTAAATGTTTCTGTGAGATTTTCTGTTTGTTTATTGTCCACCTAAACACTGCAATGCAATTCCCAAGTATAGGGAAAATGTTTCCTTTAGCACAAATAAGACATATACTGTGTGTTGCAAAAGTGTTAATGTTTCTCAAACTTTTTCCAGAGTTTGCTACATAACAACCACAAAGTTTGATACATTTTAATTGGATTTTATGTTAGAGCCTAACAGCTTCACCACTTGGAATCAGCTGCAAGTCTGTTGGGGTTTGTCACTACTTGCTTTTAACATCTTTGTCCATTCCCCTTGTACAATGGATTAAATATAATCACATTGGTTGAAGAGAGTCTGTGAACACCAACATCCCTAAATTCTCCATTAGGTTTAGGTCTACACCATTCTACCGCAGGAATATGCTTGAACATCAACAGTCCAGTCATGGCTGTATGTTCAGTGTGGTTCTCCTGCTGGAAGGTAAATGTCCTCTCCTGTCTTTTTCAGCCTCCAACCATCTCCCTATCAACTCTGTCCAGTTTGCCTGTCTTGCTAACGAAAAACATTCCCTACATCATGATGTTGCCACCCTCATCTTTTACATTGGGAATAGTGTGTGTTTAGGGTGTTAGATTTCTGCCACACCATTTTGCATGTGGGCCATAAATGTCAGTTCTAGTCTCATCTAATTAGGGAACCTTCTTCCACATGTTTGCTGTGGAAATTATACGCCCTGTGTAAAACAGCAGGGTGGAATTCTCTCTTTCAATAATTCAGCTATATTGCCACTATCCGATAGATGCTAGATTTGCAGAGTGCATTACTAATACTTGTCCCGTCGACTAATTCTCCCACCTGGGCTATGCATCTCTGCATTTCCTCTCGAGTTAACTGGGTCTATACTGTGGTTATTCTGTGTTTTTGGATGTAATATTTTTGGCACTTTGGGAAACAGAGATTCTATATTGTCTTCTTTCATTTTTAAAAATCTAAATCACAGTAGTTCTAGTTAAACCAGTATATGAGTATTAACATACAAAAATCCAATTGGGTAATTTTGCTTTAAAACATAATACAGATATCACTGTCAAGTTGTTCTACCTGCAATTGAATGTTCTTGGTATTTATTTATGGACGCTAAATTACAATGAAGTAAAAAATAAGAGCCTGGGTAAGTCAGTCAGAATTTGCACAAGTTTCCTTGGCAGAGAAGGTAATATATGTTGGGATGGGTTGGAGTGTAATCCCTCTGGATTCAGTGAATCTACATTGGCAAAAGGACAATAGTAATGATATTCACCTAATCTCCACTGACAGATTCAGGACATGCTTTTCATTAACACAAAAGTGGATAAGAGAGCCATAAGCACTGTTTCAGAGTTTACCTAAATCCTTTGAAGCTAACTGAGATCCCCATTCCGGTGTCACATGTCTCTGTGTGCTTGGGTTTAAGCCGGAGCAGGTATGGTATTTGCGGAGCTCTTTGACATAGTTCTTGTTTTTGTCTGGTGTTTCCATAAAGGCTCTGACTACAACTCCCACACAGAGAAAGTTAATTTAGTTCATCTAGTTATAAACAAACCTCAACCATATCCAGACCAGACCACAAAAAATATACATGTAGGGCCCCTGATTAGTGTGTTTTGAAATACAGTGTGAAAGACAAAATATTTTTTTTTACTACATGATTCCATCTCCTTTGCCAACGTGACACAACAGTGCTCCATTTATATGTGGAAATAACTTCACTGTTTCAGCTAAATGGTGAAATCTTGAACACTTTTATTTTTTACTTTTATTATCCAATTATTTGGGAGATGATTTTTACAGGTTACAAAGAAACGTTTGATTTCGTCTCTTTTCTTTTCTGGGGATAAAGTATGTCCGCAGAGTTTCCAGTCAATACTACAAAGGAAGCAAGACGAGGGAGGATAGCACTTATTTTTCTTTTTAATTAGCTTCATCTGAGGAATTATCCAGCACTAATATAATGGCTCGATTCATCTCCCGTGCCATCTGGTGTGAGAGCAGTATACCTCTGGAGCTGATTGCTTTTCCTTGGTGTTGTGTCGGGGTAATAGGCTGTTCAAAGGCTGCTCTGAGCTCGGACAGCTGAGCGGAGGTGGAGCAGCAGCAGCTGGCCTTGGCGACATCACCTGCTGCCTGTCAGCGAGCTTTCGGATATAGTCCATCCCAAGCTCTAAGAGTATGTACCAATGTGTGTGTAAATGTGTGTGCATGTGTGCGCTTGCATAAATGTGTGAAACACCTCAGAGCTGTCAACAGACAGAGCATGAATTTGATATTCTTGTTGAAAAGGAAATTAAGAGATAACAAGAAGGTGCTTCTCTGGGATTCTGTTTTGCACTTTTGCATCTTATGTTAAATGACACAACACAATATGTGTAATTCATCTTTCTTTGCATAGTACCTTAAAGATACACGCAACTGTATTTCCTTAAACAGATTCATTTTTTAATTATTTCACTGTCACTTGAGTTACATTTTCAGCAACTGTATTTGTCACATAGGTGGGGGGTTTGTTTGAAAGCTTGACAGCATCTGGTTGTCCCAGAGTCTTTCAAGCTCTTCCTGCAGTGCGATGCACCCAGAGCATTTGTGCAGGATGAAACCTGTTGACTGTGACCCATTTTTATTAGCACACTCTGTTTGAAGGATGAAACTTATCACGCTCACTGAATAAAACTTGACAATTATGCTTTGGAGTATGATGTATTTAATACTTTTATCTTAACAAAGGATAAATGCCATTACTCCTTAACTCTGGGGCTATTTTTACATTTCAAGCAATGTAAATTAGAAGTTCTAATTCATTTATGCTGCTTTAATCAACCCCTTAGTCATGAGCAGGAAAACAAAGTGGGGAAAAAATTTATTTTATTCTTGTCATCAGGTGCATGCCCCATTCCAGGCAGTAGCCCGATGACGTTGGCAAAAAAAAAAAAAAACAGCACATCTCACTTTGAAAAATCTTCAAATTTCTTTATTTACTTTTGCAGACTTTTGAATTGAAAGTCCCAACATCCACCAGCATTAAACTGCATGTCTATATATTTTCTGTGCACAAACACTACCAGTACACAATACCAATGAAAATGAAGATGTTCCCTCTAATGGTTGCTGCAATGATTAAATAATAATAAATTAATGAATAACATGAAGTTAATTTGCTCCTTTGGTTTGGAATCAGTCAAAGCTCAACGGCTTCTCTAGTCACCTGGCAGCCCTTCTTACAACTGATTCACCCTTTCAGCACAATTGTTCTAATGCTTATGTCCCCAATTTTCATCTACCTCATCCTTTACCCATTCATCCTTCCATCTCTCTATTGTACCCTCTCATTCTCCTCGTGTCCCTTATTTCAACCCCTTTTACAACTTATCTCACATCAGTTTAGTAATACAATAGTAATTCATAAACAAAGTGCACCGCAGTGCTACACAGAACGAATCCAGGGCTGATCCAGTTACAGGGTGTCAAATTCAATCAAATTCAGTCCAACTTGACCTAGCCACAAATCAATCCAGAACATCATAACCTCTTATTGCCCCCACTTTTTATCCCTGTTTTTAACTGTACAATGATCCATTACAGCCATCGTCCCTTATTCCTGCTTTCTTTTTTCTCAGGGTAATATGTATGGAAATCCTAAATTGTCATACCAATACCGAATGGCCATCCTAAGTGTACTTCTTCCTAACCACTAATCAAAAACGTTTAGATCCAGCCATTCCTTCACCATCTTTCCCTAAAGTTTCAAAAATAAACCCTAGTAAACTTACATTTTTTTGAAGTTTCCTTCACTTTTTTTAATTGGATCAGGTCAAAAACTGTCAGGATCTGGGTTTGTGTGTGTTTTGTGTTTGTGTTTTTTTGCTACATGTGCTCATTCTCAGGTGGTGCTGGAGCTCTCAGGTGTGCTGGGTGACAGGTGAGACTTGTTCCACTGATTACCATGAGGAGTACTTAAGCAGGAGGCTGCCAGCACTTCAATGCGAGAGTGTTTTGCCACCAGTGGTAAAAACTCGAGCCACACTCTAAGTCTATGCTTCGTTCTTCGACCTTCGATTAACTTTGGTTTTGCTCTTCTGCAGATTTTGAAAGCCTATGCTTTGGATCTATGTCACTGAGTTTCTGACTTCGTTTTTTGGAAGCTATTCTGTATGATCAAGCCTGTCTACGCTTTGAGGATTGCATATCCTATCTTCTGTCTTCGCTTGGATTCGCATCAAGCTGGCAGCTCCCTACTCTCTACGTCTCCTGATCCAAGCCACAAGCGTACCCTGTCCACCCTCCAACGTAAGCCACCACACATCAAACTAATACCTTTGCTCCAAGCTCACACTGAACAGCACCAAGTGAACTCTCTACGGATATTCCTGACCTGGATCCTGAATCTCATTCCCCCTGGCGACCTGACCACCATTGCCCAGTAAGCCGATCTCTGCATCTTGTTAATCATTTATTCTTAATTTCGTTATCCCTGTCGTTACCCGTACTCATCCATTCTCTTCACTTCTCTCCCTACAGTGAGATTCTCGTCAGTTTTCGTTCCTGTTTATGTTTTTTCAATAAAACAGTCTTTATTTTACTTTCTTCTCCTGAGTGTTCTCTGTATGTGGGTCTGAGCTATTTTGAATATAATGACAAAAACGTGTTAGTTACCCAATGACATCACCTAATTTGCTCATGTAGGTATAATGCTGTAGGAGGCAAGAATAATATTATGTTAAAAAGTGAGTAAAAACACATTAAGTATGTTTTCAACTGTTTAACAAATTAAATACCTTTTCAGCTCTGCCCATAAATTTGTCTGAGATCAGAGTTTTGTGATAGCCGCTCCAAAACACTGACTTTGTTGTCCTAAAGCCACTTTGTAACCATTTCAGCTGTATGCATAAAGTCATTGTCCATTTGGTAGACCAATTTTAGTCAAAGTTTTAACTTCCTAGTGGATGTCTTTAGATATTGCTAATAATGGTCTTACATCAGGACGCCATCTATTTTGTGATCAAATGACCTAAGCAACATGATACTGCCACCTGTGTCTTTTTTAACAGTGTATATAAACATCTAGCTACAACGGTGTATTTGAGCTTTTCTGTCTAAAGTTGTGGGAAAAAAAATATGAAGCAGTGCATACTATCTCTACGGCTGAACTTTTTTATTAAAAAGCAGCAAAAAGAAAGCATTTTTTTTTTTCCATGATCATGCTTGCAATTGTTGCACTAGAAGTCCTTTAAAGGAGGACATACAAACATCACCACAAACAAATTTAGACTTGTTCCTGTTTACTCTTAAAGTACCATAAGAACTGCTGCACAGCTACAAGGAATTACAAAAGTAGCAATTTAAAAAGTAATTGGTTCAAAAGTAAGGAAAATAAATATGGGATTGTTTATTATCTGTCTATTGCATTTGTTCATTGTGTTAAAGTCAGTAGCTGTAGATGGCTTTATACCAATGTCTTTTAGAACAGAAAACATTTGCCAATTTACTTGCATATCTAATAAAACTTGTTTCACACCAGGAACCATGCTTAAAAAAATGCTGATTGATTTTATATTAGCATTCTTTTTTGAAAGCCTTCTAGTTAAGACTTAAGATTAAAAACTTTGAATCTCAGTAATAAAAAATGAGGGCACACTTAAAGCAAGTGCTGGAGCTGAGGATGAATGCATATTTGTTTTTTGAGTGGGAGAGGGATGAGCAATGGGTTATTTAAGGTATCTAACAGCTGAGTAGCTTTAAGGCTTCTAATGGGCAGCTCATCAGATTGAACTGTAAATATGGACAACCTTTGTGCATTCAAAGGTGTGTACATACTCTGCCTCATTTGCCGCATGTTAAGTCATGACCGAACTGGTTATTATACCATGCAATCTACAATTGAAATGAATAAAAGCTCCCACGGAAAAAAGTAATTTGCCTTAGCTTAAACTGGACTTACATGCCAGGCACAAATTCCGCTTTTACTCAAAAACTTCCCATGCATGCAGCACATTATCATTTGATTTCAAGCCAGAGTTCTCAATTAAAATTATACAGAGGTTGCATTTCATTACCTGAGCTTGGGGCAATTTGCGGGCCATTAAGCATCTACCTGTATCAGTGGAGATGTTTTCGAGGTGAACATCTGGGGTTGAGGAGGCAGAGCATGAAATGAAATGCCCCTGGCTCTCTGCTCTGCCTTTTGTCCGAAAAGGGCCAACGGTATTAGAATGCCATGCATAGTAAAGAGCATGTTTCTATGGACTGCAACAAATTGGTTGGGGATCTGAATAGAAATGGAAAATCAACTTTGAAGGTTTGATATCAAGTTTGTCACACTGCTTCAAAAATGCCACAGAAGGGGCATTTCATTCTGAGCATTCTGCTTTATAGTACTGTTTTTAATAATGTTTGCACTTTTTTTTCCTTGAACTATTTTTTTGTCTTTCTCAATTATGAAGACCTGTAAAAATACAGTGCTCCTTGCTGAATTTCTCATAAGGGATCATGAATCTCTATAAAACTGTAATTGATTTCTGTGCTGTACAATAATGAAGACTTGCCATGAAGGAAAGTATCCTTAGGAGACCTTTTAACAATATCAAATCATTACAACTAGGATCTAATGATTTTCTCTAAACCATAATTGAAAATACAAACTGCAATTATGTTTCCTTAATGATATAATGTAATTTGGATGTTAGCTTATAGTTTACAACATGTATTGGATATGTCTTCCTTGTACATGCTTGCTCGGCATAAGATAAGACCACAGACTGTATTGATAGAAAATAATAATTTCATCAGATTTTTTCAGTTTAGGGAATTTAAATAATGAATTGCACAAACATCTTAAAGTGAAATGTATTTGTAAAATAAAATTTTTTAAAAACATATTAACAACGTGGGGCTAAAACGGCTTGCAAAGGTGTTCACACTGGTTGAGCATTTTACGTTTTCACACATTTCAGTTAATTTTCCATGTATTTTATTTCTATTTTATGTCCCAAAGTAGGTCATATTTATAAAGTGGAAGGAAATTATGGTTTTGAGCATTTTGTGGAAGGAAAATTATAGTTTTGAAAACTTTTCACAGCTAAAAATTTGAAACATTCACTTGCATTTGTATTCACCAACCCAATCTTGAGTCAGTATTTTGAAGAACCACCTTTTGGTGCAAGTAGAGTGTTTTGGGGTATTTCTGGTGTTTAAAAAGCAGCACAAGCTCATTTAGATAGAATGGAGTGTCTGTGAACAGCAATTTTTAAATCTTACCACCGGTTCTCAATTATTTTTACTGGTCTGGAAACTGACTGGTGCATTCAAACACAAATACGCTTTGATCTACCCCAATTTCATCCCAGCTCTGGCCATATGGTTAGAGTTATTGCCCTGCTGGATGATGGTCCGACGCCCAGTCTCAAGTCTTTAGTAGCTTCCAATAGGTTTGCTTTCTGGATTGGCCTTTAGTTAGCTTCATCCATCTACCCATCAACTCTGATCAGCTTCCTTATTAAAGCTGGAGAGAATTGTCCTCACAGCATGAATTTGTTTTATTTTAGTGTGTGGAAGGTGTGTTCAGGGTGATGTTTAGTGTTAGTTTTCTGCCATACACAGTATTTTGCATTGAGGCTTTTAATGTACCTGCTTCTTGTATTTTTTGGCAAAAGATTCTGTCATTGACTTATACACTCACTATATTATTGGAAAATTATTTACTTTAAAAATTCCCAAAATTATTACTTGATTTGCCATCATTACATAATTGGCTTAATTATATTAAAACTAACCAAAATTATTACTTTACTGGCCATGATTACGTTATTGATTGCTGGATTTTTTAACTGTAAAAAATGATTGAAAACCATGCATCCTTTCAGCCCTACAGGGTGAACCCCATTTTTCGCTCAATGCTCCCTTGGGACGCATAGATATGCATGTAAAGACGTTGGATGGCTGGTTGGCTTTCACATTGCATTTATGCTTTACTGTTGTGTTAGTCTAATAGATAAAATCACAGTAAAATACATAACAACATGTAATTGTGAAAATAGGAGCTATCTTAGAATTCCTTGAATCCGTTTTTACTGTGTGCTGAAAAACACATTAAAATTACCAACAGAAAATAACCTGCATTTACTTTTGTGTTCATTTGAATTAGAATTTAAATTTGTTTGACAGTTTGCTGTCACATTTAACACTTGCATAGCCTATTTTTCCTATGTAACATGCAATGTCTGCACTACTGAAGTCTTATCAAGAGTTGCTACTGAGCTCCACCCTTTAATTTTCAGCTGAAAGAAGTGGAAAAGAATAAAAAGTAAATCTAATATCTTGTATGAAAAAAGAGAGAAAATTGATCAAAACATAAAAGCAAATCACACACTTAGAACAGGGCAGCTTTGGTGCATCTCTTTCATACTGTTGTGAATAATATAATTTATTTGCTGTAGATTAAAGGTCCTTGCTACAGGGTATTCCAAAATACCTGTGACAGCTCGAAATGGCTTTCAGTTTGTCAAATATCTGCGAGGTCGCTTTCTACATTCCTTTACAAAGTGAGGCGGAGGCATTAAGAGAACCACAGCACAAACCAGCTTTTTTTGTTCCTGATTTCATCCTCCGACAGAATGAGGATCTCACTGGAGATTTTTCGTGGTACAAGTTGTATTGTAGATGATATGCAGTAATCAGGTCCTCTGAGTGTTCTTCTGTCTCTCTGCCTCTCTGTCTGTAGTTTGTCTCTCTCACTCTGCCCCTCCACCACCACCACCCCCACCAAAGCTGGTAAGCACTCAAGTTTTGCAATGTTTCAGCATTATATTACTCCACATGGCACACTATTAAGCTTGTGGGAATGGGGAATACAGCCCAGGCCTTTATATATGTCATATTCCTCTGCTCAGTTGTTGCTGGGAGTAGATGAACTGCATGCTGACCAGCCCTGAACTGCACACAGATGAAACAACCAAATAAAAGTCTTCTTTCTTTTCTTCAAAAATAGCTTGCAGACAACTGGTGATGCTGCAAGTGGCGGACACTTTTTTCTCCTTCTGTGTATACTGATGTTAACAAAATATTATGCAAGAACAGGAGGCTGTCTGTAGGTATCCGTCCACCTGCCTTTATGATATTCCATCCAGGTACGACATCATGGTGACACTAGTTATGCAGTGGAATTTACTGTCTGCACTGCGGCAGATTACCAATGCTTAACATGCCTCACAAGGAACTTAAAGAGGCAGCTCCATTTGCAGCATTGCATCCTGCTGGCAGCTATGTTGGAATGCCCGTGGCATGCTGGGATGCCTGGTTTTTCTGTGAAAAACACAGGGCACACTTTATAGTGCAGCGGATAAAAGTAAAAAAAAACTGAAATTATTAAATAGTCACAGTGACACAACACTAAGAATGTACCCTATCTAATTTTTGTTCAGTTTTGAAGACACAATGGTCATTCAAAGCCAGCATGCATGCACCTCTCACGTTTTCACATGCTCTCTCACTAAAATATGATGTGCAGAGGAGCCATTGGGTTATATAATCGTCAAGTTTTAAAATGCAAAATTTTCATGGTCAATATCATGCATTAACTTCCTCTAAAATAGCCTTTAAAGATGGCAGCTAAATTCATTTTAATATTCCTTTCAACTTTCATTCCACAACAAAATACAGATTCATCCTAAATAATTTAGCACCTCTGCATTTCAAACAGGCGTATCAGAAATCAGCCTTGGGTTGTATTCTAAAGGAAAGTTTCTCTCCAAGCTGAAGGCTATATAAAAAAAGACGTAAGCCACTTTGAGTACAAGAATATTTTCTGTTAAAAACGTGTCTGGGAAGATGAGAATTAATCTTTTGAAGTTGTTATCTGCATATGTACACTATCAGACTCCAACACCAGGATATAGGAGGATATAAAAAGGTTAAGTTTTTGTCCACCGTGGGCAATCCTTCTGGCAATATGGTTGCAATGTGGGTTTTGCCAGTGTGGTACTGATTGCCCAGGGTTAAGCAAAAATTTATTAAATCAACTCTAGTATGTATTTGTTCACATGCCATTGGTTTGGTGGGTGTGGACTGTTGCCTAAAGCTGTAACACTGTGGCAGGAATGTCCAGTATAGCAAAAACTGTTTATTGTTCAAGAACATTATTAATATTCCTTTGGAGCTTATTTTTTTCCATCACATGCACAACACTCTGTGCATGAAGTGCTATGCAGGTCTCTACTCAGTCAATTAAATTAAAAGTTTGACCTGGCTTTCTTTCTGCATGAGATTTTGAATGAAAAATGTAATACACTAGATGCATGGGAAGGATTTAAATTGATTTGAAGATTAAAGTAATCCTTTTCTATGTAATATCTTTTCAATAACTGAAATCACTTCTATCTGGCAGGATTTCACAGAGGAATTTGCTGTATACGTAGATGTTTATAGTTTTTTTTTATTATCAATCCTGATTTTGTGTAAACAGGGAAAACAGATTCTGGAACTAAAACAGTTTTGGACACAATGACAAGCTGGAAGCAAACACCACCAACATTAACATTTATGTCTTGCTTAGCCTAAAAAAAAAGAGAATCTGTGAACATCTGTATACAAACAATAAGCTTATTAAGACAAAGATAGAGGAGGAATATTATTTCTAGGTTGTAATTCTTATGAACTTATGAATCTTTACATCCTCAATAATTAGACAGCGTACAGTGTCAGCCACAGTTACTGGCACCCCATGAAATAATTATAAAAAGCATTAATAAAAATTTAGCTTTTACTGCAGTAGCATAATATAAAACAGTTAATTTTAGAAAAATCCAACCAATTTGAGTAAGTTTATTCACTAAGGGAAAAATCCTACATTATTCACTGGTGGCACAATTTGGCAGTGCACCTGCTGTCAGTCTATACAAGATCACCTGATGTTCTCCAATGACATTTCACAAGGTTGGGGCATACAGAGATATGGGTCTATGAATAAAGTCCCCTTTCTAAAATCTCCCTAATTGATCCAGATCCTTGGGTCCTTTTATTCACTCTTCTCTTGCCATGCCAATTGTCATATAACATGAGACTTTTTCCCTATTGATGAATGTACCTAAACTGATTAACAGAGTTGTTCTACATTTGTAGTGTAAGGTAGTGCAAGGGGCAGGATTTTTACATATGCTTACCGGGATGCCTATGTGGCTCGGTTTATTGTTTCCGCAAATGTATGAACATTTTAAATGTTTAAAATCTGTAACACTTGCATTCAATAAATATTTTTACTATTGCTATCTAACGAGAAATCTTCGGCCTTGAAGGGGCTTTTATGGGAAGATAATTTTTTTTGTAATGAAGAAGACTTTAGATACAGAACAGCTAAATAAGCTGTCAGATGAGGAAAATCTGGATATTTATACAATTTACAAACAAAGGTGCTTGGGAAATTCTTTTAAATTAGACCAAAGGAGACAAAAGTTGTGTGCAAAAAAACATCCAAAAAAGTTGAATGTGATGATCTGGCAGAGAATAAATTAATCAGGGCAGAATATATAATAAGGAAAGAGATAATGAGCAATGTAGAGGCAATCTCAATAAGATCCCAGGTGGCTGTTTCAGAAGTGAAACAATAACCAAAGTAATGAAAGAAATGGAGTCCTTAAAATTAAAACAAGTAGAATAAAACAAACTAACCAGAATGCAGAACCTGTAGAACCAACTGGAGATACATTTAGAAATTCCAAATAAAATCAAGAATAAATTTAATAGCACTCCAATGAGAGAGACAATTTAGAGAGGTTTTGTGATAAAGCATCTGCACAATAACAAGGCACAAAAGCGAAAATAAGATCTAGCTAAAAGGTCTGCTAAGAAATGACGTTGATGGATTGGTAATGTCGGCTCTGGCTCTGCCTAGCTGCCAGACTAAGTGGCTTGCAGACAACCATTGAGGTGAGTGTGTAAGGTCAAAGTAACCTTCGTAGACTGCATTTCCTAGAACAGGCAAATATTCAGACAGAATACTGTAAAAATTGATATGGTTCAGTGTATGATCTCCATGGTTTTATGTTTGACTTGTGGATTGCAGTATACACAGAAACAGGATAGAGAGAGGGAGTAAGAAGAGGGCGGAAGGAAGGAAACATTGAAGAAGGGAAAATCAAGTGAAGAAATATGGTTAAGATGTTAAAGCAGTTTCTTTTAAACCTTAATTTATTGCAGTAAGTTCCACAATGTTTTTTTTTTTTTGTGTCAATTAATGAATCATATCATACTTTAGAAAAAGAAAATCTTGAAAGTACAAAACAAATAAATCACAATTAATCTTTCATGGAAATGCATATAACTATAACTACGTATATTTCTATTGAGCTATAAGCCTGACCATAACTGACAAGGAAAAGTTGCCCTTCAAGCAGCATGTTAAAAATAAGGTTGTAGTTATTTAAACTATAAATAAGTGTAGACCATAGCCAAAGGTGATTTTTTTATTTTTTTATTTTGTGAAGCAAAAGAGCTGCTTGCAGAAGAAAGTAAAAACGGGCTGGACTAATTTTCAGGGCAGAGAAGAAGAGAAAGTGAGACAAGAAATATCTAGGTTAGATCACAAGAGGGGACTGAAACCTAGGAAGCATAATTTTAGTCATGTTCTTAAATATAAAGTTATTATCTTGTGCATATGTAAAATTATTGCAAAACAAAAATAACAGCATTATTATTTGAGGTATTAGTTTCACAGAAGGCATGTTGGAGGTTAACCTTAATTACCTGACCACAGGGGTTAGAAATAAGATTTAAAAGTCTTTTACTTTATTTAATTCTTTATTTGTTGGTTTGCTCATATTAAGCAAGTCATTACTGCCATTTTATAAAATTCCTAAAAAACAATACAAAAAAAGCTCATCATAATCAAATTTGATTAAAAAAAATGGCATTGTATGAGATAATGTTAGGTCCCATACAGCCAGTATAATAGGGAAATGTTTCCATTGGACAAAAGGCTAACTTTTCATTAGGGAGTAGTTTAAGTATACAACCTCTGGCAATGTGACCGCATTTCTTCATTTTGGTACCATGATTGCTGTTTATGAAGACATCCCAGGCAATCATTAATGAGAATAGCTGCGCCCACACATTCTTTCACTGTTTCAAAACAATCATATGTGATACTGATGAAAATCTTTACTCAGAACAGGAGCAAATGGCTTGCCCACAAAGAACATTAGAAATAGTGCCATTGACTTTGCGGAGGAGGAAATTGTTGTAGTTAATAATCACGTAACTACCAATAACACGCCCTTCACACTTTTCTGTATTTGCCTTGTCTTTCAATGTAACAGCAAGATACACTGCCTTAGGTAAATAAAGTTCTAGCATCAAGTTCCTAAGGATTTCACACTCTAGCATACATAATTTGATCACCAGCTAAGCCAAGTTGCCATGGATGTTTTTTTGAACAAAAATTAAGCGTGTACGTTTTGCAGCTCTCACACGCTATGTTCCAACACCTGTGTGCCACTGCCACAGCATTCAGACAATTGTTTTTCAAATGTTGCAGCAATGACCCAATAATCTCAATGATCTTATTCACATGTAACAGTATTGTTAGCATTTGTGAAGAATAATTTGCATTGGACGATAAATACTTGAAAGTAAAAGTTAAACAGTTGAAATGACCTACTTTGTGATTACATGGGGGCACTAGCAGTATATTGAAATATTATTTCTAGATGGTCAGTTGTTCTTTAAATAGGGAATACGAGACCGAGTCTTCACGGCAAAAGTAACATTTCATCCTGATGCAGTTGAACACTGAACTCCACATCCTTGGTTTCAATGCACATGCACTATTCAAACCGGGAACACAGAATTTAAAGATTTGACAGAACGTCATGTTCCACAAAATCTTCGTTTGACCACATTTAGACCTACACAACATTAGTTTTTTTTAATAGTTTTTTATATTTTATTTTTCATTTAGTTGTTTGTTTTATTTTATTTATTCATTTTTTGACGTCTATTCGTGGCCAATTTGTCATTCATTGCATAGTGAGACATTTTAGAAATAATTTTGTCTAGTTAAAGTGATATCAGGTTTGTAGAAAAAAGCTTTAACACAGTTTTCGATGTTGCTATTTTTTAAAAGTCACTAAAAATGTTATTTTTCACACAGCGAAAAGCCTGGAGGTGGTTTGTTGCAATTCAAAAATATGTTGTATGACACAGATGTGGTAATTAGTTTAGAAAATAAGTATGTTTCCAACAATGAGCTAAAATAGTTGAGAAAAAATAAGCTACTTGATGTTCTGCTCATGATTGTTACATAAAAAATAAAGAATTATCTGTTAGACTAAGTCAAAGCTGAAAAGGTATTAAGTGGAGATTAGAACACTAGTTTTCTTGTACAGAAAGTGAATATATCTCAGTAATGAGAATCTAAAGATATACCTTATAAATTTTACTCCATATGGATAATATGGTATCCATCATGATTTTCTTTCATTGTCATGTATCTGTGAGGGTGGCAAGAAATCTTTTTATTATCAGTGAAAAACATATTAATCTTCAGAAAGTCAATATAGCTTCAATACTTCCTTTTCTTGCTTTTTTTGTTAGGATCTCACTATGTGCTTCAATGTTTTCACAAGAAATTATTTTTGGAGGAACGATGAATAAAGAAGAATAAAATGTGGTAAAATAACTGTTTTTCACAATACATCTAATTTACATTTAAGTAACACCTTTACAACACTTAAAGCCTTGGCGTGCCCAATTTAAAAGAAAAGAAAGTTACACATTTACAAACAGCGTTATTTCAGTTTAAGTATTTACACATCATGTATCACTACTTTTTTATGTTTAAATCTACTAATTTGCATTTTTTCCTTATGTTTTATGTATTGCTCTTTCAAATGTTAATAAGGTCACCTTCAGAAAATTGTTACTGGAAAGCTGCACTTCAGCATGTAACAACTGCAGTATAAACAACACCCAGGTGACTCGTTTATGCCCACTGGTTGCTAAATTATGAAGCCAGCTAATTAGATACACCATGTAACATTAATTAAGGCAATTTGGGATTACAGTTCTGGGAATGAAATTTATTTTCCTCTGCTTGAAACTGTCTGACTCACAGCCTCAGCCTAAACATCATCCTCTGTTGCAACCACACCCGATATAAGAAAGTGTGCTAGCACAACATTTATTAAGTAAATCCTCAAAATAGATGGACATTGATGAGAGGACAACATTCATTGCTGTTCTGAAATTGCAAACAGAGTGTGTACCCTTCGATAACTAGTATTTATATGTTGGGACCCAGCCATGGATTTCAACATTAAACTAAGGTATGGACTTTTCTGGAACTTTCAAAATAAATTGCATTTAACTGACTTCCAGCAACTGAGGAAAGGGGGGTAGCAGCAGACTTCCCATGATGCCTCTGTCTGAATAAGAGCACCCCCTCTCCAACAAGCCGACCTCTTCCACACCGGTGTTCATTGGGATAGGAGGGGGACAAAGCGCGCTAATGTCTTTTGCTGGCAAAAAGACATAAACTCTTCAAACTGGATCCAAGAGTGTCATAAGATCACGCGATCATATGCACAAGTTAAGTATGAGTGAAGCACTGTTTGTGTACCCGGTGATTTCATTCATAAAGAGGGGAAATTAAGGTATAAGCATTGCTGACTTGCTCTCCGAGCCCTGCAGAAGCAAACGGTGTTCGAGAGAAACCCCTGCAAAGACGCGGTCTCCCAGTCTGGAAGGAAGACACCAGAGACCGCATCATTGTGTTAACCCGTGTGGTCAGTGGACAGGACGGGCACCAAGCTACAGCTCCGGAGCTAACCCTTTTGTTCACAGAGCGAACGCACCTTCAACCCCCCGCAAAGCTACAGAGGTTAGCTGAAAGCTAACCGCTTGTTGACTGTGGACGTTTCTTCAAACTTTGCCCCTTGGACAACATTTCCTCACCATGGTCAGAGGTTAGGTTTGGGCAGATTAACAGTTAGGATGAAATAATCTGAATGTTTTCATTTATGAAGTTTGGTTTTGTTTGTGTGAAACTCAGCCATCTTAGTGCTAGCAGGCTATCTGCAGCACACATGCCCTGTTTGTGTTCTGTGTTTGTGTGTTTTTAAGTTAAGTCAAACTTTACCTGAAGGGTGATTTTAAACACAGAAGATTGCTCATAACGCGCCGTCCGCGCTTATGCATTTTAACCCTTTTATTAACGGTATTTTTAAAGGTGTGTGTTTGATTCTGGTGCTAAATAATATTTACCCAGAAAGGTTTAGTCTTCAATCCAGTAAATAATAGTCCCTAAACATTATTTCACTAAATCTGATAACTAAGTAAATATCATTGAGCCCCATTTCTCCAGAAAGATTTGGCTCTTTCCAAAATAGTCCCTTAACAATATTTCTTCAAATATTATTTCAATAAGTAAAGGCAGCTAATGAGACACTGTTGAGAATTAGTCATCCAGAAGGTTGGTTTTATTCAGCAGATCATTATTTAAAACATTATTTTATTAAAATAATATTTTATCTGATCTTGCATTATTAATGGTTGTCTAAACGTTTGTTGATTATTGCCTAAGTTAGTTCCAAGACTAACTTAACTTAACTTCCAGATTCTTCAAGATAATCCTTGGTTCTCAAACATAAACATTGCATGGTAATGTTGCATCACTCCTTCGGTCATGATTTTCAATCATCTTTAATCAACTTGTTTATATGGTACATAGCCCATTAGCCTTCCTTATTCTTTAATTCTGCTTGGTAGTTTAGTTGGATTGTTTTGACATAGTAAAGGGTTTGTTGAATGAAATATGTTTGACTTTGAGTTCACTTATTTTTGTTAATAAATTCTTGCATTTTAAGAAATTGTGTGAATTCATTCCATGTGTGTGCAGAGTTTATGCTGTTCAATAATGTCAGAGCTCGTCTCACACCTTTCTATTTTGTCCTAATACCATCGCCTTACTGGGCTGGTATTCACAGGACAACCCTTAACAGACCGAAATATTATTTGATAAAATATTAAAATATTAATGTTAAGTATTAAATAATATTCTCAGATTAATAATCACAACATTATATGACTATCTAACAAACAAAATACATAGCAACATTTTAATCAAATCTCCTCTTGTTGTTCCTTTGTACAATGGACAAAATAAGTATTTAATCCCATGCTGATTTTGTAACTTTGCTCAATAAGAAATAAAATAGTTTTTTTTTTTTTTCTGTAGTGGGGAGATTTTAATGTAGAGCAAAAAAATAGCAAACATATTTATAAAAAGGCTTTAGCTAAAAGTTAGGAATTGGTTCAAATATCATTGACTTAAATTAAAAAAGCATTAAAATCCCTTACAAACAAGCCAGAACTCTAATTCCATGAGCAAGAATATAAAGCACTTTTTACAAAGAATCCTCTTCTTCCAACCTCTTCACCACTGTGGATAAGACCAAACGCTGCCAGCTGATGTCAGGGACAGTATAGTAGATCTGCACAAGGCTAGAATTAGCTAAAAGACTATCAGCAAGAACCTTGGTGAGAAGGTGATAACTGTGTGATTACGGGAAAATTGAAAAAATACAAAATGAATAATCAATTGCCGTTGGCTTGCACCTCCTTGCATCATCTTATCTTACGGAGTAGGGGTCAATGAATGCTGAGGAATCAGTCCACAACTACATGGGAGAAACATGTTTAACAGCCATTGCCACAGTCAACAAGAACACAACTGGTACAACAATGCACCACATAGGATTTAAATCTTGAAGGCTGCTGCTACATCGAGTTCCTAGGCAGAAACTTGACACACCATGTATGGCATTTGTCAACAACAGCAAAAGAAAATATACCCTTACATCAACTTCTTCAGGAGTGTTCCAGTAGAAGCAGGATTGTAAAGTCACTGTAATGCAGGCCCACAATCAAGCACCGAGGTGGAAACATTATGCTGTGGGCACTTCCTCTGCCAAGCATTTAGGAAAACTTCAGTACTTTGACAGGGGCAAAATATGGGTCGATGTACAGTGAAATCTCTGATAACAACCTTTTACTCTTAAACAAAACACAAAAGATAGGTAGCGCATTAACGCAATGATCCAAATCATACTACCAATATAAAAAATTATGGGCTAACAACAAACTGCATTAAAATCCTTGAGTGACCCAGCCAGTGGAAGGAACTGAAGTTCTGCGCGCTCAAGTGGAGGCCAAGAAACCTAAAGGATTTAGAGCATTTATTTGAAGAAGAGCGGACCAACATCTCTCCTGGTGACCAACTCAGAAAGAATCCCTTTACTTTGGTCGCCAGCAATGTTTTTTTTCCCCAAGTTCTAAGTTATGTTTTGCTGGGAAATCAAATACTCATTTCACTCAGGGATTTGCATATTGTCATGTCATTTTTTTTTTCATTTTAATTCTTTTCTCTATTTTTTAGTTTTGGTTGAAGTTTTTGTCCCTACATTAAAATGAAGCCACCTCAAACATTTTATACTGATTATTACTTTGTACCACAGCAAACCTATAAAATCAACAACAGATTAAACAAATATTTCCCTATACTTTATGTTCGACATAGGGTTAGCACACCAGCACAGCTAGCTTTACAGAAAGTTAGACACGTAGACGTGAACCAGGGCTTTAAAAATTAAGAACTTGTTCAAAAACCAGTTTTTTCATATTGCAGCACATGTGCCATACTTGTGTAGTTGAAAATGTTGCTTTAATACTGGGGATGATAAAACGTTTCTTCAACAATTAGAAATATGCAGCCAGTGGTTATAGAACGATAAGGCTTTTAAAAACTAGACTGTTGAAATCTTGCTATGGCTAAAGAATCTGTTGTGTATCAGTGTTAAACAAACCGACATCCTAAATGAAAAAAGTGGCAATATTGGATATTTCCAAAATTAATAATGTAACAGTTTTTTTCTATCTGGGCCTACCCTTATTTAAGTGTGTCTGTGTCGTAAATAGGGCTGGACCTTTAACATGTTGATATGAGTGATTGCCTACAGAAAAATATAATAATGAATTTAAAAACAATTCCCAGCCTGGGGTCTTTCTTCATGAAGTTTGCATGTTCTCCCCGTGCATGCATGGGTTCTCACCGGGTACTCCGGCTTCCTCCCACAGTCCAAAAACATGCCTGTTAGGTTAATTGGTAACTCTAAATTGCCCTAAGGTGTATGAATGAATGTGTGTATGGTTGTATGTGTGCTGCCTTGCGATGGACTGGCGACCTGTCCAGGGTGTACCCTGCCTTTCGCCCATAGACTGCTGGAGATAGGCACCAGCTCCCCGTGACCCACTATGGAATAAGCGGTAGAAAATGACTGACTGACTGTAATTAATAACACCTTTCTCAATATCCTCATTTCTGACCCAGCAGTAACACTAGTCTTTTTTCAGTGCAAATCATGCTGCTTTGCATGGACACCAGAGGTAGTAACAATAGTCATAGTACAAGTTCAGAGCCAAAGTAAAAATACTGATTCAAACATTTGTTGAGTTTTTGTTTTTGTTTGTTTGTTTGTTTTTGTTTGTTTTTTTGCATGGTTGTAAACATGTTTTTGTGGAAACTTATAGGGATTGACTTACTCTTGATGCAGACCTCAACTGGGCTTGCAAATGTCTGCGTACTTGATATTTCTAGTTACTTTCTATAAAATATGTTTAAAGTTCAATACTGACAGTAACTGTATGGATGAGTTTTATTTTGGCTTGTTTGAAGTAATGGAGTCGAAGACAAAAATTCAATCTGGGAGACTCACCCCTCCCAATGGCTTCTCTGTGTGTCTCCACACCAACCAATCAGCTTCAAGTCTGCAATAATCCTCAGCCAATGATCCTTCAAGGCTCCACATTTAAAGACTCCCATCCATGGATCTCTCAGCTGTCAAACGAGCTTCAACCCTCCTCCACCCCATCGCCTCCATCGGGTTCTCAGTTCCATTACCATCAGGCCTCCTCTCCATCACCAGTACCAGATCCGGGGGAAGACAATTGTAATCCTAAAACGTTCATCAGTTCATGCATTATCAGCATTCATGTCTTCCTATGGGGTCTGAGTGCCAAACAAATAAATATCCATCGTGTAACTTCTCTAATCGCATTTTGTGTTTCTTATTGTGAGTCTCTACAGGATTGAAATGTGTTACGGTGTGTTTAAATGGTAAATACACAAGGGTATTGAATTAATGTGGTGAAACCTGTTTCCAAGCCAACTAAAACGGTAATTTTTCCTTTTGTGGGAAGACTAACATTGATTTTTCAGGTTCTTGAATGTAAAAGGCATTCTTTGCCATTTCTTAATATGTCATACAGAGTGGCAAACTTACAGTATAAAAATGCATAAGTGTAGTCATAGCAAATCTTTTTATTTTGTTTCACACGGTACATTTGGTTATTATTCTGTTGTAGTTGGCTGAATTCTATGAAATTTCCACATTACTGCCTGTAATATTTTCACCTTTTATGTTTTTTTTCTTTTTCATGTCCAGGATGGCCGCATAAAGCAGACCTTAAGTGTGCAAGGCGGTGGACATTTGTTGGCTCTTCATCCATTCCAAGGCCTTCCATTATGGCTGCAGATGACAGATGGAGATATGCTGGTGCACTCCCTCTGGCTGTAAAGCATCAGGTCTAACCTTCCTTACACCAGAAGTAATGGTCCACACCTTTAATTGTCATGGGCTGTTCATCTTCACTAACAATAGCAGTAAGCTATGGGTCTTGGAAAGAAAGGCAGTCGGGTCTGACAAAGGAAGTGATTTAGTTCCAGAGACAATTTGTAAGCAGTAGTTGAACGGGCAGCAGTAATGTGCTGGAAAGACAGACCATGTAGGGGTAAGAGGAGCAAGAGATACAATAGTGACATGCAAGAAATGCTGGACTACTTGGACCATTATGTGAATTTATATGAAAATGAAGCAGTTAAAATGTAGATTTTGAGTCCTTTTCTGCATACTCAGACATTTTCTCTGAAGTAGACATGATTCTGTAAATTCAAGAATGCTGTAAAGGCTTAGAAGGTGAGTTTGATAGGTGTGTTGTCATCTCTGTTTCAGAATACAAAAAAAAACATCTTATTTAAAGAACTGAGCTGCTTGAATGCATGTGATCTCTTGATGTTTCCTCATTATTCCATTTGATGTTGAAACATTACTTGACGCTTAACGTTTTTCTTTTATCCCAATGCTTCTTGAAGTAGCACGTTTATGAAAAAAAATGTGCTTTTGATGAGTCGGCCGTTTGCTGTCTGAATTAAGCACATAAAATAAGGGATATACAAGTGTAGATGCCAAATTTAGGCATGTCCCCCAGGAAATTTGTGGCCTATTACAATGATAGATTGCAAGGTGTATGAAAATGGATGCTTTATAACTACAAAGCAATCTAATTGCATCCATTCCTGTGAAAAGTCTACAAATGTTGAATCTAGATTCTCTGGCGAATTGGCAGCAAGCTGCTCGACAGCAGATGACTAGCTTCAAACGAGGAGCGAGGAGGGGTAGGGATGTAAAATCTTGACAAACAGTGAGAACGGGTGTCCACATCATCTCTCGCCCCTGACAGGCTTCCCCATGCATGAATTCAAAGCTGGTAAAACCATAGCTGGATTCATTTTGATCTGACATCCATCATGTAGATCAGTGTTGTGGTTTCGCTGTAGTGTGTCCACAATAAGATGTTTTGGCAACCAGCCCATGACATCTGTTAGAGCCAGCCGAGAGAATCTGGGACCAATTTGGCTTGTGTGTTACAAGTTATTGCTGGCTTTTGGCATCAAGCTCCATACATTCATTACGAAATAGTCGGACGAGTAGTTTTAAATTGAAAAGGCTGTCTTGATGGGTATCACATTGATGTTTTCGTCTAAAATCTGTAATATAATTGTATGTGTCGAACTGTGTATATTTTGGTGCAAACTTTAAGCTAAAAATAAATTCAATGTACTGTTTTTCTTTTATTTCCAGGGTTTGCATGTTTGTTAAAAGATTTTAAGGAATAAACTACATCATGTATCTAGACGTGCTCTGAGATATCAGCTGGTGACCAAAATCGGTTTTATCAGAATATACCAAAGCACTACTGGTTGTAAGCATGACATTCTTAGATGGGAAAGTTTTTACTTTTAGAAGAAAAATCAAAGTTACCTATTTAGAGTGTCAGGGAAATGTTGGAAGGAAGGATATGTTTGTTAAAAAGGAGCTCTCTGCCACAGGACGTCAATTTGTATCCATCTTCGGGACGTTTTGTCAGATAACAGGAAGGCTGGGGGATTTATCCTTGGAGCTTCTAAGTTCTGTCTGTCATGAAACTTAATATAGAAATGTCGGTTGTCTTTTGAAAAGCTCAAAATAAGCTAAGGGTCTGACTTTGCACACAGATGATTGTTGGTAATGCTAATATAACATGCTAAAGATTGGTTTAAACGTCGTTTCCAAATCCGAATCCTATTTCACAGAAACTGCTTTTTACCACGTCATGACATTGCTTCTGATTCTAATATAAATAAATAATGACTATCTACAGCAGGATGGCTAAAATAAAAATGTTTTGTACTCTGTTAAGTATAGTTCTTGAAAATAAATCTTATTTCATTTAAAATTTATATCTGCCTGTTTTTTATAAAAGCAGGAGGTCTCAAATCGGCCACAAATCTATTATTGGTGCATTTCCAGATATGTTGCAATATTACATCAGATTTCAACAAGTGAGTTTAATAGTCAAGGGTTATTTTATGGTTTCCTGCTCAGCTTGAATTAATCCAATCAAAAGTAAGTCTGTGGTCTGCTCGTTGTGGCAGAGATATTTAACCAACCATTAATGTCGTTAACATCAGTGTCCAAACCCACCTAGAATATTGGTCTCATTGCTGCATTACAGAGCTACAGACGAACAGTTTCAGCTTGTATGGCTGCAGTATGGCAGCATGTGTGTGGAAGGCGTTGGGCAGATGGGACGTGTCTGATATCTTTCACTCAACATAATGAGACGGGAATGTGCTTCACCAGTTTTTGGGCCCGACTCAGGGCAAGAGACACGGTGCCCACTCATACGGGAGGGATCTTTCCCCTCTTCAAAGATAATGAGATGACAATGTATTCAACTATGATTAGACAGAGACATGGTTTCAGGGGGAGGGATGGAGGGAGAAACGTTCTCCAGCACTTGTCTACTGCCTTTGATCAAACAGGAAAAGCAACTGTCATTCTTTGTATCAGTGCTGGACACATAAAAGCTCAGCTAAATACTTCATCGCTCTCAGTGTCACAAGAAGGCCAAAGTTTGTTCGTGCAATCCTGCTTTCTAGTGCAGGTGTTTTTTCTCCTCAAAGCTCACCTGGGAAATGAACTGAATAAAAGCTTGATATACTAAATATGTTGCTGAAGTCACCCGGTTGACAAAATTTGTAGCAGTAAAATCAATTTGCCACAACCAAGAGAAGATACGTCGTTTTTGCCTGCTGTCGCTCCTCTTTGCAAGGCGTCAAACGTGCCATGTTAAAAGGCTTAGTTAAGCAGGCATGACAACAGAATCTTACTCTCAGTTGACAGTTTGTTGTGACGCTTGTCTTTAGTTCCTGTGGTGAAAAGCTTTTGCATGCTTGTTTTGTATTTGAAACTCTCACTCTTTCTTAGAGTGTTCTGTTTTGACATATAAACCATACAAATCCTGGCAAAAACTTTTCAGGCATCTTAATTGAGCAATGTGCTGGCTGGTCTGTTTTGAATTCTGAGGCTGTGTTTTGACAGCATAACATAAAAAACCAAAAACTAAAACTAAAAATAACAAATGTAGTGTTATCATTTATCTGGTGCAATATGTGGGGTAAAATCCAGATTATATGCCTGAAATATGATATTTTTTGTACAACTATGTTTTATTATTGCTGCTAAATTCAAAACTGTAATGATAATAATACTTCAACTATATATTTTGTCTTCAAAACCAATGATCAGTAAAGTAAAATATTTACAACACATGCTTTTTTGTTGATTCATCCTCCCATCACTTTCCATCTCTGTTCACTGTCACAAAAATGATAAAATACAAGGGAATGCTTCTCCTCTAGTTGAAAAATAAATTCCCAAAGAGGCTTGCAGCACAGCCAGAAAACAAATGCAACTGTCAAAATAAAATACATCTGTCAAGCTTTGTCATACATTAATGAGACATTGTTCAAATGTTGTGATGCCAAAGTCCCTTAAAAAACCTGACAAATCATCGCTCTGAGCAGAATCCATCTTGTTCAGGCTTCACGCTTCCATCGGAACTCAGCAACATGCTCAGTTTGAAAGTAACAGAATTACGTGCCTTAACATCCAATTTCCGAACATTTCATCATCATGTCTCAATAATTATGCAGGGTTATTAGCTCAAGTATTTGTCCTTGGCATTCTTAATGCTGTTTGACATTTTTTATGAGCAGTAATGGTATTGGAGATTTTGATCTGCCTAAAGCAGAGGTAAGTCCTACCTCTGCAGTGCAACAGCACCCTCTCTTGGTAAACTATATGATTACATTAAAATGCAGGAGCTTGAAGTTTGTGTGCAGGATAATGGTGAAGCCTAAAACTAAAGTTATGATTATTCTGAGGTTTTATGAAATTAACATTATTCTCTATTTAAATCTAAGTTTACTCCATTTTTTACTGGGACTCCTTGACTAAAATAAAATCATATTTAACTTTTTGACTCAAAATACTCCTTGATCTGCCACTTTAACACGGTGGACGGGTTTGAGTGCTTGAAAGATCCTAGAGATTATGTTGTCCTTAATCTTAAGTAACATTTTACTATACTTAGTTCCTGTAACTTTTTCATCTTCATGTGTTACTATCTTCATTAACAAAACGTTTTCTCCTGTCCACACTAACACAAGATTTAAGCTGCAAATGTTTAGGAAAAAACCTGACAAATCATCGCTCTGAGCAGAATCAATCTTGTTCAGGCATCACTTTTCCCTTTACACTCAGCAACATGCTTGATCTTCTGATGATCTCAACATCAGTGTTATCACCACCTGCTTGTGCAGTGTCGGTAGTACAGTGTTTTTTATTGCAATCTCTCATTTAGCATAGATTCAGATTTGTTTCAAAAACAGAGGGAAAAAAATACTTTTTAAACTATATTCACAACTGTGCAGTCGCAGCCTAATCTTTGAATGTTGATGCATTTAGTTCCAAGGTGATGCTCTAAAAGTACATGATGTTGCTCTGAATGTTTTGAGTTTAAAGGGATCATATGAAATAAGATCTTGTAGCTGACATATGTCAGTTTATAATTAGTTTGTAGAAAAGAAACAAAGGTTTCCAATTATGGATAGCCCTGACTTATTTAGGTTTAAAGTAATCTTCTGATTTTACCAACACGTGTCTTCTGACTGGATGTAAATGGTAAATGGACTGAATTTATATAGCACTTTTCCAGTCATATAGACCGCTCAAAGCGCATTACACTAGAGCCACATTCACCCAGTCGCACTCACTAACACTCACACAACGATACACAGATCGGTAGGCAACTTAAGGTTAAGTGCCTTGCCCAGGGGCACATCGACATACAGCAGGAGGAAGCTGGAATCGAACCCACAACCTTCCAATTGCAAGACGACTATTCTTCCTACTGAGCCACGCTTTGGAGTGGCCTAGTCAGAGTCCCAATTTGGATCTAACAGAGAATGTGTGAATGGTGCTAAAGATTAGGGGGATGGCAAGGAGGCATTCCAAACTCAAAAACCTGGATCTTCTCACCAAAGATACATTTTGAAAATACTAGTGGTAACATGCAAAAAGCTGGTCAGCATTTATAAGTGTTTGATTGCCGTAATACCAACAAAGATTTTTCCATTGATTGTTGAGAAGAATATAAATCATTTTGAACATGCCAATACTTTATTATCCGAACATTATTGTTTTATGTAATACTTTTTTTATATATGTTTTTATTATCATTTGTGAGATTCCAGTCTCATTTCCTATCATGAATGATAGGAATGATATGAATAATTTTGAGCTAAACTGTTTCTGAAATATATGGCAAATGCTTTTGTGGAAAACTGACAGAAGCTTCTCTGACTAGAAATTTGTAGACAAACAGAAGTAGAGGCATATACCAGGATATTTTTCTTTACATCTGAGAAATTGTGGATGTAAGTGCTTTTGGTTTGTCAGATGTTATGTGTTTTCAAGACACCAATCCGATTTATAACTAAAACCTTCGTGTGTGGACAGATAATCCACTATTTTGTTAGCAAAAGCAATCTCAATCTCACCAAACAAACTGAAGGAAGTTAGAGAGGAACGGCTATTTAGAAGGCAAACAGTTAAAAACAAAAGCGAAACAGAAGCAGTTAGTCATCTTGTCTGTTGATGGAAGAATAAAACAGAGCAATATCCCCAAACATGCTTGTTTGATTTAGGAAGATGGCGTGGCAGTGCGAACAAAACTTAGATTAATGCAGGTGTCAAAGTCGGAGTCTGTTAGTTATAGACTCAGTTTTGTTTATGAGGAGCAGAACAAGAAAAAATGGAAAATCGGCTTATACTGAGGCCACACTTCTAAATCATGCAAGAAAAACTGAAGTTATTTTATTGGCTTGCATGCTGTACAAAATTATGCCAAAACATGAAAAGCAGCATTTGGCCCCCAAAACATGTTATAATTATAGCTACAGATTGTTTTTTAGTGTCAACAGGCTAATAATGTCAAGTTTTTTTTAACACTGCAAATGTAAAAATATGTTCTGCAAGTTGTATAGCTAAGCTAAATGAATAATCAATAAAGTCAGCATTGGCTTAGGCATGATTCTAAAAACACAAAAGCAGTTTCAGAACATTGACAGAAATCTGTACAGCAACATGAAATATCAATATGATATATTTTCTTCGATTCACAAATGTGCAAACCTTTATTTAATGCACAAAAAGACATTTAATAGAAGTGAATGACTTTGGTGTTCTTTTGCTACAAGTGCAAAAAAAATATGTTTCATTCCTGTACTTTAAACTCTTCACCTTCAGTTTTAATCACAGTGGTCTTCATCGCCAAGGAGTAACAATCAGTTCAGACCACCCTTGTAATAAAACACCCGGTTTATATTTACATCTCTGTAAGAATTGTTGTTGTAGTAGCTAGAAAATGACATATAAACCCCAAAAATATACCGTCTGAGATGGCACTGATAAGAAATGCTTGTGTGTAATTGTAAAGTAGCAGAATTAATTCAAAGTGTAAATGTTACATAACATTTTGAGGATATTCAAGTTAGCTTTTAGAACGCAGTACAGCAAATCCTTGGCACGGATTCACTATGTTTTTGGCCAAGTTCTTAATCGGTTGAGAATGTGGGGAATGTGCAGTGCATTCCAGTCCTTCCAGTCCTACCCACTGGGCAGACGCATCAACTAATGACAGAAACAATGGTTTGTGGGCAATGCTTTGCCTCCGTTTCCCAATGAAAGATCTGGATGGCCAAGTTAAAGAAGAAAATGTGATAATTTGTCCCTCAAAGGATGTGTCCCCAATCTTCTGCTTTGTTTGTCCACACCAGTTTGCCGTCCTTTCATTTCAGCCCTCTGTGTTGTTGCGAAACAAAATTCTCATGGCAGCTTCACCACCACCACGCAGGCGCCTGCCCTTCCAATGTTAAGAGGGACCTCCTGCAGGAAGACAGAGAGGTTAACATGCAGCTGTTAATCAGAGTCTCTTTTCAAAAAGTCCTCTTATATTCGATGCGCAGATGAAGGTTTCGTTGCAGAACACACTATTCCAACCGAGTCATTTAAATAGTCTCAGTATGTCAAACAAATTAGCTTTGTGATGTTTTCTTTTAACCCTTTTTATGGTTTGTAATATGATATAAGTCAGAAAATTATATACTTTAAAAACTTTATTAACATCCTGAAGGGAAATTTGATTTGCAGCAAACGTCATAGACCCAAAAAAGACACATTCACATATGACATCAACATTCACTCTCTTAGCACAACGCAATTACAAATTTCAGGAGCACATATTTCCACCGCCAGATGCTGTTGATACATTTTAGCACATGGTAAACTAAAGGCATTGCACATAATGCATTAAAGTGCATAGTGCTCCAAAGATAGCATGAACATCAGAGTGCATTACAGTTCAAAAGGCGTGGGAGGTGATCTAGTCTAGGTAGTGCAGTCCTAGCCAGGGAGATTAAGCTGTGGCAACAGGAATGGAAGAACCCCTGGCATGCCTTGTTCTCATCTTAGGCATCCTAAAATGGCAACCAGATGGAAGGAGGCCTTAGTTCTTACTCAATTAAAGTATTTATTAGATGCTTTGGACAACAATATCTATGAAAATGTTGACATATTCAGTATTTCTTTCAGTATATTCAAGTTTAAATGAAGTTCTAACTACATTGCAGTTTTTCTTTTGTTATTGAAAGTAAAACTCAAACTGAGAAATCCAATATAAAAGCTATGCAGTGACAAAATAGAGGATTATCTGTCCGCATATGAATATGCCTGTATACCTAAAGTATCAAAATTGATACTCTCATTTTCATCAGTGTTTTTCTAGAAAACATTTAATTATATTTTGCCTTTTACTTTCTAGGTGATTTTTTTTCTATTTACATTTTACTTGCCATAATAAATTTTAAAGAAAGGTTTTGTAATCCATGAAAACTCTGCTTGTTAGAAGGTGGATCTAGATATCATGATCCCCCAACAGGGGGCATGTGATAAATACAGGGTTTGATACAGCAGACTTTTGATGAAAGGACCAACTTTATTAAGTCGATGGAGGTCTCAGAAATATGCCCGTTGAAAAAATATTATTCGCCTAGTGGGGTTAATCAGCCAATCCTTCACTCACTCTTTATTTCTAAGTCCAAAATATTTCATACCTCTGGCAGATTAATTCACCAAAAACTTTGTTTCTGATTGGAAATGGGAAAGGCATCTCTCACAGAATAATAAAACAATGCAAGGCATATCAATTTCAATTTTTATTTACATTTTATTAAAAACGGTATGCTGAACGTTTTCTATTCCTTGTGCAATAATCAATAGAAAAATCTTTAAACGTATTAATACCTTTAAGCTGCTGATGAGCTTTTTGCATGTTTTCACTGATATTTTGACATTTATCCTTGATGATGAGCTCAAAATGTTAGGTTAAAGGTTAAAAACTTTACTTGCAATCAGTTTAATCTTAAGCTCCCTCCACAGATCCTCTATCACGTTCAAGTTTAGACTGAAGGTGAGACACTCCAAAACATTAATAATGCTTAGCTGTGAAGCAAATTTCATACACAGCAAGGACAATATAAAGAACTACGTATAAGAAAAAATCAGAAGGTAAAATAACATCAAAAGATAAAAATTCTGAGATTACCAACTCTAAACATGGGGTCAAACAAATGTATTTGTTGATAAAGTAAGAGGAAATGCAAATGTGTAATAGTGGTTAGAAGATACTAGAGGTAGTCATAAAGAGTTTTTGAAGTATAGATTCTAAAATAATAATACTATGATAATAGTAAAAAGAAGGATAACAAAATGTCTATAATTAACTCAAAAAGCTGGTAAAAAGGTTAATTAATCATAGTGGTGAAACATTAATAAGTAAAACAGAATAAATCATATAAAGTTAATCTAAAGTCAAACTTATAGAGAAATAAATCTAGACACATAATAACTTACAAAACCTATAAATAATAATTTTGCAATAATTTAGAAACAAAACAATCTTAATTACTGAAATTCTGCTAAACATTTAACTAAATCATAAAGAATGTCAAAATCCACTGCAGTAACTGGAATTTTTTATGATAAAAAAAGCTTTTATTACCTCTGTCCACTCGTTGTTTTGTGCATCGTAGGACTCGACAGTTTTGAGATAAGACTGGCCGTCATACCCACCAACTGCATAGAGCCTGTCACCCAGCAAGCAAACCCCCACTGCATCCCGGGGAATGCTGAGAGATGACACAGTGGTCCATGTGTCCGTCTTTGGATCATATCTGTAATTGGAAAATGCGATCAAACAGTCAGCTTAAAGCTCTGTAGAAAAACTTTGACCATTCCCTACTGAATGGACAGATAGATTAATAAATGTATGAGGAGACTCTTTTAATAAATTGCCAGCACAGACAAAAAAATAAAAATAAATGAGGTAACTTGTATGATTTATTATTGATAAAGATGCAGATATTCCATGTGTTTTATTAAAACATTATGGCCACCAGAGGGTGCCAGACTCCATAAAATGGACCATATGTGCAACCTGATCATGTCTAGAAAATGCAGGAGCAGGGTGGGAATTAAGAGCAGCTTTTCTCTCTACTGATTAGATGCGAATGGTGGTTAAGCAACAGGATTATGTGTTTGGAGCATTCACTGACCTCTCAACACAGTCTGAGAGTCTGGAACAGTGGTTGGAAGCGGGGGCGTCATGTCCACCCACAGCATACAGGAAGTTGTTGTATGTGGCTACGCCCACACCTCCTCTCCTTTTGGACATTGGTGCACACATGCTCCACTTGTTGGTATGTGGATCAAAACACTCCATGGACCTCAAGCACGAGCTGCCATCTCGCCCACCGACTGCAAACAGCCTGAGGAATAAGGAAAAAGATTACAACACTGACATATGGTTCTGCAAATATGCTTGGATAAGTGAGATACTCAAGACAGCATGGCAGAAATTCAAAGATGCAGGATAGATTTTTTAGACCAAGGCTGTTTCCTTGAGAGTATTCTTCTTTGGAAATATTACATCAGTGTTTTACATGCTTGTTATTCACATGCCTATCACAAGATCATAGATGCTAATGAAGCCGTTTTCCTGATGTCTATTTTTGACCTAACTGTTAAAAAACTTTGACAATGAATAGTGAATAAGGCTGAGCCAAGCAGGAGAGTGGTTTCTTGTTTCTTCAGCAGATGTGCATATTGATGCTATGTTCAGCGCTGCTCTGTGTTTAAACTTAGAGTGATTTCAAATGCTTGTTATAGATAGAAACACATCAAGTATTTGGCTTCTATAGAGTCTAGATTGCAGTGTTTGCCTGACCCTTCCATTAGAGCTGGTGGTATATCTCACTTGGACCACTTGTTTGCAATTTAACACACAAACCAAAAAAGGTTACACAAAGAATACAAATTTTATTTGAAGTGCATATAAAAATGGTACACAGGTTTTGAGACCATGATAAACAATTGAATTGTTTTTCACCCTTATTGTGACTTATATCTTGAACAATTCAATTGAAAGACAAATGTTGAGATAAACAAAATGGCGTATTATTAATTTTTGCTCATATGCTGGAAAACTCAGTGAAAAGAAGATGGTGCAACTTACTTTCCATTGAGTGCTGTGACTCCCATGGTGCTTCGTGGAGTCGACATGCTGGCCACATAGTTCCACTGTCTGGCCTGTGGATCCCAGCGCTCCACTGTGTTGAGATAGCTCCAGCCATCGTGGCCTCCTACTGCATACATAGGACCCTCAAGTACAGCAATGCCTAAGCAAAACCAGAGAGAAGCATCTTTTTGTAAATGAACAGATGACATTGTGTGCCTGAAGAGCAGGAAGTACTCTACTGGAACATTATTTAAAGGTACTTCAGATTGATAATTCTATATTGATTCCATCATAAGTTGCTAGTTCTTTTTACACTACAAATCAGACCTAAACACCTCCAGAGATTATATGCCCTTCTGATCACTTCAACTGGACTTTCTGGATATTGTGATTTTGCCAAAATGAACCTTTAGTTTAGTCATAGAAGCAGGTCTGTCGAAACACAGTAAAGGCCAAAATTATTCATAGCCCTGACTGATTTAGATTTAATGTTACCAATATGTTTCTTTTGACTGAGTGTAATGGTAAAGATTTTCCAAGAATTCCAAGGATTTGAGTAATTTTGGGTTTAACTGTAAAAGTTTTCTTAAAATAAAAAATCTCCTGATCTTCCTGTTGCTGTACTTGTTTACCATATGGTAATTAAATAGTTTTCCCCCATCTACTGGTGTCATTGTGAAACCAGCATGCACTTCTGATTTGCTGGGCAAACATCTTTCCATATTGTCTAAGGGAAGGTGTTGCCCTCAGGAAATGTGTGGTTTATTTTGAACATGGAGATGACCTGTTTCTTTTTGTTTTTTTTTGTTTTTTTTGTTTATTAAGATCAAGCTTGCATTATACAACATGCTATAAGTTAACAACAGCAAGTATGGGACTGAAGTAAGGAGTCTTTCAATAACAACTGCTGACAGTTCTGGTGATGAAAGATAAAAAGATCCTGGTGGCTCTGAAACCCTCTCCTTGTTTTTTGTCTTCCTTTCATCCTTTGCCCTGTCAGATTAAAGTAACATCAATCCCTGAATTATACTATAAAATAACTTTGCTTTGGCTTATGAAAAACCAATAGTTTTTAGACAAACATGTAATCAGCTTTAATTAATACAGTTTGAGTTCCCTCTTAATGAATATTGCACTCACAGTGATAGATTAAGTTGATGTTTTATTTTCTTCAGTTTTTGATTAAAGATTCGCTTATTCATAGCGGCCCTGATTTTTAAAATATGGGCCCATTTTAGACTTTCTCTGTGTTAGTCTTCAGGTGAAGTGTTTATCTTCCTTGGGTTTTTTTTTCTACTTTAATAACTATTAATCCTGAAAAGATATCAACTTTAATTTTCTATGAAGTACAACAGAAAAGTAAAAAAATTATCCTTGAGTGGGTATTTGGTAGATTGAGATTTATTTATATATTTACTTTATTACACATTAATGTACCTTGTTAATGGCATTTATTTGCATTTTTACAATGCAAGAAGAATGATTTTTTTTTTAGGTTGATAATAATATAACAAAAGCTGTTCTGTTTTCACTCGTAAATCAAAATTAGTCATACAGTATAATCAGTCATTCATCTTTGATTAAAAGTAAACAATCATGCCTTTTTTCAATTTGTAATAATAAAGCAGAACATAACTAATAGACAAAGCATATTTCCAGGAGTTCCTGACTAGAGCTCCACAGAGGTGTAGTTCTCGTTTTAAAACAGGCTGAGGCATGCAGCAGTCCAAAACTATTCAAAACAGGAAGACTATAAAAGAGGGTTGTTATTTTTCATTCCAGTCATAGAGGAAAGTAGTTTCCACCATCAACAATGTAGCGAGTTTTCCTAACACAATAGATTTGTTTTTTTATTACACAACCCTTATTTCCTTTAGTGAGAGTTCAATTATTTTCAGGCAACATTAGGCTCCTGGCCAATTCATTAAAGCTTTGTAACCAACTACTCTTGTAGAAAAGGTCTTTTTTCTTATAACTGTCAGCATTGCAATGAAAAAAAAAACAACTCTTCCTTGTCTTACCCCACAATGCACACAGTGGGGAGCAGCCATGCAGGGGTGCTCACAGACACCAAGTTTAAATATATTCAAGCTGAAAATATGCACAAAATAAGCAAAGCGGCAAGAAGCATTTTGCTTCAGAAAAGATCAAAGACAGTGCTGGTAATCTGTACAGTATGCTCTCCAGGGCTCGCTGATACATCCTACCACACTGGGCGAGTGAGCTGAATGCTTTGACAAGATCTCCCTGTTCGGTGTGCAGGACCTGTTTCAACTGCAAATCAAAACGCTTCTGATGTGAGATGTGTTGGGCAGGGAACGATAAGGCAGAGCAGGGTCAGTACAGTTTGCTGAGCTTTGATAGGAGTGTGGTAATATATCAAAGGTCCACGGGGAATAGTGGGATTTTTCTTTTTTTACAGCATGCTATTTGTGACCCTCCTGAATTTCATCCAGTAGTTATTAATGAAGCGAAAGCTCAACTGAACTGCTAAAATCACAAACAGGGGCTATAATAAGATGAAATACTTAACTAAATGAAAAACAACTATGAACCTGACAATAATAGCAACTTTTCCACGTACAATTTTTCTTTGTAACTGACTTCTAGCTATATGGACCTCATCTACACTATTTTCTTTGAATTTAAACAAGCTCATACTTTTCTACCACCAACACCTACCAAGGCCATGGCGGTGTGTGGACATTGGCGGCATAGTTGACCAAACTTTGCTAACAGGATTATAGCATTCCACCATGTTGGATGTCTTGAGTCCATCTCTCCCTCCGACTACGTAGAGCTTGTTGTCGATCACCGCCACACCAAACTGTAGCCGGCGTCCGTTCATGACTCCAACCTGGACCCAGGTGTTTGTCCGCAAATCGTACTTCTCAATGGTAGTGGAGCCTATGAAAAAATTAGACAGCACCAACTACAGTTGTAATATCCGATTTAATCTGACTGAGAGCCGGTGTTTATGAGTCTTTGTATACCTTTGGTAGCGTCCATTCCTCCCACAGCATAAAGTGCACCCACAGTGGACTTTCTTGGTTTTGTTCTTGGGCTCTGAAACATGGGCCGTCGTTCAGGCAGCAGATGGTATTTCATGGCTTCCATCAGCAGCTTTTGACATTCCAGATCATCAGAGAACATTTTGTTGTTTTCTAGATCTGCAAGAAGCTGGATTGCAAGGAAGAACATCATTTATCGAAATGAGATAAAACTTCTCAGAATTTCATGAAGAATTCTGTGCAGAAAAAGTGTCAAATATTATTAGAATGAAGTCCCAAATGCTACATTTATGTGATATACTTCTTTAATGGTGTTTTAGCAATTAGAAGGCAGCTGTGTCGATTTTCTTGATGCTCTCTTATAGATTTTCCTCATAGTTCTGGGCTTAAATTTTCCTTTTTTAAAAGGCTCTTTGTTCAGACTATCTGAGATGACCCTGCAATGCCCTGTTTCTTTGCTTCTGTAGTCTTGGGAGGCTGAAGTATGCATGTTGGCATGTTCTATGGACCAGAACATGCCAAAACCAAATGATAAGAGTCAAACTGTCACCTGCAGTGACACGTTTTGACTCTGTCCTATTTCCAGTATTATTGTACCTGTCAAATCCACAATTTTTTCTGTCCACTTTCTACTTAGACATTTCTCTACTTTTATTGTAATGGTTGGCCTCCACACATATTATAGCCCACTGTCTAAATATTGCTTCTGCAGTCGCGTTTGGAAAAATAGTCATGCTCTTTTTGGTTTTACATATTTTTATATCTAGGGGTTTGAGGCTGTAAAAACTTTCCCATTTTGAATACATTTTTTGACTTTTCAATAATGGCATGTTGGAATCTGAGGTGTAGAGATTTTGTACAGATGACATATTATTTTAAGACTCTAAGACTTAATTGATGAAACTACTGACAACATATATTTATATGTTAAAACACCATAATTTGACTAAAAGTGTCATATTGTTTCTGTCACTGTAGTCTACATATGTATGTACTGTAAGGCCTAAGTAATATTTTGTACGGTAAGGTCAAAGTAAATTTATGTTTCTCATCTGAAAAAAATTGTAATCAAATGAAAAAAAAAGATCCAAGAAAACTCAAACCAATAAAAGGAATACTAAAAGGAATTTCAATTAGATCATATTTGGATTAAATTACACTATAATGAATTATAATTTCAATTTAAGCTTTTTTATTAAAGTTGGATGAAACAGTGATATGAATTTGAATCTGGCCTGATGATTTTATTCACACAAAGTAGAAACGGATTCAGTGTAGTAAATGTTACAGAAGACCTCTACCACATGAAATGTGCAGATTTTATTCATTTGTGTGCAAAGCAATAGAATTTTATCTGATCATTTCCATGCAGTAAAGTAGTAAAATATCTGATTTACATGAGAGAGCCAAAATGTTCATTAAACTATTTTAGGGAGAACATCTTGCATGCGTTTGATAAACGGACCACACCATATGTTAATTTTATGACTATTTAGAAAATACCCCCTCCATGTTAATACAACCCAGAAACAACAAGAAGGCTAATGCTAAATGGAATGGAAAACAATAGCTTTTTCTTAGTATTTCTGTTTTTATGTCAAGGACATAATGTTTTGTATTTATAGCAACATGTTGCGATGCCTGCAAGTCATGTTTGAAGCCCTCCTCAGCCCAAATCATTATACATGCAAAGAAACAGTTCCAGCTCTGACAATAACAGTGATTCATTTTCTGTTTACTCGCCTCACAGAAAACAACCTCTCATAAAGAAGTGGATGAAATATCTGGTGTATTAAATCATATTGTTTTTATTTATAAAAGCATCTGCTTCATTGGTTTTTGCAAACACTAGTGCCGTGGGTGTTTTCTTCCTTTTTTTCCACTTTTGTTTCCTTTTTTTCATAAATAAAATGTCAAAAAGCATGTGCATATTAGGTTGTAGAAAGCAATAAATTATTCAGGGAGAGGGATATTTTTACACTTCATACTTGCTATAAGGACAAAAAAGGGTTTGAAGTTATGTATATTAAGACTATTAGTAAATGTGATCTTTGTGCAAAAATTGCATATTTAAAAATATATACCTACACATATCAGATATTGTACAGCTAAAGATGGGAAATTATTAGCTTAAGATATTCTTATGAAGTAAAAATATTTAAACATTGATAAACTGTGTACTGAGTAATTATTTTGACAATACCGCTTATCAGTTTTACTTAGGTCATATCTGGCTAACTACTGCAGCAGAAAGTCTGACAAAGTAACCAGCTTGTTATTCTCCACCTGTTACTCTAGAAAAAAAGGAGCAACAAATAAGGACAAAAATTCTGTGTAAACAGCACTTACTACATTCTTGTTTTTAAATTTTGTCTAAATGAAATAATATCATCATAGTTGTTTTTGTACTCGATATCATCATACCATGAGGATCTCTCTTCACCAAGAGAGTACGGGAAGAGAAAAGCAAGTTATGCTGAGTGAAAAAAACACACTTTCAGTTTTAACTTCCAAAGTCAACCAAAAGAACATAAAAACGTACTGTCCCTTATAATAATAGGCATTCTCAGTTCTCTCACCTGTGGAGGAAGGAGAGGCAGGCGGATGTAAGCGAGCAGCACCCCAAGGTCCTGCTGTCGATGCTGGACATCAAATCTCACCCACATCATCAAAGCCTGAAAAATAGTTTCTTCATCTGGAACGTTGATGTCATCACTGGAGAGCAGCTTAACAATCTCAGCCGTGGGGAGCAGCAGGAACTCCTGGTTCTGAATGACCTCCAGGAAGTGCTCCTGGAACAGAGAGGAGACACAGAGGAGACAGATAATCATCAGTTATTAGTCGAGGAGTACACTCGCTGCAGCACAGTGTGTGCTTGTGTGAGTGTGTATCAGAGAGTGTGTTGGCATTTCAAAGGCTATGGCAATCAACTATAACAGGGACAGAGAGGTGAAGAAAAATGAATGAACAAAGGTAGATAGTAGTATTTAGTTTCTGTTTGGTAAAATTAAAATTGTTCTTAACTAAAACAGTGATCATGCTTTTATAAGTGTAATTTTAGTCTTTAAAAAAAGTCCAAATAAGAGGTTACAAATCACATCATAGCAATTACATATGATACCTAAAAGCTTCTAAGAGCCTTTTATGAGAAACATATAAATGAGTGCCTTTCCCCAAATAGTGTGTCAAGCTCCAAGCTTTGCAGAATTCTTCTTCTTGCCTTTCTGGAGATTAATCTTTCATCTGTTGGCCAGAGGCCCAGCCAATATGACAGAACTGCATGGCTACATATTCAAGGTCTTTGTCTCTGGGCATTTCCATTAGATATGATATACTGTAGAAAAGGCTCTCCTGCCTCTGTGGATCCATACCACTTCCAGCATCCAAGCACTTAAAGGACATACTGAGCAGTCTTTGGCTGCAATCATGCCTTGTTTATTCTTCAAATAAAGCAGCTGAACATTAATTACCACGTTGCCACAGCAACTTCGTGTTCACCATAAAGTGGATGCCCTTAAATTAAAAAGAACAACCAAGCTATTGATCATCAGCTTGCAACTAATTACAGTTTCTTGATCCAATCTTAATGAGAGCAGGTTTTAAAGGCTTACCACAGAGGGGCTTAATGAAATGAAGAGCATCTATTGATCCGTGGTGGTAAAGCTAAGGGAGAAAGTTTATCCAAGTCTTTGATGCTGCTTTAGATAAGTTATTCCTGCTTGCAGGTTTAAAATAGATAAATATAAAACTGAAAGCTAAATCAACTTTTTTTCTTGATGTTTTAAAAGCTTGTGTTTCTCATTGCTAATTTTTTTATTTTCCTGGGAAACAAGATCAGCAGGAAGGAAGAGTTTTTGCTTTTGATACTACTAAACAGTAATGGTGTAATGTCAATTTTTTCAACAAGAACTGCCTTGTAAAATTACTAATACCTTGATTTTATCTACATTATTTAATATTAAAACCATAAACTTCAGGAAGGTAAATGACACAGAAATGCTAAATGTGTTTACCCCCCTTGATCAATACTTTAAAGAATCACTGCTGCAATTGCAGCTGCAAGTTTTTAGGTGTATTTCTTTACTCCCTTTGTCCATCTAAAGAACTGACATTTCTAATCTTTTTTTCACAATATTGCTCAAGCTCAGTTAGCATGTCTATGAACATCCATTTCCAAGTGTTTCCACAGATTCTCAGTTTGTGAGGTTTACATCATTTTATCACATGAAGCAACATTGTAGCTCTGACTGTATGTTTAGGACCATTGTCCTGCGGGAAGGTGAAGCTCTGCTCCTGTCTCAAGGCTTTTCTAGCCACTTAAAGGTTTCCTTCAGGGACGGCTCTATATTTGGCTCCTTCTTCCCATCAACTGACCTACTTCCCTGTCCTGCTGAAGAAAAGCCTAAACCCAGCATGATGCTGCCACTGCTGTGTTTCATTGTGGGTGTGTCATGTTTGAGGTAATTAAAGGACCCAAGTGCAGAGACAGCCTTGGAAACAGGGTTCTTTAAAAATAAAGCAATAAGGAGGAACCAGTTATGAAATATGACAATGAGAGAGCTTATAGACAGAAGAAAGGGTGGAGAATGACATTGGATGCAGGTGAGTAAATCAGAGGGATTTGGAACACTGTGGAGCAGAGCAACACAGGTAGACTGAGGGAAGGTGAATAATTAACACAGGGAACTAAACTAGACCCAAAGGGAAATCATACTAACGCTGATCTAGAGGATAAACTAAAACAGACAACAGAATACAAGAAATAAGTAAGAAAATAAATCTAAAGGAATTAACCTACATGGCAACACCTATCTAACAATAATGAACACAAAGAATTGAACTGAATGGGAAAACCTTTCGAACATATACAAACAAGAAACCAAAACCCAAACACCCAACAGAGTTCAGTTTCTATAGAGTTCAAGAAAAAAGTATGACTGAAAATTGGTGGTTTAAATACAATATAGGCATAATACAATAAAGAAATGTTTACAGTTAGAAGATTAAAACAGAAATATATATTTATATCTAATGAATTGAATACTCTCTTCTTTTTATTATTTTGTTGCACTAATTTATATGTCTAGTTACTTTTTGGCCGTGTAATTATTTTGTTGAGTGATTTATTTATTTCTGTATCTGTTCTTAATTATGGCAAGATTTGTCCTCTACATGTTCCAGCCATAATCTGATTCTGATTCTGATAATATTGGGATCATTTTACATAATTTGCACTCCCTCACTGCATTACAAGTACTTTAAAGTCAGAAAAGGTTTGTAACACTCACATATATTTAATTAATAAAGGCTTGGTGTGTTGTCCAAAGCAACACTGACCACACACAGACCAGCAGCAACAGCAGTTCATGATTCCTGAAAGGTCTGTTAATAATACACAGGGCTGGTGGTTGTTTTATTTGTGCCTCTGTATCTTAATGGTTTCAAACCTTAAAATATTACTCTGAATAAAGAATGTATTGCTTCTTTTGGCACAGGCAGCTGTTGATAAAGTTAAAGTTAATCAAAAGTATGAGCTTTAGACTATTTTAAACAGATATTTTTAAAAAAACGTCTTCACAGCAATCCATGCAAAAGTTCCTGGTAAATGGAAAAGTACTACCTCCCTACCAGGCCATTATTCTGCTGTATATTTCTAACCTGGTAATTTGTTTTTGCCCTGGTAAATGCAACTGAAAAGCAGGGGGAATAATAGATCCTGGAAATTACTCTGTTTCCTTTAAAAAAGTTCCAGTAGTGGAAACCTGCTTTAAGACTTTTAGTTGTTTTGTCCGTTTAGTTTGGGAAAACATGTCTTTGCAATTGTGCTTTTTCTGTCTTGAGCTGTGAGGTGTTGTATAACATAACACTGGAAAAAACTCATCTCAATGCTTCACCTGGCCTGTCTGTTGTGTTCCTTGGTCTTCCTGATGTTTTTGTTCACTAATGTTCTCTAAAAAAAACTTTGTGCCCATCCGTTATAGTGAGATCCAAATACAGACAGGTGAGCTCTGCACACTTTTGAAGGCAATCCATTGGATTTTATTTAGAGTTGTCAGAGTTTAAGAGGCTGACTATATATGCATGCTATACCCCATTTCTCCCTTTGCTCTCACCTCACAATCATACTTTACTTTTTGCTGGTTAATCAAAAACATAAATAACAAAATAAAATGAAGTTCAAGGTTTGAACATGACAAAGTTTGAAAGGAAGTATTAATGCTTTTGCAAAGCAGTGAGTATATGATTACAATCTGAGGCTATAAGCAAAAACTGTGTGCTCGTGTTATGCTCTTAAATGCAGATAAATGATAAAATATCGAACACCACATTTGCACGTTTTCTGTCATAAATATGACATTGTTTCATAAAGGAAGGATGTTAGAGGCTTGGCTGCCTTCGCTCAAACAGGGAAACAGAGCTTATCAAAACACAACTCGGTCCACTCAGAATGCAGAGGATGGTGTAACCAGGAAGTCCACAGCTCTCCCTGCTCATTACTGAAGTGATTGAACAGGAAGCTGGACATCTTGTGCAGTTTGATGATTAGATTAACTTCCTGGTCTCAGATGGAGGCTATGTAAACCAAGTGAGCAGATGTCCTTTAGGAGATAACGCCTGCATCACTCTATCACTTCTGCATGGAAGAAATTGAAAAAGAAAACTGATATGTGGCTGAATCTTAATCCAGTCCAAATATTACTTGCAGAGCGAAATAGAAATGGCTCATATGACAGTGCAGCTCTGGCAGCATACAACTCAATTACATAAAGTTAAAGCGTGAAATTATTCCATTCCTATTATACTCACACATCCAACACCATCCGCTTAAATTATGAAATGTAAATAACCAAGGTACCAATATTTACAGAAAATGGCAGAATATTTAAATTAGCTTATCTAAAACCAAATCCATTTGCATCATGAAGTCTGCATACAGAAATCAATTATGTATAATGTGGCGGACTTTAGTTTTAATGTTTAAAAAAACTAAATATTTGGTTTATTTACAACATTGAACATTGGTTTATGGTTTTTATTGTTGTCCATGTGTGTGAGTGTATCCCTGCAGTGAAGATCCATATTGCAAAATAAATCCTTTAGTTCACCACAAATGTGACCTGGCTCTGTTTACTGTCCTACCATGGTGTAGTTATGAGCCACGTTCAGCAGGTCCACACAGCCCTGGGCGTCCGCAAAGGATCTTATTCCAAGGCAGTTGGAAGGATGAAGCTGCTTCATGAGGAAGCTGCAGCAAACCTGGATGACTTGTGAAAGCTGGAGGAGGCATGCTGCCGCCAATAAACTCTCAATGGTCTCCTCTTTCAGCTCAAGGACACCTGTAATGTCATGGCAAAAAATTAGCATCATATGTCGTTACAGAATATTTTTACAACAGATCAGAATACTGGTGGAAGCAGTTTAAATAAAATAAATAGGCACATGACCTTATGATGCCAAATATACAGTTAAAACAGATATTTGCCTACACTGTATGTCAAAGACACATTATGTTCTCACTATCTGACTAAGATAAGTCAAGATTACCAAAAGTATTCCTATTTCCTAAACGTCAGAATTATGACAAAGAATTATGTTATTTTTTTTTTCTTATTCAGAGGTTTGCATACACTCAGATTACTTTGCTTTTACATAATTTGGGAAAGCGGATACACTGATGTCATGGCTTTGTAAGCTTTTAGAGCTACTTTTTTGAGCTACTTTGAGGCACATCTGTGGATGTATTATCTGTGGACAACACCTCACATATACTGCTTCATTTTGTGAGGTCATAAAAAAGGGAGAAATTTAATATACCTTTGGGGCTGATAAAGTATATTTAAACTGAATTGTAATCAAATCAGGAAGACAACAGTGGACCTCCACAATCTGGTTCATTCCTGGGTATATTTTTTTCAGAAAGCTGAAGATGTTACATTCAAGCAATCATTTTCAAGTATAAACACAATAGAAAGATCCAGCAATCACATTGGTCAGAAAGGAAATGGGGTCTGTGTCCCAGAGATGAATATGTTGTTGGTGTGAAATGCATGTTTCAACCACAGAACAAGAGCCTAACACCCTTTAAAGATGCTGGCTGAAGTTCATAAGAGAGAGTCATCATACACAGTGAAATAAGCCTTGTACTGACATGGGTTAAAGGGCCACTCAGAAAGGAAGAAGGCGGTAATCCAAAAGAAACATAAAAAGTAAGATTAAAGTTTGAAAATGCATTTGAAAATAAGGCTTTAATATTTGGAAACATGTTTTGTGGACTGAAGAAACTAAAATTAAAATGTTTGGTCATTAGGAGGAAAAAGGGGCAAACTTGCAAGCCTAAGAACACCATCTCAACTGCACAGCTGTGGCAACATCATATTGAGTGTATATTTTGCTCAGGAACAACTGGTGCTCTTCATAAAATAGATGCTATTATGAGGAAAGAAGACTGTGTGAAATATTATAGCACCACCTTAAGACATCTGCCTGGAAGTTAAATCTTGTCCATCAAATTAGTTAAAAGGTAGCTTAAAGTAAAAAAAAAGTCAACGTTTTGGAGTGGCCATAACAAATAACTGATCACAGTCCTATAAATCATTTGTAAACAGCTGAAAATGTGTGTGGGATTGAGATGGTTATACAAGGTAATGCTACCAAATACAAACAAAATGTGGGTAAACTATGAATTTGAAGAATGTTTAAAATAATATTATCTCTATCATTATTCTGGCAGTTAGCAAAAAGAAGAATTGTTGTAATCTAAAGTGACTTAAAACAGGAGATTTAGTTAGGATTTTTTTGTCTGGATTAATGCAGGACAATGAGGAAAAGGGTGATGTGTCTTGTGTTTATATTTATTGGGTATGTAAATATCCGGTTCAACTGTACAATTTTAATACTGGTGGTTTTGACACCCCTATCACTATAACAATTTAGTACTTTTGTCAAAGCCATGCATTAGATAAATACATTGCTGATTATATTTTACAGATTTCCAGTGAAAAGCCTGTTAAAGTGTGTTTTAATGGTGACAAGAACACAGAAGCTTAATGTAATAATTATGCCAGAATTAATTTGATACATTAAGCCAATGTTTACTTTTTTGTTAAAGACATCCAATCAAAAGTGGAATTTTGAAACCAGACTTTTCTTGCAATTACATTTCTGTATCGGCCTTAAATGCTTAAAAAACATCCCTGTTTTGGATGTTTGGACATTTAGTTCATTCTAGACAATGTGATGTTCACTTTCTTCTTTAATGTTGAAAAAGTTATTTTCAACACATTGCAGAGGATTTATTAAAGACCATTTGTTTGGCAAAAAAAAATACTTAATGTCGAAGTGGTTCCCAATCTACAAGCCCAATGATAAATTGCCTCATTGATTAATTTTAATCATTCAGGATTACAGAGGTCTCATAACTGTATACAAAAGCCAGTGAATTCCTTTATAGGCACTCACCAGTGTAGGCGAAATGAACCAGGGATCTGAGGGCCTCAGGATCCACTCCCTCCATCTTTATCTCCTCTTGCTTTGCCTCTCTCACATCGCTGGTAAACATAGCAGCAAAGTAGTCGGAAACCGCACTTAAGACAAGTCTGCCATGAGGGGGAAAGAATGCATTAAGCACACTCTTTTTCATTGGTTTACATGTCTACTGGGATATTTGTATGGGGTATAATTTAAACGTACCTTTGCACTTTAAATAGAAGCAAATCTTTAGAGTTTATTTTATCATCTTCTGCTGCCAAAGTAATTACTTTATATCATGTAGCTGCTGTCCGGTGTTTCCTGCTTTGCTGATGCAATTTTACGCCTTTCAAGGTCACTGCAAAATTCGCTTAGACTATGTCAGACTACTTTGTCCATAAGTTATTACATTACATTATCCCAACAGCAATAGTTATTTGTGCAATCAGATATAGTGCCTTGCAATAGTATTTAGTCAAAGTTTTCCATATTTTGTCACCTTACACTATAAACTTAAATTGATATTTTATGTAAAATATATAAACATAATGTAGCACATAATTGTGAAAAGGAAGAAAAATAATCCTTCTATCCATCCATGCATCCATCCATGTTCTATACCCACTTATCCTTGCAGGGTGGATATCACCAGTGGTTATTGGGCAAGAGGCATTTGTAGTTGGCTGCAAAAGTTACACAGCAAACATGTTGATGAAGGACCTTTGGTCAGGTGAGACCAAAGATTAACTTTCCGGTACATTAAAAATGTTGCAAATTACCGTTAACAGATTATGCTTATGGCGAAACATAATGGCGGCAGCATCATGCTTTTCTTCAGTCGGGATAGGGATGCTGGTCAGAGTTGATAGGAAGATGGGTTGGGCTAAATAAAGTACATTCCTGAAAGAAAACCTGCAGGGGGTGGAGGTCTGCCAGCAAGTAGGACAACAGCCCTAAACATACAGGAAGAGTGAAAATGGAATGGTTTATATCAAAAAGAGTAAATATGTTAAAACAGCTAAGTTAAAGTCCAGATCTAAATCCAACTGAGAATCTGTGGCAAAACCTCAAAAAACACCTTTAACAGATTATCTTCAGTCTGTCTGACTGAACCTTGGGTGTTTTGCTGATAGAGACATACCCCCGAAAGACTTGCAGATGTAACTGCAGCAAAAGGTGCACAAATAATTGACTAAAGGGTGCTGAATACAAATCCATGGCACACGCTTTATAATTTTGAAAAATATGAATCCCTTGAATTCCATTTCAGAATTATGCACTACACTGTACTGGTCAATCACATTAAATCCCAATGAAATTAGTTTGTGGTGGTGACATGGCTCAATGTGAAAAGGTCAAAGGGATAAGACTTGATAACACTCTTGCAAAGCACTGTATTCATTTCACAATTCTGACTTTTATGTCTACTCATTTTTATTACAGACAGCTGGAAAGGCATTACAATAAAATTGTAGCCTCTGGAAACAATGTTTTGAGTCCTAAATTGTAACTTGACATTTATGCTTTCTTAAGCACAATGCATGGATGAACTGGTGCAGAAAACCGGTTGAAGAAAAGGGCTGTTTTTGTCTGTTTGGATGAGCAAACAAAATATGAAATAACATTTGGGCTAATCCACTCAGGAAGAGGCCTTCGCCATTCAGAGGACATCATGTGATCTGTTCACTTCAGTTACTACAATTGCAGCCAGCTTGTTAGGACCCAGTGGACAAATATTGACACCTCTGCAGTGAAGTACCATTTTTCTTTGGATCAGATGGAATACAAATTGACAGAGCACATACTTAGATCACAGTAGCATATAAATTTAGAAACAAGCCAGTGAATAAGAAGTTTGAATGTTAGTTACTTAGGGATGGACCAGGAAATTGGGGGTGATCTGAACTGATTAATCTTGAGCTTGGTCGACTGGTCAGATCATTTAAAAATCGTATATTTTTCTTTTCATTGAACACACCATGCTAAGTTGCACCAACCACAACACTTATTGGTATTCCAGTTGTTACTGTGAGAAGAAGCTATTCTCGGTGTCAGTCAAAGTGTTCAAAATAAAGCTAAAGGAAGCACAAATGCTGCAAGAAGCAGTTTAAAAGGAGAGTTTATTTTCTAGGGAGGCATTTTGGCTGATCATTTAGGCTACTACAACAAAGAGCGAGACCTCAGCGAATGCTCCATCACCATTTTGTATATTTGCAGTGTTGGACATTTTTTAATGACAAAACATATATATAGACTGTTATAAACAGATTATTATTATTAACAGACTGTTATTAACAGTCAATATATATATATATTGAAATTGAACTTGGCTAAAATTGGTATCAGCAGGTCAAAGCTTTATAAAAACTGAAAATCAAGAATTGGTCACAAATCTTTGATCAATGCATTTGTACATTAATTATATATATATGCATAGCATTTCAGACATCAAACAGTTACTCATTGGAATGATCCAAATGTGTTGCAAACAGAGATCCAGACCAAAGCTTTTATGCCTCCACCACTAGTTTGATGAACCTCAGAGAGAGGAGCAGATTCACCTCTAATCTATAGCAGATGCAGGACTAATTAATGAAATGAATGCAGGCAGAAGCACAAACACCAACCTATGAGCTGGTATCTTGTGATCCCCTGCTATCAGCAGTACGTCACACAGCTGCTTGTGCTGGAGGTAGGTCTCCATTTTACGGAACGTCTGCTCTGCATGATTTGCGGCCTGAAAAAATTCATCGGAGGAGTTGGTGTTCATTCTGGACAAATTGCTTAAAACCAACCTGTGGAAAATAAAACACAAAGGAAAGAGAGATTCATTGCATCAGACTTCCTGATTTTCCTGATGTAACATCACATGAATGGAAAACTGAGAAGATGACATCAGATCTGTTGAATTTAGAAAGCACTTCAATGAATCTTTTAATAATTTTTGTAGGCACTAATGGCCTTTATTTATGACATATTTTTTTCAAAAGTGAGTTGACAGGAAATAGGGTGGAGAGAGGGGGAAGGACATGCACTAAGTTTCAACAGCCGGGACTCGAACTCGCAACAGCATGCGTCAAGCACTAAGGCATCTGCATATGGGTCGCGCACTTTTCTACCGTGCCACTGCCACACCCTATCATAATCAATCTTGAGAGACATATAAGAATAAGGACAAAATAATTCTGATATTTTGATTTAGAGCAATTAGTTAGACAAATAATTTATCCAGTCTGAGGATCAACAAGAAGCCAGTAGCTGTACACATTTAGATAAGAAACAAAGAAGCTTATTTTCACACGACACCCCGAATCCTTTTCCCTGCAGCACCAATCTATCTTTCATGCCGTGCTAAGCTGAAACTAAAACTGTTATATAAAAACTCTGTACATGAGAAGATAGCTAAGTGCATCGTCCAATGAGGCAAGAAAGCTCCCTATCCTTGCACCAGCATCCAGACAGAATGTAAAACCCTATTTGCGGTTCCCGTGTGCATCTGCAACACGTTTGTGTGAATGTGTGCCTTCCATAGAAACAGGGACTTAACAAGCAAACCAGTCTGTCCCTCACAGCATTGTGGTGAGGCTGAGTGTCCCAGTCCCATAAGGCTGCTAGATTACACGCTGTTTTACAGGCATCCGAGTAATCCCTCACACTGATGGCAAATAATGCATCCCCGTCACTCCGGTGTCCTTCACAAAGAAAGTGTGTTCATTGACATTTCAGGTTGTTTGCTAAGCTACAGAAACAACCAAGCTGTCTCTGCAGGAGAATTTACCATCATCTCATGGACTTTCTGCTGTGCAAATACGGAGACCATCAAAGAGAAATATAAATTTTGCTATTTAAAGCAACACATTGCAGCCATATTTATTGCCTCTCATGCACTGACATGAAAGCTGTTTTAACTGGTTAAATTACAAATGTATCAATACAAATAAACTGCAAATCCAAACTGTAATGCTTGGCTGCATAAAGTATTGGCACACACCGAGATTTATACAGCAGTAAAGATGGAGTGGTTAGGGCTCCTATTGATGTCCCGTTTAACATGCTGTCTCAAAGCTTTGCATCATACATTGAAAATATTTTTCTTTGTTTACCAAAGGCAATGATATCATCCCCCTGGGAATGGTTTATGTTGTTCTGCAGCCATTGCAGTATCCTATAGTCTAATCTTTATTGGGTGACTTTATGCTAAATCCAAAAGTAATTTATTGCCATGTCTCTGTATTCCCCACTGACTTTAGAGTCTCACAAAGGAACACCAAACAAGACTGAATAAGCAATTGGGCCATAAAACTGAGATCCATCGCTTTTCTATTGGCTCCACGGCATGCTGTAGGGGTTTTTCATGACTACCAATCTCTCCGACACTAATTGCTTTGGTACCACATTCAGGGGAGCTGTAAATTTGCGCCGAGGTGTATATTGTGCTCCTAGTAGTGAGGTGCACATCACAGGTATAGCCCAATTTTATTAAGGCACTAAAACCCCAAAACACCTTGCCATGGAGTTACTGCTGTGGGGACAGTGCTGCTCAAGCACATAACCATATTACTAAGCAATTCCCAGGAAACCTGAATACTCATAAAATAGTTAACTTGCTATGTATAAGCAAAAATAATAAATAAAAAGATCTAAAGAATTTGAACCATAGAAGTCATACTTTATTTGTTATCGCACATTATCTCAGAGAAGATTTCATGCAAACAGTGCATGTCACCTAAAAAACTGCCATTTGGTCTTCACACCTTTTAGTACTTTCTCACCATATTGTTACTAATTGCCGCAAAAGATGCTGATATAACACTGCATATTTCAAGTTTTGCAAGTGAGGAAGATGCTTTGCAGTATTTTACACTTTCTCAAGACGAGAAACCTCTTTAAAATCTCCTCTGTAAAAGCACTATATGCCAATTCTACCACAAGATTCAAACAAAGCCAATGCACAGGTTTAATAACACATTAGGTTATTGAGATTTTGTAGGTTTAATAATAATATGTCCCTTTGTCAGCCAAGATTCCTGAAAATGTTGGAGTTGTTGCTAAAAATCCCAGTCTAGTTCCAACCAGTATCAGCTCCATCCTTCTACAAGAGGGAAAGTCATGCCTGGCGGGGCCAAATGGGAAGTGTATCTTTCAAAAGGGATTATAACAGCTATTTTCCCTAAAGCCTGCTAAGCAGCTTCAGCTGGGTTGAGAATCCAAAAATTCCTAAAGAACTTCTTGCACCATGCGCCAAGTCTGTGTCTTTCATGAGATCTTTCAGCCTCTGTACTTTGACAGTCACTGTTCTGCATTTGGGTTGAGAGACAAACTCACTGACTGCAGTAACTTGATCTGTGGAGCAAGACTCAGATGAATGCTCATGATTCATATACACACCAAAACACATTAGTGTTTTTCTCTGTAATTGGCCTATTAACATGAAATTTATGCCAGATGTCAATGAGTACCCTAGAAATCAAAACACAAAAGTAGTAATGAAGTTATGGGTAGTTATGTGGGTTGGCACAGTGAATAAGTGCTTAGTACTTTTTTTTAATAAAAAAGAACTAATGCCTGGCTCACACAGCAAGGATTTTATGACAATTTATGCCCCGATCTTCCCCTTCCAACAAGCCCTGATTATCGTGATGACTCTTGAGATAATCTTGAGATATTCCTGCTGTGTGTGGTGTGTTAAGTGTGAGCTAGTCAGATCGGAAGGACGTCGGGACCGCTCCAACCTCAAATTGGGGATATTCAACATGTTGGATTGTCTTGACCCAATATCCTACAGAGTTGGGTGTTCCCTGAGGACAGATGAGCATGCAACCTGTTGAATGAGACGTCTAATCAATCAAAAAGCGATGTGACAGAAATATGGAAGGGAATTACTATACAATTGCATTTAGGATTGCTGTCTTATTTTAAAATACCCCATCTTATATCTTTTCATTTTTTTAACAAGAATTTATTCATGCATTTCTCTATTCATCCTTCCTTCAATCATATGTATGCTGCCAGTGCCATTTCCTAAAAGATAGGCCCACACTATGGTGTTCTCATCTCCAAACTTCAATGTTGGTATAGTGTTTTTGGCGTAATGTGCAATGCCATTACTTTTCCAAACATGTTGTATGCAAAGACAGCCAAAGAGTTAAACCTTGGTCTTGTCTGATCACGCTATATTCTCCCAGCATTTCATTAGCTTGTCCAAATTTAGGCAGCAATTGTCAAACAAGCTCCAACCTGCTTTGTAATTATGGATGGAGTCTTGACCAATGAGCAGGAATTAAGGTCATAGGGTCCATGGAAAAGCTGTACATCCTTTCCAGGTCTTTCTGAAACTCTATGTATGGTACTACTCTGGGTATTGTTGATTCTTCTTTAGAAACCTTGCAAGGAGTAGCTGGTCATAGCTGGTCACTTATGGATTTTGGCCCCCAATTAATTGCCTGCCTGCCTGCCTGCCTGCCTGCCTGCCTGCCTGCCTGCCTACCTGCCTGCCTGCCTGCCTGCCTGCCTGCCTGCCTGCCTGCCTGCCTGCCTGCCTGCCTGCCTGCCTGCCTGCCTGCCTGCCTGCCTGCCTGCCTGCCTACCTGCCTGCCTGCCTGCCTGCCTGCCTGCCTGCCTGCCTGCCTGCCAGCCAGCCAGCCAGCCATAGGGATGGGGATGACTGTCTTCACAAAGACAGAAAGACTCTGGAATGTGTGCGCTGGGGGTTTGGAGGCGTTCTGTAAAGGAAAATGTGGGGATCTTAGCAGAAAGCTCCTTGCTACTGGCAGGTTAACTTGCATAGAACATGAGTCTGTCATCACTATTAGACTGTTAGAGTTAGTGCATAAACACATTAATATGCAGTGTTATAGCTCAAGTCACACATACAGTTTATACTGTATATGAGCATATGTTTTAGCGTTTCATTTTATTATTTGAAAGCTTACATCAAGGCTAAATGAATCAATATTTTAAATTAATAATCCCTGTACACAGATATTAATTAAGAAAGGGCTGCAAAATAAAGCAACACAAGACAAAAACATTCAAAAAAATCCAGGAAGGAAACTGGAAGGCTAAAACATTTTCCTCTGTTAAGGAAATTTTGCATAGTATTGTGTAGAGTTACATCAGTCCCCTAAAAAAATTCAAAAGTGCTTTTAGAGTTCAAAGGAAATTGTAAATGTCATGAATTAATTTAATTATATATTAATATTCAAAATGAGATCAGTTGTTAGTACTATTGATGTTCTAATTACAAGATCCTCATTTATTTTACCAGACACACATAAAAAAACAGATAAATCTTAAACAAAAACATATGCTTGCTGGGTATTGGACCCAAGCATCACTATCTATTTACTGTGTCTTTGCCTTTTTTAGGTATTAAGTTGTGTAAATACTTTCTAAAAATTCAGTCATTTATTTAACATTTTCATTTTTTGTGGAATAGTGTCACAGAATTGTTGGAATCATATATATAATTGTGCCTATCCTCCAATTTCTACATAGGAAATAAATAATGATTAATATGCTAAACCAAGTGGATATTTTCTGATAGCTGTTGAAGATATAGCGACATTTTTATTCTTCTCTTTCACGTTATGTGCTTAACATCCTCATCCTGGCCTCCTGACTTTATTTCTAGGGTGCCTCAGGACGCTGTTTAAATAATTTCATGGCCCCTACTAATAAATGAATAGAAAGCTGTGTCACAGATTACTTTCTTTGAATTAGTTTCAGTTTGGGAAGAAATTGACTCATCCATATTTGAACAGAAAACCGAAGGATGTGTCCAGCATTAATGTGGCTGCATTTCCTTTCACCACTGTTTAAAGATTTGTTTCAGAAAGACAAGAACATTTTTCACATTTTTCTTAATCTTTAGCTTTCTTGTATGCTTACTTGGGAAAAAAATCACCTGTGGAGATTCTATTTAAGATTAGAACAAATAAAGTGACATTTATAAGTCATAGCATTTTAAGGTGGATGTGTCACACATAAGCCATTTGCGTCTTGTGGCATTTTGATCATTCAACAAACACCTGAATTACTGTCGTTGACAAGAGGAGAGGTGGTAGTATTTCTTTTTCCAAGGCGGTAGACTGGGAATTGGGATATCATTCAAACTAACAGCACGCTGAGTCAAGTCTCTGTTAGTGTTTATGCGTGAGAGGTCAGGGTTTCTATTCCACTCAGGTTAACTTTGGTCATATATTCTCTGTCAAACGTTGCAAAGAGGTTATTTGGATGAGAGTCATGAGGACACAACAAATATAGAGTTAATAGATATGGAGGAACACAAAAGGCAAGGTGGACTAAAACACAGGAGTTATTTACACCGCATTTCAGTTTATGTGCAGAATTAAAAAATACTGCTTAAATGGGGGGCTAATATATTCACTTGGAAGAGGAGGATAATATAAATCAATGTGATATCTAATGGAAAAGAAAGTAATTTTTTTTTGGGGGGGGGCATTAAAAAAAATTTGATTATTTGTAATTCAGAAACAGAATTACAAAAGCAGTATGTTTCTGTTTTTAATCCCCCAGCCATGGTTACAGATTGGTTACAAAATGTTTCAAAATAATATTTCCTTAAATATTATTTCAGTATTTCCTTAATAATATTTCTTTAAATATTATTTTAATAAATAAAGGCAGCTAATTAAACACAGTTGAGAGTTGGTCGTCCAGAAGGTTGGTTTTATTCAGCAAATCATTCTTTAAAATATTATTTTATTAAAATAATATTTTATCTGATCTTGCATTGTGAATGGTTGTCTAAAGGTACGCCAATTATTGCCTAAGTTAGTTCCAAGATTAACTTCACTTCACTTCCAGATTCTTCAAGATAATCCTTGGTTCTCAAACATAAATAACATTGCATGGTAATGTTGCATCACTCTTTTGGTCATGATTTCAACCATCTTGGATCAACTTGTTTATATTGTACATAGCCCATTAGTCTTCCTTATTCTTTAATTCTGCTTGGTAGTTTAGTTGGATTGTTTTAGCATGGTGAAGTTTGTTGATTGAAATATGTTTGACTTTGGGTTGACTTATTTTTGTTAATAAATTCTTGTATTTTAAGAAGTCAGTCAGTCAGTCATTTTCTACCACTTATTCCATAGTGGGTCGCGGGGGAGCTGGTGCCTATCTCCAGCAGTCTATGGGCGAGAGGCAGGGTACACCCTGGACAGGTCGCCAGTCCATCACAGGGCAACACACAAACAACCACACACACACACTCATTCATACACCTAAGGGCAATTTAGAGTTACCAATTAACCTAACAGGCATGTCTTTGGACTGTGGGAGGAAGCCGGAGTACCCAGTGAGAACCCACGCATGCACGGGGAGAACATGCAAACTCCATGCAGAAAGACCCCAGGTTGGGAATTGAACCCAGGACCTTCTTGCTGCAAGGCAACAGTGCTACCAACTGCGCGAAATCTTGTGAATTCATTCCGTATGTGTGCAGAGTTTTGCTGTTCAATAATGTCAGAGCTTGGCTCATCCCTTTCGATTGTGTCCAAATACCACCGCCCTATTGGGCTGGTATTCACAGGACAACCTTTTACAGACCGAAATATTATTAAATAAAATATTAAAATATTCATATTAAATATTAAATAATATATTCATATTCAGAATTACAACATTGTGGTATGCATACCTATTAAGGCCGCTTTAGTTTAATATCCCTAAATGGTATCTAGTGCAGCCAGTGCCTTCAAAAGTAAGGTAATAAGTAAATACAGCCCACTTGTCTGTAATTTGTTAGAGACAAGCAGCATCATCAGGACCCATGAACACAGCAGGCAAATCAGGGATAAAGTTGCAGAGAAGTTTGAAGCAGAGTTAACTGTAAAACGTCCAAGACATGGTTATCCGAACTGACAGCCCGTGAGCATTAATCAGAGAAGCAGCCAAGAAGCCTTTGGTTGCTCTGGAGGAGCCGTAGAGATCCACAACTCAGGTGGGGAAAAGATTTTGTCAGTACAACAATGAGTCAGAAACTTAATAATCTGGCCTTTATGAAAGATTGAGAAGAAGACACCATTCTTTAAAGAACGTAAAAAGGTGTCCCATTTACAGTTTGTCACAAGCCATGTAGGAGATCCAGCAATCATGTTGGAGACCAAAATATAACTTTTTTAACCTTGTTGCTAAACATCAAGTGTGGATTTAAACTTATACTGCACTTAAATCCTGAGCACATCCTTCCCACTGATGAACCATGGTAGTTCCAGCAGCATTATGCTGTGAAGATGTGTTGTGAAGATGCTGTTCTTTGATGGGGGGAGCTAAATGCAGGGTGATGCTGGAGGAAAAGCTGTAAGATGCTGCAATAGACTTGGGATTGAAGTGGATGTTCACCTTTCAGCAGGACATCCATGATCAAGTCAGAACTCTAATAGAATGACAAAGATTAAAACATATTAATGTGTTAGAATTCTTCAGTCAATGTCCAGACCTAAATCCAATTGAGAATCAATATCAAGACTTGAAAATGTACTTGGTTTGTCATTGTTGTCACAATGACAGTAGTCACGGCAGCTTATGCACCACCTTGTTGAGCAGCCTGCAGTTGTGGTGCTGCATTATGGGGTATGTAGTGCTGTACTAGCAGACTACTAATAATAAATACATGAAATTATGTCATGGGCCAGACAAAATTGTACACTTGTATTTGTAAACTCATGTTCTCAGACAGTCACCATCCAATGAGACTAAGCCTGAGCTCTTTTGAAAAGAACAATGGATAAAAATTTCTGTTTCTAGATGTGCAAAGCTTATAGAGACAGTGCCCGAAAGATTTGCCACTTTAATTCTGCTGAAAATGTTTGTTTGACACAGCATTGACTCAGGATGTGTGACTACACGTTTTATTTTATTCAATGTATGATTTTATGAAATCACAATTATGAATACTTTGTGTTGGTCTATGACATGAAAATCCAATAAAAATATATATAATATGCATTTATAAGTTAACAAAATGTGGAAAAGTTCAAGGGAAAACTTTTGTAAGGCTCTGTCATGATGTCCATACAAAACTCAACTACATCACATACATGGTAAACATACAGGATTTTTGGTCAGTATTTCTTTTTGTTAGTCAGTGAATGCTTGCATCATCAAGCAAAGTTCTGCATTTAAAGTTGAATCTGAACTATTCCCACATTCTAATTAAGGGGCATCAATGACTAATAAGGAATCTTCATTGGTTTGATCAGTTAATTCAGCTTGATAGTAATTTGAAATATTAAAAACCCAAGTAGGAAGCCAGTTTGATGAAAAAAATTTTTAATATTGGTCGGATGGCTTATTTACAGCAACTGCATGAATGAAGATAATCATAAAGGCATACCCACATCAAAAGATGAGTGGCATATTTTCAAACTACAGCTGAACTTTTGTTTTTTTCAGACATGCAACAGAAGCAGTCTCTAGTATCAGCCTGAGATACTGTGACAAATAATGTGTCAGGGATTTATGATGTGAGACGTAATAGGGCCACCCAGCTGGTGGCGTAAATAAATGTACATATCTCAGTGCCATTCACATCTGCTTAGCTACAGATAAATGCATGAGCCATGATGTGTCACACAGTCACTGGTCTAATTTGGGCTTGCATCTAAAACATGGAGAGCTTGTACCAAAGATACAGTTACTGAGCGGCTGTTTTTCCATGAGGCGGGATCAGGATTAGAAAGTAGCTTGATGCAACACACAGCCATAGATGAACTGATTTGTGTCAACTTTTTCCTTATTTAAAGTTCTGAATGGTCCAAAATTATACAGCGGCTTTCAAATGTTGACACAACCCTGTTAAAATCTTGTGACATAATAAAATTAGACAACATAAAACCATTTTCAACACTTTCCCACCCTTACTGTGACATCTACCCTGTGCAGTTCAACAAAATAAACAAATTATTAGGGGTAAAAACATTAAAACTGAGGCTTTGTTGAATATTTTCATTTAATTTCAGCATTCAGTATCCTTTAGTGGAAGTCTTTCAGCACTCCACATCTTGACTTCATTATTTTCAGACAATGTCTTGCAAAAACTCTATAAGTTGTGAAAACATTTCTTACCCACGGCCCAATTAGGTCACTTTCCACATTTTATGTCAGATTTAGTTTTGTACTCTGTCTAGGCCATCTCAAAACTTTAGTTTTCTTCAGATGAAGTAATTTTATTGTTAATTTGGATATATATGCTTGTACTCTCTGTGATGCGGAAAATAAAATCCATTTTATCTTCAGTTTTCTAACAACTACCTGCAGGTCCTGGGTCAAAACTGAATAACAGAAACCCCAAGCCAGCTCTCCCGACTGATACCTTTGTACAGTGAAGTGTTTTTGATATTTTGTAACCTCTCTGCGAACTCTAGCTTTAGGATGGATCCAAATCAGAAGTAGTCTGGAATAAATCCTACAAGGATAGATGAACCTTTTGTGGTTATTCAGAACACTATAATTGATGTTAGGTGAATGCCCATAAATATTAAAAATGGAATAAATAAATTTAAGTACACTTGTGCAACCAGGTTATTGCAGCTTTTTTGTCCCTTTTACCCTCCTAACAGATTTGTTTTTGAGATTGATTATACGGGATGGTCTCAGGTTTATACATTACAAAATCCTGGAATTTTAACAGGGTTGTGTTCACGTTGAAATTCCAAACCTTCTGACAGGATAAAAAAATCTAATGAGAAATAAAACAATTTGGTATTTGGTAATTAAAATCCTAACACTGTTTCATTGCTAAATTAATATTGGTGTTGTAGAGAATACATAGCCCGAGGATGGATTTTATGATCCAATAGAACATAAATGTTTCAATAATTTAGCCTCACTGTCAAAATATGCTGGCCAACATGAACTCAAGGATCCTGAGAGTCAGAGAGCTACAGATTTTCACTATGAGGCACATCTTTTATGCATGCACTTTTCACACACAGGGACTCCAAAACATGAACATCTGCCAATTATGCCAACATGAAGAGAAGAATGTGGAGTTGATTCTAAAGCCGTATCTTAACTCAGAATAATTCATGCCCAGTTCAGGGAGCCCAACCATCTACTGCCTGTGGCATTCATTCAATCCACACTGACACATTTTTCACTGTAGAGCAAGAGACTACGCATTTGGAAATACACACTGAGCTCCATCTAAAACAAAGGGACAGGTTTACCATCATTGTTTGTTTCATCGCCAGGTGCATGGAAAAAAGGCACATGGGAATCAGCAGAGCTGAAGGACCAATCACCTCAGAATGTCAGGGACAAGATAAAAGGAGAGTTTGTCTTTTTATCTATCTTGTGAGGTGCTCTTAGTGTTCTGCTAGACAGTGTGCATGCAAACAGGCTGACACACGTACATCTGTAGCCCCTTTACTTCCTAGAAGAAGATGTAGGATCACAAGGAAAAGTGTAGAAGAAATACAGCATTTATAAGCAAAGGAAGAGATTTATCACAGCTAAATTGGTTTAGCATAACTAATGCTAAACCAAAAGTGGAGGGTTTTCACTCTGTCTGAAGCTGTATTAGCTCTTAGCACACAAACAGGGCACAGTTGTGTCTGACTATTTGGATAATTTATGTGATTTTACTACAGCCTCTTTTTATAGGTCCGAGACATGTTACATGATGCAATGAATCTTCCCCGCTATACACTTTTAACTCAATGGGAAAAATGCATTAGCGTGCCATGTGTAAAAAATTAAGTGCTCCAAGGAATAAAGCGAAGAAGTGCTCAGAGTGTGATCCAGTCCACAAAACCAAAAACAAGGAAGCAGAAAAGGCAAGACTATTTTCTCCATGAATAATTAAATAGGTGTTTTATTGGTTTACCCTGCTTAACATGCTGTGGACAATGAGGATGAGCTGTTCTCAGGTGAGCCGTGATGGGAGCAGACTAGCAAAAGGAAACTGAAAAAAATAGCTGTGCAGGTAATTCTAATTTAGCTTATTTAAAGGATCTCACTGCCATTTAGCACAAAAACGTTATAAAGCTGCAGGTATAGGATTTATATGACTTGACGAAGAAAATGCGAAGGTTTAGCGATATAAGCAATATCTACTGTTTAAGGAATTTTATCCTCATCAGCAAATCAAAACATTACTGTTTCCTAATTGTTTTAGGGTACAGATTTGTTTCTTAAGATACATTTTTTATTTAGAAACTTATCTGTTTCTTTAAACTGGAAAGCAAAATGAAACATCTCATAATTAGCTCTTTCCTTATTGTCATACACATTATAAAAGGACAAGTGAAGCATAGGAGTATCTGCCCCCAACCCTACACACATACCTGTCTCTGGCTTCCACCTCTGCAGGTTCCTCTGTGCTGCTTATCATATCCTCCTGGCCAGACTTTGTTTCCTCTTTCCTCATAGCGCTGGGAGAGGAAATGTTTTTTGGAGACTCCTCGTTGACCTGAAGGCCCTGGATGGTGTTTGGCTGAAGATGCCATGATTGATGACCTGTCCTGACGCAGACAGGTGTTGGCCCCGGCGTTTGCGACATGACGCTGTGTGCGGGGCTGTTGGTCTTCCGTAATCCTCCGATGCCCCTTTCTCGCGAGTGGCTCTTCAGCCGTCCCTGGACAGGTGTTCCTCTGTGGTCCAGGCCATCCTGCTGGATGTAGCCTCCCACACTGCCACCTCCACCACCACCACCAGCAGAACCTTGGGATGAATGGCTAAACCAGCGCCAGCGGAGCCTGAGGATCTGTTTCACATCAAACTCCTTCTTCCCTGACACAGACATCCTCTTCTGGGCTTGGAGACACAGGCAGTGGTATACTGAGTCCCCAAAAACATAGAGAGCAAAGAAGAGAAGAGCCTTGCTTTCAGTCTGCACTGATTACAGTGTGCCTCTTCTGTTCCGTCGCAGTCTCACTACTATCATAACCACCTATTTCTCCTTGTAAAACACCACCGTTGTTCTTTTGTTCTTTTTAGCGTAGATGGAAAGCTGCTCTCTGCAGCTTTTGTTCTTTTGCTTGAGACTACAACCCTCTCTCAAACTCTCCCTCCTGTCCTTCTCTTTCTCTCCTTCCCTCCTGTGCTGCTGCTGTTTCTGTTTGCTGCTGCTGTGCCACTGGAGCTGAGATAATGCACATGCATGATCTACCCTCCCTCCCTTTTGCCTCCTCTGTTTCGCTTTCTCCCTATCTCTCTCACTCTGCTTGTCTGTCCTGTGCACACAGTAACACACAGCACACACTCTCTGTCAGAAACAGACACATATATTCTGGAATCTCAATGAGAAGATCTTCCAAGCCCTTCCTAGACCCCTTGGCTTCAGCTCTGTGTGGGCAGCTGTAAGTTTCTGTATATTTGAGTGATAATGTGACGCCTGTTCCTGCTGCTAGGAGGAGGTGGCGTATCATGGAGCCAGGATGATGAGGTCACACCATAACAAACTAAATTGCTACCTGTTTAAGAAGTGACTGAGAATGAATCCTGAGAACAATTAACATAAGCTCATAATATATTAACATCTGTAGATGTATGTAGAGATGGGAACAATCTGATCAAATATTGGTATCGGACCTTTTTCGATTTGATGTCCTTTTTGGATCGGATGTCCGGTTGAGGCCATCAATCTGTCCACTAACTGGGTTAGTGGACATTGTGACCCTACAAGGACAACAGGGTAACCAAAATGGATGGATGGATGGATGGATGGATGGATGGATGGATGGATGGATGGATGGATGGATGGATGGATGGATGGATGGATGGATGGATGGATGGATGGATGGATGTCACCATTCTGCACAATATCTAACTTGCAAACATACTGTAGTTATGTCCTGTTGAATAATTAAGACCATTCACAGCAGAAACACTTTTTAGAAATTGGATTTTGTAAGTGGCTATAGGAGCTTTTTTTGGCCATTTTTCCAATATTTGTACCTCCATTTAAGCTAAAAAAGCAGGAGCCTTTTTAAGCTACTAGAAGTCCATTGTGCCCCCACCCTCTTCTTAGTCTCAGCAATCTATATACAGATTTAGCAACTCTGTAGCAAAATGTTAATAAGTTCTAGATCAATAAATATCAGCAATCAGCTGGATACCTTAAATTTGAAAATCCTAATAAAATTTCAACCCACAAATCTTGGATTGGAGCATTTCCAGATGCGTGCATGTTTGTTCACAAACAGAAAAGCTGTGAGACTGTGTCTTTCAAAAATTCACAGACATAAAGTCACACCGTCAAAGGCAAAGAGAAATTAATTTCACACCAGCACACATCTATGCAGTTAGCTAGCCACACATCACACAGAATCCCAGGGGGAGGAACATCTCAATGTGAGTTAGCCGTGCAGAAAAAATATTTTTATTCAGTCCCTTTCTTGAAAGCTCCAGCGATTACAAGTGAAAAACTACATAATGATGAACCTTCAAGGTTAGTAAGCTGCCTCTTTCACAGTCAGAGCATCAGATCACTATCTCAATTTCTTTTTGACATTTATCCGCAGCTGTAACTTAATACTGTACCATTGTACAAAACATAGACTCTGAGCTTCAAAGCAAAAAAACACAGAGGAAATAATGCACCGTTAACCTAATTAAGTGACATACTCTATCTCTCAATCATGACCAATTAATGAAAAAAAATGTATAAAGGTATACTTTGTTCTGAAAAAACTGTTACATTTCAATGTAATTCATATATTTAGTTTTGAACTTTTATCAAATCAGACTTTGGGTCCAGTCAAACTGAATTATGAAATAAATTGCGAACTGTAAAACCCTTTGAAACACAACAGTCCTCATTTCACCCACTAAATATTGCAGAACTCCTTGTCCAGAGGAAAAGCTGATACTAAAACAACTATCATTCGCCCACATCACTTAAAATAGCAGATTTGGACTCAAACAGCTATTATTCATTTCTATCCTTCAAAAACATGCATGCTCAATTAGAAAAAATTTACAAAACATAATTGTGACCTAAAAATTACATTTAAAATCTTCTACTCACAGACTACACATTTGTCTATTTTAATTGATTCTATGTTAAATAAATCTGGAGACTGAAGAGCGAATGTCAACACAAGACATTGAGTTGAGAGAATTGTTTTTTGTATGTCATATAACTAACTACAACTAAGTTATCTCTGCTTTTGTACATTTAAACTGAATACATGAGGCTACAAGAACAACTAAACTATAAATATGGTATACTATAATTATAATAAACAGCACAGATAATTAAACAAAATTAGTTGAGTGATTTCTTGTTTTAACTCTAAGGATATTTTTTGCCATGGCAAAAGAATTCATGCCTCTTCAAGTTGTCACATTTTTTAATGTTACAACCAAAAACTATATATATTTTTTGATTTTATCAAAACAAAGTAGCAAATAATTGGCAAGTTAAAAGAAAATGACGAATGATATACAAATGAAACATTTACAAATAAATATCAGAAAAGTATGCATATGTTTTCACCATTCTTCAGTCTGATATCCTCCAATAAGATACAGTGCAGAGGTCACCTACATCAGTAAGTATTGTGCCCCAGTGTTTAATTTAATGATTGTATAAATGTGGCTTTTCTGTGAGAGCCTCAAAGGTTTGTTAGAGAGCATTGATAGACAAACAGTATCACAAAGACAACAAACTCACTAGACAAGTCAGGGATTAAGTGATGTGTAATTATAAAGAAGGGTTAGGTTTTAAAACAATATTCTAATCTTTAAGCAGCTAACAGAACACTGTTCAATCTATTATTAAAAAAATAAAGAATTATAGCACAACTACAAACCTTAAAAAATATGATTGTCCATTTAAACTGACAGGAAGGGCAAAGAGAGCAATACTCAAAGAAAGCAAGAAGGCCCATGGAAACTCTGGGGCAGCTGTAGAGATTCACAGTTCATGTGGGAGAATACAGTATATCGACAGGACAACTACTAGTTGTAAACCCCAGAAATCTGATCATTAGGGAGTGTCAAGAAGAAAGATATTGTTAAAGAAAACCATAAAAAGTCTTCTTTGCAGTTTCACACAATTCATTTAGGGAACACAGTAACCATGGAAGAAGGTGATCTGGTCAGATATGACCAATATTAAACTTTGTGCCCTATATGCAAGGCTATATTTGGAGGAAAACTAAGATTATGATATATAGTAGTGGCAGGACCATGCTATTGGGTTGCTTTTTTAACCAGAGCTATGATTGAATGGTTTACATCAGTGGTGTTCAGAGTCAGTCCTCAATGTCCCACATCTTTTAGATTTTTCCCTGCTTTGAAACATCTAAATGAAATACATGACTAATTAATGATCCTCTACAGAGGTAAAACAAGTCCAGAGCTAAATCAAATTAAGAATCTGAAGAAGCACATGATGTTTACAAACACTCTGCATCCAGTTTGACTGAGCTTATACTATTTTGCCATAATATGCAGAATTTTCCATCTCTAGATGTGCAAAGTTGGAAAATGTATCCCTGCGAAATACATTGTACAAGATCAGTTTACAGATTGTGATTGTGACATAAAACATGAAAAAGTTCAAGGGGTATAAATATTTTTTCTAAAGCTCTGTAACAACAAAATATCAGTAGGAGTATGAAGATAAGCTGATGAATTTATAACCAAGACATCCATTATATCTTTGTCTATCTGTTTTTGCTGTTGGACATCAATAAACATTAAATGTAGTCCTCCTGAATTAGTTTTTGTCCAAAGGCCTGCTATGATTTTCTTCTTTTTTAAATACAGTAAAAATAAAATCAGCCTGTTTAAAATCATTGTTAAACAAAATGTGATTCTGAGCTGCACTTAGAACATTGTCAGAAATAATTTGTTTTAAAATGTAGGGGGTAAAAGTATTAATTCTGAAATCTCCCATTCTCTGTACATTTTACCAAAATCTCAACAACAATAATACAACACAAAGACCTACCAGCATATTAAAATGAATCCTGAAAGAAAGCACAATTAAACACTCCCTAGAAATCAAGTCTATCTGTTCCATCTTAAAAAGTCAATTGTAGGAACATATGACTTTACGTATAGTAAAAAGCTATTAAATAGTGTAAACTCTTCAATTATTTTCAAAGTCAAGGACACCATCTGCCTGCTCTACGCAAAACAGATGTGGTGCAAGATGTCAGGGTGGTTTGGTAAACCACATTATCATCCAATGTCTGCCTCCCCAGTGAATGTACCATTATGCCCGGATAGATATTCCTGGAACATGCACAGGTAGATGAGCTCTGCTTGCATCATAAGCCGTACGTATTACTTCAAAGAAATTGATTAAAAATACACCATTATTACTATATGCATGCTTTGCCACTACTGAAAGATATTTTGAAATGTGTTCCACTTTCAAATTCTCAGAAAGCATTATGATTATGTTTATTTTGCGCATCACTTACTGGGTTACACTTTGGAATGTTCTGATAATGTGTAAAATGCATAAAACATGAATGGAGTCCCCCTCCAACCTCAGCCACAACTGCATGATCCTAGTAAGATTACTGACTAAATCCTTCATGAGACGATGAAAAACAGACCTGTCAAAAGCACGTGATGTTCCATGCTTTGTTAGGTAAGGAGTAACAAGAAGTCACAGCTCTGCAGGTAACATCGTAGGAAAAAAACACCAACACCAAAGTGTTTATACAAAAGTATTCACCAAAACTCATAAAGTACTGCTATGTGCCCAGATCATCCATGATTTAATTATTCCAGCCCATTAGGTGTACATTTTATGATCTTATGAAGCATCTTAATCGAGTGGTATACATATAAAAAAGGAATGCTGTCATCTGCACACTAAAGAGGAAGCAATATTTATGAGATGTCTTAAATTATGTGAGAACAAACAGGCAATGGTAGCTTCTGGATCAATAGCAGCAACACATCCTGGCGTAATAAAGGCCATACCTCAGCACAAATCCTTACTGTTATAAAAAAGAAATAAATGATTAAAACTAAAAAGGCATCTGGGTAGGCTCGCTTTTGACACTATCGTTCTCTGTGATAACAGATAATAAATGTTAACTTACAACAAATATCTTTAAATAATTAAAAACATCAAATCACATTTAGTAATCTCCATTCTTACCCGTGAAACCTCCTTGTTCTATGCGCTCGCCAGTTTTCAGGCAATAAAACTAGTTGCTAGAATCAATGGCAAACAGATTCTTGGTCTTTTCCAACTCTTTCTTGTCCCACGTCCCTCCTACATGTTTGTCTTCAGCAGAGAGGAAAGGGGCACCTTCCTCTTTAAAAGGAAACTCCTTTTAGTTTCCTTCCTCTGCACTGGAAAAACAATAGCATTCAAAGAACCAGGAACTCTGGAAACACATCCTGTGTTCTAGGCAAAAACACTGCTTTCAAAAGAATTGCCCTCCAAACACTATTGTAAGCCGAACTTAAAATTGCTGCTTGACAGAACCACTGGAAATTAAACCAGGGTGTGCACCTTTTTCAAAAAAGGTGTGAATTATTATACAGTTAAAAGTGAAAGGATCATAACAGCTAAAAGGATTATTGCAAAGAATCAAACACTGAAATTATTTTTGATGGCTTATTAATAAGCAACCACTTCTGACCTCTTCCAGTGGTGGTGTTAACATTCTCCTAGACTCTGTCCGATTTGACTGCCAATCTGATAAAAATGGGATGAAAATGATTATTCTTAGTTTCGTAGTAGGTGAACAATAAGTCTGAATGAAGCAGCTATAGACAATTTAATATTGCTGTTCTTTCCGAGGACAGAAAAACATAAGAAAAAATAAATAAAAGACATAAAATAAAGCAAATAATAGCAATAATAAGGATCGCTGTCTGGTGCCCTTTTTATATGATCTTTATTAAAAATAAAAAATTCAGAAAACGTAAACAACTCCACCCTTTGTACCCCGTATGGCCTCATTCTGATTAATCTCCCACAGCTGTCAATTAAATGTGCTGAAAAGGAAAACTGAACCCACCTAATGATCTGCAAACACTCAGCTTTTTTGTAGGTAAAGAATTAGGTAAAGAAATGTTTAAATGCATTTGCAGAGTAGCCGAGAGTGATTGCTAAACTTTCTAACATGTTCCTTAAGTGACAGTTAAGCTACATAACATTAGCTTTTGAGAGTCTTGTTTTCCACCTGAAACCGCTGTAAACTGATGTTAGAACAGCCTTATATGAGAATACCTGCTTAATGGTTGTTGGGCAGTATTTCCTCTGTGAATAGGCCAAGGAGAGGCCATAACAGGTTGAAAATAAACCAATACTTGTTCTTAAGAAACTCATAAATATTTTTACTCCATATCAGGCCTATTATTATTTATAGTTTGCATCCTCTTGTTGCCCATAAAGCCAAACCTTTATTAATTTAGCTGTTAATTCATGTGTGAACAGAAAGTGAGCATTTGCTTAGTTTTTCTGTTAGTTCATTTTATTTATTTGGTCCTTAAACAAAGAACTAATTCTATAACTGGAAAAAGTGAGAGCACTATATGTTATGATTTGGGGTTGTTTGGTTTCTGGTTTTTTTTCATATATGCTTCTCACAGTTTTTGAATCATGTTTCTGTTTCTTTTCCTGGTCATGCTTTAGTTTTTGTATTCATGTTTTGCTAAGTTGTGTTCTTGGATTGGGCTTCTGGTTATGCTTTGGTTTCATGTTTTTCTAATTAAATTTCTATTTGTTTGTATCCTTGAAGTTGTGTTTTACCCTTGTCACGTTGTGTTCTGTCTGTTAATTATCTTTATTCGGTTCACCTGCTCCAAGGTAATCTGGCTCCTTGCTCCACCTGGTTCACACTCCATATATACACACCTGTTCTGTTTATTCCTGGTGGAAACATTTCCAAATCATGCTCATGTCTAGTTCTCTCAATCATACGCATGTCTTGTTTTTTCAGATCATGCCATGCCTGTCTCACCTGCCTGTTTCTGTTTTGTTCCTGCCTCCTCCGTGAGTGAGTTTTTGTTTTTTATTCATTAAATCTTTTTTTCACTTACCGTCATGCTGCCTGCTAGTCTGCATTCTGGGGTCCTCCATTTTGCAAGCCTTCACACTATATCCCCGTTTTAAATGATTGTAAAGGACAAAATGCTTAAGATTACACTTTTTACCTTCCCTGTCATCTGCTGTCATATTAAATATATTTGACAAAATAAACTGATTGCCACATTTGGATTCTTAACAGAATGGGATAAAAAAAACTTTGAAAGAAATGGTTAAAATAAATTTTATTTAATTTTACTTTAAATATTCTTTAGAACATTATCGACATATTAAATTATTAGCCCAAGCCTTTATTGCTGGTGAGGAATAGAGCAGCTCCAAATGTTCTTTGGCGAGAACATTCCCCCCTTCATGTCATGTTATTTGTACTTTTTGGATATAGTAGCTACATTGTGCCAATCTGATTAATGTTTTACGTCGAGTGTCGGATTTTCTTAGGTTTGCTTAATTAAAACAAAGCACAGGTGCCTCATAATGCTACTGTAGATACTGTAGCTGCTGTGTAGCTATAGTAAGTGTTGTTTTATTTTGTACATTTATTATCTCAACTAAATAATTTGCTATGTTTAACATCAGGTAGTCTGTCTGGTGCAGCTGCATGTTTTGCAACAGGTAAATCTAATCTACAACCGACCTGGGCAGATGTACTGAGGAACAACATCTTAACATCTGTCTATACACGGAGGTTGTGATCTATAAAAAACTAACAGTTTGACAGGAGAATGTGCTTCACGCAAACTCTGACCCATACATCAATCATTTTGGAGACAAGAAACTGGTGATGCAGATGTCGAGGTGGGGATTAAAACCACACTGCATCATGATACCTCTCAGAAATTCAATTTCACTCCATATCGAACTTTAATCAAAGTTTGACTTTATTATAAGCATTCAAAACTGCAGTGTTATTTCTGCTTGCACTGGTGAGCCATAACTAGGGACTCGTACTCGTACTCGTCGTCTTCTGCTTATCCGTTACCGGGTCGCGGGGGCAGCAGACTCAGCAGAGACGCCCAGACGTCCCTCTCTCCAGACACCTCCTCCAGCTCCTCCATGGGGAGCCCAAGGCGTTCCCAGGCCAGCCGAGAGACATAGTCCCTCCAGCGTGTCGTGGGCCGTCCCCTGGGCCTCCTCCCGGTGGGACGTGCCTGGAACACCTCCCGAGGAAGGCGTCCAGGAGGCATCCGGTATAGATGCCCGAGCCACCTCAACTGGCTTCTCTCGATGTGGAGGAGCAGCGGCTCTACTCCGAGCCCCTCCCAGATGGCCGTGCTCCTCACCCTATCTCTAAGGGAGTGCCCGGCCACCCTACGGAGGAAGCTCATTTCAGCCGCTTGTATCCGGGATCTCGTTCTTTTGGTCATGATCCAAAGTTCATGGACATAGGTGAGGGTAGGAACGTAGACCGACCGGTAAATTGAGAGCTTTGCTTTTCGGCTCAGCTCTCTCTTCACCACAACAGACCGGCACAGTGCCCCCATTACTGTGGCAGCCGCACCGATCCGTCTGTCGATTTCCCGCTCCATTCTTCCCTCACTCGTGAACAAGACCCCGAGATACTTAAACTCCTCCACTTGAGGCAGGAACTCCCCTCCAACCTGAAGAGGACAAGCCACCCTTTTCCGGTCGAGTACCATGGCCTCGGACTTGGAGGAGCTGATCTTCATCCCAGCCGCTTCACACTCGGCTGCGAACCGCCACAGCGCATGCTGTAGGTCTTGGCTAGAGGGGGCCAGCAGGACCACGTCATCTGCAAAAAGAAGAGGCGAAATCCACTGGTCGCCAAACCAGACCCCCTCCGGCCCTTGGCTGCGTCTAGAAATCCTGTCCATAAAAGTTATGAACAGGACCGGTGACAAAAGGGCAGCCCTGCTGGAGTCCAACATGCACGGGGAACAGGTCCGACTTAGTGCCGGCAATGCGGACCAAACTCCTACTCCGCTCGTACAGGGACCGGATGGCCCCTAATAAAGGGCCCCCGATTCCATACTCCTGGAGCACCCCCCACAGGGCATCACGAGGGACACAGTCGAATGCCTTCTCCAGGTCCACAAAACACATGTGAACCGGTTGGGCAAACTCCCATGAACCCTCGAGCACCCTGTAGAGGGTATAGAGCTGGTCCAGTGTTCCACGGCCGGGACAAAAACCACACTGCTCCTCCTGAAGCCGAGGTTCGACTATCGGTCGGACTCTCCTCTCCAATACCCTGGCGTAGGCCTTACCAGGGAGGCTGAGGAGTGTGATCCCCCTGTAGTTGGAACACCACCCCAGTCTTTCAGTTTGAATTTTCGTCGAAACTCCATTTCAAAATGCTGTGCAGAAATATTTATGATGCAATATGCACGGCTGCGGCGGAATACTTCTAATCTGTGGAAGCACCTGCAGTGTTTCACCTACCACTATTCAAGGGGGGCACCCCGCCCTACCAACCAGACCGCCGTGCCCCCAAGAGGATCACAGCATGTAGTAATAGTTTAACAGTTAATGTCATTCGTTTTATTGGATCACGTCGTGAAGGATTTCTGTCCCTGTGTTGTCACTACTCTTCTTTCTATGGCCAAACATGGCAAAAGCTGGACGAAAACACACTCATCATACTCTGTGTCACCAACGGTGACACTGACACACTGAGTTAGGTGCACTCGAACGGAGGTGAACACATGCTCCTGACAGCGGACAGAAAGCCATGCCGCTAAAACCTAGAAAGCACGCAAGTATATCTGTGGTTTTAAAAAGCGGCAAATTTAGTTTTGATGGCAGCACTTCATCTCCTGCGAGCTAACTCTCCTACTCTTGGTACATATGGCGAAGATAGAAGTAAACAAAATAGACCAAGTGATTCATGCCCTGACTCTGACACACAGCTAAAGTCCAGTCTCCACCAAATAAAAGTTTTTTACCTAGTTTCAAACCATTAAAATGAATTTAATGGTTTGAAACTGAATTCCTTGGCTTTTAAACTGAATTTGTTTGCTTTGAAAATTGCTTTGCTATGTATTGAAAATTCCATTTGATAACTTTCATTTTCTATTCCAAAATTCAATTCCAGTTCCAAAATTCAGTTTTTTGTGTCACACATCAAAGTCCTTGAAACCACAGATTAATCAAACACAGAATTACTGATTCACGGATGTCATTCACTATTGCTGTGTCCAAATTCAGATGCGACTTTTATGGCCATACAGTGAAGTAAAAACGAATGCTGTCAGAGAGGTGCTGATTATATTGGTTCAGACACTTTTGGTTTGTTTTACAAGCCCTGCTACTGCAACACATTGAGGGGCAGAGAAGAAAGAGTGCTTGGAGACCAGCTGCTTTACACCAGCTCTCGCCTCCGTAGTGGGATCCTATTCACGTGATAGGTAAATCTAAACATGAGGCCATTAAAGAGATTTTAGGATACATCAAAATGTCTTCTGCCACTACTTCTGCCACGTTTTAAACACTCCTTTTCAGCATTGTGGATGTACACTGAGAACATAAAAAAATTTTAACATGCCAATTTTTTTATAAAGATTTTAATTATTTTGTTGTCATTGGAGAGATGCCTTTTTCCTTTTATGTGAGAAACAAACTTCTCAGTTAAATGAAAAAATATATACATCTATACTTTCCAGGATATGAATAATTTTTGGCCCAACTGTAAGGAAGAGGATTGGTTAGTGTTATTTTATTGTGGAATCATGTCTTCTAACGCAATAAAAACAAAAGGCTCATACTCAATAGTGTGATGGGATTATAAGGTGTGATATCTTTGAAAAAACACATTTTCATGATTCTTATTTACGAAGAAATAACTTGGCAAATGTGAATGTTGCTGATTAGCTAGGGTAATTCCTAAGCTAATGTAATTTTTAGAACTTTTAATATTAAGTGAAAATAGTAATTGACATGGTCTGCGTACAACATATACTCCTAACATTATAAGCTATGAAGAGATGTCCTGATTCTGGTGTGTAGTCAGTTAACTGTAAGCAAATGTTGTATATTTCATTTATAGAAATTATTTGAAACTTCAGAATGTGTTTGTAGAATTAGTCAAGAACTAATGACATTTCAATAATAAAAACACGTTTTTGTCATACCAGAGAAGGTAACTCTAAATAGAATTAAGAAATAGTAATTGGTTTTGTTACTGAGCAACTCACAAGTGCCGTTTGAGAACACCACTTATCGGCTTTTATAACATTTGATTAAAAATGTCAAACTACACTGCAGAAGAGTAACACACACCTTTTCAAGTAGTATTTATTAACTTCATAAGGTTTCAAAATATCCAATGTTGGTGATGAGCAAGAAGGTTAAACTGAAATCAGCACAACTCTGAAGTGTAGATCAGTTTATTGACATATATATACTATGAGGTAAGTGGCATTGAAATAAACAGCAGTTGGACAAGAGACAATAATTTTGTCTTATACCAATGTTTATTTGACATTATATTTATGTTGAATTGCTTTTGTTTTTAATAGCTTATTAGGTTCATCTTAAAAAAAAAACAGTTACAAGTAAAAATAACATGAACATGCTTGTCACTATATTTTTATATGTTAATGGTCTCCATTAACCTGCCCATTGTTCTTTCATCTAGCTAAGCAAAGGGCAAATGCCAACAATAAAAAACATTTTTAAAGCCACACAAACCAGTTTGGTAGAAAGCACCCAAATGGCTTGTCTGCCTCTACTGTCCATACCTCTTCCAGCAGATGGTTCTGCTTTAGTTCAATGTTTCCTTAAAAAAATACTAGAAAGAGCATGTGGAGATTCTGTTTCTGCAGTTTTCCTTCTACTTGTCCTCATATTTTTTACCATCTCTTCATAAGAAAATGTCAAAATTCTAAAAGTGTTTCTCTATGCCACTTCCTAAAGAAAGAAATTCCTAAAGGAAGAAATTCTAAACGATTTTAATATTTATTTGTTAAATTAGAAATGCAACATGTGAGTGCTCTCTAAATAAAATAACAAAAGTTCAGAATAAATATATGTGCAACACTTCTATTCCTTTTATTATCTTAAATGTGTGAGGCCACAAAATTGTGTTTAACCTGACAAGGAACTTTAATCATAACTAGAAATTGCAGCAGTAAATAGAAACCTTTGTGTGGTGTATTTGTGTTGTGTGTCATAATCTAATAAAGTGTATGTTCTCATTCTTGTTGTTTTCATAGAAGATACACTCTGCCTAGGGATTTTGTCTTTAACTGTCTCTTTCAAGGATAATGCCAGTGAGCTATTGCTGCAGGTATTTACTCTTAATTTTCTTATCCCATTGATACTACTACTGGCTCAGTGCTTTCTTGTTTTATTGTGTTTCTTAGATGGAACTACTAATGGTATTAGTGATGTCACTAACGGTGTGTGCTGTATTCTTTCCCAAATAAACTACTCCTGGACTGGTGCTTCTGTGTTTTTTTTTTCTGTTTACTTTCTGCCCTCTAAAGCTAGCCAATCACAGCAGATGGCCACTTATACTGAGCATGGTTCTACTAGAGGTTTTTCTTGTTAATATGGAGTCCTTACTTACCACTGTAGCTACATGCTTAGAACTCTCTGTTTTATCATCTGCCTTGAGATGACATTTGCTCTGAACTGGTGCTATATTCCTAAAATTAATAAAATTTAATTGAATTGAAATCTAACCTTAATCGTAAAAAAGTTAGACCACTGATTTTACTAAACAAATATTAATTCAAAGTGAAAAAGTTTGAAAAATAACATACACCATAATTACTAGATATGTACAAAATATGAAAAACCTTAGAACTTAAAAGTTTGAGAGGGAAGAATTAAGCCATGTGTGGGTTGCTGTTTTGTTTTTAAAATCCCAGTGTGTTATGTAAAAGTACTGCATGTGCATTCTAATATATCTGCTTAGCAATTTAGTGTATGCTAAATAGTTGTGTAAAGAAATTGTAATAGCATTAAAAAATACTAATACCTCAACTGACTCTCACAGTCAATTGAGTTATTGTAAATCAAGTTTAAAAACAAGAATAAACTCTAGAAATCTGTTTATTGCATTTACTTAGCAGAATGCACACAAAAGCATGGATCCAAAATATTATGCACTCTATGAAATATAATCAATTGTATACAACTTTCTAAATGCACAGAAGTTGTTTTGACAATAGATGACACTACAAAGTGACTGCAACATGACCAAAGTTGGTGTCTATACAAAACAAAGTTTCAAAATGAAATTAAATATAGAGGATTACTTACTGTAAAGATGTAAAAATGACAGGAATAAGAAACCAGTTTAAAATACACAAAGTAAATAAATGTTTATTGTCAGTGACATAGAAATTTAGCAGATACAATTTTTCTTAAATGAAGCGACAGCAATCAGTACACACAGCATTTCAAAGAATTTCCAAAACGATTGTCGTTGCAATTATACTATGTACAAGAATGCGAATCTTCAGAATGTTGTCAAAATTATACTGCAAAAACAGAATTCTGCACTGAGTACTATTGAAGCATAGAAAAAAACATCCTTGTACTGATACAAAACTGATAACTGATTAAAATTGTGCTTGAGTGTATAAAAAGAATTTGTCTACAAAACAACTATAATGTTTTTTCTTTTCAATAGACCCTGGTTACGACTATGCAACAACCATTCAATAATAATAAAACAAAAACATTTAAAAGAATAAAGTAACTTGTAATGACCTCTGCTTTTGTGTGATGCAATAGATTAATAAATCTGGACTATGTACAAAACAATATTCATTATTAATAGTATACATTTATCTTATTTACAGTTTGAAGAATTTTTTAACAATCTGATGCACTCCAATTTCATTTTCTTTAAAAAAGTCATTTATAGTTAAACAGAGATTACCATGCATATTCTATTAAATTTAATAGAGCCATAGTTTGAAATGTATACTGCTTTAGGAGATTGTGTTTGAGTGCATATTAGAGGGTTTAAATGATCTTACTATTACTTTTTTGGTGATAGCTCAAGTCTTGGAAACCTGAAACCACCTTTTTGATCCACTGTCAATGCTTGAGGATGACGACAATCTGGATTTTTTAAGAGGTACAGAAACATTTGTACTCCCCTCTATCTCTCCTTCATTGTCGTTTTCAAGTGTCACTTCATATGAGCCCTTGGACTTAGACCCAAAACCTCCAAACGTGCCAAACTTTAATTTGCCTTTCTTACCTTTGACCTTACTTCCTCCAACATCTATTGAAATGTCACCACACTCTGCTTCTGAACAAGCTGAAGGAGAACTAATTGCAAGTGAACCCTCATCACTCGCAAAGGAAGATTGATGCTTTGATTTTTTAAATAGATCCAGTGAGGCTGACTTTTCTTTAGTTGATAAACGGACTCTAGAATCACCTTCCAGGTCTAAATTTCCACCCATCATTTCACTTGAATGTATTTTAGTAGCCTTGCCCTCTTTTCCCCTCAGACCTAATTCTGGTTCACAAAGGTCACCTGTACTACTACCTTTTGCTTTTGATTTGCCAAAAAATCTTTGCATCTTTGTTTTTGCTTTGGCTTCACCATGCTTCAGTTCTGGACTGGGAATGTCAATATTTTGTGAACTGACTTGAAGACTGAAAGAGTGAGACTCTGGATTTGTGCCACTACTGGCTGTAAGTTCTGATTTGTCTTTTTCTACATCATCTTGGCCTTCTACCTTAGGCAGAATAATACCAAACTTTGGCAAATTTTTTGGAAAAGGTACTGTACCCTCTGGATATTGAAGGCCTCCAGTTTTTTGCGCTGAAATACTTGCACTAAGTTCTGGACCACCTTTTACTTTAACATCAGGGCCTTCCACACAAACCTGTGAAATGTCTGTATCATGTGATTTCAATCCCTCAGCTAAAGATCTATCACCTTTTAGTTTTGGGGATTTAATATCTAACTCTACACCCGGAAAATGAAGTTTACCAAAAAGAGGCTTCTTAGCTTTTGTCCCTTTGACATCAATATTGGTTGTGTCAACACCTAGGTCTACATCTGGTGTTTTAATATCAGCTTCTGGTTTCCTAGCTTTTCCTGTCACTCTAATGTCTTTAATGTCTACTGATGGAATTTTTATTTTAGAAATTTCAAAGCCACCCTTGGGCCCTTCCAGATTAACCTCTGGACCTTTGATATCAGCTTCACATGTTGTTATTTTTCCTTTGATCTTTGAAACATCCATGTCACTTTCAAGTTTGGAGCCTTTTAGATTTAAATCTGCATTTGGCATTGAAATGTTGGGGCCTGATAAACTTGGCATCTTAAATGTGGGTCCTTGAATTTTACCACTTGGACTCTCAATTTCAATGTCTGCTCCTCTGATGTCCGTTTTTGGAAGTTTCATTTTGGGATTTTTAAGATTTGCCGATGGACATTCAATATCAAGTCCACCAACTTCAGTGTCCATTTTGTGGGTTACTGTGTCAGTGTTGGCATTTGGAATGGTTATGGTATCGTTTGAACTTTCCAGCTGTGGAAGTTTGATGCCAAAAGATGGAATTTTGATTTTGGGCATTTCAAATCCAACCTTGGGTCCCTCAACCTCAACCTTTGGTCCTTTAAAGTCAGCTTCATGAACAGACAGATCCTTAGCAAATTTCATTTTTGGACCTTTGAGGTTTAGGTCTACATCTGGCATTGGTTCTCCCTCCATCTTTGGAACTGAAACATCTAAATCCCCTTTAAGGTTTGGACCTTTTACATTTAAATCCACATCTGGCATTGATATTTTTGGTCCTGAAACAGCTGACACCTTCATTTTTGGTCCTTTAACTTTTCCACTATGAATGTCAAGTTCTGGTCCTGCTGTGCTGATATCTGATGTTTTTATTTCAATACCAGGTTTTGGAAGATCAGCTTCAGGCATGTCAACCTTTGGACCTTTCAGGCCAAATTTTGGCATCTTGAATTTGGAACCTTTGGGCTTTGAACCTGTCAAACCTATGTCATGGTCAAGGCCCTCACAGCTACCAGACATTCCTTTTATGTTGACATCTCCATGTTCCAGTTTGATATCAGTTTCTGAGGTCTTTATCTTTAGACTCCTGAATCCAACCTTTGGCATTTTAAATTTAGGTTTTTTTGTGCTGAGTTCCGGAAAATCTGTTTTGACATATGGTTCCTTCAGTTTAGCTTTTGGAAATTGACCCTCTCCTTTAAAATCCCCTTTGAATTTTGAATCCTTCAGATTTATGTCAACATCTGGCAGTACTATGTTGGACCCAGGTATTGTTGGGAACTTCAGATTTTCACTGCTTTGTCTTAAATTAGTGTCAAGCTTTGGATCCTCAGTTTGAAATGATAGAGATGTGATGCCAGACTTTGGCCCTTCAATGTCAACTTTTGGACCTTTGATGTCAATATCAGGTGGTTTGATGTCTCCTTTTATTTTTGGAGTTGAAAGATCAAAGTCACCTTTGAGTTTTGGGCCTTTCAAATTGAAATTCACATTTGGCATGGATATTTGTGGTCCAGATATACTGGGCATGTTGAAATTGGGTCCTTTCAATTTCGCATTTGGTCCCTTAATGTCAATATCTGCTCCTTCAATGTCAACATCAGGTGCTTTCATATCAATGTCTGCCTTGGGGATATCGACATCGACATCTGGACCTTCTAATTTGGGGCCTTTCAAGCCAAACGAAGGCATCTTGAATTTAGGCATTTTCAGCCCACCTTTGTGTCCCTCAATGTCAACATCTATGCCTTCAATGTTCATGTCTGGACCTTTTATATCTCCTTGGATCATTGGCAGTGTAACATCCATATCACCCTCAATTTTAGGGTCATTTAGATTAAGATCAACATCAGGATCACCAATCTTTGGACCTTTCACATTTACTGATGGCATTTTGAATTTGGGCATCTCAAATCCTCCCTTTGGTCCTTCAATATCAACCTCGGGACCTTTGAGGTCGATTTCAGGTGGTTTGATGTCTCCTTTTATTTTTGGTGTTGAAAGATCCATGTCACCTTTGAGTTTTGGGCCTTTCAAGTTGAAATCCACATCTGGCATGGATATTTTGGGTCCAGATATGCTGGGCATGTTGAATTTGGGTCCTTTCAGTTTTGCATTTGGTCCCTTGATATCAAAATCCGCTCCTTCAATGTCTACATCAGGTGCCTTTACATCAATGTCTGCTTTAGGGAGATCGATATCTACATCTGGACCTTCTAATTTGGGGCCTTTCATGCTAAATGATGGCATCTTAAATTTAGGCATTTTCAGCCCACCTTGGTGACCCTCAATGTCAATATTTGGGCCTTCAATGTCCACCTCAGGACCTTTTAGATCTCCTTTCATCTTTGGCAGTGCAACATCCACATCCCCTTTAACTTTAGGACCTTTCAGATTAATGTCAAAATCTGGAACATCAACCTTTGGACCTTTCAAATTTACTGATGGCATTTTGAATTTGGGCATTTCAAATCCTCCCCTTGGTCCTTCAATATCAACCTCTGGACCTTTGATGTCAATTTCAGGGGTTTTAATGTCTCCTTTTATCTTTGGAGTTGAAAGATCCATGTCACCTTTGAGTTTTGGGCCTTTCAAGTTGAAATCCACATCTGGCATGGATATTTTGGGTCCAGATATGCTGGGCATGTTGAATTTGGGTCCTTTCAGTTTTGCATTTGGTCCCTTGATATCAAAATCCGCTCCTTCAATGTCTACATCAGGTGCCTTTACATCAATGTCTGCTTTAGGGAGATCGATATCTACATCTGGACCTTCTAATTTGGGGCCTTTCATGCTAAATGATGGCATCTTAAATTTAGGCATTTTCAGCCCACCTTGGTGACCCTCAATGTCAATATTTGGGCCTTCAATGTCCACCTCAGGACCTTTTAGATCTCCTTTCATCTTTGGCAGTGCAACATCCACATCCCCTTTAACTTTAGGACCTTTCAGATTAATGTCAAAATCTGGAACATCAACCTTTGGACCTTTCAAATTTACTGATGGCATGTTGAATTTGGGTCCTTTCAGTTTTGCATTAGGCACCTTGATATCAAAATCGGCTCCTTCAATGTCAACATCAGGTGCCTTTACATCAATGTCTGCCTTAGGGAGATTGATATCGACATCTGGACCTTCTACTTTGGGGCTTTTCATGCCAAATGACGGCATCTTAAATTTAGGCATTTTCAGTGCACCTTTATGTCCCTCAATATTAACATCTGGGCCTTCAATGTCCACCTCAGGACCTTTTAGATCTCCTTTCATCTTTGGCAGTGCAACATCCACATCCCCTTTAACTTTAGGACCTTTCAGATTAATGTCAACATCTGGAACATCAATCTTTGGACCTTTCAAATTTACTGATGGCATTTTGAATTTGGGCATTTCAAATCCTCCCTTTGGTCCTTCAATATCAACCTCTGGACCTTTGATGTCAATTTCAGGGGTTTTAATGTCTCCTTTTATCTTTGGAGTTGAAATATCCATGTCACCTTTGAGTTTTGGGCCTTTCAAGTTGAAATCCACATCTGGCATGGATATTTTGGGACCAGACATGCTGGGCATGTTGAATTTGGGTCCTTTCAGTTTCGCATTTGGTCCCTTAATATCAATATCTGCTCCTTCAATGTCAACATCAGGTGCGTTCATATCAATGTCTGCCTTGGGGATATCGATATCAACATCTGGACCTTCTACTTTGGGGCCTTTTAAGCCAAATGAAGGCATCTTAAATTTAGGCATTTTCAGCCCACCTTTGTGTCCGTCAATGTCAACATCTGGGCCTTCAATGGTCATGTCTGGACCTTTTATATCTCCTTGAATCTTTGGCAGTGTAACATCCACATCACCCTCAGTTTTAGGGCCTTTTAGATTAAGATCAACATCAGGACCACCAATCTTTGGACCTTTCAAATTTACTGATGGCATTTTGAATTTGGGCATTTCAAATCCTCCCTTTGGTCCTTCAATATCAACCTCTGGACCTTTGATGTCAATTTCAGGTGACTTGATGTCTCCTTTTATTTTTGGAGTTGAAAGATCCATGTCACCTTTGAGTTTTGGGCCTTTCAAGTTGAAATCCACATCTGGCATGGATATTTTGGGTCCAGATATGCTGGGCATGTTGAATTTGGGTCCTTTCAGTTTTGCATTTGTTCCCTTGATATCAAAATCCGCTCCGTCAATGTCTACATCAGGTGCCTTTACATCAATGTCTGCCTTAGGGAGATCGATATCGACATCTGGACCTTCTACTTTGGGGCCTTTCATGCTAAATGATGGCATCTTAAATTTAGGCATTTTCATCCCACCTTTGTGACCCTCAATGTCAATATTTGGGCCTTCAATGTCCACCTCAGGACCTTTTAGATCTCCTTTAATCTTTGGCAATGTAACATCCCCTTCAATTTTAGGGCCTTTTAGATTAAGATCAACATCAGGACCACCAATATTTGGACCTTTCAAATTAACTGATGGCATTTTGAATTTGGGCATCTCAAATCCTCCCTTTGGTCCTTCAATATCAACGTCTGGACATTTGATGTCAATTTCAGGTGACTTCATGTCTCCTTTTATTTTTGGGGTTGAAAGATCCATGTCACCTTTGAGTTTTGGGCCTTTCAAGTTGAAATCCACATCTGGCATGGATATTTTGGGTCCAGATATGCTGGGCATGTTGAATTTGGGTCCTTTCAGTTTTGCATTTGGTCCCTTGATATCAAAATCTGCTCCTTCAATGTCCACCTCAGGACCTTTTATATCTCCTTTTATCTTTGGGAGTGCAACATCCACATCCCCTTGAACTTCAGGACCTTTCAGATTAATGTCAAAATCCGGAACATCAACCTTTGGACCTTTCAATCTTAGAGACGGCATTTTGATTTTGGGCATTTCAAATCCTCCCTTTGGTCCTTCAGTATCAATGTTTGGAGTTTTGATGTCAATTTCAGGTGATTTGATGTTGCCGTCTATGTTTGGAGTTGAAATATCAGCATCACCTTTCAATTTTGGGCTTTTCAAGTTAACATCCAAGTCTGGTACAGAGACCTTAGGACTTGTAATTTTTGGCTTCCTGAATTTTATCCCTTTGACTTTCAAGCTTGATCCCCCAAAAGAAACATCTTTCCCTTTAATGTTAATATCATCAGCTTTTACATCCATATTTGCTTTAGGGAGGTTGACATCCACATCAGGAACTTCTGCTTTTGATCCTTTAAATCCAAATGATGGCATCCTGAATTTAGGCAGTTTGAACCCACCTTTGTGGCCCTCAATGTGAACATTTGGGGCTTCAATGTCCACCTCAGGACCTTTTAGATCTCCTTTCATCATTGGCAGTGCCACATCCACATCCCCTTTAACTTTAGGACCTGTCAGATTAATGTCAACATCTGGAACATCAACCTTTGGACCTTTCAAACTTAGAGATGGCATTTTCATTTTAGGCATTTCAAATCCTCCCTTTGGTCCTTCAATATCAACCTCTGGACCTTTGATGTCAATTTCAGGTGATTTGATGTCTCCTTTTATGTTTGGAGTTGAAAGATCCATGTCACCTTTGAGTTTTGGGCTTTTCAAGTTGAAATCCACATCTGGCATGGATATTTTGGGTCCAGATATGCTGGGCATGTTGAATTTGGGTCCTTTCAGTTTTGCATTTGGTCCCTTGATATCAAAATCCGCTCCTTCAATGTCTACATCAGGTGCCTTTACATCAATGTCTGCTTTAGGGAGATCGATATCTACATCTGGACCTTCTAATTTGGGGCCTTTCATGCTAAATGATGGCATCTTAAATTTAGGCATTTTCAGCCCACCTTGGAGACCCTCAATGTCAATATTTGGGCCTTCAATGTCCACCTCAGGACCTTTTAGATCTCCTTTAATCTTTGGCAATGTAACATCCCCTTCAATTTTAGGGCCTTTTAGATTAAGGTCCACATCAGGACCACCAATATTTGGACCTTTCAAATTAACTGATGGCATTTTGAATTTGGGCATTTCAAATCCTCCCTTTGGTCCTTCAATATCAATCTCTGGACCTTTGATGTCAATTTCAGGTGACTTTATGTCTCCTTTTATTTTTGGGGTTGAAATATCCATGTCACCTTTGAGTTTTGGACTTTTCAAGTTGAAATCCACATCTGGCATGGATATTTTGGGTCCAGATATGCTGGGCATGTTGAATTTGGGTCCTTTCAGTTTTGCATTTGGTCCCTTGATATCAAAATCCGCTCCTTCAATGTCTACATCAGGTGCCTTTACATCAATGTCTGCCTTAGGGAGATCGATATCGACATCTGGACCTTCTACTTTGGGGCCTTTCATGCTAAATGATGGCATCTTAAATTTAGGCATTTTCATCCTACCTTTGTGACCCTCAATGTCAATATTTGGGCCTTCAATGTCCACCTCAGGACCTTTTAGATCTCCTTTAATCTTTGGCAATGTAACATCCCCTTCGATTTTAGGTCCTTTTAGATTAAAATCAACATCAGGACCACCAATATTTGGACCTTTCAAATTTACTGATGGCATTTTGAATTTGGGCATTTCAAATCCTCCCTTTGGTCCTGCAATATCAAACTCTGGACCTTTGATGTCAATTTCAGGTGATTTGATGTCTCCTTTAATTTTTGGGGTTGAAAGATCCATGTCACCTTTGAGTTTTGGGCCTTTCAAGTTGAAATCCACATCTGGCATGGATATTTTGGGTCCAGATATGCTGGGCATGTTGAATTTGGGTCCTTTCAGTTTTGCATTTGGTCCCTTGATATCAAAATCCGCTCCTTCAATGTCTACATCAGGTGCCTTTACATCAATGTCTGCCTTAGGGAGATCGATATCGACATCTGGACCTTCTACTTTGGGGCCTTTCATGCTAAATGATGGCATCTTAAATTTAGGCATTTTCATCCTACCTTTGTGACCCTCAATGTCAATATTTGGGCCTTCAATGTCCACCTCAGGACCTTTTAGATCTCCTTTAATCTTTGGCAATGTAACATCCCCTTCGATTTTAGGTCCTTTTAGATTAAAATCAACATCAGGACCACCAATATTTGGACCTTTCAAATTAACTGATGGCATTTTGAATTTGGGCATTTCAAATCCTCCCTTTGGTCCTGCAATATCAAACTCTGGACCTTTGATGTCAATTTCAGGTGATTTGATGTCTCCTTTAATTTTTGGGGATGAAAGATCCATGTCACCTTTGAGTTTTGGGCCTTTCAAGTTGAAATCCACATCTGGCATGGATATTTTGGGTCCAGATATGCTGGGCATGTTGAATTTGGGTCCTTTCAGTTTTGCATTTGGTCCCTTGATATCAAAATCTGCTCCTTCAATGTCTACATCAAGTGCCTTTACATCAATGTCTGCCTTAGGGAGATCGATATCGACATCTGGACCTTCTACTTTGGGGCCTTTCATGCTAAATGATGGCATCTTAAATTTAGGCATTTTCATCCTACCTTTGTGACCCTCAATGTCAATATTTGGGCCTTCAATGTCCACCTCAGGACCTTTTAGATCTCCTTTAATCTTTGGCAATGTAACATCCCCTTCGATTTTAGGTCCTTTTAGATTAAAATCAACATCAGGACCACCAATATTTGGACCTTTCAAATTAACTGATGGCATTTTGAATTTGGGCATTTCAAATCCTCCCTTTGGTCCTGCAATATCAAACTCTGGACCTTTGATGTCAATTTCAGGTGATTTGATGTCTCCTTTAATTTTTGGGGTTGAAAGATTCATGTCACCTTTGAGTTTTGGGCCTTTCAAGTTGAAATCCACATCTGGCATGGATATTTTGGGTCCATGTATGCTGGGCATGTTGAATTTGGGTCCTTTCAGTTTTGCATTTGGTCCCTTGATATCAAAATCCGCTCCTTCAATGTCTACATCAGGTGCCTTTACATCAATGTCTGCCTTAGGGAGATCGATATTGACATCTGGACCTTCTACTTTGGGGCCTTTCATGCCAAACGATGGCATCTTAAATTTAGGCATTTTCAGCCCACCTTTGTGACCCTCAATGTCAACATCTGGGCCTTCAATGTCCACCTCAGGTCCTTTAAGATCTCCTTTAATCTTTGGCAATGTAACATCCCCTTCAAATTTAGGGCCTTTTAGATTAAGATCAACATCAGGACCATCAATCTTTTGACCTTTCACATTTACTGATGGCATTTTGAATTTGGGCATTTCAAATCCTCCCTTTGGTCCTTCAATATCAACCTCTGGACTTTTGATGTCAATTTCAGGTGGTTTGATGTCTCCTTTTATTTTTGGGGTTGAAAGATCCATGTCACCTTTGAGTTTTGGGCCTTTCAAGTTGAAATCCACATCTGGCATGGATATTTTGGGTCCAGATATGCTGGGCATGTTGAATTTGGGTCCTTTCAGTTTTGCATTTGGTCCCTTGATATCAAAATCCGCTCCTTCAATGTCTACATCAAGTGCCTTTACATCAATGTCTGCCTTAGGGAGATCGATATCGACATCTGGACCTTCTACTTTGGGGCCTTTCATGCTAAATGATGGCATCTTAAATTTAGGCATTTTCATCCTACCTTTGTGACCCTCAATGTCAATATTTGGGCCTTCAATGTCCACCTCAGGACCTTTTAGATCTCCTTTAATCTTTGGCAACGTAACATCCCCTTCGATTTTAGGTCCTTTTAGATTAAGATCAACATCAGGACCATCAATCTTTTGACCTTTCACATTTACTGATGGCATTTTGAATTTGGGCATTTCAAATCCTCCCTTTGGTCCTTCAATATCAACGTCTGGACCTTTGATGTCAATTTCAGGTGATTTGATGTCTCCTTTAATTTTTGGGGTTGAAAGATCCATGTCACCTTTGAGTTTTGGGCCTTTCAAGTTGAAATCCACATCTGGCATGGATATTTTGGGTCCAGATATGCTGGGCATGTTGAATTTGGGTCCTTTCAGTTTTGCATTTCGTCCCTTGATATCAAAATCCACTCCTTCAATGTCTACATCAGGTGCCTTTACATCAATGTCTGCCTTAGGGAGATCGATATCGACATCTGGGCCTTCTACTTTGGGGCCTTTCATGCCAAACGATGGCATCTTAAATTTAGGCATTTTCAGCCCACCTTTGTGACCCTCAATGTCAACATCTGGGCCTTCAATGTCCACCTCAGGTCCTTTAAGATCTCCTTTAATCTTTGGCAATGTAACATCCCCTTCAAATTTAGGGCCTTTTAGATTAAGATCAACATCAGGACCATCAATCTTTTGACCTTTCACATTTACTGATGGCATTTTGAATTTGGGCATTTCAAATCCTCCCTTTGGTCCTTCAATATCAACGTCTGGACCTTTGATGTCAATTTCAGGTGGTTTGATGTCTCCTTTTATTTTTGGGGTTGAAAGATCCATGTCACCTTTGAGTTTTGGGCCTTTCAAGTTGAAATCCACATCTGGCATTGATATTTTGGGTCCAGATATGCTGGGCATGTTGAATTTGGGTCCTTTCAGTTTTGCATTTGGTCCCTTGATATCAAAATCCGCTCCTTCAATGTCTACATCAGGTGCCTTTACATCAATGTCTGCCTTAGGGAGATCGATATCGACATCTGGACCTTCTACTTTGGGGCCTTTCATGCTAAATGATGGCATCTTAAATTTAGGCATTTTCATCCTACCTTTGTGACCCTCAATGTCAATATTTGGGCCTTCAATGTCCACCTCAGGACCTTTTAGATCTCCTTTCATCATTGGCAGTGCCACATCCACATCCCCTTTAACTTTAGGACCTTTCAGATTAATGTCAACATCTGGAACATCAACCTTTGGACCTTTCAAACTTAGAGATGGCATTTTCATTTTAGGCATTTCAAATCCTCCCTTTGGTCCTTCAATATCAACCTCTGGACCTTTGATGTCAATTTCAGGTGGTTTGATGTCTCCTTTTATTTTTGGAGTTGAAAGATCCATGTCACCTTTGAGTTTTGGGCCTTTCAAGTTGAAATCCACATCTGGCATGGATATTTTGGGTCCAGATATGCTGGGCATGTTGAATTTGGGTCCTTTCAGTTTTGCATTTGTTCCCTTGATATCAAAATCCGCTCCGTCAATGTCTACATCAGGTGCCTTTACATCAATGTCTGCCTTAAGGAGATCGATATCTACATCTGGACCTTCTACTTTGGGGCCTTTCATGCTAAATGATGGCATCTTAAATTTAGGCATTTTCATCCTACCTTTGTGACCCTCAATGTCAACATTTGGGCCTTCAATGGCTACCTCAGGACCTTTTAGATCTCCTTTAATCTTTGGCAATGTAACATCCCCTTCAATTTTAGGGCCTTTTAGATTAAGATCAACATCAGGACCACCAATATTTGGACCTTTCAAATTTACTGATGGCATTTTGAATTTGGGCATTTCAAATCCTCCCTTTGGTCCTTCAATGTCAACCTCTGGACCTTTGATGTCAATTTCAGGTGATTTGATGTCTCCTTTTATTTTTGGGGTTGAAAGATCCATGTCACCTTTGAGTTTTGGGCCTTTCAAGTTGAAATCCACATCTGGCATGGATATTTTGGGTCCAGATATGCTGGGCATGTTGAATTTGGGTCCTTTCAGTTTTGCATTTGGTCCCTTGATATCAAAATCCGCTCCTTCAATGTCTACATCAGGTGCCTTTACATCAATGTCTGCCTTAGGGAGATCGATATCGACATCTGGACCTTCTACTTTGGGGCCTTTCATGCTAAATGAGGGCATCTTAAATTTAGGCATTTTCATCCTACCTTTGTGACCCTCAATGTCAATATTTGGGCCTTCAATGTCCACCTCAGGACCTTTTAGATCTCCTTTAATCTTTGGCAATGTAACATCCCCTTCAATTTTAGGGCCTTTTAAATTAAGGTCAACATCAGGACCACCAATATTTGGACCTTTCAAATTAACTGATGGCATTTTGAATTTGGGCATCTCAAATCCTCCCTTTGGTCCTTCAATGTCCACCTCAGGACCTTTTAGATCTCCTTTCATCTTTGGCAGTGCAACATCCATATCCCCTTTAACTTTAGGACCTTTCAGATTTATGTCGACATCTGGAACATCAACCTTTGGACCTTTCAAACTTACAGAGGGCATTTTGAATTTGGGCATCTCAAATCCTCCCTTTGGTCCTTCAATATCAACCTCGGGACCTTTGACGTCAATTTCAGGTGGTTTGATGTCTCCTTTTATTTTTGGTGTTGAAACATTCATGTCACCTTTGAGTTTTGGGCCTTTCAAGTTGAAATCCACATCTGGCATGGATATTTTGGGTCCAGATATGCTGGGCATGTTGAATTTGGGTCCTTTCAGTTTTGCATTAGGTCCCTTTATATCAAAATCTGCTCCTTCAATGTCAACATCAGGTGCCTTTACATCAATGTCTGCCTTAGGAAGATCGATGTCAACATCTGGACCTTCTACCTCCGGGCCTTTCAAGCCAAACGATGGCATCTTAAATTTAGGCATTTTCAGTCCGCCTTTATGACCCTCAATGTCAACATCTGGGCCTTCAATGTCCAACTCGGGACCTTTTAGATCTCCTTTAATCTTTGGCAATGTAACATCCCCTTCAATTTTAGGGCCTTTTAGATTAAGATCAACATCAGGACCACCAATCTTTGGACCTTTCAAATTTACTGATGGCATTTTGAATTTGGGCATTTCAAATCCTCCCTTTGGTCCTTGAATATCAACCTCTGGACCTTTGATGTCAATTTCAGGTGGTTTGATGTCTCCTTTTATTTTTGGTGTTGAAACATTCATGTCACCTTTGAGTTTTGGGCCTTTCAAGTTGAAATCCACATCTGGCATGGATATTTTGGGTCCAGATATGCTGGGCATGTTGAATTTGGGTCCTTTCAGTTTTGCATTAGGTCCCTTTATATCAAAATCTGCTCCGTCAATGTCAACATCAGGTGCCTTTACATCAATGTCTGCCTTAGGAAGATCAATGTCAACATCTGGACCTTCTACCTCCGGGCCTTTCAAGCCAAACGATGGCATCTTAAATTTAGGCATTTTCAGTCCGCCTTTATGACCCTCAATGTCAACATCTGGGCCTTCAATGTCCAACTCGGGACCTTTTAGATCTCCTTTCATCTTTGGCAATGTAACATCCCCTTCAATTTTTGGGCCTTTTAGATTAAGATCAACATCAGGACCACCAATCTTTGGACCTTTCACATTTACTGATGGCATTTTGAATTTGGGCATTTCAAATCCTCCCTTTGGTCCTTGAATATCAACCTCTAGACCTTTGATGTCAATTTCAGGTGGTTTGATGTCTCCTTTTATTTTTGGAGTTGAAAGATCCATGTCACCTTTGAGTTTTGGGCCTTTCAAGTTGAAATCCACATCTGGCATGGATATTTTGGGTCCAGATATGCTGGGCATGTTGAATTTGGGTCCTTTCAGTTTTGCATTTGGTCCCTTGATATCAAAATCTGCTCCTTCAATGTCTACATCAGGTGCCTTTACATCAATGTCTGCCTTAGAGAGATCGATATCAACATCTGGACCATCTACTTTGGGGCCTTTCATGCCAAACGATGGCATCTTAAATTTAGGCATTTTCAGCCCACCTTTGTGACCCTCAATGTCAACATTTGGGCCTTCAATGTCCACCTCAGGACCTTTTAGATCTCCTTTCATCTTTGGCAGTGCAACATCCACATCTCCTTTAACTTTAGGACCTTTCAGATTAATGTCAACATCTGGAACATCAACCTTTGGACCTTTCAAACTTAGAGAGGGCATTTTGAATTTGGGCATTTCAAATCCTCCCTTTGGTCCTTCAATATTAATGTCTGGACCTTTGATGTCATTTTCAGGTGATTTGATATCTCCTTTTATCTTTGGAGTTGAAAGATCCATGTCACCTTTGAGTTTTGGGCCTTTGAATTTGAAATCCACATCTGGCATTGACATTTGTGGTCCAGATACACTTGGCATGTTGAATTTGGGTCCTTTCAGTTTTGCATTTGGTCCCTTGATATCAAAATCTGCTCCTTCAATGTCTACATCAGGTGCCTTTACATCAATGTCTGCCTTAGGGAGATCGATATCGACATCTGGGCCTTCTATTTTGGGGCCTTTCATGCCAAACGATGGCATCTTAAATTTAGGCATTTTCAGCCCACCTTTGTGACCCTCAATGTCAACATCTGGGCCTTCAATGTCCACCTCAGGTCCTTTAAGATCTCCTTTAATCTTTGGCAATGTAACATCCCCTTCAAATTTAGGGCCTTTTAGATTAAGATCAACATCAGGACCATCAATCTTTTGACCTTTCACATTTACAGATGGCATTTTGAATTTGGGCATCTCAAATCCTCCCTTCGGTCCTTCAATATCAACCTCTGGACCTTTGATGTCAATTTCAGGTGGTTTGATGTCTCCTTTTATTTTTGGTGTTGAAACATTCATGTCACCTTTGAGTTTTGGGCCTTTCAAGTTGAAATCCACATCTGGCATGGATATTTTGGGTCCAGATATGCTGGGCATGTTGAATTTGGGTCCTTTCAGTTTTGCATTTGGTCCCTTGATATCAAAATCTGCTCCTTCAATGTCTACATCAGGTGCCTTTACATCAATGTCTGCCTTAGGGAGATCGATATCGACATCTGGGCCTTCTACTTTGGGGCCTTTCATGCCAAACGATGGCATCTTAAATTTAGGCATTTTCAGCCCACCTTTGTGACCCTCAATGTCAACATTTGGGCCTTCAATGTCCACCTCAGGACCTTTTAGATCTCCTTTCATCTTTGGCAGTGCAACATCCACATCCCCTTTAACTTTAGGACCTTTCAGATTAATGTCAACATCTGGAACATCAACCTTTGGACCTTTCAAACTTAGAGATGGCATTTTCATTTTAGGCATTTCAAATCCTCCCTTTGATCCTTCAATATCAACCTCTGGACCTTTGATGTCAATTTCAGGTGATTTGATGTCTCCTTTTATATTTGGAGTTGAAAGATTCATGTCACCTTTGAGTTTTGGGCCTTTCAAGTTGAAATCCACATCTGGCATGGATATTTTGGGTCCAGATATGCTGGGCATGTTGAATTTGGGTCCTTTCAGTTTTGCATTTGGTCCCTTGATATCAAAATCTGCTCCTTCAATGTCTACATCAGGTGCCTTTACATCAATGTCTGCCTTAGGGAGATCGATATCGACATCTGGGCCTTCTATTTTGGGGCCTTTCATGCCAAACGATGGCATCTTAAATTTAGGCATTTTCAGCCCACCTTGGTGACCCTCAATGTCAATATTTGGGCCTTCAATGTCCACCTCAGGACCTTTTAGATCTCCTTTAATCTTTGGCAATGTAACATCCCCTTCAAATTTAGGGCCTTTTAGATTAAGATCAACATCAGGACCATCAATCTTTTGACCTTTCACATTTACTGATGGCATTTTGAATTTGGGCATTTCAAATCCTCCCTTTGGTCCTTCAATATCAACCTCGGGACCTTTGATGTCAATTTCAGGTGGTTTGATGTCTCCTTTTATTTTTGGTGTTGAAACATTCATGTCACCTTTGAGTTTTGGGCCTTTCAAGTTGAAATCCACATCTGGCATGGATATTTTGGGTCCAGATATGCTGGGCATGTTGAATTTGGGTCCTTTCAGTTTTGCATTTGGTCCCTTGATATCAAAATCTGCTCCTTCAATGTCTACATCAGGTGCCTTTACATCAATGTCTGCCTTAGGGAGATCGATATCGACATCTGGGCCTTCTACTTTGGGGCCTTTCATGCCAAACGATGGCATCTTAAATTTAGGCATTTTCAGCCCACCTTTGTGACCCTCAATGTCAACATCTGGGCCTTCAATGTCCACCTCAGGTCCTTTAAGATCTCCTTTCATCTTTGGCAATGTAACATCCCCTTCAAATTTAGGGCCTTTTAGATTAAGATCAACATCAGGACCATCAATCTTTTGACCTTTCACATTTACTGATGGCATTTTGAATTTGGGCATCTCAAATCCTCCCTTTGGTCCTTCAATATCAACCTCGGGACCTTTGAGGTCGATTTCAGGTGGTTTGATGTCTCCTTTCATTTTTGGAGTTGAAAGATCCATGTCACCTTTGAGTTTTGGGCCTTTCAAGTTGAAATCCACATCTGGCATGGATATTTTGGGTCCAGATATGCTGGGCATGTTGAATTTGGGTCCTTTCAGTTTTGCATTTGGTCCCTTTATATCGAAATCTGCTCCTTCAATGTCTACATCAGGTGCCTTTACATCAATGTCTGCCTTAGGGAGATCGATATCGACATCTGGGCCTTCTACTTTGGGGCCTTTCATGCCAAACGATGGCATCTTAAATTTAGGCATTTTCAGCCCACCTTTGTGACCCTCAATGTCAACATTTGGGCCTTCAATGTCCACCTCAGGACCTTTTAGATCTCCTTTCATCTTTGGCAGTGCAACATCCACATCCCCTTTAACTTTAGGACCTTTCAGATTAATGTCAACATCTGGAACATCAACCTTTGGACCTTTCAAACTTAGAGAGGGCATTTTCATTTTAGGCATTTCAAATCCTCCCTTTGGTCCTTCAATATCAACCTCTGGACCTTTGATGTCAATTTCAGGTGATTTGATGTCTCCTTTTATATTTGGAGTTGAAAGATCCATGTCACCTTTGAGTTTTGGGCCTTTCAAGTTGAAATCCACATCTGGCATGGATATTTTGGGTCCGGACATGCTGGGCATGTTGAATTTGGGTCCTCTCAGTTTTGCATTTGGTCCCTTTATATCAAAATCTGCTCCTTCAATGTCTACATCAGGTGCCTTTACATCAATGTCTGCCTTAGGGAGATCGATATCGACATCTGGGCCTTCTACTTTGGGGCCTTTCATGCCAAACGATGGCATCTTAAATTTAGGCATTTTCAGCCCACCTTTGTGACCCTCAATGTCAACATTTGGGCCTTCAATGTCCACCTCAGGACCTTTTAGATCTCCTTTCATCTTTGGCAGTGCAACATCCACATCCCCTTTAACTTTAAGACCTTTCAGATTAATGTCAACATCTGGAACATCAACCTTTGGACCTTTCAAACTTAGAGAGGGCATTTTCATTTTAGGCATTTCAAATCCTCCCTTTGGTCCTTCAATATCAACCTCTGGACCTTTGATGTCAATTTCAGGTGATTTGATGTCTCCTTTTATATTTGGAGTTGAAAGATCCATGTCACCTTTGAGTTTTGGGCCTTTCAGATCAACATCAGGACCACCAATCTTTGGACCTTTTAAATTTACTGATGGCATTTTGATTTTGGACATTTCAAAACCTCCCTTTGGTCCTTCAATATCAACTGCTGGACCTTTGATGTCAAGTTCAGGGTGTTTGATGTCACCTTTTATCTTTGGAACTGACGCATCTAGATCGCCTTTGAGTTTCGGGCCTTTCAAGTTGAAATCCACATCTGGCATGGATATCTTTGGTCCAGATATGCTTGGCATGTTGAATTTGGGTCCTTGTAGTTTTGCATTAGGTCCCTTGATATCAATATCTCCTCCATCAATGTCAACATCTGGTGCTTTCACATCAATATCTGTCTTGGGGAGATCGACATCGACATCTGGTCCTTCTACTTTGGGTCCTTTAAAACCAAACGATGGCATCTTAAATTTAGGCATTTTCAGCACACCTTTGTGACCCTCAATGTCAACATCTGGACCTTCAATATTCACGTCTGGTCCTTTTATATCTCCTTGGATTTTTGGCAGTTTGACATTCATATCACCCTCAACTTTAGGGCCTTTTAGTTTAATGTCAACATCTGGAACATCACCCTTTGGACCTTTCAAATTTCCTGATGGCATTTTAACTTTGGGCATTTCAGTTCCACCCTTTGGCCCTTCAATATCAACTGCTGGACCTTTGATGTCAATTTCAGGGTGTCTGATGTCACCTTTTATCTTTGGAACTGAAGCATCTAGATCGCCTTTTAGTTTCGGGCCTTTCAAGTTGAAATCCACATCTGGCATGGATATTTTGGGTCCAGATATGCCTGGCATGTTGATTTTGGGTCCTTTCAGTTTTGCATTAGGTCCCTTGATATCAATATCTCCTCCTTCAATGTCAACATCTGGTGCTTTCACATCAATATCTGCCTTGGGGAGATCGATATCGACATCTGGTCTTTCTACTTTGGGTCCTTTAAAACCAAACGATGGCGTCTTAAATTTGGGCATTTTTAGCCCACCTTTGTGACTTTCAATGTCAACATCTGGGGCATCAATGTTAACGACTGGACCTTTTATATCTCCTTTAATCTTTGGCAGTGTAACATCCATATCACCCTCAACTTTAGGGCCTTTCACATTAAGGTCAACAGCAGGACCACCATCCTTTGGACCTTTCAAATTTCCTGATGGCATTTTTATTTTGGGCATTTCAGTTCCACCCTTTGGCTTTTCAATATCACCTTCTGGACCTTTAATGTCAATTTCTGATAATGTAATGTCTCCTTTTATCTTTGAAACTGAGACATCCATTTCACCCTTACATTTTGGATCTTTCATGTCAAAATCCACCTTTGGTAAAGATATTTGTAGTCCAGATGTACTCGATGTGTTAACAATTGGTCCTTTCAATTTGGTATCTGGTCTCGCAATTTCAACATTGGCTTTTTTAATACTAAAATCAGGTGCTTTCACATCAACTGTTTCTCTGGTGAGGTTCACGTCAAAATTTGGATGTTGCAATTTTGGGCCTTTCACGTCACATGATTCCACTTGATATTTAGACATTTTAAGCCCCTTAAAATCTGGTCTTTCAGCTTCCACTTCTGCATGTTTTACATCTCCTTTTACTTTTGGTACTGTAAGATCCATATCACCCTCATTTTGAATGCCTGTTAGTTTCACTTCAGTATCTGAAAAATCTACTTTTTGGTCTTTAGTCCTCACTGAGGGCAATGTAATTTGTTGCAATTGAAATCCTTTCTTCGGCTTACCTCTGATTTCAAAATCAGTTTTTTCTGCTTCTTCTGACTGTACACCTTCTATATCCATATTGCCTTTGAGTGTCAGACCTTTCAAGTTTAAATCCATCTCAGGCATTCTTACATCAACTCCTATCTTTGAAGCTGACTTGTCGACTTTGCTTTTAAGTATGGAACCATTGCTTCTTGAGTCTATCTCTGTTATTGTTTGTTTTTTGTCATGAAAGCCACCACTATCAATTACTTGAGATTTATCAATGTATGAAACTACTTTCTGAGATTTTATGGCCACATCTGGGCTGCCTTCACTGGCGGTTTTTGTCTTTAATGATGATATCTGGATGTGAGGCATTTTAAAATCAACTTCTTTTCTTTCAGTATTTACATCAAGACCTTTAGTCTTTGTTTCTCCATCAACCTTATCCCCACCTTGCAGCTTTGAATTTGGAAAACTAATTTCCCTACCTGCCACTGAATTCCTGCATGGATGTGTAGAATATTCAGTGTTAACATTAACTTCAGCATCAGCAGAATTTCCGATTTTGAGATCAAAATGACCTGATCCTTTGATTGGGTGGCTGATGGTGATTTCAGATGCCCTCACTGTCCTCTCACCAAAACTCCCATCAGAATCTCCAACCTCCATTTTACGTAAGATTGTGGTTGAACTTTGAATGTCTTTTTGTGGCAGAGACACACTAACTGACCCTGTGTTTTCATCATCTGTGGTTGTTTCTGCAGCCCCTGACCCTCCTACTGTTACATACTTCACACAAGTGCTTTTGCTGTCACTTAATGTAGGTTGTGTTTTCGAGACATCAATGCGGCCAGCTCCTTGTTCTTCACTTTCTCTTAAGATTTTAGAGCCCTTGTGACCTATAACTCCAAAGTTTGTCTTTGACTGATCGCCACCACTACCCCTGTATGTTTCTGTAGAGCTACCTTTTGACCCAGTGTAAGTCACATTGCAAGACTCAAAAACACTCTCTTCTGCCTCCATTTTAGCTGAAGGAGTGCCATGCAAGATTCTGACACGGGGAGAGCCATCTCCAGATTCATGCCATTGTCCCTTGAAGTCTGGGCTTGAAAGTTCTAGTTTCTCACCTATGGCACTTGGCATTTCCACTGTGTAGGTAGTGATGCGGCGAGTGATGGTTGTAATTGTACTGCCGTCACTGCTAGTGCTGCTATGCCGCTCTGTACGAACATCCACTCCCTCTGCAAGATCCTCAGACTTCAGTCTCGGTTTTATCTTTTTTGTGTATATTCTCTTGTAGTCCTCATCATCTCCGCTCTGTATCAACATACAATATAGTGTTTGTTAAATTATCATGTAGTTGTATATACTGTATAGAATGGGACATTTGATAGTAGCAGTAGTTCTAAGCGTCCCTCAACCTTGGTTATAAGATGATTCGTTTAAAAGATAAAACTTACGAGAATGATTTCTGGACTGGAAGCTCCAAACTGTGTCTTCCCTTCCCATGTGAGGGTGCCCATTGGAGAACGACATGGTGTGCTCAAGGGTGAGTAGCAAGGGGATTTGTCTCCTTTGTTTTGTAGTTTCAGTCCAACTTTGTGTTTGTTCAATGTTTTCAGTAACTCTGCTGTTTCTTCTGAGCTCATATTCTCAAAGTAGATAGTTGCACCCACAATCTGATCACCTACAGATTAAGCATGAATGTTTGTCATGAATAATCAAGTTTAAAGACAAAATAATTGGTGAAAATAATAACTTCATATTTGATTAAGAACACCAAGATAATGTGTTACCTTCATATACTTTTCCAGAACGTGCTGCAGGTGACTCTCCTTTCACCTCCTTGACTAAGAGCTCCCCTCCACTCGTGTGTTCAATGGTCAATCCAGTTTTGTCTGGGCCCTCCCAGTCTTGAAAGAGTACTTCCCTAGTGTCCTCTTCATCAGCCATCTGTAAAGGTAATATAAGCATTTAAGTTAGACAGAAAAAACAACAAGTGAGGCAGAATGGGCCCGGTTGTCATATTTTACAAATCTTGGTTCCTGGGGGGGGCACTGTTAAAACATGTTAAAGAAATTTCTAAAATTGTGGTTAGAGATTAGCTACATGATCATATTAAGTTTGACACTTAACATTGAAATGAGGAGATTTTTCACATAAAAATGTAACTGTTCAGTTATGCGTGTTTCTCCTCTAAGGCTTAAGCAATAAGTTTTAATGATACAGTCACTAGCATTTTAAAGTATAAAGGGAGAGGTTGTGAATAATACTATCAAAATGGTGATAGGCTGAAAGTGTCACATCAAATATCGAATAGTGTCAAGATACTGCATTACAATTAGTTGAGGTTGAGAGGTTCCTGGAAAGATATATATATTTATAGAGAGAGATATATCTATATATCTCTATATATATATCTATATATATATATTGATGTGTGTAGATATATTTTACCTTGATTTTGTTTTCCTCTATTTCAGTCCTGGTGTGAGGAAAATGCTGTTGCTGTTTTCCTACAAAAAAAAACAACAAAAAAATTAAAACATTTTATGTATGGAAGGTATTGCTTATGAGATGAAGCAATGTCTTTATCAGGGGAAAAAATGATGTAGGTAAACTGGCTTATAGGACTCACATATGAACACTAGATGGTGGTAAAACTCAATAGACAACACCACTTCCACTACATTCAAAAATCACACTGTCAACTCGCTCCTTTCAAAATTCTGTTAGAGTATGTTTTGTAAATTTGGGCGCAGTTAGACCACACCCTGCCCTTAGGAAAGGAATTAAATCATGTGCCTACACCCAAGCCTCAAAGTCAATATAAGGAACAATGATGGTGTCCATCTTTATAAAAACAAATTCTGCAAAAAGCTGAACAGAGGAAACATTTTTTATGTGAAAGTGACCTATCATTCTTAAAAATAAATACCGTAAATTCCGGATTATAAACCGCTACTTTTTTCACACATTTTGAACATTGCGGCCTATACAATGGTGCGGCTAATGCATGTTTTTTTTCATGCCACCAAAAACATTTTCCCTTTTAACAGTAGACCAATCAAATTGATGAGTAGTTCAAAGAGGTCCATTTAACTTGTGCGATAAATCAAGAGCACCTTCACAATTCAATTACCGGTATTGTAAATAAGACATTTATATTCACCCTCATCAACATGGAAAATCACCAATAGATTTCGAAAGGCTGGACTGCTGCGTGATTAAGGGGTCTTCTGAAATCATCTGAAAACAGCATTTTCCACTGCAATTTCATCTTTGTCTGATGTTAAAACAGGCATATGATGAAGCAACAATAATCAAATGTAATGTGTAACTTAGGCTCACTAGCCTTTAGGATACTGTTCAAGGGTAAAGATACAGCTTAACACAAGTCAATAAATAGACTGGTTCTGTGTGATTGGGGACACGAGGGAATGCATGCAACTCTTTGACGTAATATTAAACTCATTAACCTCTCTATCTAAAATAGCTTTTTTCCCAGTGCTCTGGACTGAGTAAGATTCCACAGCCACTAAAATTTATGTTAGTGAAGAGCAGGTTGCAGGTCTGGATTTACATTTATGATTTTTTGCTGAAATCAAATATTTTTCTTTGGATGGTGGTTCACACTACTATTTGACTGTGACCGCTATCAGACTTCAGTCTGAATGGTTCACGACCCCAAAGTGACCGGTATGCGCAGAAGGAGAAAACAGCGGTCACACAGCAGCACACTTTTTACGGAAGCAATAATGGATCTTGGTATCCGACAATATTATGATCAACATCATTACAAGATAAAGAAAGGCAAGAATAAAACAGAACAACTATTAACAATAAGTTTTTTGCGGAGCAGTGATACGTGACCAATTCAGTACATATATATATATATATATATATATATATGGAACGGCAGGTTGGGCCATTCTGACTGCCATGACAAAGTCAGATATGTCGCATATTGGCAAAAATTTCAGATTTGAGATGCGTTTGCCTGCAGTGTAAACATAGCCTTAGTGTCTCAGTATGACCCAACTAAAGTTTGATGTGTGAGTCCATGAAGACTTTAAAATACAACTTCATAAGCATCGATTTACGTCAGTGTCATGTGACTATAAAAAAGAGAAAAAACACATTATGGACAGCTTTAGCCAATGAATTTGAGTGAAGCATATTCTATTCAAATTAAATGTGATTAAAGCATATCAATTCAGTCAGTCAGTCAGTCAGTCATTTTCTATACCCCTTCTTCCATGGAGGGTCGTGGGGAAGCTGGTGCCTATCTCCAGCAGTCTATGGGCAGGAGGCCGGGTACACCCTGGACAGGTCACCACTCCATCGCAGGGCAACACACAAACGACCAAGCACACACTCATTCACACACCTAAGGGCCATTTAGAGAGACCAATTAACCTAACAGGCATGTCTTTGGACTGTGGGAGAAAGCCAGAGTACCCGGAGAGAACCAACGCATGCACGGGGAGAACCTACAAATTCCATGCAGAAAGACCCCCAGCCAGGAGTCAAAACCAGGACCTTTTTGCTGCAACGCAACAGTGCTACCAACTGCACCACCGTGCATATCACATTCAATTGAAGTAAAAAATATATATATGAAAAAGATCCTTTTGATACCACTCTGAATGTTTGTATTTAACAAAACCAAGTGAATGTGTGTGTTTCACTGACATCTTCATCCACTTTTCATCCAATATAGGCTGGCAATAACTTACTTTTAACTGTTCATTGCTGAAGAACTTAGTAGAAATGAAACCTTTTTTGGTCATTTCATGTGTCCACAAATATTTTACTTTTCATTGGTTTCTCCTATTTTCACTCATAGCAAAAGGCTCCAGAAGAAACATCATGTCTATCTTTGTTTTTCTGTCTTAATCTTTTAGCAAATCCAGTTCTCCAAATATTCTTTAATTATTTTTTTCCCTTAGAAGCATTACCACAGCGCACGGGATCTAATGGATGGGAGTCTTTGTCTGTTGTCCTTTCTTTTGTTAGCAAACTCAATCTCAAGTATTCTTCATTTACCCATCCTTTAAAATAACTGGCAAATGGCAATAAACAATAAATCATACCCAGCATAATCGTACGATTAGACATAGACAGTGCAGCAAACAGCTGCTGAATAAATATGGCTTTGTTCTCCAAATCATAAGACAATCATGCAGTGGGTGACTCAAACTGCTCCGACAACATAACAATCAACTTTACTTTCTCTACTAAAAAATATATGTTTTTTTAACTCAGAGCTTTGAAGAAAACCACAAAGGATTTGAAAACAAGGTCAGCAGGAGTCAGACATCTTGTCCGTCATGTTTTGTTACAGTCTGGTAGGTGCGTTGGGAAAAGGGGCTTGGGGAAGCACACCAGACTAAAGCTTCTGATAATAAAGCGCAACCACAAAACATTTCTGGGTGTCCATGACTTCTTGCTGACCCGCAAGAAGTTGTGCACATTTTGATTTTCAAGTTTTTATTTTCAACCCAAGTAAACAGCACAAGCTTAGCGGGTTTTTGACTGAGCTGAGGCTTTGAGTGAAACAGGGGGTCTCTTGCAGAGGAGCCAAATGTAAGGCAGCAAGGTTTTGCACAGCTGAACAGAAAAGGCATGACCAATAATGTACAAAGGCGGCTTTGAAAGAGACATTGCAAAAGCAGTTTTGTATTGGGTCACATAACAGATTGTTGGAGTGGCATGATGTGCAGCATGTAAGTTAGATTTCTTTATTGAACTGGTTATATGTGTGGTGTGTGTATCTCTGACATGTCTGAGGACACTTACCTTGGATTGCTCAAGCAAATCCAAGGACTTCAGTCTGCTTCTTGTGTTCTTCTCCTTTGACTTCTGTAGGGAGCAATACAAAGGCAGGATTAGGGTTTAATAGGGAATTTGTAAACATACTTATAACTAATGTTAAGGCTGCAAAAACAGCCTGTCCTGAGTCTACCAGGATGTTGTCTTATGCACTAAGATGCCTTTTTTTCAGCTACACAGTTAAAAAATGTGTCTTTCTTGCATTATGAGATGTGTTACAGTAAGACACAAATGTTTAAATTAATTGTTAATTACTCATCAGATGTTTCATCACCAATCTGAGTCTTCAGAGACAGATACTTAACCAACCAGTAGCAGCATTATGTACCCAGCTAAGTAATCATGCAGAACTCCCTTTAAGTAAATGAATCCAAATACCTGCATGGTGTGGCTGTCACCTTACACCCTTCCTATTAAAATGCTATGGTTGAATTCGAATTTCAACTTAAACGTTTCAGTGCTGTTCTCATTTTTAACGTTGTGACTGAGAAGTAGAAAATCAGTGAAGGCCAGCCACAGAATTCCAATGGCCTCAAAAAAATAACTCTTATAGCAGTTGCATTCATGACTTGGGATTCTGAGCTTCTGTATGCATGCCAAGTCAATCTTACTTCTACCCGCTGCAACTAGCCCAACTTCTTTAAGAGTGTTATATGGATTACTGTGTCAACCTTGTGGCATAATGTGAAACAAAGCCTCCTTTTTGTCAGTCAGAAAACAAACAGAACCAGACTTGATGTGAGTGTAGAAAAGCATTACCAGTGGGAACATGTCGATCTGGACATACCTTGATAAAAACTATGCTAAATAACAGGGTTTGTCAGAGAGAAGCTTTTGCTCAGTTGTCAATGTGCAATACATGTGTGTAAAATACAGTAATAAAGATAAAGAAAGCAAAAGTCTTGCTTAAAACAAAGAAATAATATATTTGCTTTTCAAAGAATGCTATATCAATGGCTGCTCTTTTGAATGTACCTTGTATTGGAATAGATGATTTAAAAACATCCGGTACTCAGTTATGTTTGTGTGGAGAGACTGGCACCACAGCAGCTGTGTACACTTTCCAGTCCATCCTCTTGTTACAGATAGGCATTAATTAGACTGCCTTGTCAGGGGACATTTAGGTACCATCTGACTGATAATTTAAAAGACATGAGTAGTAATCACATTAATGAGATGACATGGACAAAAGCTGGATCACTAATGTTCAAAGAGGTTGCCACACCTTCTTAGTCTTGGTAACACCCGACACATAACTACTGATGCGGTCATCAGTAGTAAGAATAGTCAAAAAAAACAACTAATGTAATTATACAAAGAAATAGTAAGTTACACAAGTAGGATGAAGAACAGGGTGCTTTGCCCACATGTCTTGCTTACAGAGTGAAGCACACACTGTGCAACCCCACCCAGGCCTCCAGTCACACACATTCCTCGATAGAGCTGTCAAGCCAACTGGAAGGGAGCCCAACCTCTCCCAACAGTGACTAACTTCACAGAAATGTCTCTCTTTTGCTCTCATACTGATTCTAGATTCATTTTCTCCAGTCCAACCCATACTCTGCTCAGTCGCTCACACCTCTGCCAGTCGGCAAACCACACCCCCTAAAACTCTGGGCTATGCACAGATAAACAAGAGCCTCTAATCTGGCCAGATATATGAGCACAGCAAAGCATACTTTTTTGAACGAATGCAATCAACTGGGAATTGGACTGGTTTCATTAGATCTACCTGTCTCCCTTGGAGATGCGACGATCTTTTAGATGCATTCAATTTTATTTGCACCAGATTTTTTAATTTCTGAGGCTATATATCGGTTCACCATAGTCGCCACACTTTTCACATAAGTAAGTCACAGTGCGATGGAAACATATGAAGAGAGTTGAAGTTATTCCATTTCTTTGATTGCCAAATCTAATCAATTTGGTGTGCAGAGAAGGGAAGCAGTGTGACAATGATTACATCTCACTGCTTAGTATATTGAGCACAGCAATGCTGGGGAAAGATAAGATTTGATTATGAGCAAATAGAAAAAGAGCTCTGTGCAGTGAGGCAAAGAGGGAACGAGGAGCTGCAATCAAATCAGTCTTGTTGTCAAAACAGAATAGGCTCCCTGTTTCCCCTCGCCACGTTGGTGTTTGATGCACCACGTAAAGCAAACACAAAGAGAGACATTTCCCAAAGAAGCAGATAGGCCATGCATGTATGACACATATAAAAGGAATGAGCATCACAATACAAGGTTCCTTTCTGCTCACAGTGTTCACATACCCATGAAGGAAACCACAAGTCCTGTATAAAGACCAAAGCCTGTCTGTTGACGCCAGCTCAGTCGCTGCTGATTAAACCGTTGGGATTTTGGCAGGAGTCCGACAGCTATTGGAAAAACTGAGAAGTTCTTCTCTTCTTTTTACAAGATCACAAACATGACCAACCGCCACCAAATTCAGACTGTAGCTCTGGATTCAGTGCCATGCAAATCAAATTTCATGATCCATGGAATGTTCTGACTTATATATCCTACACGGGATGATGAGCTATGGGATATCTCACGGCCCCTGTTTTAACTTTGTACTGTGTCCCACCAGCAGACAACAAAGAGGGGAGTATCTCACTTTGAATTTCCTCTTACCAAGGTTTCCCATTTTTTTCTATATGTGCCAAGAGTTTTCAGGAAGTTTTTCCTATTCTTCTTGACAAAATGTCAGAGTCAGTTGTACTCATAAGGCTGTGATTCCTGTTACAGAAGTCAATTACAGATTAGTATTGAAAGAACACAGCCATACTGTTTTTTTTTTTTTTACAGAAATGAACTTTAGTTGTTCTTTTCTGAAATGAGAACCGATTTTGGGCTGGAGTCACCACACCTTTTCTGAGCCAGGAACATTGAGCAATGAATAAAGTCATAGATAATGGGAAGCATAGGCCTGTTTCCTTGATGAATGGACACAGAACCTGAATGCAAAAGTTTAACTATCATAACCAGTAACTTCAAATAGGGGGGAGGAGAAGAATGAATTTTAAAACTGGATCATGATATCCTGAAAAAACCATATATGTCATGGCATGCTGTTTTTCAGTCAGCGCAGCTCATCACACTGTTTAATCTTACTACAGATGATGTTTAAAAGTGATGCAATGTCTTTGGCAGCTTTGCAGCAGAATGTATATAGTTATGGACACATAAATTCCCTAGCTAGAGAATTTACAGCATTAGCAGAGCCAATGATATGTATTTGTATATAGAGCCCAGAGTTGAAATTTGTTGAAGTCAAGACAGAATTTTGGACAGTATAACCTTGACTATCTTGTGCCAGATGAAGAAAACCTAAACAATCCTGACTGCTTTCCCAACTTTGCATTCCGGGCCATGTTCCCTGAAATTCTGGGCCCCCACTTCTCTTACGAACAGTTTTGCTAACAGATGCTGCGTGTTACTCCGAGCACGCGGAAACATGACAAGCAAGGAGCGAGGTAAGATTGTACAGTGAAGCAACACTTGTAGAAGTTTTATTGTTCTGGATTGTTCTGTGGAGGAGATGTTTGGACGACGAGCAGTGTAGCGCATTAGGGCAAAAAGATTCACGCCTGTTTTGAGTTCTGTGCTCACAAACATTTAGCCAAATGAAAGCTACGATAAACAAATCTGGATCAAATGCACATGCATGGGTGTGACTTTTTCTGGCTGGATCATCATAACTCTCAAAACACAGCAATAAGGCAGGCAAGAGTGATGATAAGGACTCCTCAGAGAGTGTTGAGTACATGCTGAAGAGATCCAGTGCTGGATGGGTGAAAAAGGGAGTGGCTGCTGTGTGGATTGCCTAGAAAGACTTTCTAAAAGCGTACTCTACTCATATGTGTGTATTTGCAGCAGAAAGGGAACTACATTTTAACAAGCCTCAAAAGTGGAATCTGCAGGAGTTTGGGTATTCGAAATGAAAGCCAGTTGAGAAACAAAGATCTACAGTTTTCTCTTCTTTCATCTTTTTCAGAAAATTCACCACCCTTTTTTTTATTGTCCACATGCAATGTCGCTTGTTGTAGCCACCCCAAGAAGCCCTCGAGGAAATGGCAAAGGAAGTGTGTTGAAGACTAATTTCCTTAAGTTTCACACTGGAGAGTATTAGAAAGAGCACTCCTCTTGTTCCTGCTGTTAATCAACAGCACCCAAAGAGAGTGTGCAGCTGTATCTGATGTAACGCTTGACAAGTATCTTAGCGCCAGTCAAAGTTCTCAACAGTCATGAGATGCCACATTCTTGCTTGGCCTCTAAAGATCCCTTTTTTCCATGCAGGTGGCTCAATAAACCAACTTATCATGGGAGAGATGGCGAACTGTCAGTGAGGACTCATGAAAATGTCTTCTTGTGCTATTCAACACATGCTTTTTGGAAAGATGATAACATAATGTGCTGCTGCACTGGAAGGCACTGCATGTTTAGAAAAATAGTACCCACCCTTGGCCATGATGAGGCCCTTTCAACAAACAAGTATTTCAGCACAGTAGGGAAGAAAATATTTCCCATCCTGAAATTTGAATTACGTTCGTTAATGTAAAACCAACTCCTTCACAGTCATTTTATAACCAACCTAAAAATCTTTTTATTTTTTTTTCATTAAAAGGTACACCGTTAATCAATGTAACACCTCATTATACCTTTTAGCTCGGTGTGATAATTTAACTCTTTAATGAGTCTTTGTTACAATCAATCAACTTGACAACTGCAATTTGAAATACCCCAGAAATTTATGGTTGCGGGGCACTAAACATTGGTTCGTTGTACGTGGTAGAAAACAGTGCACAGGGTGGTGCGAACAGCAGCTCACACTTTTGGGTGTGGCAGGAGGGAGCTGTGGAGGACAAGAGACTATGCGCAGCAAAATCTGACTTCTAACTTAGGTTTTGCACCGAATAATGTCTGTCCTTCTTTATCTTCATTTATTTAACTCAGACAGCCTTCAATTTAAGGCTTGATGAGGACTTTAAGAGGCATCATGTGTTTGAGGAACACAAAATATGAGGTTGAAACTTATTATTGTTTGAACATTTCTGTCAGTTGTTGAATATCTGGAAAAAAAATAATGTTTTCCCTCATTCCCCAATAGTGCAAAGTCTTTGCTCCCCCCCCCCCCCCCCCCCCCCCCCTTTTTATGCCTCAAACATGGTTTCAATTAGCTTGTCTTTCCAAACCACTACATTCCATAACTCCCCTCCTCACCCCAGAACCGCCCATCCCCCTACCCCACCAACACACTCTCTGACTCTCTTTCCCTGTCTTCCCCTCATCTCTTCCCCCCATACACCCTGGCATGGAGCCCAGGTTAAGTAACCCAATGTTAAAAAAAAGGGGAATCGTCCTCTGTCCAAGACTTACAAATTAGTAAGTCATAAAAGATTTACATCTGTCACAGCTGCAGAGGTTTAACATTTCTACCGTATGAAAAAAGTACATATTTGGTCAACAAAAACTCTAAACAGACATTCCATATTTAATAAAGAGTATATTGAACAGCTAAATTTGCATAAAACCACAACTGGGCAGAGCAAAGTTCACATCAATCTACACTTTTTGTTTTGCCAACATGCCCCCTTATATCCTGGTAGGATGTTTAAAGAGGTCAGCAGCTACAACTGTCTACGGTGTGCACGGGTTTCTTTTTTATTCTGGCTGTAAAAGGGTGTGCCTCTCTAAGGAGACAGCAAAGCAAGAAGGGTTGGAAGAAAAAAAGAAGTAGGAAAGGGAAGTGAAGGAGAGGGATCCACACCCAAACCTGTTGCTGCATGCTCTAACAGGGAAGTAGAGTAAAGACAAGAAAAAGGTGTCAACCATAACATCAACACAACCTGATTCTTTTTTATCCATCCTCTGCCACACCATTTCAATCTGGATTTACTTTTTTAAAAGTTTTCTTTCCAAAAGCGGATACAGAATAGTCTGTTTGCAATAATAGATCTAACTATCAAACCACTACAGAAATACTGACTGTTTAAAATTTCCATTATTTCTGAAGTCATTTAAACCCTTTTTGAACGTTTTTTTTTTTTTTTTTTTTACTTTTGTGCGTGTTCCACTGCCTCTGTTAAGGGAAAATAAAGTGCGCCACTGCAGTTAGAACCTCAGCATTTATGTGGCAATGGGTACACACCCACTTCTCGTGCCATCCTCTGCGTTGTATGAGCTTCTAAAAGCGTAATGACGTTTGCACAATACAAGTGGAAATACACTGAAAACAGCAACATCAAAAGCTCCAAAGATTTTTTTTTTTTGGAAAAAACAATTTTCTTTTGGAAGAAGCGCAGGATGTCATAGCAGACTTCTTACAGCAGACTTCTTAGAGCACACACTCATAGCAAGTGCCTCTTGATACAATAAAGGAATGCAAACTGATAACCCCAACACTTATAAAACTTTGTTGTTGAAACTGGCTGATGTCCTAACTCTGGTGAGCTGATAAGTATGAAGCAAAGCACAGTTTGCTAAAATTCTACGGTCAGAAAGCAAACATTAACTTTACCGGATAATAGTAAAAAAAGGAAAAAGGTTCATCTTTACCTGTGCGCAATCTTTGCGCCAAAGACGCCTCACACCCGCTTGAGCATCCTTCTAAATGTGTCTTCTCCCCTTCACTACTACCTAAGAAGAGCACTTTTCACGCTGTCACAAGTTCGCAGTCTGTCAGAAGTCTGTCTCTGTTTTCCTATTTCTTGACCAGCTAAACTTCCAGGGCGTTTTCTCCCCCCTCCTCTTTTCCTCCCTCCCTTCTCTGAGTTGATTTAGGCCTCTTGTTTTCAGTTTTTTTTTTTTTTTCCTTTTCAGTGCAGCTTCTACTCTGGGCTTAGCCGAGTGGTTGGACTTGGAGCTGGGTAGGGCTCCTGGTTCCCAGAGGGAGGGGAATGCAAGGGAGGAGAACTGTCAGAGGGAGTGGTCCTTAGCCCTGGGACCACCCACTGTTCCACATAGAGCGCTGCAGTTACATGCAACAAGAAGACTGAGTTCTAGTTCCAGGAAGAAAAAAAGCTTCACAGTATGGTAACTAAACTCTAATCAACAGTTTTGCAACAGTTCTTAAACACATGAGTGTACATTTTCAGTACAATTGTTGTAAAACTGCTTAAATATGATTTTAATGTGCTTAGTGTATGTCTCACATTGAAACACACAGTGTAACACACCACAATGTGGGTATCATATGACAGACAATAGCATAAACATGTTATTACAGCACTAAAATCACTGTACACAAACTAATACAAAGTTATGATTAAGTAAGTGACTCATAAATGAATAGCTTTCCTATACCCAAAAGCAAAAGTTAGGGCAAAAGTTTTTCAGCAGAGCAATGCCACCCAGAAAGACTGAGTTGCAAAAACTTTACCATTTATATTTCAGTTCAAGCTGCTTGAAATGTAGAGTTATCTATCAGAAAATGCCCAACGTATGGTAGTTAATGTGCCAAAAAGGCAAAAAACTACTGATGCACAGCTCCGTAAGAGTGAAATACGTTGTAATGACATAGGTACTCCTCCTTTACCAGCCTTCTGTCATTTGAAATATGTTAAAAATGCTTTTAAGCACAGTTTTGGTTCAAGCTCCAAGAGCAGCCAAAGAAAATAATGTAAATGATAAATTAAACCTTTGGAAACCAGTCACAGCTGCGCAGTCTTCCATGTGTTGGAAAAATAAAGGAAGGCATTATACGACATCCCCAGAGTTGCTGTTCAGTGACAACCTCAGCAGAAAAATCCGCCTGGAGTTAAATGAGCATATTTGGGCCAGCAGCTGGGGTATACATTGAAATATCTGATAAAAGGAGTTCAGTAACCAAAATAAAGCAAACCAACCTTATTTGTCTGATGTTCCCAGCAGCTCTGTCAGAAGACTTTAAGTGTAATTTTTCCCTAACAACACACGTGTTCCTTTCATTTAAACCAATGTTAGAAACGACATCTACAATAAACATATTTTTGGCTTGTTGGAGGTTTTAGCAATTCCAGTTCTTTCCACAATTGTTAGTAATCCTGTTAACTGAAAACCTGTGAAAACCTGACAAATGTGCTGAAATCCTTAGAAATAAACTCTTGATCCTACTCTTGGTGCAGTTCTCTGCCAGTGAGCTTTGGAGATTTTTCACCTCCTATATCAAGGGCAAAATTGTGTGTTCATGTCCAGCCTTGTTTGTTTTGGTTAGATGGGTTTCGAACCTTTTATTTTTTGGTTTACTATAGATATGGACCAATTTCATTGAGATGATATTTTCTTGTAGCTGTTTCCTGACTTGGTAAAAAAGAATACCATTAACAACTTCATTTATTTCAGTAATTCTTTTTAATAAATGAAGCTCATATATTAAATAGATCCCTTATACACACAGTGATAAATTTCAAGATTTTATTTTTTTTAATGTTTTGATAAAGTAATGTTTTAAAAGAAACCTAAAATGTACGGTTGTTTAGCAGAGTCGCTGACACCATTCACACTGAGGGTAAGCCACAAAAGGTCCTGAATCCTGTACCCAAGCATATTAATGGAGAGTTGAGTGGAAGGAAAAGATATGGTAGAAAAGGTAGATTGTGAAGCAAAGCCCATATGAGACTTTGGAGGAGAATTACATGGTGTAGAATTGGGCCGGTCTCAGTCCTTCAATTGCCACCATACACAGATGTATCCCAGATATGGCTGCAAATGTTGCATTAATTGTGTCAAAATACTCATGAACCAGACATCAGAAGCAATTTACTTGGGCTGACGAGAGAAAAGACAGGACTTTTGCTTAGTCCAGAGTCCAAAACCTTTGGTCCAGTCTTTTTACATAAAAGTACATTTTACATTTCATTTAGAGTCAAGGTCCCAGAGTATGAAAGAAGAGTGGAGAGGCACAGAATCTAGATTTTTGGAGGTCCCGTGTGAGTGTAAGGGAGTTTCCTCTCCAGTGTAGCAATATGCATGCTCAATATGAGAGATTGCTGCAAAGTCAATGTAAGCAACTGCCCCCCTTCAGTACATGCTGATCCAGGAGGAGTGACTGCTTCAAGTCACTGACTCGATGCAATCTGCTATGTTTCCTTAGATAGAAATACGTTTACCCAATTTAAATAATAAACTGTTCAATAGTTAGGATTAATTGTAATTTAACTGACTTGAAATTCGTATGATTCGATTGAAATGATGGGAAAATGCCTTGAGAGGACAGGTGTTGTGATTTGGCACTACAGTATATAAATAAACTGAATTGAATTGAATTGAAATGTTCACAGTTGGTGATGATTTGGGTATCCATGTTATCTGCTGGTGTTGACCAACACCAGCAACACATTTCATAGGAATTGGTTGAGTCTGCCAATATTGTTTTATTGGAAATAATTTTTTTGTTATAGGGAAACACTGAATAAATGTACTGAAATTTGAGGTATAATTTCTATAAAATGTTCAGAGAGATTGTATAATTGCAATAAACGATACATTTATTTTAAGGCTTTTTACATATAATTTCAATAACTGTAAAGGGCACCATTTGTTATATCATATGTAGTTAATTTGTTCTACTTTTTACATAAATTTGTTCCCTTGATTTTATTTTTCTTCAGTTTTATTTATAATTACTTGTACTCCACTGGAATCTTTTGACATGCTTTCCCAGCCTGTTAGTTTACTAAAATAGTATTTATATATACTTCCAGTTGTGGATAAAAAATGTTATGTTGTCCAAGGATACAGTCACTCAACTGTCGTGACAGATGCGTCTGCTTCTTCTAATTTGAACCCTCTCTGAAATACCCTGTTCGTGATTCCCTGCGCTGGACACCCATGCTCAACAAGCAAATAGTGTGCAAGAAGCTAGAGAAGAGGAAGTTGCCATGCTGCTTTGTGGGGCGCGAACAGGGTGTGGTACAGACGCTTGGACGTGTGCATACTTATATTTTAATACTACAGTTTTACAACACCGTAAATTGAGACAACTTAGGGTTTGTTTTGTCCCGGAAAAAACACTGTTAAGATCCTCCACAAAAACAGGAGCGACTGCTTGTATGTGTCTGTGCAGACGTGTAGTTTTGAACTCTGTGAAGACTGACCTCCTTAGTGTTTGAACTGGAACTGTTTTAAATAAGCAGTTCTGAAAGGCAGCAATATGTTTTCCAAACATAAAACAGGTTACTGTTGGATTAAAATGTCAAGGAGCTCATATAATATGTTTTATCATAGATTGATACTGAAGTTAACTTATAATCATACTGCAGTGCAGAGCCTCAAATTTCAACCAGAGATTATCTTCCTGTCTGATCAGCTCTGTGCGTATTTGACCCTTTACTGAGACAAGGGCTCCCATTACCTTTGAAGACGGGTTTCACCTTTTTTACTTTCAGAAGACAGCTCTTGTGATGTGTCGGCATGTAAACAGCAGGACTCTCGTCAAAACTGTTTTCCGCTCAACAACTTTTCAAAGGGGCTGTTTATGGCCCCTTAACAACCAGACAGTGAACATGTTCTTTACTGCTTGTAAATGTAGTTTTCCTTGACAACAAGTTTGTAGACTGATATGAGGATGGATTTGTTAAGAGCCTTTCTTATGTATTCCCTTATCTGGAATAAATTTTAAGCAAGTTACTAGAAGTGAGACAGATGGAGGACAATAAGTCTAACAGAAGATTAGAGTTCTTGGCAAAGTTTAACATATTGTACAGTGCCTTGGAAACGTATTCATTTCTCATTAGCTCTTTCACATTTTATCCTGTAACAACCACTAATTTTAATTTATTGTAGTGTAGTTGTTTTTGCTAGACCAACACCAAGTATTACATAATTGTGAAAGGAAGGAAAATAATGCAGGATTTTCAGATTTTTAGCAAATAAGAATCATAAATGTGTGGCATGCATACGTATTGACTCGTTTTTACTCTTTTAACCCTAAATAAAATAAATAAAAAACAACATACCAACTTTTCCATCATCTGGAAATTGAAAGAATATAACAGAGCTGCAAACTTACTAAGACATGGCCGTCCACCTAATTTAACAGACCAGATCAGGAGGGCAATTTTCATAGGAGCACCCAAAAGATGCATAGTAACTCTAAAGACGCTGCAGAAAGCCACAGCTCATGAGGGACAATCTGTTGAGATGACAACCATTAGTAGAGTGCTCCGCTGGCCTTTATGGCTGTTAAGAAGAAAAACCCACTGTTTGTCCATCTTACAGTTTGCCACAAGCCCATGTCTTGGAAACAACAAAACATGTGGAAGAAGGTCTTTGGTTAGATGAGACCAAAATTGAGCTTGTTCAACCTTAAAGGGGACATATCATGCAAAATTCACTTTGTTAGCACATTTTGTTGTGTAGTTGGAGTCTGTAGGAGTGCAGAAAACTTAAATTTAGTCTCTCCAGGTGCTGCGTAGATATCTTTATATTCTGTTGGGTTGTACTTTTCAAGCTGTTTTCTCTATTCTCAATCACGTTTTTTGAACTGTTATGTCACAGTATTTGCCACGGAACAGCTAAACAAGGTCATGGACTTCTGGCTGACCAAATTGCGCATTTGCCATTTTAATTTCTCAATGGGATTTGGTAGTCCAAGCTCAAAAATGCCAAAGCTGCAAGTGGAGTCTAAATGTTCGGTTGTTGGGTGTATTGACCCAAGCAATTCATTACGCCATCTCCCAGCAATAGAACCTTCAAAGTGCCCTTCAAGGATTCAACAACCACCACCAGTATCAAGAAGGATTTCCTGAAAGACTATTTATGGCGTCAGTTCCTTCTGTCTATGGTAACAACGGACACAGCAAAGCAGTGAGCTGCATATAACATTACAATGAAAACAAACTTTATTTCAGACATGAATTTAATGTGTATTGATATGACATCCTGGCCATTGTTTTGATAGCAGTAGGATTGTGCCTTCTGCTTATGTTAGTGCTGTGTGTTATCAAAGACTGCATTATGGACTATGTTTTCTGTGTGAACAACACCGTGAAGGTACGGCGTTTCTCCAGTAACAAGCCCTGGATCAACCCTGAAACAATGGCTCTCCTCAGGGAGAAGAAAGAGAATTTAGATCAGGAAACAAGGAGCAACTGAGAGCTGTGCAAAAGAAACTGAGAAGAAAGATCAGGGATGGAGAAAACATCTACAAGAAGAATTTGGAGGACCAGCTAAAGAAAAACAGGGAGGTTTGGAACAACTTGAAAACTATTTCACGTCACAAACCAAACTCCCAGGCTGTATGAGATTCAGGGTAGGTGAATGACCTGAATCAGTACTTCAACAGGTTTGATCAGAGAGCCACCTCTACCCCAGCCCTGTCTTCCCTGCTGCAACCGCCCACCTATTCTACAATGCCTGCCTACTTTTCCTCACAGAACTTCACGATTTTTAGCTCTTCAACCACCCCCCTCCGTTTTCTTGCACTCAAAGCAATACTATTTGTGATTTTGAAATAGTAGATTTATGTAGAATTGTGGAATCTATGTATGTTTGTTCTGCAGTGGGGTTTATCTTTACTTTGAACTATTGCTGCAAAGGTCCTGATCCGTATACAGTAAATCTCCATAGGTGTCTGGAAAGTTTGGCAACAAAAATGCGTGGAAATGTTTCATGAATGAGAGGAGACAGGAATGGTCAGATTTCATTTTCAAGTACAAACTATATATCCTACTGTGACCTGCAAAACTGGTGCATCATCTGCTGCAACTGCCAAAAATAACCATTCACACAGACCAATGATGGGTTTTGCCAAATCAATTAGCCTCACAATGCCTGCACATAAATCATGGTCAATTGTGTGTTATTTATAACCTAAACAGCGAAATATGTTCTAGCAGGCCCCTTGATTCACTTGTAAAAAAGTCATAAATGTAGGTACTCCGCTGTGGTTATGCATTTGTCTGTAATAGCATTTCACATACACATCAGACCAATAAAAAAAAATAAAATTAAATGGGCTTAATAAAGAATATGTATAATACCTGCGTAATGGTTGTTATTTTCAAAGGGTGCCTTTAATCTGACAAACAAGCCTCGTCTGAACCCATATTCTAATTTATTGAATATGACTACTCTAACCGGTCAAACGTTTGCACACGCCTTTGTCGTTCAGTAGATTTTGCCTATTTTTTTTACTTTCTACATTCTAGACACATAGTGACACAAAATTATATAGAATTATGTAGCAAAACAATTTACAAAACTCAAACCATCTTTTATATTAGATTCTTCAAAATACCCCCTTTTGCTCTTGATTACTGCTTTGGACACTCTTGGCTTCATGAGGCAGTGACCTGAAATGTCACCGCCTCATGAATGACAAACCAATGAATAAGGTGTGTCCAAACTTTCAACTGGTAGTGTAGTTTGAGAAAAATATAAGCAGAATATGGTGGTGAACATGTACAAAACCCAGTCAAATTAAAACAGTTAATTAAATAAGGAATCCAATAAGATTTGTACCACTTTAGGTTCTGAAGGTGGTCGTTATGCTCATCACTGCGTCATCCTTGGCATCTGTGTTACCATACGTCGTGGCTCAAGGATAATTCAAGGAGTCATTCTGAGACATATAAGGCTGAACCTTTGCTGTTGAAAGACTCTGTCTGATCTTCATCATATTAATATCAAAGTTTGTTTCCTCAGGAACAAAGTCCATTGGATTAGACTAAAAAGCTTTATAATCCACCCCTTAATCTGCCAGATTTTCCTCGTCCTGTTATATAGTACAAAAGAAAACAAATCACCTTGAATGGTGCATGTTTACACCCCTACCAATTGTTTACTACTATTTTTGCCATGTAGCCTCAGTCCATATGAACACCAGTGACATCAGATGACCTTGATGTTGACTATGGAGAAATAGGTGCTTTTTTGTGTACCTTATAAAGAATTTCCATTTTATTAAATCCTGAGTTTAAAATTTAGATATTTTTGTCCTGCTATTGTTTTATAATTGTACAGTTATACATCATTCAGGTTTCAGTTCAAAAATGCCACTCATTTACCTGGATTATCTTTGAAATTATTTATTGTGTTACAATGAAAGATTTCTTCTTGTTTTGCTGAGGATATTCTTCATCTCCTTTCTTTGAAGCTATTTATTTTGAGCAGGAAGGAGGGCAAAGTCTATGCATTTCTTAAGACATGTAACAGACTTAAAGAAAATCTGTTTGTCAATATCTTCCCTCCTTCCATTAATGCAAACTCAAATCATTGGTAAGCTCTTCATTCCATGATTTGCATGGTCAGTTGTTAGACCTCATCGCTTGCAAGGTCAAGGTTTTAAATCTCAGCCTGGGGTCTTTCTGCATGCCGTTTGCATGTCTGCTCATTGAATGCATTCGTTTTCTGGGTATTCTGGCTTCTTCTACAGTCCAAAGACATGCATGTTAGGTTAATTGGTCACTTCAAATTGCCCTTAGGTGTTAATGTTTGTGGATAGTTATTTGTCCTGTTTGTCTCTGTGTTGCTCTATAATTGACTGGTGACCTGTCCAGGTTGTACAAAGAGTTCTCGCACATTGTAAAGTCTATATTCCACCGAATATAGTAGAAAACATTTTGCCCCTTGTGTACTAATGACATTAGTACAAAACTGTAATTTGTTTTGACTAATTTCTATGAATATAAAACCATGTAATGTACTGAGGCTACACAGTCATGCTGAAAACAGAAAAAAAAAAAAGTTTTAGTTTGAGCAGAAACATTTGGTTTCAATTCAGTTTATTTATTTAGTGCCAATTTTCAACAAAAGTCATTCGAGGACATGATGTAAAAGAGAAACACATGGAGTTCAATGCAAGGAAACAATCTATTTAGTTAACTGTTTGACAAGATTAACAGTTATAGAACACACAGGAAAAAACATGAAAAAATATAGCGCTCTCCTAACTTATATGTCTGTTTGTTTCACAGTTGAAAATGTGGAGACCATTTCCTGCAGTGGTTTTCATTTCTTGGTTTCATGAGCCGTGTCCTCAGGAAACACCATGCAGTGCAAAAAAACAACAATAAGCACTAACAGTGATAATAGGAGGAATAATATTAAAAACCGTAGTTTGTATTATCTACATGGTAAAGAGCAGCTAGATCATATACATGAAATGAGTTACTATTTTGCTTTTGAAAAATGTTCCACAATTGTGCCTTCATTTATCAAACACATAAGAGTTACTGTAGAAAATGCCATTTGGCATTTCTTCAATACAACAATGCCTCTTTGACTCGGTCTTTGGCTGTCCTCAATATTGGCTTGACAAATACTTAACATAAAATCAACAATGTTGCGTTGAGTAAAAAAAATATGATGAGACGCTGAAAAAAACTTGACTTGTTAGCTTCTGTAACAACAGAAAATATCTGTTGCAATATTTAATGGAATTTCTAAGGCTACAAACCCAGCTGGTCTTAATCAATGCTTTCAGTTTGTTTTAAATTACAATTTTTTTTCTTGTTTGCTGATAATCTAAATGGCATCAGGCTATATGTGATGTAGTCAGAAAAAAAGTGAAGGTAATTTCTTTCAGTTTCCGCATTGCTTTCATTTCTAGAAGAAAGGTGGTAAAGACGTGTCAGAGTCTGTCATTCAAGATATATGAGAAGTTTTTACAAATGTAATCGGCTCACCCAGTAACATCTCACAAACATACAAAGAAAAAAAAAAGAAAGAAAAAAAAGGAGAATCAAATATTGAGTTACTTATTTAAATATGTTTTGCAATAAACTTCCACTGGATCTCGTGTTCTTTCATGTTATCTCGGTGACTCACACAAGCTAGCCTCTATGCTCAACACACTGCTTTCATTGTCTGAACTGAGGAAGGAATTTTATTTGAAGATTGTGACATTACAAAATACAAAAACAATACAAAATATTTTTTCCTCAAACCTAATGAACTGTCTCCCGTTACTATTTCCCTTGGTTAAAGCCTAGAATGCAGTTCCAACACATCAATTGCGGATCCGTTCTTCATGTATTAATTAACTTGCATTACACAATTTCATACGCAGCACATATTCATGTGTGTGGTGCACCCGCAGGCATTGCTAAACAGTTGCTTAGGGAGGTTTGATCAAATCAAAATAGTCATCAGTTCCAGGTGCTGTGCCAAGTCACACCTTTACTCAGGCTGCAGCTATGCAACTTTCTTTATCCTGCGGGACATACTAATCACACTCTTACACTTGCAGTCCTGTAATCATACCTCAAACTATCCATGCCCATTTAATCTCCTGATTTTAGGCCTTGCTGCATTTTGAGTTAATATGTTTTTATTTTTGTCAGTGCCCGTGACTCATCTTGTGTTTGTTCACACTGGCTGACACACCTATGGTAAGGAAACACACCCATTCCCTTATATCCTCTTATTCAACCAGAGCTATCAACTACAAAACAATGACAGGCAGAGAGGATTTCGTTTACAAAAACGTCTGAAGATTTCAGTTTTTTTCTTTATGATTCATCTTATTTCACATACAGTGCCTTGAAAATATTTTAATATATCTTAAACTGTTTAATGTTGCAAATATGAACTTCAAAGTATCTAATTGTGATTTTATGTGAAAGGCCAATACAAAGTCATGCATAACAGTGAAATGTAAGAAAAAATGTTTCTCAAATGCTTTTTACAATTACCAATTTAAAAAACGTTGAGTGCATTTGCATTTAGTCCTTCTGTGTCAATACTTCATAAAACCACTTTCGATACAATTACAGCTGCATGTCTTTCAGGGTATCTCTTGATCAGCTTTGCACATTTACAGATTAAGAATTTTTAAACCATTCTTTGCAAAACAGCTGAAACTCAGTCAAACTTGATCAGGAGTGCTTAGTAACAGCAATTTTCAAGTCTTGCCACAGATTCTTAATTGGATTTAAGTCTGGACTTCGATTATCAATGTACTTTGATCAAAACCATCGCACTGTAGCTCTAGCTACATGCTGAAGTCAGTGTTGTGCTAGGAGGGAATCTCCTCCCCAGTTTTACAACTTTTGGAGCTTCTAACATTTTCTTTTTGAGGATTGCCCTGTATTTATCTCCATCCATCAATACTGTTTCTAAAAAACCGTCCCCAAAGTATTATTCTGCCATGGCCATGTTTTACGGAGGGGATAATATTCAGTGTGAAACAATGTTTCTTTTTTGCCAAATATTGTATCTCTTACACAGTCCTCAAAATGAAACGATAAGCAAGCATGCCATGTTGTGGACTTTGTACAGGTGCATCTCAGTAAGAATAGTCATACCATTAAAACATTCTAACGCATGAATATGTTTAGGGTTGTTTTCCTGCTTGAAGGTAAACCTTTGCCTCAGTCCATTGCAGTTTATTGCAGCCTGAAACAGGTTTTCCTTTAGGATTGTCCTGTATTTATTTCCATCCATCTTCCTTCTAACTCGGACCAGCTTCCCCATCCCAGCAGCAGAAAAGCATCCTCACACAACGATACCGCCACCACCATGTTTTATGTTAGTGTTCTGCCACGCATTGTGTTTTGCCTAAAAGGGGACATATCATGCTTTTAAATCCTTCCTTTTCACATGTAAATCATGCTGTTGTGGTCTATATAAAGTGGAGCTACAATGATTTTACCCCTCTTTTGAGGTGCATCTGAGAGCAGCTCATTTTGGTGTAGTCTCTTTAAATACTCTTGCGGCGCTTCACACCCTGCTCCCCTCCAGGTCAAAGAGCAATCCACTCCACCCTGTTTGGCCACTTTTGTAGTTTGATCACAGAGATTCGATTATCTAGCAGCGCAGAAACAAGACAAAGACAGCAAAAACAAAGCAAAACTGTTTAAGTAATAATACTATTCAAAGCACACAGTACAATTCTGTCCTCAAGGAGGTAAGAGTGGTAGTCTATGTCTGCCCAATGAGGAGCACAGAGCTCTCCCCACACATCTCTCTCTTTACTGTCTGTGTAACAGCTGGTTCTCTTTTTATCAGGAGTTTACACAAGGGCTGCAGATGAACTTGGTTGTGATCTGAGACCCCAGTGGAGGGTAAGGTGATGAGCTGCATGCCTCCTTGGTGCTGGCATACAATAGGTCCAGAATTTTATTGTCTCTTGTGCAGCAAGTTACCTACTGGGTGAAGGTGGGGTGAGTGGAGGACAGGGCAATATGATTAAAATCCCTGAATATCCGAAAAAGAGCCTGGGGAGGCTGTGTTTGGAGTCTACTGGTAACTGTGTGGCGGACATCACAGACAGCCGTGGTATTAGTAGAGGGGGGGGACATACACCATAATAACATGTGTTATCCCAATAGCTCAATGTCCTTTCTGCGGAGCATCCCTTTGATAGTTAAATACCAAGAGTTGCACCATCTATCATTTACAAACATAGTCAGACTCTTCCTACTGCTCACCTTGGTTCTGTCAGCCAAAATTAAATGAAAACTGTTCATGTTTATGTGTGTGTCCAGAGTTAACGCAGTTAGCCACGTCTCCGTCAGCATGATCAATCTGCTCTCTCTGTAGACTGGGTTAGAGCTGCTAGTTCATCAACTCTGTTGGGAAGGGATCTCACATTTCCCATGATGATAGATGGGATGACAATTCTGTACCTTTTCCACTGGCTGCGAGTTGCCCAATATCAGCTTCTTCCTCCTCAGCTTGCAAGGAACATTGGCCGATTGGGTGATTGGGGGGAGTGTAGCTACAGAGAGCTAGTAGATGATCTCTGAAGTAGACAATGGGAGAATGGCCTCTCAAAAAAAAAAATAAGTAAAAAGAAACTGAAAATAGTCAGCTCCATATTGCATACAAGGTGAAAAAACAGGAGCACATGACACATTTAAAAAATAGATTTAAAAAAGAAAATAGATTTAAAAAAAGAAAAATCTGGGAGCTGCTGAAACATGCTGGTTGTTCACATGGCACAGGAATAATGATTATGTTGCTGTTGGAATAATGGCTTCTTCCTTGCTGCGTGGCTTTTCACCTCATGTCGGTACAGGACTCTTTTTGCTGTGGACAAAGAGACTCTTACTAGGTTCAACCAGCATCTTCACAAGGTCTTTGCTTTTGTTCTGCAGTTTCGCTACAACACATATTCAACTCTAGGACACAGTGCTCATTTTGTGATTGGTATGATAGCCTGGTCATCCCCATGGTGTTTATAATTGCATACATATTTAAACAATGTTACACCGTCAAGCATCTGTAAATTTTATGATCCTGAATGAAACAAACCAGACTTGTGGAGCTCCACAATTCACTTATTGATATCTTGAGAGATTTTGTTTGAAGTGTGTCTTAAAATGTATCCTCAGCTGCACCTCCATTTAACTTAGATGATGTGAATGATCCTAGAAGAAGAAGCCTACAAAGCCAAGACATCAGCTTGACTTTCCCAAATTATTTAAAAGCAAGGTAATATTAGTTTATGTAAACTTCTGACTTTGAAGGAGGCATTTCTTTGTCTTGGCATTTAGTAATTAAAGCCTGTTTTGTATTTGTAACTGATCTAAATCAAGTGATAGGTAAATGAAGTCAGACAGTGAGCAAAACTATTGTTTCACTTTCACAGTTTAAATAAACATCAGCTTTCAGCTGTATGTTAAGTAGGTTTGATTGACTTTAAAGCAAAATATGTATGCAAGATTTATGTACAACCAACTTCTGGCTTTAAATATATTTTGGTATATTCTTCTTTTTGGCCCAGTTTAATTCATCTGTACATTCATCCAGCAACCTAACACGAAGCAGGAGCTGAGAGGGAGAGAAAAAGTGGACACACTCTGGACATGCTGCCAGTCTATCACAGGGCTCCCAATTTAATTTCACTAAATCCTGTTAGCACTGATAAGTGAATTTTCTTCATCTTCTTGTCAAATTAGGTAAATCGTAGAATGTGATGTTTCACGATCGCCACATTATTTTTAAAAAAAGCTTTCCTGTAACATTTCTAATATATTACCCTCACATATCTTTCACAACACTGTACACAAACCATTACCATGTCTGTGATTTCGTCTGGGCCCAGCCCTGGAACCCTATGAGTAAGCACACCACAAGCTGGAACTTGTTAAAACAAAGTGGACCTAAGGTAACCACCCAGAGTAGAGGGTATCTATGGTCAGATTACAACTATGAATCAACCCCAGGCTGCTAATGACAACATGCAGTACTTAAAATACACTACCTCACAACACACGGGTCACACCGCCTCATATTTGCCATCCCCATAGTAACCCAATTTTGTTTATCCATGGAATTCCCCACAGAACACGCTCCCTCGTCTACTCATACACACGTATACTGAGTATGCGTGAACTTATGCTTATGATTCAGAGAGACAGACTGTTCCTTTGGTACTTGAAAGAATGTGAGTGAAAAAAAAACAAGAACGAGAGGCAGATTGCATTGCGGTTTCCACTTCAACTTGTGAGTCAAGCACACGAGAAAGGAACAGAAAAAGAGACTATTCTGGGATGGCTGCCATAGCAACACAATAAGCTAGAGGGCATGAATGTTTCCATAGCAAAGGGTTGCATGTGTATGGATAAATATCACATGCCACAAAGCAGTTTGTAATAATGTAAAGAACTCTGCTTTGTTGCACAAAGTTTGTAACTGTTTTGGGAAAAGAGGACCTTCTCCCCAATTCTTGTTTTTTTCCAGTTGCATCAGATCAGTCATTTTGTGCCAGCACATAATGATGGATGCTGGAACACCTTTCACAGGTTATATCTTGACATCAGTGCTGCACTGTGTAGTCAGAGTAATTAACTTATCATTTTGTTGCTGTTATACAATCATTTTTTAATGTAACAGTAACATATTTTGTTTTAACTTGTGTAGTTTTTATTTATATTTCATGTTAATGATTAAGGATCAACACCCTAGCTTGATTTTCTTCTGCATGCAAGAGAACTATACAACCAGAAACCATAATGTATTTTTTTAAAGATTTTATCTGACAGACCAACACATACTAGTCCATAACAGTGTAATGGGAAGGTATAGATGCATGGTTTTCAGAATGTTTTGTTAGAGATTTGTTAGAGAACATTAGTGAGCATCATGAAGACCATGGCTACACAGGATAAGTCAGAAACAGGGCTGTTAAGAAGTTTAAAGCAGGGTTAGGTTATAAAACAATATCACAAGCTTTGAACATCTCATGGAGCACTGTTCAATCTTTCATCTGAAAAAGTAAGGTTACGGGACAATTGCAAATCTTGCAAGACACAGACATCCACAGAGGCTGAAAGTCCAGGCAAGGAGAGCATAATTCAATTCAATTCAATTCAAAAATACTTTATTAATCCCAAAGGGAAATTAAATGTTGTTATAGCTCATATTATGAAGGTTTCCTCAAAGAGTCGTAGATGCTGATGGCTGTGGGCAGGAAGGATCTCCTGTAGCGCTCTGTCTTACAGCAGATCTGAAGAAGCCTCTGACTGAAGACACTCTGTTGTTGTAGGACAGTCTCATGAAGAGGATGCTCAGGGTTCTCCATAATGTTCTTCATTTTATGAAGAATCCTTCTTTGCACAATGATCTCCAGAGGTTCCAGAGGAGTCCCCAGAACAGAGGCAGCCTTTTTTATCAGCTTGTTGAGCTTTTTTAAGTCCCTGGCTCTGATGCTGCTTCCCCAGCATATGATGGCAGAAGAGATCACACTTTCCACAACAGACTTATAGAAGATATGCAGCATCTTGCTGCAAACACCAAAGGACCTAAGCTTCCTCAAGAAGTACAGTCTGCTCTGTCCCTTCTTGTAGATGGCTTCACAGTTGCATCTCCACTCTAGTCTGTTTTCCAGGTGAACACTGAGGTATTTATACTCCTCCACCACCTCCACTTCTTCTCCCATGATAGAAATAGTTTTTAACTTATTCCTGTTTCTCTGAAAATCTACAGTCATCTCCTTTGTTTTAGTCACGTTCAAAATGAGATGATTGTTTCCACACCATGCCACAAAGCGGTCCACCACCTTCCTGTACTCAGCTTCTTGTCCATCTCTGATCCACCCCACGACTGCAGAATCCTCCGAGTATTTCTGCAGATGACAGGAGTCTGTCTTGTACTGGAAGTCTGAGGTGTACAGAGTGAAAAGGAATGGTGAGAGTACCGTCCCCTGTGGTGCTCCTGTGCTGCTGACTACCTGGTTAGACTCAAAACCCTTCAGCCTCACAAACTGTGGTCTGTTTGTCAGGTAGTCTTTGATCCAGGAGATTGTTGAGGCCTCCACCTGAGTCTTCTGGAGTTTCTGACAAAGCAAATCAGGTTGGATTGTATTAAATGCACTGGATAAATCAAAGAACATGATCCTCACAGTGCTGCTGGCTTTGTCCAGATGACAGTGGGTTTGTTGAAGCAGGTGTATGATGGCATCTTCAACTCCAACTCTACAGCAATAAGCAAACTGAAGGGGGTCCTGATGGTTTACTGTTTGCTTACTCAGGTGGGCCAACAGGAGTCACTCTAGGACCTTCATAATGTGAGACGTCAGAGCAACAGGTCTATAGTCATTGAGGACTGATGGGTGAGTTTTCTTTGGTACCGGAACAAGACAGGAGGTCTTCCACAACACCGGAACCTTCTTCTGGGCCAGGCTAAGGTTGAAGAGGTGCTGCAGAATCCCACAGAGCTGCTCTGCACAGGCCTTCAAGACTCTAGGGCTGACATGATCTGGACCTGCAGCCTTATTCCGATTCAGTCTCTCCAGTTGCATCTTCACTTGACTTCTTGAGACTTAAGAATTAAGTAATGGTGACTCCGGAGGAGCTGCAGAAATATAAAATTAAGTGGGAGAAAATGCCAAAAGAACAATGATTAGCATTGGACTCTACGAATTTGACAAGAAAGGACAGGAAGAAAACATTTTACTGAAAGAAAACCGTGAAAATCCAGTTTGCCAAAAGCGAACATAGGTGGCACATATCTTCCCTCTGGAAAAGAATCAGAATCAGCATTATTTGCCAAATTTGTGCAGACAAACAAGGAATTTCACATTGTTCTCAATGAAGACATTTTAAATAGAAATATATGAGAAGGGGGAAAAAAAACTTTTTTTGTAAATATGTATATATAGAGCGTTTTCAAAAGTAAAAGACATGGTTGAATTACATATATGCATGGTATCAATTTATTAATTTTATTTATTTGAAATGGACATGTTATATACATTGGGCAACCAGATGTACTGCTTAAATGTGTTAGTACAAAAAAAATAAAAATAGAATTACATGAACAGTGCAATCAAAGAGACATTTCATTAGTTGATATTGTGTGAACAAATCTGCCCTGACTTCAGCCACTGTTTTAACCTTTTGTTAAAGATGTTAGTATCAGTCTGTTGTTTAAGGCCAGGGGGGAGAGAGTTTGACAGTTTGGGTCCTTTACAGGAGAAACTGGACTGACCAAAAGTTGTTCTGAACATAGGGACAACACAATCCCCAATGACTGAGGCTCGAGTAGATGGTCTCAGTGAGCTCTGACGTCTGACAATAAGAGAAGAAAACAGTGGTGACACATGATCATTCACACCTTATTAATTTTAGCGTGCTTAAATTTAGATCTAGGCACTGTTTGACAGAGAGATAGCCTGGCGAAAGAAACTGTATCTTTGGCGTCTAATTTGTATAAATAGTGCTCTGTAGGGCTAACCTGAAAATAAACAGTTAAGTGTCCAGGAATTATGGGGTTGCCAGAGATGTTAACTGCTCTTTCCTTATCCTAGACCTGGACAAGTTCTGGATGGAGGAAAGGTCAGCCGCGATGATCCTCTGGTCACCTAATTTTCCTTTGTAGTTTGGACCTGTCCTGTTTTGTGGATAAGTCAAACCAAATAGTCACGGGCGTACATAGGACAGACTGAACAATGTTCGTGTAAAGAATGACCATCAGCTCAGGGTCTGTTGATCAGTGTATGTTCAAAGACATGAGGGGGAGACACTATCAGGTCACTGGGTATTCCTGGTCTTCTGAGACTGAAAGAGCCTATTTACATCCTCCTTAGAGATCCTCAATCTCAGAGGAAGAACTTAGAACTCCACGAATCTGACAAGTAACAGATACATAAAGATAACTGTTTGTATTGGTTATCAGTTTCTTTACAAACAACAGTTGTGCTGAAATATTGAGCAAAATGGGGTGACAATATGCTTTTTCTTCATCCTCTTGTCACTTCCATCTGCTACTTTGACTCAGGCAGCTGTGTTCCTCAACTGCACATTCCAGTCATACATTTAAATGTCCCAACACTGCCGTTCTCTTGATGGGTGGAATGTAAAGCAGCAGCAAGTCAACACATGAAGACAGAATGGATTAGATGCTTGCTCAGAAATGTCCTTTGGGTATTTACTGCCTCTTTCTCTGCAGAATGTTGCTGCAAGACATTGATCTAAAGTCTTCCAGGGAGGGAACTAACACAGGTTTACCTGCTCTGCTTACGTTTTATGAGAAAACAAAGGATTACCTCATGTTGTATTAGACATTAAAAGATCAGCACACACCCAAGCCACAACTGTGGAGACATTTTGGCCTTCTGCGTTTAGTGTTTACCAGTTTTGCACTGCTGCCTGTGTTGGTGAATCAGTTTATAAAATAAATGTACACAGTTTTTAATAACAATCATTGACATTTCTTTTCTTGCAAGTTGGTTATGTCATTGCATTGTTAGAGTTTTGCTTTAGTTTGACAACATGCCCCACCTCTGTATTCTGGTAACATGAGCCAAATTCAACTCTGGGGTTTCAAGCCCATAAGTGCAGGGGCCGTCTGTTTTCCCTCTGTGCTCCTCTCTTCCCTTAAGCCACACACTTTCCCCTCCCCTCTTACACTTACAGTCTCTTCCAACTGCAGGAAAATAGAAACTCACCAATAAATAACTCTTTAAGAAACAGTTCATATAGCCATGACTGCCTCAGCTGATGTGTTTACTTTTAGATGTTATTGTAAAGCCATGTCTTTCTTGTTGATAGTGCCCCATCCTCTTCTTCCCTGCTTTCTTCAGCTATTTCCCCTCTGTGGACTCACCTTTGACCTTCTTCATTCCATTCCAGTACCAAATTACTTTTCTATGTTTCAGAGGCACAGACATATGAGTGCTCACACCCTTTAAAGAAGAAGAAGCGGCAAGGTCACTTTTCTCATACTGCACGCAATCATACATTTGTACTGAGATTAATATAGCAATCATGTGCTTGGCTTTATCTGAAATGTAACAAGATATGTAAAGTTTAGATTTAAAAGATCTGTTCTGCTATGGTGTTTGTGTCCTAAACATACTTTAAGCTCAAAGGGAGCTTAAATAAAGGTCTGTGGGTGGGACTGTGCATGCATGGTTTCACGCTGTCTGCCTAAAGATATACTTCCAGCAGCAATGGTCTCACATTCTGCCCTTTATGCCTAGTTTGCTAAGAGCTTTCTACAGCAGTCAATCTACAATCCTATCATTCCTATCAGGCAGATGCCCTGTGTTTTGAAACAATTCATAAATTTTTTTTCAGACTAGTATGTTGAACTTTTGCAATAGATTTTCAGGGACTGGGCAAATGTATTTGCTAAAAAGGAACACACATTCAGTTTATTCACTTAGTAGACCCATTTTCAAGTGAAAATATCACAGGAATGTAGAGATCAGAAAATAAATTTAATTTCTTTATGAACACAGCATTATACAGTGCTTATAGCAGAATACATTAAACAGGGCCTTCCAAAAGCATTCATACCTATTGCATATTTTCACATCTTTTTATGTTAGATGCACAAACTTCAATAGATTCTTGGAGATTTTAAGTGATAGACCAACACAAAATAATGTTTAATTGACAATTTAAAGAGAACAATAATGAACACAGAGGATCATGAAGACCAAGGAACGTGCTGGGTACGGATTATCAGATAAGCAACCAGGCGGCCCATGGCAACTCTGGAGGACCTGCAGAGACCGACAGCTCAGGTGGGTGAATTTGTCAACAATGCATACTCCAAAAATCTGGCCTTTATGAAAGGGATGGAAGAAAAAAGCCAATGTAGAAACAAAGCTATAGGAAGTTCCATTTGGTAATTGCCACATGTCTTGGAGGGGACTCAGCAAACATGTGAAAGAATCAGAATCAAAATTAAAATCCTGGCCTACATGCAAAATGTTGTATTGAGAAAAACTAACATCGTCTATCACACTGAACATACCATCCTAACAGCAACAGATGGAGATGGCAGCATCATGCTGTGGAAATATTTCTTCTCAGCAACAACAGAGAAGCTAGTCATAGTGGGTGGGAAGATGAAACATGATAAATACAGGGCAATCCTGGAAGAAATCTTGTTAGAGGCTGCAAAACACTTGAGACTTGGGCAGGGTCTCACCTTCTAGCAGGACAATGCCCTAAAATTATGCTCTCAATTCTATCTCACTGAAATTGAGCGATTTTGCAAGAAAGAGCAGGCAAACATGTAAAAAAAAAAAAACATGTTAAAAAAAAAAACATACCCCAAATAACCTGCAGCTGTGCAGTGAAACGGGGGTTGTGTAGACTATTAACTCAGGAGGTCTGACTACAAGGGCTCTCTATACTTTTCAGACTGTTTTTATTATTTAAAACTTATGGTTCATTTTCCTTCCACTTCATATTATGCAATAATTTGTTTTAGTATATCGCTTAAATTATCAATGAAGTATATTAAATGTTTTAGTGAGAAAATGTAAAAAAGGAATGTGAGGACTTTTGTACGCCACTGTATGTACAAACTATAAAGACAAGAGTCAAGCTAGCACATTAAACTGTTTATACATATTAAGTAACAAAAGGTAGAACACCTTTTGTACTTTAACCATTACAGTACATCAGGGTTCCTCTGGACTGTTAGAGTTCAGCAACGGACTACCCACTTTTTCACCTCCCTGTCCCACCGGCTTCCTCATATTCCAGATGCGTTTTTACCAGCAGATGCTCAGCACATGCATACCATGCCTAAAGCTCCCACTGAGGGCCGACAGCCACACAGGGCCCTTGTGCAGTGAAACAATACAGCCTCTCTCTATGTTCAGCACTCCTCACTACTCCAACTACTTTTAAGAGGCCCCATTCCCTTCACATCTCTCCCTTCTTCGTGGAAGGACACGGAAAAGAGAAAAATAAATTCCAGATCATAATGGAAGGAATAAGTGGTGGGTGTGTGGCTAGGAGAGAAACAAGAGCAGGGGAGGATGGCCGGCAGGACTGAAAGACAAAATGTTGGTGTTGGCAAAAGATTGCTTTATTGTTCTTGTGTTGGTCTATACTTTACCCTTTTAAAGACCCTAAATGCAAAGAACAGCTGCAATCTTGTATGAACTTGTTGCTATATTGCTGTAAAACAGGAAACTAAACAATAGCTTTAAAGTACATGATTTAAGCTGTCTTCAATTTAAAATTTTATTCACATTGAAAATGTTTTGTAACAAAGCTCCTTCAGCAGATGAAAGGTTATCCTCCCACATTGCTCAAACTGCTGCGATACTGTGCTCCAAGGCAAATTATTGGCTCAAGTTACAGCCCTGCTCCACACTGATCCACAGGATGGGTGAGTCATGTGTTCAAGGACTTGGGTGCTTCACTGTTGTGGGAACATTTCCATTTTCTGGTTTCCATGAAGCTGCAGAACAAACTAAAATGGCCTCCCTGATTCAACGCTGCCGAAGCAAATGGTTGCGCCAAAACGATCCTGAAATATGCTTAGCAAGTCGGAAAAAATTACATTTCTGACTCACTCTGAGATGAGTCCTCCCCAAACCCACCCAATAGTTTAAAAACTTTATAATGTAGCACATTCATTGACTAAATTATAGCTGGTTGTCCTTTGTTTTAAAGAACACTGTATAACAGACGCTTAAAAGATGATGTGACGTCTGAAAGGGAATTCATTGTGTGTGCTGCTCCAGGTGTTCCGTTTTACCTGCAGCTATGTACGACAAACAAAGAAACGGCAAACAGGAGTAGACAGAAGGTGTGGGAACCGCAACCGGCTCATGATGAAAACGTTTTATTTGGTTTGTTGGGTGTGTCTAATAAAACCAAGCACTTTTTGTGACGTGTAAAAACTGTGACTGAAACCATTCATATGGATGTGAAGCTTCACAAAGTAAAAACCTATGCTTTTTATTGTGGCATTCACATTCTAAAGTTGTTTATATTTATTTCTAGTTTGGGCATGAGCTTACTCTTTTTCAGAGGTAGCGCTTCTTCTTCTTATGGGGCTCCAGCTTGGAGAAGTAGGTTCTGAAACAATCTATTCCAGCATTTCAATAAGGGTGTGGTCAATTTTCTTTTCAATACTAGACCTTTAAATAAAAAAAGAAATCTAAAACTAGCTTTTGAATTTGCATGCCTACATTTATAGCTATTCTTGAGTGTATCCATGTCTGTGATGCCTTACATAATTTCTTAGCTCTGACCTGGTTTACTATTATCGATTATGGTAGTTTTTCATTTACCCTTACTTTTACTATAGCATTATGTGAAAATTTCTAGTGCAAAAAATTCTAGTGTACATTCAGCCAAACAAGTGATAGGAGAATCTTAGACAAAATTACAAACTTCATGCTATTCTCTCTTTACCGAAGGGGCCCAGTAAGTCTTAACTTCTAAAATCAAACCAAGAACCTGTGTAAAATAAAGGACCCGGAACAAACATAAGCGCATTACAAACATTTTCTGTTGAAGTTGTTCAAATAGAAATATCAGCCTGTTCTGCCCCCCAGAGGCTTTGAAGAGAAGAACAATATGAAACAACATTTTAGAAACATATTTTCTACTTATTCCAGGTGGTGTTTAAAATGGTCGACAGTCGAGGCTGACAATGTTTTGTTCCAAAACTTCCTTCTTTAGAGTTATTAGATATTTTGTCATTTCTGTGACACTCCTGTTTAATATTAAACATTTCATTAGAATCAAAGGCTTTTATTGAGAAATGCATGAAGTTTGTTTAAAGCATCCATATTTACATTGCCACACTTTCTGCAGTTCACCCAATTATATTAGATATCAGATTCTGGGCCAAACACTGGCTGTAGGGGAACTCTACTTTCTATGAGGTTCTGCTATGAGGTTGTCGCTTTTTGCAGAGTTAACCATCCAGGTTCTGGATGGGATTAAGATCCAAGGTTTCCTCCTTTCAGGAAGGGGAGGGGGGTACAGAGAATTTTGTTTGCTGTTTTTACTGTCCTTTTGAGCCGTTGCTCTTTATAGTCTTAGCAGCTTTCCAACCAGGATCAGACAGCAAGTCAGAATATTTTCAACAATAACCCCGTTTATGGTGATGAGATGTGGAATACGACTGCAGGTCTATTAGAGTCTGTGGAGAGGATAAGGTAAGGTTGTAGGTCATCCACTAGGCTGTCAGCTGCTCGTTTCTCTCTATGGGAGCTGTCTCCTTCCTGAATAGCATGGTGTTTGGACATTGTCGTTGTATTTATAATTGGATCTAATTGCTTAAACTAATGACCGTGGCACCTGGAAGTGTCTGGAAATCGATTTTCAGTTCTTCCAGGATGTCACACAAGAAAGCAATATGCTGGAGGTGTTAAAATACCACTGAGAAGCTTACAAGGCTATATGATGATCTAACCTATTCCAATTTGTTTCAAAACATAGTAATTTTGGAATATGTAAACTTCTGACTTTAAACACAATACAACATTTCTTTAAAAGACTGTCTCATTATTCTTACATTTAGCAAATGGGAAGAATTTTGGTACTCCTAACAGATCTAAAAGGGTAAAGGTTTAGTCTGATTTAAGGCCAATACATGCTTGGCAAGAACAAAGAAATTAATTATTTTACTCGAAGTGTCAAGAGCAAAGTTCTTTCTGGTGAGAACATTTAATACTTCACAACTAAAGCACAGAACTTCTATGGTGTCCTCATAGGTCCTTCCTACTGCAGCATGTAGTCCTGGGAGAGACTACATCTGTTCTTTTAAACTATGCATAGACCGTTAGTGTTGGTGAGTAAAACGTTTTACCTGACCTATTTCTGTAAATATCTGTAAACATGTAAATATTACCTGTAAATATTTTGTAACGAAATAAAACTACAATATAGATCTTACAGGCTTGCATAACACGAACACATTTTGACAGAGAAACAAAGGTGGTGGTGGACTAAAATACCTCGGTGTTCACCTGGACAACAGACTGTAGTGGAGATGCAAGTGTGAAGCCGTCTACAAGAGGGGCCAGAACAGACTGTATTTCTTGAGGAAGCTTAGGTCCTTTGGTGTTTGCACCAAGATGCTGCATATCTTCTATAAGTATGTTGTGGAAAGTGTGATCTCTTCTACCATCATCTGCTGGGGAAGCAGCATCAGAGCCAGGGACTTAAAAAAGCTCAACAAGCTGATAAAGAAGGCTGGCTCTCTCCTGGGGACTCCTCTGGAGATCACTGCACAAAGGATTCTTCATAAAATGAACATGATGGAGAACCCTGAGGATCCTATTCATGAGATTGTTGTTCAACAGTGTCCTCAGAGGCTTATTCAGATCTACTGTCAGACAGACCACTACAGGAGACCCTCCCTGCCCACAGCCATCAGCATCTACGTCTCTTTGAAGAAATCTGCATAATATGAGTAACATTTAATTTCCCTTTGGGATTAATTATTTTTGAATTGTATAGGTATATGCGCCTGAACTTCAGGGTATAGTTTGATACTGGAACAATGAACAAGAGCAAAAGTAGTAACAAAACAAGTCCCAACTTTTTAGCTTCATCAGCTCTTTTGATAGATAAATCAATGACCTTCTACCTTTTGTTTTGGAGTCATTAGGAAAGTTGTACATTATTCATTAGCCTTTTTACATATAGAGCAATCTATACAACTTTTGAGGATCAAAGGCATTTTTATAGGTTTTTTTTCCCCCATTATTTCCTAGTCAATTCATAAAATAGTTGAAAAAAGGCACGTTGATGTTTTGAAAAGTCACTTGCCATCAAAGTTCTAATGAGAAAATGACCCTAAGGTTCCAAGATGGGCTTGGCACATGTTGACTTCCTTGACACCATGATTCTTTTCTACAATGCAGCTCAACCTCACAAAGTTCCTGATTCTAAAAATGGCTGATCTGGGCTCAACCTGATTAGCAGCAACATCATTACCTCTGAGGCACTACTGATAAAAAAACTGAGGACCATGTTTTTCCTGAGATAATCATGGTTGCCCAAATAAACAAATAAGGAAATACCTCAAGTACCCTTTACTCCACCCCCATGAACTAAAACTGCAGTTTTTTTAAATCCAGTAATCAGTCAACTGTACAATTGCATTTTATTAGATAACTCTTCATAGCAGCCCAAATTCTAGGTGAATTGCCATCATAAAAACTGAAGCAATGAAGTTCATAAATAAAATGTTAGACTCAAATCTTTTGGGCACAACTGTACTGAATATTTCTACATCATGGCAGTAAGGTCTACCTTTAACTGATTTTTACTTCACTTCACAAATATGTTTAGGGATTAATTAATGTAGACACACCAAACCCAGAAGGCTGAATTTTAGTGATGACATTTTACACCACAGAAATTAAAATTTCACAATGACATTGAGGAAAATGTTTTATTTCACAAGTCAAACAGAAAAAAATCAGTTTGGGGCTCTTGAGACAATTCACTTGTCTTCAAACACTGTCATTTGAAGTCATTCTTGCAGCAAAGTAAGCACGTGGCTGAAAGTTCATCTTTTTTTTTTTTTTTAAGTGTATTACTTCGACTGCCTCGGTGTCCTTTTACTTGAAGATCTTGCCCTGGTTGAAAGCTTGGCCCACGTGCTTGAATTCTCCTTCCCAGGCAAAGTACTCCTTTACCATGGTCTTGCACTCCTCACTGTCCGGATCCAACTTTCTCCAATCATACGATTCATAGTCAATTTGCCAGTCTTCTGACAGCTAGCAGAAAAAGGAAACAAGTGAATCAAAGGGAGGAACCCTTGATTGGGTAGCATGAGATAAGCAACACCACTGTTCTCAGATTACATTTTCAATCCTATCTGAAAAGAAAAAGATTAACCACCAGATTCTTTTTAAATCGGGAGCATAACGAAGTAAAAGAACTTTTAAAAAGATTTGCAGATAAAAGCAAAGATTTGTGTCCCCCGTAAAAATATTGGTGCACAAAATAAAAAAACAAAACAAAAAAAAAACCCTATTTTTAGCTGAAGGAAGACACTGCTGCAATGGAACTAGAGATGCAATGGTCTAAATGGCCCTATGACCAAACAATGATGTAGAGGCAATCTTTAGATACACTTTACTATCGTAATATCGTAGTAGAAGCCACAAAAGCTGAGCCACTTTTTATGCATGATGTTTCCTGGCTGTTTACACTTCCAGGCTGGAGAAAACAAGTTGGGTTTCTGCCAGGGTCACAAGCAGACTAAGCTCATCTTGGATAGTATAGTTAAATCTTTGAGTAATACATGTTAGTGCAACCTGCACGATGAGTTTGGTGGCAACCAGGAGGAAGCCTAGAAAGAATATTTAGGTATGCTGAGCAAAGCTCTGAAACAGTTAACAAGGCTTTTACACTAAAATAATACAACATTTTAATAATGATTTACTTTAAGAGTCCCTTTCTAAACTGTGTAGGACTTTGAACTTTATTCATGCTAGTAAGAACTGGCTAAAATGAAAGCATCTTTACAACCCGTCTTGACTGTAAAGGTTGCTGACCCCTGAGTTGTACAAAGAACCATTTTTAACCTTCCTCTGTCCTGTTCCACAACATAGCAGCGTTGCTAAGCAACAAACAGCTGATCAGGTATGATTTCAGTACAAGGTACACCTTTGCTACTGGCTACAGGGGCTTGTTAACTCCAAAGAGACGTATGTTTTCTGCCAGTTCATATTCAGACCATAAGCGGATCGCACCAGAGCCCGTTTGGAAGCGGACCGAAAACACCTCAAAAAGCGGGTCCGGGTCCAGTTGTTTGGTCTGGACCAGGGGTTGGCTTGAGTGTATTCACACCTGCACAAAAGGTCCGGAACCACAGGGGAAATGAACTCTGGTCTGTTTAAAGTGGAAAATGATGCTCAATTCTCCCATTTGGTTTGAGCACCACCATGGAAGGCCCTTAAAGCTAAATGCAGCACTGCTAAAGCAGGTTGTAGACCCCTGTTCTAAGAGGACATCTGGAGCACGTTTGGATGTGATCATAGCATGAACCAGCCTTTCACTCACTGATCAGAGACGACTGGGATGAACATGTTCTTACTTTATATTCCCCTGTCAGATTAAGGCTTGGTGCCATTACAGGACACTGCCTTGCCCAATGGCAGGGGACTTGAACCAAAATCTTGGAAAAGATTAATAGGTCACGTTTCCAGGCAAAAATCAGAGCACAATATAAAAAGGGCATTTATTACATGAAAAAGATTGTATAATTTGAGCAAATTCTCTACTGCCTTGTAGGGCTGTGGTGACAAAATAATCAACATTTCAATACAATCAAAAAAAAAAAAAAGATACCGATCTGCATCAAAAATTGATACTAACTGACCCATTGACATTTAACCCAGATTGTTGACCCTCCAGTAACTCCAACATTGTGAGACCAGCCAGAGAGAAAAAAGAAAAAAAAGAAAAAGGGGGGGTGGGGCAATTATGTTATGAAGCCAACTGTGTTTATTTTGGTTACTTTTTAAGAAAGTAACCAAATACCTGTGGTAGTTTCTTCTATTCATAGCATACCAGCACACTTGTGAGGTTAACAGGCAATTACACTTAACACCTTTTTTCCCAAAATCTTTTGGTTCTTTTCCTTTTAATGTAAGTTTGGAAAGGTGCCACTGTAAACAAGTTCAACATTGTGTTTTCTGTTAGGCATAGGCATTTAACAATGAATACACAAAGGATAATCTAAAATCAGTAGGCACGACAAGATTAGTAAGCTGGATAAGCTCATTATGTTTTTGATGCATCTCTAACTGAAGCATTGTAAAAAGCAAGTTTCCATTCCTTATACTTACAGTGAAGGCCAGCTCCTGGCCTCTGAAGACCCAGATACCAGAGATGCTGCTGTCATTGTTGGTACCAAACAATATGACGCTGGCAAAAGCATTCTTTCTCAGTTTGTCCAGGCGCTGGAACATGCCTGGAAAAGTCAAGACAGAGATTTGTAACATGTAGAGTATTTCAATCAACATTGTTTCCTAGCCTTTGATGCAATGAAGAAACATTTTGTAGCAAACAATTTAACCAATGTCCCAATATGCTTGATGAAAGACTAAATTGAATACTAGTGGGATTATACAAACCAGTTAAAACTTCTGCCAGCCTAGATTTGGTTTTAAGTAAAGCACCTGTCCCACATTGCACTCTTGCAGGACGTAGTCGAATGTGAGGTTTGGTGTGACCACAGCATGAACCAGCCTTTTAACTCACTGATCAGAGATGACTGGGATGAATGTGGTCTTTACTTTATCTTCCCCTGTCAGATTAAGACTTAGTGCCATCACAGGACACTGCCTTGCCCAATGACAGGGGATGGCTTGTTGCTCTTGTTACTGAAGTTTCTCTTCATGAAGTATCTGTATCCCTCCAACTACTTAGTCTTATGCTACCATTTAGTCTTGTCTTGTTTAGTCCAGGGCTGTAGGCTTAACAATTACCTATGTGGTCCCTGAAATCATGATTTTAAGGGGCACAATAAAAAAAAATTCTCTGATGAGATCCACAATCTAAAGATTTTTTCCAAGAAACCTAAAAATGTTTAAATTTCCTCAAAAAGCCATTATGTTAAATTTTATGTTTTCTTCTGTTCTGCCCAATCATTACTACGCATAAAAATAAATTCTGATGTTTGTTGGAAGTTACAGCCTATAACTTGTTGCACAGCATGTTGAAAGTGGAAAATGGGCATTTTAAGTTTAAACACTGAATGACGGGGGAAAAAAAGTTCATTTCAGTTTTATTTATAAAGCGCCAATTCACAACACGTCGTCTCAAGGCACTTTACAAAGGGTTTGGAATGGTGCGGGGTTGTTGGGGAGGTTAGAATAAACTACTGAGTGTTAAGAGTTTGGACATTTTAGAATGGGCTATGTGTAGGGGTATCAGGTAAAATGCTAAACTGATAAAGTTTGTCCATCTAGAGCCCACTGGTGGCCATTGGGACACCAGTGGGTCAACTGGATTAAGTGGTGATTAAACACCACTTAATCTAATTAGCTTTTCTCAACAAATGAAAATGTTTTTAATAACCCCTTATAAAACCAATCCAGAAGTACAGGCCTGTGCTGCAAAAACATTTGACGCTCTTGTGGAGATTTAGTATTGCAACATTGCACGTTTGATCAGCATGCAGCTGCTCTACAAATCAAATCATAACTTCCATGGTATTAAATACTGGTCAACTTCTTAATTCTTCATTTGCAGCCATTACACAAAGATACACTTAACTTGTTTAACTCTTAAACACCAGAACCAAATTCAGCAAATGAGAAACTTAAATGACTGAACCCTCCAGAACTAAAGTGTATGTCCAAAGTCAACAAGAAAATGAAATATATATATATATATATATATATATATATATATATATATATATATATATATATATATATATATATACACACACATATACATATACAGGGGTTGGACAATGAATCTGAAACACCTGTCATTTTAGTGTGGGAGGTTTCATGGCTAAATTGGACCAGCCTGGTAGCCAGTCTTCATTTATTGCACATTGCACCAGTAAGAGCAGAGTGGGAAGGTTCAATTAGCAGGGTAAGAGCACAGTTTTGCTCCAAATATTGAAATGCACACAACATTATGGGTGACATACCAGAGTTCAAAAGAGGACAAATTGTTGGTGCACGTCTTGCTGGCGCATCTGTGACCAAGACAGCAAGTCTTTGTGATGTATCAAGAGCCACGGTATCCAGGGTAATGTCAGCATACCACCAAGAAGGACGAACCACATCCAACAGGATTAACTGTGGACGCAAGAGGAAGCTGTCTGAAAGGGATGTTCTGGTGCTAACCCGGATTGTATCCAAAAAACATAAAACCACGGCTGTCCAAATCATGGCAGAATTAAATGTGCACCTCAACTCTCCTGTTTCCACCAGAACTGTCTGTCGGGAGCTCCACAGGGTCAATATACACGGCCGGGCTGCTATAGCCAAACCTTTGGTCACTCATGCCAATGCCAAACGTCGATTTCAATGGTGCAAGGAGCGCAAATCTTGGGCTGTGGACAATGTGAAACATGTATTGTTCTCTGAGGAGTCCACCTTTACTGTTTTCCCCACATCCGGGAGAGTTACGGTGTGGAGAAGCCCCAAAGAAGCGTACCACCCAGACTGTTGCATGCCCAGAGTGAAGCATGGGGGTGGATCAGTGATGGTTTGGGCTGCCATATCATGGCATTCCCTTGGTCCAATACTTGTGCTAGATGGGCGCGTCACTGCCAAGGACTACCGAACCATTCTTGAGGACCATGTGCATCCAATGGTTCAAACATTGTATCCTGAAGGTGGTGCCGTGTATCAGGATGACAATGCACCAATACACACAGCAAGACTGGTGAAAGATTGGTTTGATGAACATGAAAGTGAAGTTGAACATCTCCCATGACCTGCACAGTCACCAGATCTAAATATTATTGAGCCACTTTGGGGTGTTTTGGAGGAGCGAGTCAGGAAACGTTTTCCTCCACCAGTATCACGTAGTGACCTGGCCACTATCCTGCAAGAATGGCTTAAAATCCCTCTGAACACTGTGCAGGACTTGTATATGTCATTCCCAAGACGAATTGATGCTGTATTGGCCGCAAAAGGAGGCCCTACACCATACTAATAAATTATTGTGGTCTAAAACCAGGTGTTTCAGTTTCATTGTCCAACCCCTGTATGTATATACTGAATATTTAAAATGAATCCCTTTATATCAGGGCATTCCTGCCTAGCCTCACCTGTAATAAGGTTGCAGCTCTTGAAGGTAAGTGTGAGCTCCTCAGGGTATTTGTATTGGCTGTACCAGATGGAGTAGCCTTCTCTGTCAAAGTTTTCCCAGAAGTGAGGAAGTGCTACTGCCAAGGTGTCCTCGTTGGAATACTTTCTCTTGAAGTCATCCATGATAAATGCGCTGCAAAAAAGGAGAGAGAAAGAGTTGAGGTCCTGAGGACCAGTTTAACCAGAACTAGGAAACATTTTTGAGAGAAATATGAAAACTGATGTTATCCACTCCTTAAATCTAGAGGTGACAGCCTTCTCTGTAGCAGCTCCCAGACTAGAATAGTCTGAACAACCACCAAGAAACATTTAAACCTCTTAAACCTTTAAGTACCGCCATAGCGCCGGCGCCATGTTCCTGGCGCGGCCAGAATAGTATTACTGTAACTCTGTGAAAGTTCACACATTCTGAAAAATTACAACGTCGACAGAAAGCTGAGAATCACTGATTCCTGTCCATGTATAATCTAGGGTATATATTACGGTAATGTGACCACTACCGCGAAAACCGCAGCTTTGAAAAAAGACGACAGGGAGAAATGGAAAGAAATAATTAGGAGTAAGCTAGCATTATATAATGTGATATAGGTTTTCTGTGTGTTTCTGAGCGTTTCTGGTTGTCTACAATTTATAAGACACACATATATAATGTATGGAAGACTGGCAAGGACTATAAAACGGTTGCTACGGTTCATAGAGGAGGAGAGTGATGTGGAGGATTCCTCTTCTGAACTGAGGTATGTTGTTTTCAGCATAAATTGTAAGATTTAGAACAAATTTTGTGTTTAGCTCAATTTTATCATTATAATTATTTGCTAGAGTGTTTATGTGACATAATGTGAGACACATCTATTATTTGTACATGTTACATTGATGGAAGTCATTGTGTTTGCTGCTACTATAAAAATGAAAGATTTTCATTTGTTATCCATTTTACTTTCAGCAATTACCCCACTGAGAGTCTTCCGGTGACAGGTACTGACATTGTGTGTTGTATATCATTATTTATTTCTCATTATGTGTAAAATGAGGGAAAATTAAGCACTTGTAATTGAAAAAAATTTCAGTTGGTGAAATTCAAGCTACACTGCAAATGATTGAGTGTGGGACCTGACAATTGTTCCAATTTTCTTCCATCAGTGTTTTTTCTTCTGATGAGCAGCCTTCCTGCAGTGATCCCAGCCATGGTGACTACATCTCACCACAAGGGAGAGGGAGATGCTGAGTCTCTGCTCACAACTCACCACATCACCAATGGAAAACAAAGGACAACCCTGATGAGGTAGATCCTACACCCCCTAGATTCTTGCCAAAACGGCCCCCTGGTGTCCAGTTCCCTCTCAACCGGGGTAACCCCAGCCAGGTGAGAGCTTCTTTAGGTTCTTTGATGCAGAGGTTCTCCAACATTTGGTTGAGTGCACCAACAAGAAAGCAGTGGCTAACCAGGAGAAGGGAAAGGCATTCCCCTTTGGACACCGGTTTCGACTGACGAGCTGAAGAAATTCATTGGTCTGCTGCTTTACATGTCTGTGGTCCACCTGCACAAGCTGAGTGACTATTGGCGCTAAGGGGCAATTTTTCATCAAGCTCACCCTACAAGCGTTATGTCCCGCAACAGTTTTCGGCTCATTCTGAGTGACCTCCACAGGAGTGAACCAAAGGCAGATACAGACAATGACGCCAAGAAGGGCACAGAAAATTATAACCCCATCCATCGGGTCACATCCCTCTTGGAGATTGTCTGTATCCACTGCCTGTCCTTCTACCACCCTAAACACCACCTGGCAGTGGATGAGGGGATGGTTGCCATCAAGGCCAGACTTGGTATAAAATACATGAAGGCAAAGCCAACAAAATGGGGGCTGAAGCGGTTTGTGCTGGCTGATGTAAATGGGTACACAGCAGATAACATCCTCTACACGGGGAAGGACACCACGCCTGTCTCAGGAAAGGGTCCGTCCTTTGATGTGGTTGCAAAGCTGGTGAAGAAGGAGCATTTGGGGACTGGCTACATTATATATATGGACAGCTTTTACACAGGCCCTCTGCTCTTCTGCCACCTTATCCAGGAGGGATTTGGAGTTTGTGGCACATACCGGGAGGGGAGAATCGGCATGCCAAAATCAAAAGAAAACGCGCTGGACAGAAGGGCACCAAGAGGGAGCATCAGATGGATCAGGGATGGTGACCTTCTGTTCATCAAGTGGAAGGACACTTGTGAGGTTTCCCTCCGCTCCAGTGCCCACCCAGTGTATAGCGGGGACATGGCTGGCAGAAGATTGGTGAGCAACAGCAGAGAGTCTCCATCCCCAGACCCACAGTGGTAACAGAGTACAACAATTATATGGGAGGAGTTGACACCTCTGATCAAAGAGGTGGCCCATCACGGTTTTCCAGCATCTTATGGACATTTGTTTTACCAACAGCTACATAGAGGTGCGTGCTAACCAGCAGCAGCCATACATGACCCGGCAGCAATTCCAAGAAGAGCTGACAGCACACCTACTTGGAACACCTCTGAAATGTTCTCGTCCTACCAGTCACCTACCACTACCCTGACCGCACAAGCAGTGGAAATCCAGCTTCCCAGTGTTCGACCAAGGGACGGCGTATTTGCAAACTTCGCAAAAGGCGCACCAGCTGGATGTGCAAACTTTGTAATGCACCACTGTGTCTGCAACCAGACAGGATCTGCTTCAAGCAGTTCCATATTGAACTACCAGCTGTGTAGATAGTAGCGATAGTACAAAGTTCTGTTATAAATAAAGCATTGTCATATTATTGTTTTTATTTTTGACTGTTAAAAATGCACTTTTTTCTCAGGGTTCGTATAGTTATTTTTGCACTATTTTTTGCACACATGTAAAGGTTAATATTTCAAGTTTCAAATCAAGAGTTCATGTGCAATGTTAATATATGACTTGAGAATGTTCATAACACATTTTACATACCTTTGTAACGTTGTTTGGCCTAATTTTTGCCTATGTATATTGTTATGTTTTGTACTGTTTTTTGCACACCCAGAGTCCTAGACTCAAGAAATGACTTGTGATTGTTCAGAACATGTGTAGGTTCACATCTCAAATGTCAAATCAAAACTTCATTAATAATCAGAAAATGTATTCTCATAAAAGCCTTAAAAAACAAATTCGATTTTGCATTTTTCTTCTTTTAAAGAGCTCACAATTCCTTATAATATGCAATAGTCATTAACCAGGTGTTGGAAAGTCAAGTTCAAGTTCCCCTGGCAAGAGGGGCCAACGTTCTTAGACTTGGGGCATTCCCTGGCCATTTTACAGCCATAATAGCAAAATATGTCAAAATCGGCATTTTAGCCTTGGTACTGGAAGGGTTAAGACAATTTAATGGACTGCCTTTTGGCACACATTGGCCTAAACATTTTTAAAACAGCCTTAGTCATTGTTAAAGCAGTTTTATTGTCATAATAGTTTTTAATCCTCATTTGTAAGGCATTGTCATTTATGTTGCATTTTAGTTTGTAAAGCACTTTGTGCAACACAAGTTGTTGGAAAAGTGCCAATATAAATAAATTTGACCTTATATTTTTTGTTATCCAACTTTTGTATGTTTGACAGATATATAAACGTTCGTTGGCTGTAATTAACCATAACACTGTCTTGGGCATCACAGAGCTCTTTTATCCTTCATGTTACAGTTGAGATCTAAGTTTATTTGTGACCACAGCATGAACCAGCCTTTTACTCACTGATCAGAGACGACTGGGATGAATATGATCTTTACTTTATCTTCCCCTGTCAGATTAAGACTGTGTGCCATCACAGGACACTGCCTTGCCCAATGACAGGGGACCAGCTGTTTTCCCCATCTGGGTGAATTATTCTTACTTCAATCAAATTCTACAACCCCTTTCAAAGCACCACCTTTCCCTTATACAATAAACACCTTAATTAAAAGCTCTGTTGACGTCCAACTCTCCAAATTCTGTCAGTTGTAATGAAATCCCATTGTTTGCATGTGACTCACTGAAACAAATGACACTTACCTCTTTGGCAGGTGTGCAAATGGGTCCTTGGCTTTGGGTTCTGCAGCCAAAGCAGCATCACAGTCATCCATTTCTTCTTCTGAAGCAGGCTTTTTCTCTTCCTTTTTCTTTTCTTTCTTCTCCTGGGGTTTAGCTGCCTCTTTCCCACCCTTTTCTTTTTTGGCAGGGGCTTCTTTCTTGGGCTGAAACTCAGCAAACTTCTTGGCTAGAAGAAAATAACATTTCTCCAATTTCCAAAAAATAAAAAAATCTAGCCTATTGTGGACACAAACTGCAAAATATTTTATAAAACAATGATGTATTTCCCAGAGTGCTTGTGTTTGCAGATGTGTTGGATTTGTACGGAAAAGAAATAAAAATCCCAGGCCAGTGAAAACACCCAACTTTAAGTTTGACAAATTATACCCCACTGGTTTTATTAAGCGTTCCCACTTCTCTCTTTGCTGGTAACTCACCATCAAACTGGGCCATCTTCTCACACAGCTTGACTTCTCCAAGAACAGCCTTGAACTGAGGCTGGTTGATGCAGGTGACAAACCAGCGCGTCACATTGGGATAAGGCTGACGGAAGGACGGCTCAAACACCTGCAGATCACATGTGAAATAAAATTTGATCAATCGGTGCTAAATGAAAGGGCAAAGCCCTCAGTTTGTTTTTATGGAAATGCATGACTGATGTGTATATCAAACCTGTTTGAAGAGCCAAAGCATGGAGCAGGCCACAGAGATGTCAGCCAGGCTGACCCTCTCCCCCACAAGGAAAGTGCGAAAGGTCAGGTGTTGGTTGAGCACTGTGAGGATCTTCTTCACATCCTCCTTGGCCTGCTCTGTCGCCTGTATATACCCAAACAGAAATAATTTACCTTGCATGACCGCAGAATATGTTTTAATATTAGCATGTTGCACTGACGTACCAACAATTTGGAACAGTAAAATGTGGAGCTGCATACCTGCTTGTTGAACTGCATGATTCCTAAAGTAGGGAAGACCCATGCACTGGCTGGAGGGATGATCTCTGAGTCAGCAAAGCTAACCCACTGCAAAACCTGGGCAGCAGCCTGAGGAGTGGCACCACGCAGGGCATCATTGCTCACTGTATTTACATGGTACAAAAGAATATTGTTCAAATCAAACAGGTTAATGAGTCTGTCATTTTAAATAGCACTCTTCCTATTGTGGACCGACAGCATGAGCTGCTCAGTGTAGATGTTTGGTAAAATTTAAAAACACTGCTCAAAAAAATAAAGGGGACACTAAAATAACATCCTAGATCTGAATGAATGAAATATTCTCATTGAATACTTTGTTCTGTACAAAGTTGAAAATGCTGACAACAAAATCACACAAAAATCATCAATGGAAATCAAATTTATTAACCAATGGAGGCCTGGATTTGGAGTGACACACAAAATTAAAGTGGAAAAACACACTACAGGCTGATCCAACTTTGATGTAATGTCCTTAAAACAAGTCACAATGAGGCTCAGTATTGTGTGTGGCCTCCACGTGCCTGTATGACCTCCCTACAACACCTGGGCTCCTGATGAGATGGTGGATGGTCTCCTGAGGGATCTCCTCCCAGACCTGGACTAAAGCATCTGGCAACTCCTGGACAGTCTGTGGTGCAACGTGACGTTGGTGGATGGAGCGAGACATGATGTCCCAGATGTGCTCAATCCGATTCAGGTGTGGGGAACGGGCGGGCCAGTCCATAGCTTCAATGTCTTCATCTTGCAGGAACTGCTGACACACTCCAGCCACATGAGGTCTAGTATTGTCCTGCATTAGGAGGAACCCAGGGCCAACCGCACCAGCATATGGTCTCACAAGGGGTCTGAGGATCTCATCTCGGTACCTAATGGCAGTCAGGCTACCTCTGGCGAGCACATGGAGGGCCGTGTGGCCCTCCAAAGAAATGCCACCCCACACCATTACTGACCCACTGCCAAACCGGTCATGCTGAAGGATGTTGCAGGCAGCAGATAACTCTCCACGGTGTCTCCAGACTCTGTCACGTCTGTCACATGTGCTCAGTGTGAACCTGCTTTCATCTGTGAAGAGCACAGAGCGCCAGTGGCGAATTTACCAATCCTGGTGTTCTCTGGCAAATGCCAAGCGTCCTGCACGGTGTTGGGCTGTGAGCACAACCCCCATTTGTGGACGTCGGGCCCTCATACCATCCTCATGGAGTCGGTTTCTAACCTTTTGTGCAGACACATGCACATTTGTGGCCTGCTGGAGGTCATTTTGCAGGGCTCTGGCAGTGCTCCTCCTGTTACTCCTTGCACAAAGGCGGAGGTAGCAATCCTGCTGCTGGGTTGTTGCCCTCCTACGGCCTTCTCCACGTCTCCTGGTGTACTGGCCTGTCTCCTGGTAGCGCCTCCAGACTCTGGACACTACGCTGACAGACACAGCAAACCTTCTTGCCACAGCTCACATTGATGTGCCATCCTGGATGAGCTGCACTATCTGAGCCACTTGTGTGGGTTGTAGAGTCCGTCTCATGCTACCACGAGTGTGAAAGCACCACCAACATTCAAAAGTGACCAAAACATCATCCAGAAAGCATCGGTACTGAGAAGTGGTCTGTGGTCCCCACCTGCAGAACCACTCCTTTATTGAGTGTGTCTTGCTAATCACCAAAGATTTCCCCCTGTTGTCTATTTCATTTGAACAACAGAATGTGAAATTGATTGTCAATCAGTGTTGCTTCCTAAGTGGACAGTTTGATTTCACAGACGTTTGATTTACTTGGAGTTATATTGTGTTGTTTAAGTGTTCCCTTTATTTTTTTTGACCAGTGTATATACTATGCTTGGCACAGCTTAATGTATATTTAACTAATATTTTAAGTGAGAGCTGAAAAACAAGGCACAATCTTAAAGGACTACTTGGAAGCAAGATTTCATGACATATTACTCAAGTGCTTTTCTTTCACACTCTGCATGTTGATAACTTATTTGGCCAGTTAGATGGACTTTAACTGTTTCGGTCTACAACTCAAGACAGATTTTAGTGGCAAAGTTGCTAAAGCTTTCTGAGTGGTGAGGACATTATGACCATGAAAACGTAAAGTTCGATAATTTGGGATAATGGCAACCACAATCGTCAGTGGAGTATTCTCCAAAAGAAAACAACAACTGCATGTCTTCCTAATGTTCTGTTGCCACATTATCAGTCGTGAATAAGCTGTCCTTCAGTTGCAAAGTGAACATTGAAGTTAATGTGTTATTGATGCAAAGCAGACATAATTAAACCCTGCTTCATTTAATATTTCTTGGACAAAGATCTAATCGATGTGTAAAGTCATTTAACATTTATATCCCAACTAGACCATTTCATTTAAAAGCGGGAGACTTACAGTAGTGAGCAATGGCATTACTCTCAAACAGACAGAAGCCGTCATCACCCTGGTAGGCAGGTACCTAGAGGCAGCGACAGAATTCGTTTTTAATTCAGACTCAAATGGTGTCGACAGACATGTACAACAACTGTAGTCAGGCTTATTACAACAACCTTGCCTACATGCAAGGTTGTTGTGAACTTAACGAAACACCAACAAAGCTGTTTGCTGAAATTTGGTGTGTTTAAATAAGGACATACCAAAAACATGCAGGTCATTGACACAAGAGGACACACTGACATAAAACATTAAAAACCAATCAGCCCATTGACCCCCCCCCCCCAAACCAGTTTCACTCACCTTGCCTAGTGGGAAGTTGTTGAGGAAGGCAGGGGTGCGGTTCGTCTGCCCAAAGGTGAAGGCAGGAGGGCTGCTGGCCAATTTGAGGCGAGCACCACTGTACTGGGCTGCGATCTGGGTCTTGAAGGCCCGCCAGTTCTCTGAGTATGTGTAAAGAGTCTAGAAGGAGGCAAAAGAACATTTATTCATGCACAGGATTCTAATAAACATTTTGAAAGTCTTATTCCAAGTTTTTTTTTTTTTTCAAGAAAGGATAAATTTAACTTTGTAGCATTTTCAATTAAATTATTGTTCTATTGGGTTTAGTTATGCATTAGCATTCTAATTCATTGATTAGAAGCATCTGCAAAAAGGATAAATTGGCAGTTATAAAACTGAGGCCTGAGCACAAAAAAACAAAGACTTCAATGAATGAATAAAGCCAGACACATACATTTAAAGATGGCTATGCAAAGAAAGCGCGGTCGGAATGGAAAACCGAGTTATAGGTGCTAAATAAAAGTCTGGACTGACTACCGACATTTATCAATCAACGACTCGTGTTCAAGTGGCGTTTACCGTAATTTAAACGCAAACTAGACATCAATTTGGCTAATAAAGTTAGTCTTTCAGATTACAAAACTCACATGTAGGACTAAACGAACCGAATTCCCGTCCAAAACTAAAAGGAATCATCTGGAAATGCAAAACACAATTCAATTGATCTCAAACAGTTAAGGGTAACGTGGCACAACCCAGGGCCAGCACCTTCAATGCTTCGTTGTGATAGCAAAAGCTAACCACATCCTGTAAACTACATGAAACTCTTTGTAAATAAACCCTGAAGCACCGAGCAAACAGTCGCTTAACGTCGTCTCCTTAAAAACAGACTCTGTAAACGCGAAGATGGCTGTGATTTTAGTCGGATTGTGACAGTAAAATTTACCAGCAAGCTCCATTGCTAACAGCTCTCCATCTTACTCACCCCTGCCGCCATCTTCAGGACGAGAGAAAGAAAGAACGCCGGCGCGCTCCACCCACGTATTTACGGCCACGAGACGTGCGCGCCCCTGAAACTTCCGCGTTCACACGTCGAGCCATGAGAATCCTGCATTTAAACGTTGCCACGTTTAAAAACTGGACATACTGTCTAAATCTTGCGGTAACGCCATCAGATTCATGCTTTACAAAAGAACTAATATAATGAGGCACAGACAATCATACGAAGATGTAAGAAAAAAATACTTTTATTACAGTCCGCACACAAAAACATAAAATAAGACAAAATTAAAAATATGCCTTCTACATGAACAACATTAATCATTTTCTGTGGGCTACTATCATACTGTAACAACAGTTAACAAAACATTTTTATTGTGACATCAGTAATTGTTTGGGTTCTTACATAAGGTTTAATAATAACAGCAAATGTAGAATATTAAGCACAACAAAGAAAACTGATTATGGCGCTTCAACAGCTGTCATCATGCCATACAGGAAGTGTAAAAATGAGAAAGTTATTTATACAAAGACATAAGATTGATGCAAAAAAAATCTCCATATGATGTGGCACACTGAAACTGAAATCAGCTCACAAGACCTGAAAATGAAGTAAAAATGTTACCTTACTGACTAAACACAATAAAGAAAACACAACATTTTACCAACATTATTTTTGACACAGATTAGATAACTAAACTGTAGCATGAAAAATGCTGCATATTTAGAACATTAATCGTGTATACTAAAAGTTTTTAACTCAGATGCATGCTCTAATGAGCCACCCTACAATGACATACAGGTCCTTCTCAAAATATTAGCATATTGTGATAAAGTTCATTATTTTCCATAATGTCATGATGAAAATTTTACATTCATATATTTTAGATTCATTGCACACTAACTGAAATATTTCAGGTCTTTTATTGTCTTAATACGGATGATTTTGGCATACAGCTCATGAAAACCCAAAATTCCTATCTCACAAAATTAGCATATCATTAAAAGGGTCTCTAAACGAGCTATGAACCTAATCATCTGAATCAACGAGTTAACTCTAAACACCTGCAAAAGATTCCTGAGGCCTTTAAAACTCCCAGCCTGGTTCATCACTCAAAACCCCAATCATGGGTAAGACTGCCGACCTGACTGCTGTCCAGAAGGCCACTATTGACACCCTCAAGCAAGAGGGTAAGACACAGAAAGACATTTCTGAACGAATAGGCTGTTCCCAGAGTGCTGTATCAAGGCACCTCAGTGGGAAGTCTGTGGGAAGGAAAAAGTGTGGCAGAAAACGCTGCACAACGAGAAGAGGTGACCGGACCCTGAGGAAGATTGTGGAGAAGGGCCGATTCCAGACCTTGGGGGACCTGCGGAAGTAGTGGACTGAGTCTGGAGTAGAAACATCCAGAGCCACCGTGCACAGGCGTGTGCAGGAAATGGGCTACAGGTGCCGCATTCCCCAGGTCAAGCCACTTTTGAACCAGAAACAGCGGCAGAAGCGCCTGACCTGGGCTACAGAGAAGCAGCACTGGACTGTTGCTCAGTGGTCCAAAGTACTTTTTTCGGATGAAAGCAAATTCTGCATGTCATTCAGAAATCAAGGTGCCAGAGTCTGGAGGAAGACTGGGGAGAAGGAAATGCCAAAATGCCAGAAGTCCAGTGTCAAGTACCCACAGTCAGTGATGGTCTGGGGTGCCGTGTCAGCTGCTGGTGTTGGTCCACTGTGTTTTATCAAGGTCAGGGTCAATGCAGCTAGCTATCAGGAGATTTTGGAGCACTTCATGCTTCCATCTGCTGAAAAGCTTTATGGAGATGAAGATTTCATTTTTCAGCACGACCTGGCACCTGCTCACAGTGCCAAAACCACTGGTAAATGGTTTACTGACCATGGTATCACTGTGCTCAATTGGCCTGCCAACTCTCCTGACCTGAACCCCATAGAGAATCTGTGGGATATTGTGAAGAGAACGTTGAGAGACTCAAGACCCAACACTCTGGATGAGCTAAAGGCCGCTATCGAAGCATCCTGGGCCTCCATAAGACCTCAGCAGTGCCACAGGCTGATTGCCTCCATGCCACGCCGCATTGAAGCAGTTATTTCTGCAAAAGGATTCCCGACCAAGTATTGAGTGCATAACTGTACATGATTATTTGAAGGTTGACGTTTTTTGTATTAAAAACACTTTTCTTTTATTGGTCGGATGAAATATGCTAATTTTGTGAGATAGGAATTTTGGGTTTTCATGAGCTGTATGCCAAAATCATCCGTATTAAGACAATAAAAGACCTGAAATATTTCAGTTAGTGTGCAATGAATCTAAAATATATGAATGTTAAATTTTCATCATGACATTATGGAAAATAATGAACTTTATCACAATATGCTAATATTTTGAGAAGGACCTGTACAGGCCTGGTCAAAACACTCACCCAGATAGTCATCCATGAGAGATCCAATTGCAAACTGAAAAACAAAGAATTAATTTTTAAGCTTCATTAAGACTGAAACAGAATTGCATGACATTTCTTGTTTGATTCTTTACTTTTCATACTAACAATATATTGATAATTAAAGATCTGACTTTCTGTGAGAGCAGATAGGCCAAAAACTAAATGTGTCTAATGACAATAATGGGTAAAGATGTACAGTTTGGCAAAATAAAATATCTGTCCAGAACAACAGCTCATAGACTTTGGCCTAGTCTGATCTGACAAATAGAGTCTGATCTAATTCTTCCCTTTATTTACTTAAAAAGGCCATCACCAAATTTCTAGCACAAACTAATAATATAACCATATGGATACATAAGAAATTCACGTTGCACTACAACAGAGAAACTGAGCTGTAAAAAGCCGAGCTACAAAATACATGAAGCAAGTGTTCAAACAAATGGTACTCTGTAGCAGATTAAAATAAATTAAAGTGGTATAGCTGATTTATCATGGAACAGCAGCCGAAGTTGAGATATGTTCTCATAAAAACGCACTATGAATAAAACAGTCTGTCAAAAGACACACGGAGAGGTAGAGCTTCTTAGCATGTTGCGTCCATCTTTTAATGTCAAATCTAAGTGCATACCTTTATTAAATAAAAACACTTACAATGTCATTCTTGTCAACCCTTGTACCCACAATCTTCAGACGGATCTCATCATCTTGCTGGATTACGATGTCCTTTGAAAGAAGAGATTAAAGTAACTGTCAGCCTGGGCAATGTTAAAACAACTGCGAAAAAATAACAATGGCCACTACTTTCTGCGCAATTGGTATGAAAACAAATGAGAACACTATTGACTACTGTTTTACATAAGGGCAGGGATTCAGAAAACACAATAAAATAAATATTCAGACCTCATCAACGGTCTTATAACAAGGTGGATTAGAATTGGGGTCAAACTCCATTTCCGAAGGGATGGACTGCAATAGAGAAATTTATATACAATACATTTACTGAACAGTTCAAACTCTAAATATGCATTTACAGCAAGACATTAGGTCCAGCAAACTAAGTGAAAACTGACTTACATGGCGAGAGATGAAGCAAGACATGGGGCCAATTTCTGTGAACAGTCCAACCTGCAAAAAACAGAGAACGTTTATCGTGCAAAACAAGGCAAAAAAATAGAAACAGAAGCAGTGATGCAGAAGTAGTAACGTCATCTTACAGATAAAAAGTATTTGCCAGCTACACAAACTGATGCTCTCCTGCCAACAAAATGTTGACAGACTAGTTATAATAACAAAAATGTGTCCTGTTTAAATAGCTCGGAGAACATAAGGTGAAGTTAAAAGTGTCACTGAGATTTCAGTGGGAATCACTGGGTCAGGGTATGTGCCAATCTACAGCTTGAGCTTTCCAAGGGTTATTAGAATTAGCAACAAATTGCAAACTTTTCATTGGTTTCTGTGTGGTTGTAGAGGGCTTCTAATATTGTGCTTTTAAAACAACTCTAATCTGTTGCTTCACATGAACACAGCAACTCCAGTTCAAATTTGTCCCATCTACAGAGGTCAGTAGGTTTTAGTCAAACATATGTGGGATTTTAGAATAAAGTTTCTGCCTTATTGTCCTTTCTGCATGTCTTGGCTACCATCCCATGACTTCTGAATAAAAAACAAACCTGACATAGAGTGAAATGATGTGCCAAAATTGACACATGAATGCTTTATGACTTTATTTCTCTCACTTTTGTATTTGTGCTATCCAGATGAGGTAGATACGACTGGGAGGCTGTTTTTCTACCCTTTCCAATATTACTAGTCATTTAAATATTGTCTCACATGTTTTTGTTTTGCCAAACACCTACTGTATCATCACATTTATTTAATATCTTAACAGAAAAAAATCAAAAGACATAAACCTCAACTGTCAAAGACTCACCTTGTTGACCTGAGTGACCACAGCATCTACCACTTCTCCCTTAAACGGACGGAAGACGATGGCCTTGTACTTTACAGGATAAAGGACAAAACCTCTGCCTGGCTGGATGACACCTGCGCCGATGTTGTCTATAGTGGTGACTGCGATGACAAAGCCATACCTGGAAAACACAAAAAAAAAAAACATGAACATATTTTAAATGCAGTTAACGTAATTGTTGAGGTTGCCTTTAATATTTATCAACATTGTTTAAGTCAGCAACATATTTTTTTTAAATTGGATTTTCTGTTTTATTTCCCTAAACCTTTAAACAAAAAAGTTACATGTGTGCATGTGTGTGCGCTGTTTAGTTCAATCATTGGTCTTCTCTCTCTGAGCTACACTTTCCAACAAACTTATGAAGCAAATATAAATGCCTGGTTTGGAAAAGTTCTGAAATCAGCTAAAGCGGTTGCTCTCAACAGGCGGCTTGTAGTCCGAAACCCGGCCCGGACAGGACAATTCGCTTTTGTCCTCCCTCTAACCACCACAAGACCGATGTGCCTTATATGCCAAGAGATCATAGCTATGATAAAGGTTTCCAATTTGAAACAGCGCTATGAGAGCAAGCGAGTGCATTGTGAAAAGACTTTTCTTCAGAATTCAGAGGTAAGAACAACAAAACCAAATACACCAAGCTCGTCTTATCAAGCTGCAAGGAGGCCTTTATGTTACGTCTATGACACAAAAACAAAAAGCAATTAAGCAGTATTTGGCAGAAGGTTAAAATTAGCACTTTGATTCCAAAGGTTTTGATATTTGTTTACCAAAGAATTCTGTGAGACTGAAAGGCTTTTTATTTTATTTTAGCATATTTTGTTGTTTAATTCCTGAGATGCTTAATTCACCTTATATTAGAAAAGGAATACATTTTCCCCCCCTTTCTTGAGGTTCCTTGTATCTATATTTAAAAAGAAGACAGATCCTTAACCCCACTGTTGTTTATGATTCATTGTAAGGGTCTTATTTTGTTGTAGTTTATTTAAGAATGTACTTGAATTTATTTCTAAATGGAAATTGCATTTTATTTGTGTTGTTGCTTTGAATAAAATGGATTTTGATTTTTTTTAGAATATAACCGTGTTTTGGCATGTGGCTTGACGAACTATAATAAACAAACCTTTGGCTCGTTGTAAAAATACAAATATTTGAGTACCCCTGGTCAAAAGTATGGGAGTATTTCATGTTAGGTTTGGATCCTCTGTAAGGTTTCTTTGCACATGACAGCAGCACAGGCATCTGAAGAGATGAAACCCAGGAGTTACTGATGGAAAAAGTCCACATTAGTGTTTTTTTAAGCTGCTTTATGTTGTCAGACATATTGTCTTGTCTGCTACGTTTTCCACTGAATAAATATTTTTGAAAAAGTTTTTTTTTTTTTTTTTTTTTGAGTAATGCTGTCCCTATGCATGTCTTAATGTGCAGACATACAGATGATCAAATCAATTTTACTGTAACCTGTTTTAATATCCGGATGAATATAATTGAAACCAGACAAACCCATAAATAGAACATACAGTGAATAAATGCAAGTCATTTGAACATTTCATGTAAATTAATTAATACATTTTAATTAAAGGGTGTAATAGAAAAAGTCATTTTTCTTTTGAGTTGCAGTAAGGACTGAACTATGTGGTATTCGTGTTCATTTGTAAACACATGAGTAATAATGGCTTAATTTTATTATTTTTTATTTTTCCAAAAGTAACACTTTATAAACGTAATTCGTCCTGTAAAGTGAATATATTTGTTTACATTTTATTTTGTGGGATGCATTAAATGAGAATGTTTATTGTTTAGATTCATAGTTTCCTAGAAAATAATTTTGATAGATTATAGCAGAAGCTTTACATGCAGGGTGAGAAAGTTCAACAACAAATAGATATCTTGCTTTATATCTTCGTGTTGTACATTAAATTGAATTCACTGACTTGCCAGTGCAGGTTCCCTCTACTTCAGTGAAAAGCTTCTGCTTCACTGTGTTCAGCAGGTTGGGTCCAAAATACCTCGGGTGTAGTAGGATTTCATGTTCCAAAGATATCTGTAAACACCAATAAAAAATGTGCAGTCCAGTGAGAAGGGGATATTAAAAAGTTCGAGGATGCAATAATCATGACCACGCTGGTAAAACGTCGCAAAACAAACAAATCAGTCGATCTAGATCAGGAGAATAATATTATTTACATACTTACATGGTAAAACATGTCTATGCTAATGTCCAGAAACTCCTTAAAATACGACTCTTTAATTGTCCGAACCGCTTCTCGTGAATTGAGTTGAATGGAGTGAAATAGCCTACAACAAAGTATCTTCCGGGTCAATAACAAATGTTTCATGAGCGCCACAGTAACACTAGTCTGGGCCGTAGCCTGCCACCTGGCGGCGAGAATGAATTAGTGCGACATAAGGCGTCACCCAGTGCTGCGCGTTGATTGGTTGGTTTGACAGGACTGTTAACATCTCATATGGAAACTGAGCAAAATAACGTATTTAGAGAAAAGAAATGTCGCCGTTTCGATAGATGTTCTGCATATGATGATATATAAGTAACACTGAAACATAGCTTTAACTATTACATTTAGAGTATTATTTAAAAGCCCGACTACATTTGACTTCCTTCCTTCCAATCAGACTGAGTTTATTAAGAAAACAATAATCCATGCAGCCCTCTGGCCATCATGGCGAATAATATTTTCTTGAAGTTGCTTCGCGTCCCTGCGTCCACGCAATTTGTAAGTAGTTGAATACATTTGTGACTCTTGAGTTCTTGTGTTTTTCTGGACTGTCTCTGGTCTCCATGCAGGCGTGTCTCCGATCGGGAAGGTCGTTGCGGAAAAAGGCTGCTGCTCTTACGGCTGCAGGCAGCAGACTTTCATGCAGTAACCCTCCTCCGGAGAAAATCAGCCGCTATCCTATTCCCTACAAAAAGGACTTGCCTTATGATATAGTGGTGCTTATGGAGGAAGTGGAGTCAAAGGTGAATCCAGTAAAACAAAATAAAAGTTTTTTTTTAGACCTTTAACTTCAATTTTACTTGTTAACCTTTCACCTTTTTCTTACAGGGAGGATTTTTACCCAATGTCTTCAAAGTTCTCTCTCACAGGCCAGCAGAGTTCAGAGCTTTCTTTGCATACTACAATGAGTTGATGAATAAGGACACAGGTTTGTGTTTATCGTGTTTGACACGAGTATTCATAAAACTTGAACCTTTCCAAATTTTGTTTGTCTTTACAACCACAAACTTTAATGTATTTCATTAGGATTTTATGTGATAGGTCAAAAAAGTACAACATAGCTGTGAAGTGGAAAGATGGTTTCCAAAGATTCTGTTTTTTTAAATCAAAAAATTGTGGCGTCGATATGTGAACATTAGTGAACCAACAGCATCACGTAGACCTAGGAACACAGCAGTACAGGGTTAAAGTCGTGGAGAAGTACATTAATGTAGGGTTAGGTTATAAAACAATGTCCCTAGTTCATAAAGCAATGTTCAATCCACATTTGAAAATGGTGAGAGTATTGCATAACTACAAGAAATGACCATTCTGGCAGTGAGAGCATTAATCAGAAAATACTCTGAAATGCTTTGTGTTTGTTAATCACTTTAAAAAACACATTAAAGTTTGTGGTTATACTGTGACACAATGTAGAAAAGTTTCAAGTATGCAAATACTCTTCAGGGCGCTGTAGAAAGCTGTGGTCAATAAATGGGGTCCACTTAGCCCGTAGCTTAGCAAAGCAGCAATTCCCTATTTTGTTTGTCGTTCAGAAAACCATAGCCATGTGAAAACACAGCGGCAAATGGTGTCCATACTACCGCACGGCACTATCCTATTGTTTTGTAAGACCACAGAGTTTCGCACAAATAAACCAACAAGACAACAACATAACATCCTACACTACATAATATAGAGTCGTGATCAAAACGAAATCAGGTCGATAGAATCTATAAGATCAAGTTTAGCTTTTTATTGTTGTGACTGATTTTTACGAGTTACATTGCTGCGTGTAAGTCTTAGTTGAGATTACTGTGAGACTTTGAAAAAAATGAACACCACTAAATGACAGATGAAACATTTAAAAAAGATAGTGGATTAATTGGCCCCTTTTTTCATACATGTCACGTCTTTTGTCACGTTGTTTTGTTTTATGTTTTTAAACTGAGCTAAGGTATTTTTCTTCACAACAAAATTTCTTGAGTATCTCCCTCAGGAGGATTTAAATGACTTCTCTGTTACAGTAATCTAGTATTGACTCCCAGCATGCATGGTGATTTGGTTAAACCGTTTCTTTAATCATTCAATTGCTGAGTTTTCTTGTTGGCAACGTATTAATTTAGTTTAAGAAAGGATGTTCAACTACCCGTTATTTCTAGTTCACCTTTTCAGACATCCTGTGTCTAAAATAAAGTGATCAACAGATCATGTTTGTGTTACACGGTTCAAGATTATGCCTGCTTGTGCTCAACAGTACTGAATTTTTAGTCCACAGCAAGCTCTGCTGCCCCTAAATATTTTTTTATATATGTATAAGTGTGTTTTAAAACTTATTCAACTTAAAGTTTGTTCCTGGTTTCTTCCAGGCAGATTAACCAAGGCAGAACGTGAGCTTATTGTGGTTGCCACCAGCAGTTATAACAAATGTCTTTACTGTGTGGTGTCCCATGGTGCTCTACATCGCATTTATTCGAAGAAACCTACTCTTTCTGATCAGGTATCATCATTTCTTGTCCGATTTATGTCTATTTTTTTATGCATTGTTAGAGCAGTCATAAGACAGGCTCAGTTTGAGTTTTAAAATTCAAACACATCATTTGTCATTGTCTGGTGTATGGTAAAAGTTAAAAATCTCTACTTTTTTCGTTTTAATTTTTAATACATTTTTAGCTGTGAATGAAAAAAACAGGGTTTCCTGCTGAAAGAATTTATACTATTTTAAAAGAAAGGTTTATAGCCATAAAATATATATTAGGAGTAGTTTTGCAAGCCAATTTTTTCTAAAGATTTTTCTCCCATTTCAGGTAGTTGTTAACTATAAAAATGCGGAGCTCACACCTCGGGAGCATGCCATGCTGGACTTTGCGATGGCTGTGTGTCGCAGCGACACCATCACAGATGAGCACTTTAGGTCTTTGGAGGAAGTCGGCTTCGACCGTGAGGACGCCTGGGATATTGCGGCCATTGCTGCTTTCTTTGCCATGTCCAACCGACTCGCCCATCTAACAGACATGAGGCCCAACCTGGAGTTTTTTAACATGGCCCGTGTTCCCCAGGACAAGAGCAAGAACAAGGCAGAAGATGACTTGTAGAGCACGAGAGCTGTGTTAAATGCAGTTATGTGTGACACAACAGTCATACTACAGCCAAAAATTTGTTTTTTTTTTGTCTTTCTGTCTTCTTTTTCCATTTGAAAGAAGAGAAAATGTCAAGAATGTTAAATGAACGTTGACACTGAATTATTATCGATTGTAAGTAAATCTTAGTTATCAGTAAAAAGATTTTAACAGCAACGTGTTTATGAAGTGACAGATTGTTTTTAATGAGATAAAGCACAAAAAACATTTTCCTGTAATCTTTGGATACAGAAAGATGTCCTGCATATGTGAATGTTACCTGCATCTCAAAACTGTGAGCACTAAGATGAAGAAGAAGCACAACTATGATTATAAGATAACATGTGATTCATGTATGTATGGTGTTGGGTGGGTTTTTCCTTATTGGTCACTTAAATTCAAGTCATTTGCAATGTGTATAGCTGTAGTGGTTATGTTCTTTTCTTACTTAACTTCATGGTAGAAGCTTTCCTTAGTTTATCTGACAATAAAAATTTCTGTTTGCATAGGATTGGAACATCAGAGTGAAAGATAAAGGTCTGTTGCCATCTGAAGACAATGAGTTGTAATTCTTTGTGTTTAAAATATCTGGTCAAAAAACTCTATTAAATCTTATCTTAGTTCTTTAGTTCATTGTTTAGTTTTTTTAATGCACTGCTGGTTTTGAGTACTTGTCACTTGCCCAATAAAAGCACAACAATGTTACCGTTGACAGTTAAAAGCTGTGTTCTGAATGTTTAATGAACTGGAAACCTGTCTAAATACTAAGGGAACATTGGTCTTAGCGTTTTGTACATATAAAACAGCAAAAGTACGTTTTTCTCTGCAGAAAGCACTGCATCAATCCTGGAATATATTTTGTAACCATCAGAGGGCAGTAAATTCCTATTTATTGTAGGATCTGCAGCAAAAATATTAACGTGATTACATGCCTAAATTGGGATCTCCATAAGAGAAACCCAATCCGACATAGCGTTACGAAAAGACAAGCAAGCACTTTGTGTCTCATATCCCTGATCTCAGTTCTATGCTACAATCTACCCCAAAATCTTCCAAGATCCTACAAGTCAAATATGACTGCAGGCCCTAGGTGGAGGATTTACTTTGGTGCTAGAGATTAATGTTAGGTTGTGAATATTCAGGGACTACATGTGAAGTGATCTCTTGGGAATAAGTGCTGCCGTTCCACCGAATCACTCAGAAATATTTCTTAACTGATCTGAAAGTCATTCAGAGTTTGAAAGTCATCCACATTACTAGTTTGTCTACGCACAGACCGGATGAGATACATAACTGAAATATAACCATTCAGATGATGATGATAAGCGTTATTTCACAAACAGCTCTCTTCATGTATGACTGCCCTTTACTTGTTGCCTTGATATTTGAAACTATTACAGGTACTCATTAGTTGCTGTGTCACTGCTCTTCTCAGGGTCTTAAAACAAGTTATGAAACATGCAACCCATGGTGTATGACAAAGAGTAGGAAGATAGAGCCAGAAGAAAATAATACACCCTCTATGAAATCTAGCTTCTTCCTTATTTGATGATTTCCAATTAGAATCCTGTGGCTGTGAGGGCCAATGTTTTAAGCACTAAGAAACTATATGCAGGCAAATAAATTAGAACAGAAATAATGTACAATATGGTAAACCTTTTACAAAAAACTGATTCTACAAAACAAAGCAAAAAAAAAAAAAAAACCCCAGAGTGATATCTAAAGTATTTGATTAATATAATGTGTCAATATGCTGACATGAACATTTTAAGACTTTCCTGTTTTAAATACATGGAGCTGGTACAGTTATATGAGTTGAGTGCATTGCTGTGATTTGCACTCGCTGCATCCTCTTTATTAGAAAAATCTTTAAATATGTGATCTTTATGTTTGGAGAGGAACATGAATAGTGGCTCCCAGTATGCTACATCAAAGGAGACCCTCATAGCTTTAGGAGAGAGTGGAAGGATAGCTTTTCGCATCCTTTATGTTCTCTGTGGGTGTTCGTGAAAATATTTTCACTTTAATTTACCACAACTTTGAATCCTGTCAGGCAAGTTATTAAAATTTTACACGCTCAGAGGAGACAGGAGGGACGTCCAAAAAAAGCACTAAATTTAATAGAATAAACATTTTACAAGTAAGGGGGAAGTCTTCTTCATGTTTCAAGCATTTGCTGGTGGGATCAATGGCACTGTGCTCCAATGCACAGATTCCCTAAAATCTAAAGTCCCAAGCTAGTACAAATCTGTGCAATATATCTGCAAATGTGCATATGATTGCTGATGGAGTGTGTGCAGCTATAAGACATCAGGTCAACAGCAATAATATTCATGCAAAACCAGATTCCAGATCCACTGCAGCATGATGCATTTATGCTCCTATCATAAGAAAAATTGCATAATAATCATTGTAAGTTGCCAAAAAGGAGCCAGGATAGTCTTTTATGCAAAGAATTAATACTTCTGTAATATCTGACGGGGGTAAAGTGATTCTTCAACTTATTGTGATGTCATTAAAGTAAAAAGTAGGAATGTTTCAGTGAGAGATTTTCTACCTGCAAAGTTGCTCTGTTCACATAAGAAGGATGCACTCAAACTCTTTGACTCATTGAAGGAAACAAAGAGCACTATAAGAGCTGAACTCAAGGAAGCATATTAGGATGAGCCCAATGTAGTGCTTGTTGATAATTGTGTCAGTATCTGTCAAGAAAACTGTGAGCATACTTGTGTGCAATCTTCCATCTATTCTGTAGGAAAAAGTTGCTGTGCTTCTGTATATGTATATAAATATATATATATCTACATATATATATATATATATATATATATATATATATGTTGATAAATATATAAATATATCTATCGATATAGATATCGATAGATATATCTGTGTGTGTGTGTGTGTGTGTGTGTGTGTGTGTGTGTGTGTGTGTGTGTGTGTGTGTGTGTGTGTGTGAGGATGTATTTGTTTTAATGGGGTATTCTTGTCATGGCTGTTTCCACAAACCGATCAAATGTTAAACATGCATTTCCATTGTGCAGTTCTCCAAAAATTGGACCAATTTTAATATTGTTACACATCATTCAAATAACAAAAATCAACAATGTAGAAGATTTTTAAGCATTTAAACTATTAACATTCACTGATCTCTATAAAGATGCTAAACAATCCGTGATATATAATTATGTTTGTCAGTGTTAGCAAAACTTGTGTTTTGTGGGACAACAGCCCTGCAGCTAAAAAGAAAACGACTTGTTATAGTGCCACTGCGGTGGCAGGGTTTCCTTCTCACTGCCCCTGTATTAAGCTCCATCCATCTCCTAACCAGCCTCCACTGTACCTGCTAAAGGAAGGCATAATCAAAACATGAGCTACCACCATTATGTTTCACTGTGTGACTGGTAGATTCAGACGATGTGCAATGTTAGTTTTCCTACATACACAGTATTTTGCATGCAGACCAAAAATGTCAATACTGGTCTCTTCTGAACAGAGCACCATCTCTTGCATATTTGCTGTATCCCAAACATGACTTCTGGCAAATCATGAATGGGCTTCTTATGGCTATTTTCATCTTACATAAAGGGCATATTTATGGAGAGAACAAATAATTTTATATTGACAGATTTTCCTGCCTGAGCTGTGGATCTCTGCAGTTCTTCCAGAGTTCAACATCGGTATCTTGGCTTCTTCTCTAGTTAATGCTTCTCGTGCTCTGCTTGCTTGGCTCTTTTCCTTCTACTTTACAATTATGCATTATTTTCTATTGGTCTATCACATAAAATTCCAATAAAATAAAATGAAGTAGGTGGTTGGAATGTGACTAAAGGCTAAATTAAGAGCCTTATTAAGAAAAATCCATAACAGTTAAATATCATTTGTGTACTTTTGACTATACTAACACACGATGCAACATTGAAGTTGTTACATTCTATGATTTTATTCTACTCACCTTTATTACTTCTCAACTTTATTACTTCTCCACATTTCTGAAGTATTTAGAATCCTCAAAGAAAAAGCCCTAAAATACTAAACAAAACACCCAACACTCACCACTACTGTAGAATTTTACATAAATATCAACGGTTCAATTTCGACTTTAAAACTTCATAGGTACCTGTTTGTCTAAACGGCCTAACACCACATTCATTAAATAATCACATTAAATCCAGGTCAGAAGCAAATACAACCTACAGAGCAAGATTCAGGAGATTGTGAGGTCCCCTTCAGAAAGACCTCCTAATCCAGTAAAGTGTTTTTCATTAAAGGTTAATTTTTATGAAATACTCTTCACATGATATTTGAAGGTGTGGCTCAGAGCTCACCAGTCTTATAATCATTTTACATATGTGCAACCAGGCCAGCTAACAGCCTTGCTTGGGCCTGGGTCCAGGTAATCTAAGATGGGGACCCACACATGACACTAGTAGAAATTAACAAATATTTACAGTACAGACCAAAGGTTTGGACACACCTTCTCATTCAAAGAGTTTTCTTTATTTTCATGACTATGAATATTGTAGCTTCACACTGAAGGCATCAAAACTATGAATTAACACATGTGGAATTATATACTAAACAAAAAAGTGTGAAACAACTGAAAATATGTCTTATATTATAGGTTCTTCAAAGTAGCCACCTTTTGCTTTGTTTACTGCTCCACACACTCTTAGCATTCTGTTGATGAGCTTCAAGAGGTAGTCACCTGAAATGGTTTTCACTTCACAGGTGTGCCCTGTCAGGTTTAATAAGTGGGATTTCAAGCCTTATAAATGGAGTTGGGACCATCAGTTGTGTTGTGCAGGAGGTGGATACAGTACACAGCTGATAGTCCTACTGAATAGACTGTTAGAATTTGCATTATGGCAAGAAAAAAGCAACTAAGTAAAGAAAAACGAGTGGCCATCATTACTTTAAGAAATGAAGGTCAGTCAGGGAAAACTTTGGGAAAACTCTCTCTCTTTGAAAACTTTGAAAGTGTCCCCAAGTGCAGTTGCAAAAACCATCAAGCGCTACAAAGAAACTAGCTCACATGAGGACCGCCCCAGGAAAGGAAAACCAAGAGTCACCTCTGCTGCGGACGATAAGTTCATCCGAGTCACCAGCCTCAGAAATTGCAGGTTAACAACAGCTCAGATTAGAGAACAGGTCAATGCCACACAGAGTTCTAGCAGCAGACACATCTCTAGAACAACTGTTAAGAGGAGACTGTGTGAATCAGGCCCTCATGGTAAAATAGCTGTTAGGAAACCACTGCTGAGGACAGGCAACAAGCAGAAGAGACTTGTTTAGGCTAAAGAACACAAGGAATGGACATTAGACCAGTGGAAATCTGTGCTTTGGTCTGATGAGTTCAAGTTTGAGATCTTTGGTTCCAACCACCGTGTCTTTGTGCGGCGCAGAAGAGGTGAACGGATGGACTCTACATGCCTGGTTCCCACTGTGAAGCATGGAGGAGGAGGTGTGATGGCGTGGTTTGTTTACTGTTTAGCAAACAGTAAACAAAAAAAAAATAAACGGTGGCGCAGCTGGTAGCACTCTTCCCTTTCAGCAAGAAGGTCCTGGATTCGACTCCTGGTCTACGGTCTTTCTTCATGGAGTTTGCATGTTCTCCCCGTTCATGTGTGGGTTCTCACCAGGTACCCTGGCTTCCTCCCACATTCCCTCTAAATTGCCCTTAGGTGTGAATGAGTGTGTGCATGGTTGTTTGTCCTGTGTGTCTCTGTGTTGCCCTGTGATTGACTGACGACCTGTCCAGGGTGTTCCCTGCCTCTGTCCCGTAGACTGCTGGAGATAGGTACCAGCTCCCCCGTGACCCATTATGGAATAAGCAGAATAGAAGATGAATGAATGAAGGTATAGAACAGTTTCTAGATATGATTCCTGCCATAGACAACTGGCAGCAGCACAAATCTTAAAAATAAATTATTAAATTGGTCTTATGTTCTTTTTATAATAGACCCCTCTGCCTTGTTCTCTTAGCATTCTCTCCATGAGCTTCATGAGGTGATCACATATATATGTATAAAAAAATTAAGTACATTTCCAAGATCTAGATTTATTGCTTATCACTTAAATTGGGGAATCTAATCAAATTTATTTTCAATTCAGTTCAGAAATACTTTTTATTAACTTTAGTTTTATTTATTTACTTACTTTTATATTCATATTTTTAGTACTTTTTTGCTTTCTGTACTAAAGTACATCATGAAACATTTGCTAACTGCTGCTGTGTCTCACAACATAAACCCTAACATCTGCACAGCAACTCACCTGCAGCTCCTGTGAGTGATTTTGATTTGTAAGGCGAAGAGGGGTTTGGGTTCTTGCCTATAATTTGATAGTTGTAAGTTCCAGTTCGGTCTTTAAATTCTATCCAATATGTGCAATAAGTACAGGTCCTTCTAAAAATATTAGCATATTGTGATAAAGTTCATTATTTTCCATAATGTCATGATGAAAATTTAACATTAATATATTTTAGATTCATTGCACACTAACTGAAATATTTCAGGTCTTTTATTGTCTTAATACGGATGATTTTGGCATACAGCTCATGAAAACCCAAAATTCCTATCTCACAAAATTAGCATATCATTAAAAGGGTCTCTAAACGAGCTATGAACCTAATCATCTGAATCAACCAGTTAACTCTAAACACCTGCAAAAGATTCCTGAGGCCTTTAAAACTCCCAGCCTGGTTCATCACTCAAAACCCCAATCATGGGTAAGACTGCCGACTTGACTGCTGTCCAGAAGGCCACTATTGACACCCTCAAGCAAGAGGGTAAGACACAGAAAGAAATTTCTGAACGAATAGGCTGTTCCCAGAGTGCTGTATCAAGGCACCTCAGTGGGAAGTCTGTGGGAAAGAAAAAGTGTGGCAGAAAACGCTGCACAACAAGAAGAGGTGACCGGACCCTGAGGAAGATTGTGGAGAAGGGCCGATTCCAGACCTTGGGGGACCTGCGGAAGCAGTGGACTGAGTCTGGAGTAGAAACATCCAGAGCCACCGTGCACAGGCGTGTGCAGGAAATGGGCTACAGGTGCCGCATTCCCCAGGTCAAGCCACTTTTGAACCAGAAACAGCAGCAGAAGCGCCTGACCTGGGCTACAGAGAAGCAGCACTGGACTGTTGCTCAGTGGTCCAAAGTACTTTTTTTGGATGAAAGCAAATTCTGCATGTCATTCAGAAATCAAGGTGCCAGAGTCTGGAGGAAGACTGGGGAGAAGGAAATGCCGAAATGCCAAAATGCCAGAAGTCCAGTGTCAAGTACCCACAGTCAGTGATGGTCTGGGGTGCCGTGTCAGCTGCTGGTGTTGGTCCACTGTATTTTATCAAGGGCAGGGTCAATGCAGTTAGCTATCAGGAGATTTTGGAGCACTTCATGCTTCCATCTGCTGAAAAGCTTTATGGAGATGAAGATTTCATTTTTCAGCACAACCTGGCACCTGCTCACAGTGCCAAAACCACTGGTAAATGGTTTACTGACCATGGTATCACTGTGCTCAATTGGCCTGCCAACTCTCCTGACCTGAACCCCATAGAGAATCTGTGGGATATTGTGAAGAGAACGTTGAGAGACTCAAGACCCAACACTCTGGATGAGCTAAAGGCCGCTATCAAAGCATCCTGGGCCTCCATAAGACCTCAGCAGTGCCACAGGCTGATTGCCTCCATGCCACGCCGCATTGAAGCAGTCATTTCTGCAAAAGGATTCCCGACCAAGTATTGAGTGCATAACTGTACATGATTATTTGAAGGTTGATGTTTTTTGTATTAAAAACACTTTTCTTTTATTGGTCGGATGAAATATGCTAATTTTGTGAGATAGGAATTTTGGGTTTTCATGAGCTGTATGCCAAAATCATCCGTATTAAGACAATAAAAGACCTGAAATATTTCAGTTAGTGTGCAATGAATCTAAAATATATGAATGTTAAATTTTCATCATGACATTATGGAAAATAATGAACTTTATCACAATATGCTAATATTTTGAGAAGGACCTGTATGACCATATGTCCTTTCATCATCTTGAATATGTGTAGTACAGTTTGAGTCATAAGTCTTTGAACAATGTTTCAGATGTGAAAGCAGTTTTTGGACATTGGTCTGTTAACCATGTTTAAAATGGTCACTTTTACTGCCATTTTATGTTTCCCTTTGTGTTTCATTGTTTTATGTTGAGGTATTGTGTGTGCTCTTTGTGATGGATTCTTGCTGTATATATAGTGCCTTATGTATGTGTTAACATCAACCAGCTGTGAGACAAGCAAATGGAAATTAGCCTTGGGTTATACTCTTCCAATCTGGCATATTTACTAACAGTTTATATGTGCTCAGTAATATGGACATTCCCCATTTTAAAGAAATATATCTAAAAATGTTAGTAGGGTATAAATACTTTTGCAAGGTACCATATCCTTTTGTATTTGCCAACAAAGAGCAGATATTTTCTGGTTCATGTTGCATGTCAGTGCCTCATTTTAAACTGTGTATCCTTTTACAACAATAAAATGACTTGTCAAAGGTTACAGCTTAGGTATCCTTCATTCGCATTAGATGGCATGCAACCAGACTGGTAATGTTCCAAAAATGGTGAACTTCAAAGCTGACCAACCATATGTCACAGATCTGTGGGAATGAGGAAAAAAGTCTAATCTCTTAACAGCTTATATGCAGGGTGTGTGGGGTCCGTAGAGATATTAGCTGCCCTTTTCCTGACCCTAGACCTCTGTAAGTCCTGGATGGAGAGAAGGTCAGCACTGGTGATTCTCTCAGCAGACCTGATTATTTGTTGCAGTCTGGACCTGTCCTGTCTTGTGGATGAGCCAAACCACGCTAAGATGTACGAAAACAGGACAGATTAAGTAATGGCAGTGTAGAAGATGACCAGCATGTATGCTTTAAAAGCCTCAATATCAGCACCTCTCTGACAGCATGGTGGGAATATCAAAAAATGACAGGGTCTTCACTTATCCCATGCAGACGTACACCCATCTGGAAAAACCCTGACATCCTACAACAAAATAATATGATAAACTTTCCAGATTGGAGGAGTGAAGGAAATGAATACCTGGCACATACATTTGAAGGAATTCAGTTCATCTCATTTAACAGATTAATTATACAATATGGGATGGACAAGAACACTTTTATAGAATATCAACAAATTAAATCTATAATAAAAAATAAATTTAGGCTTAAAAACGTTGGGTTACAAATACCATCAAGTGTACTAGTGTTCCTAAAACTCAACCCCCTCAAATTCTTGTCTAAAATATACAGGACACTGTCTAATGTAGATGAATCAATTTCCCTTCCTATTATGAAATGGGAGGTGGATTTATCAGTTAACTTTGACCAAACATTCTGGTCTCAGATATGTTCCAGAACTTTTAAAATGACTGGTAAAACCAGTTTACAATTAATACAATATAAAATCCTCATAGAGTATACTATACAGGTCAACAGATGTTCAGGATGGGTTTTGCACCGTCTAATACTTGCTTACACTGCACAGGCAATAAACCTGATAATTACATTCACGCACTATGGTTATGTACACCTGTTGAGGTTCTGGTGCCTGATATATGAAGACTTATCAAAGTGTCTAAGATGTAAAATTTCACCTTCCCCCTCAGTTTGCTTGTTGGGCAACTTAGATGACGTCACCATAGAGACAAATTCAGTTCACATGGTTTTCACTGCCTTATGTATTGCTAAGAAAACTATCCTGATGAATTGGAAAAATAAAAACCTTCTTAATATTAACCAGTATAGAAACCTTCTATTGGATTATATAAGTATTGAGACAGCCTCTGCCTCCACATCAGATCAATCTCTCTGGGCTCCTTTAATCGGCTCCATCACCTAGTGGGGGTGGGGCACCTTTGGCTTTGTTGTGGCAGATGCGGGAGGGTGTCTGAGTTTGGGGCATTTGGGGTGTCCCTGGGATGGGGTCGCTGGGGGGTCTGGCACCAGGGGCTGTCGGTGTTGCTTTGGTGGCTCTCGGGGGTGGCATCTGGTGGCTGCATGCAATGCTTGTGGGGAGCCTGTGCCGGCGGACATAGATTGCTGGCCTGGTGGCCGTGCTGCTTCTGGGCAGGTCTGGGGTGGACTTGGGGGGCTTGAATCCAGGCGGGTATGTCGCTCTGGCACCCGGCACGGCCCAGGGGCCTTTGGTGCATCGGTGAGCGTAGGGGCCTCCTAAACTGGCGGGCAGATACCATCTCATTGCAGGTGCTCTCTCCTTCAAGGTGTGCATTCTGCTGGTGGGGCGGAGGGTCTGTGAGAGGGGGTGGGGTGGAGTCAACCTGGGTGTCTAATGTCTTATGTGTTCTGGGTGTTGTTCAAATGTTGGGGTGGATGTAGGTTTTCTTCTGGGGTGGAGGTGGGTGGGTGGCCTTGGGTGGGGATAGGCATCGTTTGGACCTGGGTGGTTCCGGTACAGATTCTGGTTCCTTGTCTGGGTTCCGGTTCCTGACGCCGGTGCCAGTTCTGTCTGGGGGAGAGGGGTTGGAGGGGTCTGCATGGTTTGGGTGGGCGGGCTGTCCAGGGTTGATCTCGGGGTGGACTGGTCTCAGCTTCTTGGTGGGTTTGGTTTTGGCTCTGTGGTCTCCCTGGGAGAGCCAGCTTTCCAGGTGGGTCGCGGGGAAGCTGTTGCCTATCTTCAGCAGTCTACGGGCAAGAGGCGGGGTACACCCTGGACAGGTCGCCAGTCCATCGCAGGGCAACACACAAACGACTATGCACACACTCATTCACACATCTAAGGGCAATTTAGAGATACCAATTAACCTAACAAGCATGTCTTTGGACTGTGACAGTAAGCCGGAGTACTAATAAAGTTTATTTTATAAATATCAAGCAGAGCTTTAAAGCATTAGCTGTAATGCTCCACTTGTGAAGGTAAATCTGTTGGGCTTTTTCTTGTCAGTCAGACAACAATTCTGAGCGCTACTCCACCGGACAGGACAGTTAGAATAAAAAAAGAAAGGACCTGTACATGACTCCAACCAACATGACTCCTCTAAGGCTAATGTCTGTGAAACACCCCGTCATAGCAGAAGCTCTTATGGTATCCCAGGAAACAAGTTGAAATTTAGATTAGACTGTTTCAAACTCATAATCCAAATGCACTTTTACTCAGATTACTCTGTGTCTGCGGATTATGTATCAGGCTTCACCATGTGTTCACTGGGTAAACAGAGATCGCTGCTTACAAAATGTGTGCCAACAAGAATGTGTGTGTCCTTCTAACTCTCAAACTAAAGTAATAGGTCAATCTGGGCCTAAAATAACTCTACCAAGGAAATTGCTGTCCTGAAGATGGCCCATATTTGCATTAAGGTGCTATCCATATATTTAAGGAAATACATGGATATCATGTATTTCCCTATATACACCCATATTTATGTAAATTCCTGCCAGGGCGAACTAATATGGATGCTGAAATACCAGACCTGTTTATGTAACAAAGATTATGTAAAATAAACTGTCTGCTTAAAGATGATGAGGATTTTGACAAGCTGCAGGCTTTAAGAAAAACGGGGCAAGGATGTTGCAGAATGTGGAATCTTCTGCATCTTCTCTTACTGATAATTTTGCAAGTGATTTGTCTAATCAAAAACGTTTTATAAACTAGGTAAAATCCTGTTGCTTCAGAATTCAGAATACAAATCTTATAATTGTGGAAATTTCCAATAGAGCGTGCTGCATGTGCAGAGATTAGTGAGAAGAACACAAAAAAATAACTGTAAAAAACATTTGTCCTCATTGCACCATGTGGTTGAGGGCCTCCGAGGAACCTTTGCCCTTCTGAGCTTTTTTGCAGAGGGTGAGAACACATCTAACAGTACTGGGAAGGAGGTAGGAGGAGGTGCCAAGCAAAAGCAGAACCAGCAACCCCTTAATAGAACTAAAATACCTTTTATCCATTTATCAAATGAAAAAATAATAACATATATTCAAGGAATGGATCACAAAATAGTAAAGTACATATTATAGATTTTATGTCACAATTTTGCAATCATATATACAATCCTTTGAAAAAGCATTTGCCCCATTCTAGATTCCCCATTCTTTTCTTGTTGCCATTTTCGTCACTTAAATGTTTCAGATCATCAAACAAAGATTCGAAAAGATACGATTAATAAATACAAAAAGCAGTTGAGCAGTTTTAAAATAATGATTTAATTTATTTAGTCACTCCTATTTTTAAAATAAAACAAGGGGCATTTTTAGATCAGTTTTACCCCAAAGTTAATTAATGTTATGATCATTGACTTTACAACAGGGTAATAATCATGTATTCAATGACTGGACACAACAGTAATATATCGGAAAGCTAAAATACAAAAACAACATATGTAGTGGAATATATCAAGCAGAATGTGAAGAGTCAGCTTCTGGAGTTAATGTACTGAAAAAGGTTCAAAACTGAACTGCTGGATGAATCACTTTGATTTACCACATAAAGATCATATATTAGTTGTATTTATTTTCCTACCTAAACTGTATAAAGAAAATCCTAAGAAGATGGGATAGGAACAGAATATTGTAAGCTGCAGACTGGATCAATGGTTTTATTGATTAGGGTTAGCAACAGCTTTTTAATAGTATTTAAGGTTTGAGTTTCTTTTGTATCAGGTCAATTTATTAATTTCGTAACATATTTTAATTTTTAGCCAGTAGGTGTCATCACATCAACCTACTTTCATTGTTCAACTCAGTTATTACTCTTCTTGTATCCTGTATCCCTTTTCTGTTTTACCCCACCCTGCTGTTGGCTCAGTATACATCATTGTGGCTAACTTCCATTTGGCTCCTCCGCAGTATCTGCTCCAGTTTAGACAAAGTAGAGCAAAGAGATTGATATGAAATTATTTTAACATACAAACACCAACTATTTTGGCTAAACTGAACAACCTTCAGTTATAAACTGAAAACTTTTCCTAAACAACGAGGTTCATGCAACCTCAGCTTCAAGCAGGCTTTCATGTTGCTGTACGTGCTCGACCAGGAGAAGTGAATGCTGCAAGCCAATGACTCAATGCAATCTGCTGGCTTTCCTTAGATGGGAAGCTTTTTAACCAGTTTGAAAAATAAATTGATCTTGACTGCATTGTTTGATAAGAAGAATCAATTTAGTCTATATGTAATTGACTTGGAATCTGTCTATATCTGTCTATGTTTGAATTCAGTCTTCTTTTTGTTGTGAATATGCACGTTATAACTTAGCTGAATTGAATGGATTTAAACTGCTTCAAAAACATTACCCAAAACCTGCTCTGAAACAACATCTGTGTGAAATCATAAACAACATGCAGGAGTTGTTTGTGAGAGGATTCTGGTAATGAAGCAGATGTGCACTGATTTTACCAACTGGGGCAAAAACAAAAGGACTCACTCAAACATCTTTATGTAATTACCAAACAGCTAACAAATTGTTAATGATAGTTAAGAAGAAATTGCATTTCAAACAAAGATTTGGCAACTCAGAAAACAGGTGTACAGCTCTCAAAATGTAAAATGTGAATATGAATGTTTTGGGGTACGTGACTTCACCATAATGAGAAACTGACCTTACCCAAGGTCACAGCCATGGTTTTGCATATAAAAGTTGTATTAAACACCATTTTGGAAATACTGGTGTTCTCTGTCCTTGTACTTGCTGTATATTCATTTCTATTTTATGCACATTTTTCAGGGAGATCCTGAGCAGAACTACTGGCTTCCAATTCTTGTAGCTTTATTTTTTCTACGAGCTCAAATCTGCAAAAAGCTCATATTGTCTTTCTGTTTCTACTCACAGGCAAACCTTCATTTACTATTCAGTTACTTTTCACAAAATTAAGAGGCTATCTTAAGGCTGAGAACCCCTTGTTCATTTCTTTGGTTAAGGCTCAATTACAGCGGGGGACATAAATCCTTTATCCTCTGATGATTTTGTTTTAGTTTGCTAGTTTAGAAAATGAAATAAAAGTATTAAATTATTAATGGTAGCCTAATTTTAATGTAAAAAGACAGGATATCAATTAAAAATCCAGAAAAGAATCCATTACATGAAAGTTAAAAACTGAGTTTCAAGCCTTTGAGTGAAATCAGAATTTGATCCCCTAGCAAAACAGGACTTTTTACCTAATGGCAAAATCTTTTTTGGCAAGCACAACACTGAGACATTTTCTGTATTTGGGCACCAGGTTTGCCCACCTCTTAGGGGGGACTCTTAGGAAATTTCCTGCAGGTCTCAGGTCTGGAGACTCTGTGACTTTACGTGATTCTTCTTTAACTATTCCTTTATTCTTTTTGGTGGTAAGTTTTGATGTCTTTGTTATGCTGGAAGGAAAGATTCTTATCCAAGATTTTATGGCACAATTTCCTGTCTCTTGGTCTCTCAATTCAGTGAAGTCTTTTTCCCTTAGCAGAAAAACATATTTCCATGTCTGTGCTTGACTGTTGAGGTTGTGCTCTTAAGATCACAATCAGCAATTCTTCTCAAGTATTAAATTTTCATCTGACCACAACAATTGTTCCCAAGCATTCGTTCACTAAAAAGCTGGTATACCTGTGCTTGGGGGTCACCCATGAGGGAGTGGAATAAAATAAATTAATCTGTAGAAAGGTATGCTTTATACATGCAAGTTAAGATCAATGTGTTATTTTTTATTTGTGATGTCATTTATATGCCATATGAGTATTTAAATAATTTGTACAAGCCAGAATGCTAAAATGTTTAATGAAATAGATTTTGTTTTACTTAATAGTTTAAACTTTAATGAAAGGAATTCTATGATCTGAAAAGAAAAAGCGACAAAAGCACAAAGTCAGGACAGAAAGTGGTGATGTTTTCTAACCATTTTCATTTCGGACCTGACAGGTGGCCAGAGCACCTCTCAGGGTTGTTTCTTCTCTCCACTCTCAGGAAATAGGCAGACTGCTGGACTGATTGGGCTGGAATGAGAAAACTTCAACTGGGAGCAGGAGAGGTGATAATGGCCTCAGGTGACATGCAGCATCTCTGTTACTGGTCCATCACCCTAATGTAATAACATTAAGCTGCCATATTCTCCCCACTGACAATAAAAACAGTTCCAGTTTCCTGCCACTCAGAAACATGTAAAAACCGAGAGCTTCATTTTTTTCTTTTAAATAACGCTGGGCCAGCAGTTCTGCAGACAGAGGTCAATGCTATTTTGGAGAATAATAAGGCTGAGCTTTATTTTGAAATTTTCTTGCTATTTCCTTGTTTTCTCCTGCAGCTTCAATCATCTGCTCATGGCCTGCATCTAAACAGAGTTTACCTACATAAATCATGAATTATATTTCAGTTAGGATTGCCTGAAAATAAGGTTAACATCTGTTTTGGTTCATAACATTTTGATCCCCTAGGAAGAATATATTATCTGTGTCCTGAGTTCAGCAGTTTGACAATTCAATCTGGTCTCACTCAAACCCCTATTGTGCACGGTGAGTGTGTGAATATGTCTGTGTTGGCAGTGCAAAAGTACTTTTCATTAACCTTTAAACATAAGGCAAACTGACACTTAGATTTAAACTCTTTGCCATATGCTTCCATTTGCTGATGAGAAGTAATAGGACAGCAAAGACAAACACAGCTATGGCTTCAGCGTCAGGTGAGATGTTTTCATCAACAGATTCTTGGTTGGGGAATTTTAAGTTGATTTCAGAGTTCAGAGGGGAATGAGAAGACGGCTTTGGCAGCATAGAAAGGCAAATAAACACTCATTACAACCAAGGTGTGCAAAATATCATTTCTGAACGCACAATGTGCTGAAACTTGCAGGACATTGGCTGCTGGAGCAGAAGACCATAGCGCCAGACACCATTCCTACCAGATCACACAGTCTCACCAAGTTTGGTCAGCAAAAATGTTGATTGATCTGATAAGACTAAATTCAAGCATTTGGTGGGCAGGGTAAGAATTTGGCATAAACAACAGCTGGTGGTGGTGTAGTGGTATGGGGGAAATTTTCATGTGACATTGGGCATCCTAGTACCAGATTTTAAAAACGACAACCTACCTACCTGATTATTGTTGCTAAGCATATCTGTAGCTTTAAGACCACAGTGTACTTGCTATGCTTACTTCCAGCAAGATAAATGAACATATCTGTCATAGAGTGGGGGTGTCTTGCAGGACCAATGTGCAGAGAAGAGCATGGGAACCGCATGGTGAGTAGAATAGTTTTTAATAACAGAAATGGGTACATGTACAATGAGTTACAGGCATGGAGCAGGTAAGCAAACAGTGACATGGAGCAGGTAATCAACAGTAGGATTCAGTGGCGAGCAATGAAAACCAGAGTTTAAATACAGAGGCAGGGTGAAGAAATGACCAATGAACTAGAAGAGCTAGTCAGATGAAAGGTAGAGCAGCTGGTGACAGGGGGAATGCAGAGCAACTGAAGAAGGGAGGCATATAAACACAGAATAGCAGAAACACTGAAACATTGGAAGGAATCTAACAACTCTTAATGTACATGAATATAAGAAAATAGTGAGCAATAGGATGAACTAAAATAGCTACAACTAGAGATCAAAACAACAGTGATGAAACAGATCCATAAAGAAACTCAAACTCAAATACCTACCACAGGTAAATCATGACAATATCTATAACCTCAAATCTTATCGAACTGGTTTCTTAAAAAGGAAAAATGCACTTTTTACTTTTTCCCAGTCGCCAGATCTTAATCTAATAGACTGCCTTTAGCATGTGGTGAAACTGTGGATTTGCACCACGGAAGAGCAGTGGACAAATCTGCAGCAACTATGTGATGCTATCATGTCAATATGGATTCAAATCTTTGAGGAATATTTCTGACACCTTGTTAAATTGACACAATGAAGAATTGGGAAGTCAAAAAGGGGGTCCAGCAAGTGGACCTAATAATGTGTAAGCCTAGTAATGACTTGTCTTCTTTCTGTGCAAAAATGTGCATTGATTCTTGGTATTTTGCATAACAGAAATGCAGATCAACCGTTTGTAATTGTAAATGTGCAGAAACGTGTCTTCAATGCACTTTCACTGAGAGATCATTTATATTGGCTCTATTTGCAAATGTTAATTCTTTCAATACTTGTTTATGCAAGACAGTGGTTCTTCTTGGTTTTGCTTATCTTGCTTTTTTTTTTTTCTTTGAATGTATGTATGTGTGGTTTAGGAAGTACTGATGTGGAAATGTTAATATTGTATGTTTAAAATATGGAGACACGCCTTCCTTGTGTGGGAAAAGAGCAATTTATTGTTAGTGTAGCTCTCGCTCTCCTCCACACCTAAATAACGACAACAAAAGGCTCATCTTTATGGGGTACACACGATAGCTGGAGATTTTAATCAGGCACATTTAAAGACTGTTCTTCCCAATTTCACAGTTTGTGAAATGTGCCACCAGAGAAGGAAACATATTAGGTCATGTTTGCTGCAACATTCCAAATGCTTATAGAGCAGTTCCACAACCTCATGTGGGACAATCTCACCATCTGTGTCTGTACCTCATTCCAGTTTACAGACCTCTCAGAAGAAAAGTCAAACCCAGCATAAAAAACCAATAACACCTAGCCTGAAGATGCTCTCATTCAGCTACAAAAAGGATTCAGAAACACTGAGTGGAACCTGTTTGAGAGTCAAGACCTGAAAGAGGACACACAAGCTGTACTCAGACCAGAGAATCCAGCTCCTAATCAAAGACCAGAACAAAGGCTACAGAACAGGTGACAGAGCTCAGTACAGTATTTCCAGATATAACCTGAAAAAGGGTATCAAAGAGGCCAAAGATTCATACAAAAAGAAAAAAAGAAGACCATCTCTCCCACAGCAATCCACACCAGACCTGAAAGGTAATGAACAACATCACTAATTTCAGAAGCAATAATAGCAACACCCCCACTGGGAAGGCTGTTGGCTCTCTGGCAGAGGAATTAAATAGCTTCTTTGCATGTTTTGAAACCTGCAGAACATCTTTACCTTGTCTAGACTATTGCAAGACCTCACTGGCCTTCAGATAACACCACGTGAGGCATGAACGTAGGCTGGAGAACCTGAGGAAGGCAACTGGTGTACCTGGTAAAATATTGGTGTCATGTGCAGATGAGTTAGCAGAATTTTTCACCAAGATCTTGAATCTGTCCTTCACCCAAGCCAACGTACCTGCCTGCCTCAAAACTTCCACCATAATCCCTGCCCCAGTCTAAATAAGTACAGGCCCATCACCCTCGTGTCCTTCTATCGTGCCACCATTGAGAGTATTATTATATAATGCATCTCAGTGTGATATACAGGGAGCAGAACAGCAGATCAAATGGCCCTGCAGAGGATTATAACTAAAGCGCAAAAGATCACCAGTTCCCCTTTGCGCTCCCTGGAAGAGATAGCCAATTCCAGATGCATCAGAACAGCGAAAAACATCCTGAAATACTCCTCCCACCCAGCTCATCATCTGTTTAAACTGATGCCTTCTAGCAAGTGTTACAGGTCAATGAAAGCCCATACCACCAAGATGAAAAATTGTTTTTATCCATGGACCATCAGAACTGTCAACTGTGCCATGTGAAATCATGCTAACTAAGCTCAAATATCATGTGCAGTACTATCTCCTATTGTGAACCTTTTATGACCAGTGCAATATTTGTCTGCTACTAACATCCATTTCCTCTACTGCTAAGATTCCCAATTCTCATATTTTTATGTCTTATTATTTGTTTTTTTCCTCTTACTTATTTTACTTTGTTTATGTGTAATGGGAGATGCATCTGTGATTTCATTATACGTCATAAATTGACAATACAGCTATTTAAGAGCAAGTCCCAAAATTTAACTCTTACAATTTGGGCAAAACAGATTTAGGTTTTAGGATTACAAACATAGTAACAATCAGTGAGATTAAAGTAAGTCCCACAAATGTAAGCTATATGGATGTCCACTGTAGTCCTAAATCTCCAATATGAAAGCATAATCTTCCATTCTTAAATAAAATGTCTTCTTTTACCTAATCCACCCGTTTTGTGCATCTTTATTTTATTGTGATATAGTGTTATGTGGTTGGCCCTTGTAAGGGCTGGGCAGACAAAAGACAAAAGTACCATTTTTATATACATTGTGCGGGGAAAAGAACTGAAAAAAACAAAACAAAGTATCTTTAATTTCCTTGTACCTTACAACAGCTTGAAGCTATGCAATAAGTTTTCAGTTAAACTCAAAATAAGAAGCATTATGATGTGTCTGGTATTTGGTGTGTAGTCAAACAGAAGTAGGCTATTTTTCAGCTTGTATCTCCAACCTTGGCCCCTGATGTCTAACTAGTTTTCAATTGTATTTGCATTAATGTTAACACTGGTGAAGATAACAGTGTCATTGTTGAGTTTGGGGAGAATGGGTTATGTTTAGAAGAACACGGTTGATGCTCCAGAAACAACCTCTGGCTTCTTTGAAACAGTGTTTTCCAGTCTGCAATATTTATTCAAATAAAACTGTATTTTGTGAAGAATTAATAAGGAAGCTTTACTGCCTGAAATCTGGGCCTCACTGATAGAGGCTCATCCACTAAACATGTGAAGATGCTTTCCTTGGTTCTGCAATGAGAAATCAGAGCATATTTACTGAAAGAAAACACGAGAAAAGGATGTCCTAGATTTAAGTTCTTTTCAGTTTTTGTTTAGTTGTTTTGGCCTATATTAGATTTTATTTCAACATTTCCATTTGTTTCTGAACTGGGATAAAGCAATATTAACCAGAGTTTTAACAATATCTTTTTTTCTTCATATAAATGAGTTATCCTAAGTTATACTGCAAAGATACCTTATCCATTTCAGTTATTAAAACATGTCATAACTCAATTGTAATGTTAAGTTTTCTTTTTGCATAGTAATTTAAAGAACACTAATAATACATAATGCCAAAAAAACATGTTGAAGTGTTTTATTAATTATCAGTGAGGATGCTGGTGGAGAACTCGTCTATTCTCCTTATTCTATTCTCTTGTCTATTCTCCAACCCCTCACTTTTTTGACAGCAGGGTTATGGACAAATTTCTTCTTCTCTTTTTTTTACCCAGTCTGTTTTTCCCTTCATTTGGCATTCTTGCAATTCAACATGTCTCTGAATCTTAGTCTGATAGATCTGAAACTGGCTAAAGTAACAAGCAATATTCTTACTATTATTACTACTTTAAATACAACAATTAAATAGAAATTCTTGCAGAGCCTGTTAGAATAAATATCTTTTATTAACACAGTCAAAAATGCACGCTCAGAATGGCAGAGACAAACAGATCAAAGATTGAAACCACAACAGAAACTAAAAGATTGAGTTGGATGTAAACACATTTACACACATCACCCATTTTGACTTTCTCAGCCACATCTACAAAGCAGATAAATAATATAAACTCTAGAGCTTTTTTTCTGAAGGTACAATATAGTAAAAGGGTGGTTAGTTTCCAGTCTGTTAAGCCTCAAGCTACTGTCTTTTGTACTTATGATTCAAAAGTCAGATTGCTCTTCATCTCCAGAGACCATTTAAGAGGTTTGGTAAGTCATGTGTATTCCCATATCATAAAGTTACAGATAAACTGAACCCAGTCAAGCATCAAAATGGATAACCACACACTGATCAACTAAGCAAAACAATAGTTTTAAAAAATATACTTTAAAACCCAGAGAGTCACATTTATTGGCACCCTGTTAAAATTTTGAAAAATAAAAAAACACAATTTCTTTTTAATTATTGTAACCTAATCTCACACTAAAAATTTTGAAAAATACAGCCTTTAATTTGATGAATGTTTTCATCACAGCCATGATCTTCTATTAACAATCTTAACCCCTTTAAAATAGAATATAACTGAAGCATTTTTGTTTACAAGTGACTTTTTTGTTCATCTAAATTTCTAGGAACTTCTCATCATTAATTCACACCCTGCTCTCTCCCTCAATATGACATAACAGAGGGCAATTTCTTTTAGCCACTGGCCCTGAAGCTGTATAACAAGCCATATTTACCGTGCCTTCATGCAGAGTGAGCAGGATGATGAGGGAGGTAAAATAATCTCCACAGCTCACTGTTATAGAAATGCACCAAAGAGATGCTTGACTCCATAAAAACCTTTAGACCATATCTATGTGTCTATACGGCCATCACAAACATTAAAGTGTTGAGATTGGTCAACTCTAATGGGGCTTTAACTGCAACTGTATGCTTTGACTAAGATATATCTTTCAAGCAAATTCAAGAGGAGTTTAGTCTAAAAACCTTTGATTAATATGTGGAAATCAGCTCATACCTACTGTTAAATATGGTAGGGGACATATAATGCTGTGGGCTTGTTTCTCTTTAAATGGCCACAGAAACTTTGCTAAAGCATATGGCATAATAAAAGATTAATTTATTTCAAGGCTTTTTACAAATAATTATAATTGACCATGGATGCCAATAAATGTGAAGGCCCTGAACACATTTTACTGTTTTTCATCCATCATTGTTCTTAGACTCTTAGTTATTTCTATCTGCAGAAATAATACCGAACAAAGTAGAACCTTGATACTTTAAAATCCCATCTGGTATCAATATGTCGTTTTAGGTCCAATATGTTTTATAAGACTATTTTCCCATCGTGTATCTTTTTTTGCCCCAAATTTGATTAAGACAGTCTTTATGAACACTTTCACCAAACTGAATGTATGTATACATGTTTTTGTACAGCTATGATGTTTTAGGTTTTGAGCATAGTTTTTAGGCATTCTGAGGTGAAATTGTGGCATTCTCACAATTACACAGGTTAATAATGAAAACGGAACCATGTTGGTTCCATTGGTTAAATTAAAGACTTGCTTTAATAGGAAGTTGCTATATGATCCATTGCATTAGACTACAATTGCACAATTTGACAGGCTTTCAGAAAAATGTTTGTACATCCAGTGCTATGACTTCTGATATAACATACAGATTTTTTTTATTATTAGTAAACACTGTCAAATATTTGAGTTCTACATTTTGACATAACCTGTTAAAAGGGCTAGAATTAATTCAAAATGCAAAGCATAAATAATCTGATAATCCAAATTAAAACAATACAACATTCACAGTAATCTAATTTTGGTAGCTTCCTTTGTTTCCAGTGTCTTTAGTCTCCTTCCTATCCTGTGATAGTGTGCAACCTGATTTAAAAACGGCAACAAAAAAAAAACATAATTGTAACTGAAGGAGAAAACATAGACATTCATTGCAATGTATTTAGAATGTTATATATCTGGTGACAAAAATATGATAGTAAACATATCTAATTAATCCTGCTAAACATTAGTCAACACTGAAATTATTTTTATATAATTAGAAAGGACTTATAGTTCCCTTATTTAGCATTTATAAATAGATGAGTTGGTATATAGACTTTCACTGAAATAACGCTTCTAGATAAAGTAAAGCAACAGTACATAGGAAGGAAATAGTAAAGTGGACATCAGTATATATCAATATAATACAGTAAATACACAGTAAATAAAGCTGGTTTTAAGGGTGAAGGGAAAACCATTCAAGGAAGAAATAATATTTCCGTTATGTCTCTCGACCAGAAAAGGTGGCTTGTCCTCTTCAGGTTGGAAGGGAGTTCCTGTCTCAAGTGGAGGAGTTCAAGTACCTTGGGGTCTTGTTCATGAGTGAGGGGAGAATGGAGTGGGAGATCGATAGATGGATCGGTGCGGCTGCCGCAGTAATGGGGACGCTGTGCCGGTCTGAAAAACAAAGTTCTTGATTTACCGGTCGGTCTACGTTCCTACCCTCACCTATGGCCATGGACTTTGGATCATGACCGAAAGAACGAGATCCCGGATACAAGCGGCTGAAATGAGCTTCCTCTGTAGAGTGGCCGGGCACTCCCTTAGAGATAGGGTGAGGAGCTCGGCCATCCGGGAGGGGCTCGGAGTAGAGCCGCTGCTCCTCCACATCGAGAGGAGCCAGTTGAGGTGGCTCGGGCATCTATACAACATATTCTCCAGATAGCAGTTGTGATTTAGTTTAGTGATTTAAATAAATAAATAAACATTAGTCATCTAAAATTATATAAAATAAACTTTAAACTAAAATCTTACAACAAAGTTTTGATTAGAATGTAATCTTTACAGCATCACCTCTTTGTTTTGGGGCAAAATGCCTACAGAAGTGTGAATCAATCCAGCCAATAAACAATTTTTAGGAAAACGCACCACAAGATTGTAATGTCCAGTGTAGATCAGCTTGGTTGTTAGGGAGGAATCTTTTTGTCAATTTGACTTGTTTCTAAACCACATCTTAGATACAGTTTTAATTTGGTCTATCAGTGCCCATCTCCATTGACCACTGGGCAAGAGGTGGAGTACACCCTGGTCACCTGTTCAAAAAAATAATTCAATTCAATTAAATTCAATTAAAAATACTTTAATAATCCCAAAGGGAAATTAAATGTTATTGTAGCTCATATTATGCAGATTTCTTCAAAGAGCCATTGTAGATGCTGATGGCTGTGGGCAGGAAGGAGCTCATGTAGCGGTCTGTCTTACAGCAGATCTGAAGAAGCCTCTGACTGAAGACACTCTGTTGTTGTAGGACAGTCTGATGAAGAGGATGCTCAGGGTTCTCCATAATGTTCCTCATTTTATGAAGAATACTTCTTTGCACAATGATCTCCAGAAGTTCCAGAGGAGTCCCCAGAACAGAGGCAGCCTTTTTTATCAGCTTGTTGAGCTTTTTTAAGCCCCTGCCTCTGATGCTGCTTCCCCAGCAGATGATGGCAGAAGAGATCACACTCTCCACAACAGACTTATAGAAGATATGCAGCATCTTGCTGCAAACACAGGTCTTATGCTTCCTCAAGAAGTACAGTCTGTTCTGTCTGTTCTTGTAGATGGCTTCACAGTTGCATCTCCACTCCAGTCTGTTGTCCAAGTGACCATTGAGATATTCTCCACCACCTTTACTTTTTCTCCAATGATGGAAATAGTGTTTGACCTATTCCTGCTTCTCCTATGGTCATCTCCTTTGTTTTATTCACATTCAAGATGAGAAGATTGTTTCTACACTATGCCAAAAAGCAGTTCACGAGGTCCATGTACTCAGCTTCTTGTCCATCTCTGATCCACCCCACGACTGCAGAATCATCTCTGTAGATGACAGGAGTTTGTCTTGTACTGGAAGTCTAAGGTGTAGAGGGAAAAGGAATGGTGAGAGTATATCCCTGACCACACATCTCTGACATTGTTTAGCTGGAGTTTGCTCTCCAGCTTCTTCTTGTACAACTCCTTGCTGTCTCTTACCTTGACTTTAAGTTGCTTCTGTTTACTCCATAATTGCCTGTCTCTCTCACTGAAGGCTCTTTTTGTCTTGTTAAGCAGGTCCTTCAGGGCACTGGGGATCCATAGTTTGTTATTGGGGAAGCATTGCAACATTCTGGTGGGGATGTTGGTATCCACACAGAAGTTTATATAGTCGGTTACACACAGTCATGGCATTAATGTCCTTTCCATGTGGCTGGCACAGTGCATCCCAGTCTAGCCTCAAAGCAACCTCCCAGGGCAACTTCAGCTTCCTGTGACCACCTTCTCACAGTTTTCTTTATTACAGGTTGCCTCTGAACAAGGTGTTTATATTTACAGCAGTCAAAAGCAAGATTGTGATCTGATTTACCTTAAGGGAGGTCCGGCTTTGGAGATATATGTGTCCTTGACATTAGCATAAAACAAAAAATGCAACGTTTTGTTTTCTCTGGTACAGCAGCTGACAAACTGTTAAGAGTGAGCCGTGATTAAACTCACAAAATATTGCCACAGTCGCATTGGGGTGTTGTGTCTGTAGCTTAGCCAGCACTCATACCCATATCCATATTTGTATTAATGATATTTAAAGGTACATGTAAAACCTAAAGACATTGCTAAAAGAGGACCACTATTTTTCTTTGTTGATAACAGAACCACAAATTCAGATGTGACATCATCATGTCTGTACGTTTCTTCGCCACCTTGGAGAGTCCATTAACATTTTTTGCTGTCATCTAAGGAGTCCATCACTTTCAGTCACTGTTATGGCTTACGACACACTGAAAATTAATTGTCGAAAAGGTTACTGATTTCTAATTTGGCAAATAATATTTTTTAAACCTTTTATTAAAATTATATCTTATGGTCCCTTCTGATTTGCATTGTGAACCTACCATTTGAACACATACAAAGTGTTGTTCTTAATTAGTTTAAAACTAATTTGACCAGATTTCAAATTCCTCAAAATAAACCCTGGTTCTTGAACAAACATATTCACACTGAACTCTGATATCACTGCCCCATTTTATCGGTTATTGTTTATTTTTTTGTTCCCTTTTACATCATTTTATAGGTTTTCTCATTCTTTTTTTTACTTAGAGGTTTAGTTAAATGTTGTTAGCCTAGTTAATGAGTTTGTTAATTGAAGCCTTTTGGCTGGAATGATCCATTCTTTATCTTTGAGAGAGGCAGTAGGAATGCCAGTTTATCTGATTAGCAGGAAAAGTTGTCAGTTACGTTCTATTTTCAGTCTTATAAAATAAAGGTACAGCCATTTCTTTCTATAAGTTGTTGATGTAAAAACCAAGAATGCATAAATGTTAAAAAATAAACCACATTTCCTTGTATCAACATTGCTCTTAAATGGAAGATTTATATTATTTGCAAACAATTAAATCTTACGTCTCTCTCTTAGACACATACCTTTTAATCACTGGACTGTAATTCATTTATGTCTTCTTATTTGTTCATGTGTTTACATTTTAACACTTGCTTTGTATGACATTATTTATTTACAAGTTTTTGAAGAAAATATAATTTTTCTAATGCAACACTACAAACCCACCTCTAAACAAATGGCTTCCAAGAACGTTGGTTAGGGAATACACTCTTCACTGACTGTTATTTCCTTTCCAAATCTCTTTCTCTTTAGTGTCTGATTATTTACACCACTTTCTTCTCTCTGTCTTTCAGCAGCCAGTTATGTGAAGTCCTTAGAAACAGCCTCTATGAAGTTAGGCGCTGACATGAGGATGGTGAAAGTGCAAATGATGGAGAAGAGAGAGAAGGCCACCAGGCACAGCCGGTCTACTACAGCAGCTGCAAACTTCCACTCACTGCAGATGGCCTCAGCTTCGTCCTGGTCTCGGAACCTCTGGGCAATGTACGACACCTCCTCCAAGATGCGCAGGATCTCTGGTGGGGGGATGCTAATTCCCATTCCAAGACCTCCAACACCACCACCAACTCCTCCAGGTGGCTCAGCCTCATCACCTGTGGATCCAAACGTGCGTCCGCCCAGTGTAACGCCCAAGTCACTGGAAGGTGGGCAGAGTGGGCTCTCCATGGGATGGTAATTGCCAAAGTAGAGACTCATGGAACCATTGGAAGTGCCTGTCGGGCAAGGTGGGCATGATGCCTGTGACAGAGGCACTGTAAGGCTTGGGATTGTACCCATCTCGATGGAGCTGGTGCTGGAGTGATGGTGGGAGCAGTGACGGTACTTGTATTGGGGCTTCTTGCGCTCATCACCAGGTTGTTTCATACGGAGGAACCAAGCACACCAGTTCAACAGAACCACCCGAACCTGAGGAGAGACAGACTGCATCAGCGTCTTTCATGATATTGATATTTTGGTGACTGACTTAGCTGATTAGGATTGTTCCACTTACCCATTTGGGCATCTTGCCCCCATGAGGGTCATGATGGTGAAACTGCAGGACTATGACAGTCACCACCACAGACATCCCCACAATCATCATTGTGCTGGCAAAGTACTGAGCTGTTGGATAGAAAAACATCAACAATGCTATTAATTTTTGCTGTGACTGTATAGAGAAGTGTTTCCCAATCCTGGTCCTTGTGACATACCATTCAGGAAGTTTCAGATACTTTATTTTTCAACACGAGTTAAATTAAATAGCTAGTTTTGAAAGGGCCTTTGCAGATCTTGATATCTGACCGATAAAGAGATTTATTCCACTGAATTACATCTAATAAACCTAAAGGGCCTTCATCTTGCCTCTAATTTTAGGGATTTTGGGATATTGCTTTATAACCTAAATGTTTTAAACTCACTTTTATCTTTGACCTGGTCTCTGTGTTCCTTGGTCTTCATGTGGTTGTTTGGTCTGTAATGTTCTCTAACAAACCCCTGAGGACTTCACAAAACAACTGGAGGACCATTAAAGCCAAGTCATTGCACAGGGTTTGATTAAGAAGTAAATGAGACTGAATGCACATGCACACCACGCTTTTCAGATTTACTTTTGTAAAGAAAAAAATGGAAATCATTAAGTTTTATTCCACTTCACAATGTTCTCTACTTTGTGTTGTCTTATCACATACAACCTTAATAAAATTTAGTGTGACAAAACTTGAAAGATTTTTTTTTTTTATGAATATGTTTGGAAGATACTATGCAGTGAAATATAGTCTGAGGTACCTGCTACAGAAAAGATTCAACTATGATTTCACAAGAAAAAAAATCTACATTAAGGGAATTTAAGTGCACTAAATGTGCACTGAGCTGTAGTGCCAAGAGAATTCTATGTATAACTGAGCACTTACAAAATAAGCTATAATAATATTAAATACAACTGCTCAACATTAAAAAAGTTAACAAATCATAGTTAAATAATTTAAAGTATGTTTTTTGCCCCTAGAAAGGAATGAATAGGACACTGTTCTAAGCCTATAGACTCACATTCTCATACATGTTACCTGGCAAATCCCAGGATATTTGGCGCTGAGGTGACTCACCTCAAACAAAGCCCAGATCCATGAGTGTAATTTTACACTATATATAAAAGATAGACATAACCCTTGCCACATCATTACCTAATTGCATTTGTCAGCCTAAATGTAAGCATTTTGCTGTTGCCAGTTTTTGTATTTTCAGAGCCAGAACAGAAGTATAGCAATAGTTTTTAACCAGAACCCAAGGACACTGTGTAATTGGGCAGCAGTCCTGAATTATAAGCAGACTTCCCCATAATAATGATTAAATTTTGCTTTCAATTTAGGTTTCAGTCCAACATTTACTTTAGTAAACTAAATAAATGTCATAAAAGGTCATGCTGCCCCCATTGGTGACAACAATAAATATTTTATGAATGAGATGCATAACGGGTGAAAATGCAAAATAGTCTGTCAAACATTTAATTGTAATCGTCTAAAGTAATTTAAATGTTATTAGCCAATGTTTAGTTTCCTAAATGTACCGATTTCATTTTTATACCTTATAGTCTAATTTTTAGTGTTTCAAAGAAGCAAGACTTTCTTGTAATATTTAAAAGTTTTAATAAATATGTATTGATGAATATTTCTTCAGATTCTCTTATGGTCCTCCAAATAAAATAAAGTTTCTTATTACTTTGGCTTCTTTTAATTCGGTACCTCTCCAGTACTGGATGATTTTTAAGAGGATTGTTAATGTTTTGTTTTTTAAACCACATACAGTAACTCTGACCTATTCAGTTCAGTTCAATTCAGTTTATTTATTTAGCAACAATTTACAACAAATGTTGTCTCAAGGGCCATTACAAAAAAGTTATTTCAATCCAATTATGCAAACTAAAGACATAAAGCCTTGCTGTGTCAACAGAAAGGGCAAACCTGGCAGAAAAAATTGCTTAGTTGAATCTTTTGGCACTGTGTTTCTAGTAGGCTGTTGATAAGAAACCATTTGTTTCTATATCTATAGTTATTCTATAAACATTATCAGTCTGACAGAAGGAAAATAGGATTTTGGGATCTAAAAGGGGACTCCGAAAGATATATTAACTGGAAACCTGACATTTAGCAGATGATCAACTGAAGGACAATTCTTTTCCAACATCCTGAGTCACCTACATGACTTTCAAGAACTGTTTATCTGCTTTAGATATTTGTTTTATTAGTAAAATGTCTTATTTTGTTCTTTGCTAGCCTACTTTTATATTTAGGCAAAATATCAAGGACTAGAATGAAAATGAGTGAAAAGAGGCCAAGTTTATGTTAAAGTTCTGGCTGCGTTGAAACAAAGTATAATGAAAAGATTTTAAGGTTTTAAAATGTTGGACAGAACTGTATTTAGGTTTAGCAAGAAATACCAAAGTACAAAAACGATGCCGTTTTTCCTTAAATTTCGCTTCTTTTCATTCTGCTTTTTCAAACACTTACAAATGCGATGCGCACAAACAGACGAAACCCACCGATAAGAGGCACAGAGTCAGATGTAGCAGGCATAATCTCTGCTACCAGAAGCATGAAGACAGTTAGCGAAAGCAGCACAGTGATGCCTAAATGACAAAGACAGAGAGACACAGGGAAAGCACAGCAGGTGAATATGTAATCAGGGTCACCTGTGTGTGAAAGTCTTCCTGTAATTACATATTAATGTCATCAATTTTCATGACAACAGTCATTTGCCAGTATGCGGCTGCTTTATTGTGCCCAATGTTATTCCAAAAACACTTGACACACTAACATAATGCTTATAGCTCACAGAGGACATATGTTGCCATGACATTACTATTACTTATTATTATTATTATTATCAGTACTAGTAGCAGTAGTAGAAGTAGTACTAATAGTAATAGTATTAACTTTTGGCGTTTTGTTGAACATATGTTGATAATGCTTATACTTGCCTATGTCATGACTCAGTCACTCCAGTCATCAAGGGATTGTCGGCTGGCAATGCCTATGCCACAATCCAAACTCTTTTCATGTGTTGTTCCATACTGGTGGAATGACCTACTGAGCGCCACCAGAACAGGTGGTGCTGCACCCTGTCTATCTTCAATAAACTCTTGAAGACACAACTCTTTAGAGAGCATCTCCTACCTTAGCACCTACTCTATACATCCCTAACTTCTCTACTGAACCTCTTTCTGCACTTCCCCTTATGCCTGCACTCTTTTTTTACATTGTCACCTCTGTGACTTCTGACAGAACTGGACTAGAGGTCTTCCTTCTAAGTAGCTTATTGTTGGCTCTGATATTAACTAGTTATATCCTCATTTGTAAGTCGTTTTGGATGAAAGCATCTGCCAAATGCATAAACATTATCTGACATATACACTGAATCAACCATATCTGAAATATGGTCCACTTGTGTTTCCAGTGATGTCCTCTCACCCAGAGAGATCTTTTCTCCAGAGTCAGCTGGTAATAGGAAAACCAGCAAGGCCAAGCCAGAGATCAGCACACAGGGAATGAGCAGATTTAGGCCATAATAAAGAGTTCTGCGCCGCATGGTGACTGTGAAGGTCACATCAGGATAGGGCTCCTTACAGCACTCGTAATACAGCTCATTACGCTTGGCTGGCACACCTGTGGGAGACACACACACACGCACACACACACGCAAACCCACACATAAAAAGTGTATTTTAATGATAACTTTTAAAATGTGTTAGCAATAAAACTAGAAACAAGGAATAAAGGTCTAGCAAAAAAGGCAGAAATGCATTGTCACTCCTGCTGAAGCCTAAGAGGAAAGAAGCATTGGGTGCAATGTAATGTACTAGTTTAGACTGCTGCAAAAATCTACCATACATATTCACAGCTACATACTAACCCAACATACATGTTCTGAGACTATGTGAGAGAGCACAAGTGCCCGGATAAAAATATAAAACAGACAGAGAATATGCAATTTAGTAGTTCTCTTTTTGGGACTTGAACCAATAATCTGAAGTTTTCAATGGAAACAACTAGCTTGACATCCAGCATTTTCTACCATGAATTAATACTTACATTTGTCAAAGTCAGTCAGTCAGTCATTTTCTACCGCTTCTTCCATAGTGGGTCACAGGGAAGCTGGTGCCTATCTCCAGTAGTCTATGGGTGGGAAGAGGGGTACACCCTGGACAGATCGCCAGTCTATCGCAGGGCAACATTTATCTACATCTCGGTGTTATTCTTGATACAGGTATAGGCCCTTAGTACTCAGAGAGAATGTTGTATGTAAAATGGTAAATGGCCTGAACTTGTATAGCGCTTTATCAAGTCCCCAGAGACCCCAAACGCTTCACACTACATTCAGTCATCCACCCATTCATACACACATTCACACACTGACAATGGTGAGCTACATTGTAGCCACAACTGCCCTAGGGCACACTGAAAAACAGTAGTCCACTGTAATGACCTAAAGCTCAATGTCAGGGCCCAAGTGGGTAACATTTAGTGAAGCACAGAGATATCAGCTGATGAAAAGAATCTGGCAATTGTTTTGCTAGGTGATCCATCAGTTTGAAACAAAAAATTCTACGTTTCATCAGTAAAAGCAACCCAACCTTTGTGATAACTGGTTGTGACGACACCGACACTCTTCAGCGTGGAAGACTCAAAATTAATTGTTCCATTATCAGTGATGTGTTTTAAAATGAAGCTAGAGGAAGCACAAAAACTATTTTCTATGGAGGCATGTCAGGTGACGGCCCAGGACACGCTGAAGGGACTATGTCTCTCAGCTGGCCTGGGAGCGCCTTGGGGTCCCCCCGGAGGAACTGGAGGAGGTGTCTGGGGAGATTGACGTCCGGGTGTCTCTGCTGAGTCTGCTGACCCCCTGACCCGGTCCCGAAATAAGCGGAAGACAACGAGTACGAGTACGAATAATTTTTGTCTTTGTTTTGAAACAATGATGAACTCTTGTTTTATTGTGGAGCTTTCTCCTTTCAAATAATATTAATTAATTTGTGATATGTTGGACTTCAGTATTTTGGATTGTTAAAAACTTTGTAAGCTTTGTAAGCTATAATCTGTCATGTAAAGGAGATATGGTGTAGTTGTGTTTACTTTGCAAAAACACCTCTGTCCAATTTTACTGTATCAGTAGATATCCTACTTTTTTAGTAAATCCTTGTGTTATATGCAAACATTTAATTTTGAAGATATTTAAATATCCAGTTTTTCTATGAATAACAAAAAGTATGTTCATTTCAAAATAAATTTAGAATCAGCTAAAACATTATAAAAGTTCATAAAATCACACAGCGAATATCTTTGCTCGGTCCATCGCCACTCATGTTCTGAGAATTGCACCATTGGGTATAAACATTTAACTTGACACTTCAGTGTAAGAATAGAGAATAGTCTGCACATGTGGATATGTGAATAAACTGATGAGAGCAAGAAGTGATAGGTCTATGTAATTTATGGTCAATATGAGAAACACCTCACTGAGTTCACTGAGCTGAATCTTATTTTCTTGACCCTGAAAACCTTCCACTGGAGCAGGTCTGTCAGATATTTAAGCTTTACTTTGTCCTTTTTTCAACTTTGTATTAAAAAGTTATGGACAGAAAAAAGAAGTATTTGAACTATTTCATTTTTGATGGAATAACTCTCTCACCTGCAGCTCAAACTCTTGCATTGGCTGTGCAGAGCTCACATATGGTGTTGCTACATGCCTTCCAGAATGTCAGAAATTCCCATTGCATACCATCTGGCCCTGTCTGACACCAATTTCCATCTAATTGTTAACAGGGGGTCTTGACACAAGGACCTTCTTCTAAATTGTCCAGGGCGAAAAAACAGCATAAATCCTGCCATATTCATCCATTAAAAAACAAATAGTACCAAACTCCCTGCACAACACAGAAAATGTGTTATTTTATGTTTTTGAATAAATTTACATTTCAAAAGCCCATCTTAAACAAAGACAAAAAAATAAACGTCCAAAAATCCAATCCTTTTTAATTCCTCATTTGGACTGCACAATCTCTAATGATCTCCGCCCTCTACTCCCCTCTCCACATATGGACAATATGGTGCTTGTTTCCCTCCTCACAGCAGGTCCTGGTAGAAGTCTGTTGTGCGGCCTGAGCCGTGAGGCTGCAATTAAGTACTTTATAATTTCACACTTCAGACAAAGGATGTACCAACGGTATCGTCCTATCAACCTTATAGCCTCATTCTGTCGCCAATTTGTTTTATAATGGAAGTGGTGGGTTCAGGATGATGTGTGGTATCAGTTTTCCATCACTCATATCCTTAGTGTTTACTATTTATATGTTATATTTAAAAGAAATTGCCTGCATTGGATTTCATAGGGCTAAACTCTTATGCACATTCTGCTTTTTAGATTTTTATATCCAAAACATTTTGAAAACCTTACATGCAACAAAAACTTGTATTAGTAGCTGAATTATTGGCTAAAAGTCTTGAAGCCAAAATATTGGCAAAAATATTTTTAAAGATTCAGTAAGAAAGGCGAAAGGATCCTATTCTAACTAAATGAAGACAATCAACTGATCAACTGCAGGTCTATGAACCTTAGCATCTGCTCTTAAGAATAACGTCTTGTCTGATTTTTGTCTTTGGTGGTCAGAGGGCCCACTGGTGCCGATTGTATGGCAGCTTCACTTCTGTCAGTCTGCCCAGGGTAGCTGTGGCTACATTGTAGCTTACCATTGTCAGTGTGTGAACATGTGTATGAATGGGTGGGTGACTAATTGTAGTTTAAACCGCTTTGGGGTCTCTGGGGACTTAATAAAGCGCTATACAAGTGCAGGGCATTTACCAGTTATCGTTTTGACTCTAAAAATGAGGCTTTCAACGTTTCTACCCATGTTTCAAAGCAGGACAGTTTGAATCTGAATAACACTGTGAAGTTTTTGTTTAGAAGAGTAAAAGATTTAAGGAGGACCAAAATTTTGTTTTCCTGTCTGGTTGCAAACTAGATACAGATATATTTAAAGCTGCTCACAAGGCTTGGGTGAAAAAATCAGCTGCAGTGATGCACAGTACAGAGATGCCGTCTTACCCACAAGGTCCCACTCTCCATTGGGTATGTAAGTGGATGTGTCCACATCAAGCATCTGGAGGTCTAGAAGCCAACCGTTGTGGGTCCATGAACCGAACTTTAAGTCACACTTCTGTACATCAAAGGGGAACCAACGCACATCGATGTAACAGGTGCTCTTCAGGATGCCTGGTGGGATGTACTGGCAGTGGCCTGAAGCATTCACCAGGACATTGGTGTGAAATGTGGCATCAAAGCGCTCATCCGCACTGCAAAGAGGACAGCAGGGAACTTCATAAAGGACCAGTTAGTGAATGCTCATGGTGAAATTAAATAAATTTATCCCTGCAAAAACAAGGCATCGTAATTATCTTGTGAAGGATTTGTGCATTGATGTTTTTTGCTATAGGACAGATATTAGAGATATTTTTATTTATATTAGAGTTATTTTTTGTTAAAAGTATTATTATTAAATATTATAAAAATTTTAATATTCAGTAACTGAAACTCAGCTGTAACCAAATAGTTAAAACCAGAAAACTCCATGAATTGCAAAGCTGCTTAAACATTTGATGTTTATAACTGATTTGATATCACTTGCATTATTACCAAACATGAGGAAAAATGAATACCTTATTAACACAACTTTAATTGTAAACAGTTGCGGTTATGCAGTCACATTGGGAAAAAGCCTTCAAATAATCTCTGCTTCAGTTCCGGTACTCTGGTTGAACTCTAATTAAGCTTTAATGAGTTGTTGCTTTGCTGTTGGTGAGAGTTTGAACCCTGAAGTATCAAAGAAACATTCTGAACTCTAATAGAGTTAACAGCTGAAGTTACAATAGAAACTGCTTTAACACAAAAGATAGTCAAATAGCTCCTTCATTGCTGCTTAAAAGATTTTGTCTATCTACTGCTTTGAGGACAGTTTACAGACAGCATATCTCTGCATAAAAGTAGCTGGATAAAATTGTGCAATGCAAAACGTTTTAATTTGCCAATGCAAAGTGCACATTTAACACAAAACAAACTGTCAATGTGAATGTATTTATATAGCACATAAAAACAACAAACGTTGAACAAAGTGCTTTACAATTCAGTCAACTGAACAGATTAAACAACAATAAGAGCAAGGAAATGAAAAATATAAGAAAAAAAAATAAGTAAATATACCATAAACTATCAGCTTTAAAGGGATAGCAGACTCTTTACAACCCCGTCTACAACTAAATTGACTAGCTCAATTTTGCAGAAGTTAACTGACTTGATATCAAACTCTGATTGAAAAGTGTCCCTTTAATTTATTTGAGCAGTGTAAATAAATCACAGATGTTTACCAAATTACATCCAAGTTGGACTATAACTGGGTGGTGCTTCATTTAGTGCTTTTGAGCTTGTTAATGTATTTGTTACTATCATACACAACTGCTTAAACTTCTGTCATTGTAAAATTGCCAACTTTTCTGTTCCTGAAAAAGAGAGCTGCTTTCAAAGTTTGGTGTGATATAATAGTGTCCAACAGTTGAGTCACACTATCGATCAACATGAAATATCGGCTTTGACTAATAATTTCCAGAAAGGTTTAGATATGTTAGCCATATCATATGTTTGGGTATACTACTATGGCAAAAATAATTATTCCAGCCATCTGTTAATTCCCTATTAAGCAGGTTTTTAAATGATTAGCCTAAATTTAACACCATCAAAATTCATTAAGTTTTTAATATCCCATGAACATGCACCATGAAAACACGTGGTAAACAGCGTGGTACCGGCAAGATCACACTGCAGTGTGGTGTTATTGGGATTAATAAGACATGGAATAAACCACACACACATATTAAAACCTTTCTTCACTGTATTGAGATGAAAAACAACCATTTCTGTAACCCAGAAAAATATAAAAAGAATAAATAAAGAATGCCCTCAATGAGCAAAAAAAGACTGATTATCTAGATTAAAATGGGATAAAGGTAAATTGGGATATCCAAAAATACCCAAGTGTGGGTATTGCTTCGGATACTGTCATTAGAAACTGCTGCATATTTGCCATTGGCCGTATGAAGACATTTACATGTTTTACATTTGTTCTTGTGTCTTAAAAGTGTAAATCCTGTAAACTCTTCTTCTGTTGCCATTCCTGCTGTTTAGTAGTATAATTTTCTCTACAGCGACATCTTGTGTTGTGTAAAGGGACTGCAGTGAGCGTGATTCTCATGGGGAAACGTCCAAAAGCAATGCTGACCAGGGAGAGCCTGTGATCCATGGAAATGAAATATGATGCCTGAGCTAAACCCCAGCAGTAAAGATATTTCAGTAGAGCAGAATTCTGAAATAAATAGGAACATGAGCAACACAGTGGCTACAGAACTAATGGTAGCTTTAGCATTGTTTCGCATACAGAGCTGCAGTTTCATATGCCATCTTCTTGGAAGAAAAAAAACCGCTGCATAATTAGAGACAATAATTAGAGATTCTCTTCTGGAGAAACTTGGCTAGCTAGTCTTGTTTTCAGCCATGGTGAAGTCACTGAATACTTATTTCTGTGAGCTGTCATAAAAATGGGTTAATACTGTACATTCTGAGATTCAGAGTTTTCACCATTTTCACTTTCACTTTCTTTCGTTTTCTGTGTGTAATTCAGTCCTTGTCTCTTTCCAAGGCTGGCAAACACTGCAATGTTGTGGCTTTGCTTTCATACAACCATACATATGCAGTTGTATTTAAGATGTCCTATGGCGAGAAAACCAGAAGCTTTACACTTCATGCTCTTCTAAATTATGCAACTATGTTAGGAAAAATGTTGACTATATCTAAAATTTACCGAACATGATTTCCACCATCGACAAAACTCATGAGGGAGAGGCAACGCTGTGTAGATCGTTTTGCGCTTCATTCATTTAATTGTATATCTGATATTTACTCATTTAAACACTATGTCAAATTGCATATGAGTTAAAGTTCCAGAGTGTGATTAAATGCAATAATTGTTTGCTGTATTAACGCATTAATGTCCTACCCTTGAAAAACATGTCAGACAAAGGGTGGAGCTATATGTCATGATCCTTTTGCAGGCTTTTTAAATCCATTTAATGTTTAAAATACAAGCAATTTCATTGTACACCATCCTCAGCATGTTGCTCACATCAGACAGAAAGAAAGATAAAGGGGTGTGTCTGGTCTCAGAAGACTCCTGCTGCCTGTCTTTGTTTTTGCAATATATAACTATATGATTTCTTATGAAAACAACCTTTTGAGGTGACATAATGGTTCTGTAATGTTACTGTAATCCTGAGATTAAAGAAACAGGTTAAGAAGTTTTGATTTGATTGTGTATCTAGTTATAAATTGCTTAGAATATTTTATTATGTAATGCGATTTCAGTTACAAACTGTAATCGGTCTGAAGTAATCTAAAAAATCAATGTTAAAAATCTTTTAGAAAGTATCAGAATTACCTAAATTAAATGCAGTAATTAAACAAAACTCAAGGCGGTCTGGGCAGATGGTAATACCCCATACACCATTTCTTTTCTAGGAAGAATCAACAGTATTAAAACAATGCACATGGCACAATCCTAATCTTGGTCTTTATTAAAATCTTAAGGAAACAATGTTTCAAAATCAAGGCATTGCTTGATTTTACCCAAACACCTCCAGTCTGCAAGCAATGTGAGTTTTGGTGATCTGAAAAAATTTACAGAATGAATTTTACATAAGCACAGTATTTAAAAAAAAACATACATCTAACATACATTAAGTAATCAAACCTCAGTCACTTGTCAGTGAGACAAACTAAATTCCTTGAAAGAATCTCTGGTCTAGATGCATTCTGTCTATCAGGCTCAGACTGATGAATTCATGTTTTATTGGCAGCTTTAGTTTATTTCGCAATCAGATACTGTCAGCTGTGTCTTCAGGTGCTGTTCACTTAGATGTGTGAGAAGACAAATTAATTATTTAGAACTTCGCTGGACTTTTCTAGATGCAACTGAGTAGAGCCAATCCTGGAAAGAGTTTTTGACAAGTCACAAGGTATATTTTTGTTGCAATGTGTAATTACAAATTTTAAATGTCCTTTTGAGACCCTTAGATATGAGCATAATGTGCTTTTTTGTGCAATGTACGCATCACAGGGATTAGAAATGCAAATGGACAAGTGATATCTCTGAGAGAGTGTGGAGCCTAAACCCCACACAGACACACACACAAGAGAAAGAGCACTGTGAACACCTCTGCATGGAGCAAGAGGGAACCAGACGCTGACTGACAATGACAATGGTGGCAGTGATGGTTTCTGCACCGTGGGACATGAGTCACCAAGCTTTCCTCTCACTCACTCAACACCTGCTGCTATCCTCACACACACACACACACACACACACTGGTAACAGTAAGGAAGTCCAAAAACAAGTAGGGCAGATTAGAGAACGTATTTATTTTACATATTAATTTCTATAATAATGATACATTTTTGAGTCAATTTACCTTTTAATGATGCCTCTGTCATGTAAAACACAATGAAATAAAATAAAAATCAATGCCAGTTTTTTTCTTATTAGTTTTTTTTATTTTTATAGTTTTAATGTTTTGAAACCCTTTTAATTTTTGTTCAATTAAAAAAGGCAAAAAGAGGAGGCTTTATTTCTTCCCAGAGGCTGCCAGCTATTCATAGCTAAAAGCACCTTGAGATCAGCACCTCCAATTCAAGGCTGCGGTGTTGTCAGAACCATCCATCCATACGTGCTATGTCATAAGCCATGAACTAAACGGCCCTCTGGGAAACCTGTGAGGCATTCTGTTTGACAGCCTTAAGGTGGCAAAGTTCACTTGCTGCAAGAGAAAACTGCACGCACAATGAGCAAAGTGTTTCCAACGCAGAGTGGGATGATCTTAATCCTCTAGATATATATCTGTAGAGCTGAACGAATTAGTTTTATCTTAGAATCTTCAAGAAAGAACAGGAAAGAAAAAAAATAAAAATTTAATGGCCAGGATAAAACTTGTAAAAGTAAATGACACCCTCTTAAATCTCTATTAGGAGTGCTCATGCTACGACTAAAACATGAGCAACAAATTGTGTAGGTATTGCAACTTCTTGTTTGTTCTGCAAGGCTTTTAGATACATCCATCCATCCATTCAAACTCTGTGCGGAAAGAGCTCAGGCCAAGATTCAAACCCAGGAACTTCTTGCTGCAAGGCAATAATGCTAACAACTGCAGCACCTGCAGCCTGCTTTAAGAGACAGTCAGGCAAAATATTCAAAGCTCAGTTCTTCCTTTTCGGGTTTTGATAAACATACCCCAGCAACAAGCATTTTGATAAAAGAAAATCAATTTAACAGTTACCTGAAAAGGTTTATGACATATGCCACACTTAGTCAAACCTTTGTGTCACCTCCTAACAGAAATAATCTGTGCTCTACCTAAGCTCAATGTCCTTCAGGTGCCTCATCGATCCCCAGTCAAGTGAAAACATTGACCACTGCCTATGAAAAAGGACGTCAACAGCTTACATCGCTGTTTTAGAAGCATATACTTTGTATGCAAGCGTTTACTCCTACACACACAATATAACTGTCCAAGCACATACCCCCAGACAAGCAGGAGCCAATTTAAAGGTTACAGGCAGATCTTTTAAACATAGATAAAAGATCTGATAATAAAAACCTTGAAGTACTTTTGCTTGATTAATAATGTCTTCCTGGATCTCAGAATATAGGCTGTTCAAATCTGAATCATTCTGATAGGCATCAGACACACAGTAATTACTGAGCTGGAACTTTCTGTTTGCTAATCATACAGCTGAAGAGATGCAAACATGGTGATTAGTGACATATTTTCTCCAGGCAGTATATGCATAGACATATGGTGATTAGCAATATCATTTCTCCAGGTAGACTGCATGGACATCATTTTGAGCCACTGTTAGCCACTGTGATAATACCTCAGCTGTCATGTCAGAATAAAAAAGGGCAGAAATGTATCAAAATCCTTTATTTCCATCTCATTCTTCTTTTGATTAAAACAAAAAGCCTAATTGTGATGAATTATGACTTTTTTCACTAAATAATTTCTACAACTGTCCATGTTATAGGAGATAAAATGTGAAATACCTTTGTATGGGGTTTGTCTAGTTGACTTGTACACGCTGTTCAAATACAGAATGATGTAAAGCGTGTTAAAATGCTTAAAGATAATTAACACGTAGTGTTGCTTTCAGCCCTTTCCATTTACAAGTTTGATTAAATTTAAACATTAATGATGTAATTGCAATACCATGCGAATAGGTGGCAATGAAATCTACAGTAACAAAAAATGAAGAAGAAGAACATCTTAAGGTCCGGCTAAAGTAGTACTAGGCAAAATACTCTCTTAAAGGTATCATAGCTTTACTTTTTCTTTTCATGTCTCTTAGTTTAATAGAAACAGTGTTAGAAGAAAATGACACTGATGTAGAAAAATGCTTAGGAAAGCATGTTTAACCTTTTTCTCCCTCACTAAAGGTTTTGTTCACATGTGGAAAAAAGCACAGGATGAGCTGTAGTAGTCTCTTATATAGCAACTAAATTTGCAAAAAATTCATGTTAATGTGTGTATGCTCTATTTAGTTCAAAACATCATCACATGTTGTAAACAAACCTAGTAAGGTGCTATACAGTGAATCCGGTATACATGTCATGTCTTTACACTTATGCATGATAATGTTATGAAACCCAATACACCTTAAAGGGATACGTTTTAACTGCACTTCCTGATCTGATCTCTGAACTGAGCTCCATGCACTGAACACCATTAATTTCATATTGAAACCGGATCAATGAGAAAACTGATTGTGAGTACTTGTCTGAGCAGCATAACACTGAACACAATGTGCTCCACACATTCCCTCTCCATGTTATTGGCTGATGACCAACTATGTAATGATGTGTGGTCTGTTATTACCGCTGGTAATTGAGTTACAGCTGTTTATACTTGCAGCAGGTGATGAATTTGTTTCATGCAAAAAAATATTTCTATTTATATATTTTTAACACCATAACAGACCTTTTTAAAAGTTGACGACTAAAGACAAGCTTTGCGACACTAGTGAATGTGAATGGGGACCACTAAGTTCACTGAGCAAGGCTACACCTCCATAGCAAAATAACTGCAACAAAAGATGAGCTTTACTACATGGCCTGCACTTGTATAGCACTTTATCACGTCCAAGGACTCCAAAGCACTTTATACTAATATCAGTCATCCAACCATTCACACACTGACAGACTGACAGTTGAGGCTGCCATATAATCAGCACCACCTCTGACCACCATCAGCAGGCAACGGTGAGTGAAGGACACAACAACTTAGACAGACAGAGCAAGGGTTTGAACCAGCAACCCACCGGTTACAAGACAATCCCCTACCACCTGAGCCACCTACTAACAATGCCCAGTTAAAACTGTAAAAGTGTCTTTCTAACAGTGTCATTGTGGTTGATTTTAGACAACCTTCTGTGTTTTATCTAAACAACTAAGCATCTCCAAGCATCTCGGTTCCACGCAGGCTCCAGAGATTTGGGTCTAGTACTAGAACCTCCTGAGCCAAACTGAAACTGAGCTTCTGAGCTAAGTTTGTATTTTAAAAATGCTAACCTGAAAATGCCTAACAAATCCAAGATCGATTGAACTAAAAGGACTATCTATCTAGCTTTCTGTCTATATAAAAACAGCAAAAAATGCAACCACATTCATATTGGTAAGGATATTGCTTTTGAGCAAAGAGACATGAAAAATATTGCTGGGGCAATAAAGTGATAGTTCAAACATGTTGAAGTGAGATTCTATGGCATGATTATTAGCAGTGATTATTTTACAATAACTGTTATTGCAGATTCTCAGTAATGAAACAACAAACATTTGAATAAATACCAGCATAAATGTTAACATACAGCATTTAAAAATGTATTGAGAACATTTTATTTATTATTTTCACATATTTAAGAAGTTGCCAGAATACAACATAACAGTAGCCATCTGGGAAACAAGACAGGTAGACCCCAAGAGGGGAGTAACAGTAAAATCCCGACAGTTTGACAGACACAGCTAAATGGAATGATTTATAAAGATGAGTAGGTGAAGGCCAGAAACAATAAAATATGGGGAAAACGCTGATTGAATAGAGTGAATTATAGTGAGAGAGTGATTTATGAAAGAGAGAATGAGAGAGACAAAAATAGATTGTGATGAAAAGAGAGATAGTTGTTGAGAGAGGATGGGAAGAGTGGAAAAGTGAAAGCTCATGGTAAAAGGGAGGGATGGGGACAAGAGAGGGGTGTAAGCAGAGAGATTATGGTTGGTAATCCTCATAGGTCTAAAAGCTTTGCTTTTAAAATGTGGGTTAATACTCCCCAACCTTTGTTTGTTGTCCATGTGATGTGCGTGAAGGGGTGTGTGTGTGTGTTTGGGGGAAATACGGACTTTAGAGACTAATCTAAGGCTTCTTTCTTCCACTCAGTAATATCAATAAGGACCACATGCAGTGAACTGTCTTTCAGCTTTAAATGGTTTCTTCAAGTCAGTCAAATCTACTTTCTTATAATTTACACTCAGCTAATGTCAAACACGTAATTTGCTCTTAAGCATACTCGCTGTGAGAAAAGCAATTAGTTGTTTTTAAAGAAAAAGGCTAGTCTTCAAATGACCTCACATAAAGAACTGAAGATAAGCACCATTATGATTTGGATCCCAAAATAAACAGGGCTCGCTTAGCTGCGTTTATAACAACATGGATTTTTACTACAGATACTACTCTATGAATCTATTTACTCGTTTGTCTGTTGCTTCATTCATTCATTTTACTCACTCACTCACTCACCTATAACTCCTCAATGATTGCAGTGAAAAAAATGGCCTGCATTATTCTGGTTTTAATACCTAGGAACTGTCACAAAATGCATTACTGGTTTATTCAAAAGATAAAAAAACAAAAACATGCATTTATGAAGAATAATAGTATTCTGTTACATCCAACAGGACGAAAAGATCTACAAACCATTTATAACGTAATTTATTTGAATTATTGCTCTTTTTCTCTTTGTTCTTATTTTCTTTCCTTTCACAGGCTAAATTTGGCTAATTATCTACAGCATCTGTGTGTAATTTATATAAATGTAATGTTGAGAAATGTTGTATGCATTTTACAACGTGTTACTTCTTGCTGTTGTATATTCTCAACGGGTTTGATTAGATTACTCATCGCTTCAGACCTAAACTGTTGTGCATACTATACTTTTTTGTCACATGTTTATTTTTGTTTTCCAAATACCAGTGCAGTGTGCATGCAGAGACCAGCATAAAATAGTAATGTCCACACTAAGAACAAACCTGAAACAAACATCTCATGCAGAGAGTGTTGAGTTCACAGATTGTAAATAATGAACTATTCAGTGTTGCTGGATCCATTTTAAATCTTAAGTGACTACTTCGAACATTACTTTGTCCACTACTCTGAATTTAATCTAAAGGCAGGTGAGATGTTCCTCGGATACAGGAGGTGTAATATTTTCAGGCATCAAAGAGTTTCTGACAAACCTTGTGAATGATATGCCTTAAGAAGAAGGATGGATGTTATCAGTGCCTATTGTAGTTTTAAAGCTGGGTAAGTTGGTCTGCAGAGTTAATTGTGGATTTTAATTTTTATAATTAATGCATTTTATGGAAAACAGAGTTTGTCACTACCCAAAAATGTGTGATGCAAAAGCTTCACATATCTAAAACTTAATCAGTCATTTATAGCTAAAGTTGCTGGGTCTATGAATTACTTCTCATGACATCAAACAACTTTAAGAAGTGGACAATCTACAGATGAGCTGACTGCATAATTCCTGTCCTATTTACCTACAAAATACATTTTATGCAGATAACAAACTTTACACGCTCTGAGAGGGCAGACAGAAAGGTATCCCTATCTCCAGGTCTCCTCATACTTAATAGGCAATGATGAAATGGTGTATGGCATACTCATTGAATTTAAACAAAATGAAACAGGTTATATAAATAAACAATACACCTCTAGTGAAGAGCTGACAGAATGTTTAACATCTGAAGGCTCTGACAGTTTTGCAAAAACTAATGTTTCTGCACCAAATTATTCTTTACCCACCCAGTTTTGTTCCCTTTGGAAACATATAGCAATGAACCATTAACTTCTTATTCAACCATAGTCTGCCCCCATGTCCACACAAGCTTGTTAACGTTTTTCAGAGTTTACAGTCACTTCTCAGAGTTTCTTTGAGTTTCACTTTCCACTTCAAGATACCAATGGGCCTGTTTTGCCAACCAGAGGATAATGAAGGATGGAGCAGACGCTCATGACGTCACACTGCAAAGGGCTTTTATCAACAACAAACAAACACATAGAATAGTAAAACATTGTAATCACATTTGTAAACTAAATAAATAATATCTTGCTAATATAATAAATAAATAAATCTTGCTGAATAAATTTACACCTATTTATTTGACGTAGAATACTGTCAAAATCCATTATCTGAAGTATTTTGTTGGACTAAGAAAAAGAGACAAAAAAAAAAACTATATGGTGAAATAAGGGTGGTTCTGACCTATTGTAAAGAAGGATGTCAGGTGTCCAGATCTGGTCTGAAGGGAATCGCAGGTTCTGGACGCCGGGGTAATTCTCTGGATTCCAGCTCAAGTAGACGTCTGTCCAGTACTGAGAAAAACAGAACAACTTTCACCAGAGGCTTCAAAACAAGTGGAAACTGTCAGGGTGTCACACTTGTGGACTCTGTGTTGGTTTTGTGTTTTGTTTATCCTCAGTTATTTTGGGTTGTGTTTTCTCCCTCCTCTTTCATAGCTCCTTTAGTTATTGTTGTTTTTCTTAGTTATGACTTAGTATGGTTTTCTCTTTGTTGTCATTGTTGCTGTTATTATTATTATGATTATCTTTATTATTATTGTTGTGCTCTGTTTTCCTTAGGTTCTTTAGTTTAGTTTCTCATCTAGTATCTCTGTGTTTTTTTTATGGTTAGGTATTTGTTCTCCCCACCCTGCACTCTTCTGTTCATTAGTTTCTTTTTCTGTTACTCCTCTTCAGTTATTTTGTATTCAGACTTTGTTACCTTTACATCCCTAAGTCCTCCCAAGTCTGGTTCTTCTAGTTTATCTTATTTCTCCAGTTCCTTCTGAGAGGTTAGTTTAGTAATGTTTACATTTTGTTTATATTTATTCTAGTCCCCATGTTCTCTGCCTTTTTTCCAGTCAGTTCAGTCAGTGTGGTTTTAGGTTTGTTTACTTTGTAATCCGCCCTGCGATGGACTGGCGACCTGTCCAGGGTGTACCCCGCCTTTCGCCCATAGACTGCTGGAGATAGGCACCAGCTCCCCCGTGACCCACTATGGAATAAGCGGTAGAAAATGACTGACTGACTACTTTGTAATCCAGTTTGCTTTATGGGTTCTTTGTTAGTTCTTAGGTTGCTTAGATCTTAGGTTATGGTGTTTCTTATGTTCCCTCTAGTTTCACTGTTCATGATTCCCGTGCTTCATTTGGTTATTTTGTTTATAGCTTCGTTTCGGTATTGTTTATTAGTCGCTTCGCCCATGCTTTAGTTTTTGTATTTGTTTCACCAGTCCCTTCAGCCTCCCTGCCTCCTTGTCACACCTGTTCTTAGTTCCTTTGACTACCTGCCTTTGTTCTCCCTCAGTATATTAGTTGGTTTTGTTTCATTGTTCTTTAGTGGTTCCTCGTTTCACAACTTGGGTCACTACCCTCGACTGTGCCATGTGTACCATGTTCGTGCAGAGCCTACAGATGTAAGTTTTTTTGGATTTCGACTCTAGTTAATTCCTGCAGTGGATTTGTTACGCTTTGTAATTTTTGAATAAAGCTGAAGACTACTCAATATGATGCTGCCAAGCTCGTCTGCGCTTTGGTCCACCCACAAACCCCATCGTGACAGAAACAATAACCCTAGATCCAGCTTCTGGATAGTAAACATTTCTAAAGAATGATAAGATCTTGGAATGAGCACAGGTAAATGTTACCAACATGTTCTTCATGACGTGGCAATCATTATACCAGAAATAAGATCAAACAAAGCCCTTAAAAAATAATTGTGTCATAAAATGTTATTGAAGCACATTCAGTCGCTGATGATGTGTCCCTTGGAAACTTTGACTCACCAGCTGCAGCCAAGCATTGGTCATTAGCACTTGGTTTTTCTCATCCTGCAGACAGAAACAGAAATAAAAAAAAAAAGAAAGAAACTCCAAGTCCAACAAAACAGTCATCTGGACTCCCTAAAGAAATAGTTGCTTATAAGATTTATTTAATGGTTTTTTTATTCAATTCTTTGCATGAAAAAAATACACAAATCTCCTGATTCTTCTCTTAATTTGATGGAGATTGCTCAATAAAGAGTATTCATCCCTTAGTTTGATTTTTCTATTTTAATTCTGAAAGGAATTTATTTATGAACATTATCATAATTTCATGCAGCTTAACTGGTCTACAATGGATACGCTTAGCAAAAACTTTAAGTGAAATCACATTTTTTTAAAGCAGCCAAAACAAATAAGATAGTATATCTGAATTAATTTTTGTGTACATTGATAATAAAGCCATTTATTTATTAAAAATTTTCACTTTAGATTTAGATTACAAACTTGTCCTCCACTTTAAACTGGTCAAACCCCTTGACATTGTTTCACACACATATACAGGAGACAAAAACAGTTTTCCTCACCACGTCTATAATCTGCAGCAGTGTGAGGCCCAGCTCCACCAGGATAGGAGCAGAATCATTAACAACAGGTCTCTCTAATCGATTGTAGTTGGCCAGCAGCTCCTTGTATAGCTTCCGCTGGTGTTCCCCTTGCAAGGAACCTGGGTAAATAAAACAAAAGAAAGGGTCATTTTGTTGTAGCTTTGGTATTAAATACAGGCATCTGTTGCAATTTCAACACAAATTAATCTATTACAACAAAGCAAAAAAAAAAGGAGATCTTAGAGCAACATTTCTTATTTTGCCTTTATTTGATTTGCTATTTTATACCTTTACTAATAACATTAATGTTACAGAATATGCCTGTTTTTCCAAAACCCTTCAAGGTTTCGGCCTGGACTCCATATTTCTTGAAAAGCCCTGTTGCTTAATTCTAATTCGGAAAAGTGCTTTAATGGTTGTTTAACCTTTTATTCTTTGCTGGCATTGGCTTCCAGACAGATTATAAATTACTTGGTGAATTTTCAAACAAGCTGCCACTTACTATACTACATTGATAAATCTGTAAGGACTCTGCCAGGATGCATTTGGTTTTGATGCTTTATTCCTGGAAATCCAAGGTCGGTGTACAGGGATGAGGTCTGTATGTGTTGAGGCTGAGGTTTTGTTGAATAATGAATAAATGAACACATGCTGACATTTGCACTAATATTGTATCTGCTGACTGTAACACGTACATTCACACACAGAGTGGCAGGACTGAGACTTAATATTCTCTTAAGGTCTGGGGTGATCAGGATGATGTGCATATTGGCCCGACTCTCATCACCCCTATAGATTCTCTTTTACATAACTTTTCATACATAGAACAGTGACGTTTGTTTGTTGTTAAATTTGCTTTTATTGTTTTCTAGGTGCCTAAATATCTAGAGTTGCATTTTATATTTATTATGTGTGAAAAAATGCAAGAGAGTCTAAGAAAATGCATTTCGGAATGCAGCATGTGCTTATTTACAGCCAGTTCTTTTTTGGTTTTATTGAAACCAAAGCACTGGTGCTAGAACAGTATATCTGGTGGACACCCCAACATTTTGTACAGAACACAGACCCCTTTTTTCAAATGGGTGGTAGCATGATTAATTACCTCAAACACAAACGGAAATATTGTATCATCTATAAAACTCTAGCAATGTATTTTTTGTCTTTATTTTAACGTTTCAGTCAAAAAAAATAAACACACTGAGCTTCCCCATTAATTAAAAGTCAGATTCATGGATCTATTTCATGGACATATAGTATATTCATTTAATTTTTAAAGGAATGAATGAACATCAATTAAAATGGGTTTATCACTTAAAGATTTAGCCATAGAGGCTAAATCAAACCATAAAGGCTTTTAATCTGGAGTCCCTGGTAGGTTGATGATGTAGCACAGGATTAAAACTTTAAATCACATTATTGTTAAATTATACAGATTTTTTTTATTATTTTAAAACACCTGACAATTCAACTGTCACTTATCCACATATGATCACAAATCCAATCACTGTTTTATGGTTTTAGAGAAATGCCTGTAGGATGCAGTGCTTCTGGAAAAATGGTCACAAAATTCCCAATAACACATTCCTAAGCCTTGTAGAAAGCCCTCCCAGAACAGCTGAGGTTGGTATAGCTGCAAACGGTGGACCAAAACATTATTAAGCCCTGTGGATTTAAAACGGTATACCACTCAAGTTCATATTTGTGTGAAGTCAGATAAATGAACACTTTAGGCAATAAAGTACAGGTTCCTCAGGTGGTTCAACAGTCATAACAGTTGAAAAATTTTATTTTTGGGACAGAAACTTTTAAACTTTAATTTTTTAGACTTAAACAAACCAAATCAACTTTGCTAAAGATATTAATAAACTGTTCAAAAATATATATTTTGGAAGGGACTTCCTGTTAATTAAAAAAGTAATTGACTAATTCAATAGAAGTGTAAGCAGAAGTGTAATTGATCTAACCGCAAGAAATACTTTGTAATGATATTGCTAAAAAAATATAAATGGTGATGATCATTGCTGGACATCATCAGGTTTTTCTAACCTTCAAATATAATATACACAATAAGCAGCAAACAATGTATTTTGATATTTGACTCTTTGTTCAACTGCATCTGAATAAATTGTGTAAGCAGGATTCTGGAATGAAATCATGATCAAAGTTCTTTTTGTCATAACTGAAATCCCAAAGAGCATAATGGCATAATAACTGCTTTAGTTTAGAGGCAAACAACATTTAAAGCCCACTCCTTGAACCGCCACCTTAAAGTGGTGGAGGGGTTTGAATGCTCAAATGATCCTAGAGGCTATGTTGTCTGGGGCTCTAGTGGACGGGTCAGACAAAGAGCGGTTCAAGAACCCCACATGACAACTACTAAATCAAGGCATGTGACGTCGCCCGGTACGGTGGAGCCGGGGTCCCACCCTGGAGCCAGGCCTGGGGCCGGGACTCGTCGGAGAGCTGTTTGCTCTTCACGGGACCCAGCCGGGCCAAGCCCAAACGAGAGACGCGAGGCCATCCCCTAGTGGGCCCACCACCAGCAGGGGGAACCGTGAGGGACCGGTGCAAAGAGGATTGGGAGGATTGGGCGGCGGATGAAGGTGGAGACCTCGGCGGCCCGATCCCCGGATGCTTCGGCTGGCTCTAGGGACGTGGAATGTCACCTCGCTGGGGCGGAAGGAAACTGAGCTTGTGCGGGAGGTCGAGAGATATCGACTAGAAATAGTCAGGCTTGCCTCCACGCACAGCGTGGGCTCTGGCACCCATCTCCTTGAGAGGGGCTGGACTCTCTTCTACTCTGGAGTGGCCCATGGGGAGAGGCGGAGGGCTGGGTGGGTTTGCTTGTTGCCCCCCAGCTCAGCCGTTTTGTGTTGGGGTTTACCCCAGTGGATGAAAGGGTCGCATCCCTGCACCTTCGGGTTGGGGACAGGTCTCTGACTGTCATTTCGGCCTACGGGCTGAGTGGTAGTGCAGAGTACCCACCCTTCTTGGTGTCCCTGTAGGGGGTGCTAGATAGTGCCCTTCCTGGGGACTCCATTATTCTGCTGGGGGACTTCAATGCCCATGTGGGAAACGACTGTGACACCTGGAGAGTCGTGATCGGGAGGAATGGCCTCCCCAATCTGAATCCGAGTGGTGTTTTGTTATTGGACTTCTGTGCTAGTCACAGATTGTCCATAATGAACACCATGTTCAAACATAAGGGTGTCCATCAGTGCACTTGGCACCAGGACACCCTAGGCAGAAGGTCAATGATCGACTTTGTTGTCGTATCATCAGACCTTCGGCCGCATGTTTTGGACACTCGGGTGAAGAGAGGGGCTGAGCTGTCCACTGATCACCACCTGGTGGTGAGTTGGATCCGCTGGACGAGGAGAAAGCCGGACAAACTTGGCAGGCCCAAGCGCATTGTGAGGGTCTGCTGGGAACGTCTGGCGGAGCCATTGGCAAGGGATGTATTCAACTATCACCTTCAGGAGAGCTTTGACCAGATTCTGGGGGATGTTGGAGACAGAGTCCGAGTGGACCATGTTCTCCGCATCTATTGTCGATGATTTCGTCCCGGCCGTGGAACACTGGACCAGCTCTATACCCTCTACAGGGTACTCAAGGGTTCATGGGAGTTTGCCCAACCGGTCCACATGTGTTTTGTGGACCTGGAGAAAGCATTCGACTGTGTCCCTCGTGATGCCCAGTGGGGGGTGCTCCAGGAGTATGGAATCGGGGGCCCCTTACTAGGGGCCATCCGGTCTCTGTACAAGCAGAGCAGGAGTTGGTTCGCATTACTGGCACCAACTCGGACCTGTTCCCTGTGCATGTTGGGAATCCGGCAGAGCTGCCCTTTGTCCCCGGTCCTGTTCATAACTTTTATGAACAGGATTTCTAGGCACAGCCAAGGGCCAGAGGGAGTCTGGTTTGGGGATCAGAGGATTTTGTCTCTAGCCAAGACCTACAGCAGTTCGCAGCCGAGTGTGAAGCGGCTGGGATGAAGATCAGCTCCTCCAAGTCCGAGGCCATGGTTCTCGACCGAAAAAGGGTGGCTTGTCCTCTTCAGGTTGGAAGGGAGTTCCTGCCTCAAGTGGAGGAGTTTAAGTATCTCGGGGTCTTGTTCATGAGTGGGGGAAGAATGGAGCTGGAGATCGACAGACGGATCGGTGCGGCTTCCGCAGTAATGGGGCGCTGTGCCGATCCGTTGTGGTGAAGAGAGAGCTGAGCCGAAAAGCGAAGCTCTTGATTTACCGGTCGGTCTACGTTCCTACCCTCACCTATGGCCATGAACTTTGGGTCATGACCGAAAGAACACGATCTCAGATATAAGCAGCTGAAATAAGCTTCCTCTGTAGGGTGGCCTGGCACTCCCTTAGAGATAGGGTGAGTAGTTCAGCCATCCTGGAGGGGCTCGGAGTAGAGCCGCTGCTCCTCTACATCGAGAGGAGCCAGTTGAGGTGGCTCGGGCATCTATAGCGGATGCCTCCTGGACGCCTTCCTCGGGAGGTGTTCCAGACACGTCCCACAGGGAGGATGCCCAGGGGAGGGCCCAGGACATGCTGGAGGGACTATGTCTCTCGGCTGGCCTGGGAACGCCTTGGGCTTCCCCCGGAGGAGCTGGAGGAGGTGTCTGGGGAGATTGACGTCTGGGAGTCTCTGCTGAGTCTGCTGCCCCCACGACCCGGTCCCGGATAAAGCGGAAGTACGAGTACGAGAACATTTAATGCAAATAAAGTCCAGAAGGAAGGGACACTTGTAAACCAGAACAATGCTAAAGACGTTTACTACATTTGCTTCTCAATTATATTGTTTTTGACTTAGTGCTTAACTGAAATTCAAATTTGATTAATATATTAGTCCCAGTTTCGGCAACCAGAAGGCAGGTGTAATGCAGTTTTATGTTTCCAAAGACAAAGAAGACAGCTTCAGATGCTGTACCTACCACAAAGGCCACACTCCTTAACGTTTCAGTTCAGCCTTATGCCGATAAAAGGACACTTGTATGACTGAGCTCTTTGAGCACTTTGGCATTTATGTGCATTTTCTTACCTCTTAAAAAGGTTTTGGATGTACTATTTGTAATTGATAGGTGGACAACATGTGGTAAGCACATCACCTCCTGCCACCAAAATTGCAATGCTTCCTGCATACCAACACTCAATGGTCATTAGGAATAAAGGCAAAGGAATAGAAGCATAGCAATGAACCTGTGCTGAAAAATGTGAAGAGGCATGTGCCTTCGGACTGCTTGGTGCTGATTGGTCCATTAAGATCGTAACGAGGCGAGTTATAGCAGAATGGAGCCTAAGGTCAGAGACAGAGGAGCTATGAAAGGATGCTGAGCACAACAAAAACCCTTTGAATGTGTCTATGAAGCCACACAGTGTTCTGTGAAAGATGGATCAAGACATTTCACAGAGTGATGCAGATAAATATTTTCGCTGCATTGTTTCTTTGTTGTCCAGTAAACATGGTTGGGTTTACAATAACAAACAAGTCCTTAAGGTAGTCTCTCATTTGAATTCTGCAAAAAAACAACACAATTACAAACTCTCAGCAGACAGAGCAGTCATAAATCTGCCCATAAACGCAGAATAAAATCTGTGTAGACACATGCACACAAATTCAAATGCAGCCTTGTCAACAGCTGCTATCCTGCCAACATCTTTCCTGCATCTCTCTTGTGTATTATTACTGTAAAATCTGAACTGGGAGCCAGAAGAAAAGAACTAAACTAATAAAGTCAGTGAAGAACAATTGAAAACTCAGTCTCTGGAGCTGTTGTGTCATAAAACTATGTTCAATGGGAATTAAATAATCTGATAAAATAAACCACGGCGCCAACTTTAATTCAAAAACAAAATGTATGCCATATAAACTCAGAATGATGGCAAAGATCTAGCAGTCTTATTTTTTAATCACCTCAATATTGATGCAAATATTACAAGTTGGCAAAAACACACAAAAATCTATAAATAAAAAAAGAGCCATTTAACAGCTGAGTTAAAAGAGACTGGAAAATGTCTTCTTCGGTTCATGTCAGTACTCTTCCCTGAAAGTTAAGATTTTCTGTTTAATTCCATCTCTCTTACAGAAAACACATTAACAGTGTTACACAGATGGGCATTTACCAAACCAATAGAACCTGATAAGAAGCAACCATTTTAACTCAATGAAGATATAATATTTGAAGCACAAGGATTTATAGTGAATTATCACAGATCCCATTCATGTCCTAATCTGGTGCATAAATATCTCAGCAGTGATGTAGATATATTTAGAAAACATGTTTATTAACTTCTGAAAATATTAAGGTCACATCATGAGGATCAAACTGTCCTTTCATGACGGTCTAATTCTGGCCAACATTTAAGTCAAAATGTCTCCACATGTTGAGCTTAGAGCCGTTAAAAACTACTGCGGGGCTGCTCAGCCACATAAATGCACATAAATTAGGTGTATGATTGGTAGCATTTTATCTAAATTAAATCTATTTCAATGAAAAATCTATTTTTTAAAATTAAAAAATCTTATTTTATCTTTTTGTTTATGTGAAGATACTGTGGCATGTCATCTAAGTGAACATTTTCAATGTTGGTTGTTAATATAAATTTAACTGTGGGATGCCAAAGCTGTGACCAAGATCAAAATTCAATTAACAGTGCAACCCATTGTTGAGAGAACAGTAAAAGAAACATTTAAACAAATGCATTTTGGACAGCAGTGGGTTGTTGGCAAAGCTTAAATACTGGTATCAAGGTGTGTCAAGGTGTTGCAATTTCAGCTGTGAGTCTTTTGGGTTAAACTCTAACAGATTTGCACATCTTGAAGTTTAAACCCACTCGTCCTTGCAAAATAGCTCAAGCTCAATCAGAATGCATGAAGAACAACAGTAAATGTCTATCAGTTTTATTTGTCTTCCTACAGAATCTCTGTTGGATTTATGTCCAAATTTTGCCTGTGGCACACTAAGACATGACTTAACTTAGCTGTAAGCCTTTCATTGTAGTCTTGGCTGTACAGGTCCTTCTCAAAATATTAGCATATTGTGATAAAGTTCATTATTTTCCATAATGTCATGATGAAAATTTAACATTCATATATTTTAGATTCCTTGCACACTAACTGAAATATTTCAGGTCTTTTATTGTCTTAATATGGATGATTTTGGCATACAGCTCATGAAAACCCAAAATTCCTATCTCACAAAATTAGCATATTTCATCCGACCAATAAAAGAAAAGTGTTTTTAATACAAAAAACGTCAACCTTCAAATAAACATGTACATTTATGCACTCAATACTTGGTCGGGAATCCTTTGGCAGAAATGACTGCTTCAATGCGGCGTGGCATGGAGGCAATCAGCCTGTGGCACTGCTGAGGTCTTATGGAGGCCCAGGATGCTTCGATAGCGGCCTTTAGCTCATCCAGAGTGTTGGGTCTTGAGTCTCTCAACGTTCTCTTCACAATATCCCACAGATTCTCTATGGGGTTCAGGTCAGGAGAGTTGGCAGGCCAATTGAGCACAGTGATACCATGGTCAGTAAACCATTTACCAGTGGTTTTGGCACTGTGAGCAGGTGCCAGGTCATGCTGAAAAATGAAATCTTCATCTCCATAAAGCTTTTCAGCAGATGGAAGCATGAAGTGCTCCAAAATCTCCTGATAGCTAGCTGCATTGACCCTGCCCTTGATAAAACACAGTGGACCAACACCAGCAGCTGACACGGCACCCCAGACCATCACTGACTGTGGGAACTTGACATTGGACTTCTGGCATTTTGGCATTTCCTTCTCCCCAGTCTTCCTCCAGACTCTGGCACCTTGATTTCCGAATGACATGCAGAATTTGCTTTCATCCGAAAAAAGTACTTTGGACCACTGAGCAACAGTCCAGTGCTGCTTCTCTGTAGCCCAGGTCAGGCGCTTCTGCCGCTGTTTCTGGTTCAAAAGTGGCTTGACCTGGGGAATGCGGCACCTGTAGCCCATTTCCTGCACACGCCTGTGCATGGTGGCTCTGGATGTTTCTACTCCAGACTCAGTCCACTGCTTCCGCAGGTCCCCCAAGGTCTGGAATCGGCCCTTCTCCACAATCTTCCTCAGGGTCCGGTCACCTCTTCTCGTTGTGCAGCGTTTTCTGCCACACTTTTTCCTTCCCACAGACTTCCCACTGAGGTGCCTTGATACAGCACTCTGGGAACAGCCTATTCGTTCAGAAATTTCTTGCTGTGTCTTACCCTCTTGCTTGAGGGTGTCAATAGTGGCCTTCTGGACAGCAGTCAGGTCGGCAGTCTTACCCATGATTGGGGTTTGAGTGACGGACCAGGCTGGGAGTTTTAAAGGCCTCAGGAATCTTTTGCAGGTGTTTAGAGTTAACTTGTTGATTCAGATGATTAGGTTCATAGCTCGTTTAGAGACCCTTTTAATGATATGCTAATTTTGTGAGATAGGAATTTTGGGTTTTCATGAGCTGTATGCCAAAATCATCCATATTAAGACAATAAAAGACCTGAAATATTTCAGTTAGTGTGCAATGAATCTAAAATATATGAATCTAAAATTTTCATCATGACATTATGGAAAATAATGAACTTTATCACAATATGCTAATATTTTGAGAAGGACCTGTATGTTTAGGGTAGGTGCTAGAAGGTGAACCTTCACTGCAGTCTTAAATCTTTAGTAGGTTCCAGCTTGTTTTGTCCCAGTATTGTCCTGTATTTTGCTCCACACATCTTCAATTTTTCCCCTACTTTTTTGGCAAATTTTAAATGGGATTTCATACACTTTTTTTACAATCGTATTTCTATTTGTAACACTTTCATAAAGGCCGTATTTGTGGAGTACATGACTAATAGTTCCTGTCTCACCAGATTCTTCCACCTGAGCTATAGCCTATGGTATACCTAAGCTCCTCCAGAGTTATCATGGATGGATGGATGGATGATGGACGGAAAAAGCCTTACCTGATAAAAACCCTTGTCTGTACACAAGTTCCAGGGGACACAAATAATCTTTAGCATCTTTAAAGTGAAAATCAACCATGGATTATCCCCATCATTTCTCTGTTCTATTTCTGTCAAGCTTCCCATCTGTCACATCAGTTTTTATACCATCTTTATTGCCACTAACGCTCACTCGTCATGAACAGTAAATCCCTTTTTTTTTACTGCATCACTCCCTCTATCTCACCGTTTCTTGTTGTCCTTGCACAAACTTGCATGCCAGCACTCCAAATTTTTGCCCTTATTTCCAATTAATGAGCATGGTCTACTGATGACTGGGAGTGCAGGCAAAATAATTACCAAAAGTGTATATCATAGGTGGAGCATGTAGGATAAAGCGCTATACAAGTGCAGGGGAAAAAAGGTGAATTTGTAGAAGAGACTATCAAAAAATACTCTCAGTTACCTTTTGAAAGCCAACGTCTGTGCATATGTATGCACACTGACTTCTATCAGTCACACAATGACAAAAAACAGATAGATCCAGCTTGGTTATTTGGGCCTATCTCAATACTTTTTACTGGGTCAGTGCATTCAGATGAGGCTTCTAAACATGCTCATCAGGCAGCCTGAGGGATTCCTTTTTTCCCCCGTTTCTCGCACAAAACATCATAGATAAACACTCAAACAAAAAAAACAGGAATGCTATTTTAGGGAGAGCAGTAAATGACCAATGGTGGTTTTGTGCACCCTGAAGCACCCAGCTGTACCCATCCAGATAGAGCTGCTTACCTACACAATTACAGGATGTTCTTTTCTTTCTTTCTGCCAGGCTAATCTGGCACATTCATTTAAATTAGGTAATCCAAATATTATGTAAACCAATATTTTTCTTGCACTTTGGATAAATTAAGAGATTGTCACCAGATTTCTAATACGGATAGAAAAAGCATCTAAGCAGAAATAAAGAAGATGTTTTGGTTATGTAATACTTGTTTTTACATTGCTATTTGAGATGTTCAGAAAATGCAAATTCATGTCTACTGAAATGATTAATAATATAGAGATTAGCTGTTTTTAAAGATCCTTTAACTACAATGACAAGTCTTAGGCAAATCACAGTGATTGCTATCTATATGTGTTTGATATCCACTATAAAATACACAGTCCACAGTTGTTAGGTACTAACATACCATGTCTGTATTTGCTTTATTAGGAAGATACAGACTCTTACAAAGCTGACAAATAGGTTGCGGAGACTAAAATATCCAACAATTGTCTGGCAACTTTTTTTTGGTCCTAGCCCAGTAGCAAAACAGCAAAACACTTAACGTTTGTCTCATTTATTCTTGCAAGAAGCAATGGTTTTCTTGCCAGTCACATTCTCCAAAACATAAGATAACACTAATCGCTCCACTGTGTTGCTGCAAGCTAATTCCTGAGCATTACAACTCTAAGACTTACCCTTTCACTAATGAATGCAAGCTAGACTACAATTTCTTTCAGTACCAGACACACAGATATTCATAAAAAGACTCAAAGAGAAACACCACCTACCAGTCTTGAAGGTAAAGCTACTTTAAAGCGTTAGCAACAAGAGTTATAGTGTCTGCTGGTAAAATAAACAGCCTACTTCAGGCTCACCATCAAAGTAGCAAACCCGGTAATTACCTAGCTAACATCAGCTTGTCAGGCTCCCAATTTTACAAAACAGAACAGCAAAGAGCACAGAGAGATCTCTATTAGAACCAGGCCCACCGCTATGTGGCGTCAAAACAAAAGTGGATGGGGGGTCATTCTTCAATGTAATTTCACTGAGCTGCCAACTACTGTCCACCTGATAGCAGTGGACAATATTTAAAGGATGTTACCCACTTCAACAACAAGTGATCTAAAGCAATTTTTAATGATCTTCACTTTAAGGGAGCGTACTTCAGTGACTCCAACAAATTATATCTACCAGCATAAGTTTGCTCATAGTTACTTTTTTCAGGTAACATAAGTTTCAAGCATTTTTAAGACTGTCTCCATAAAAGAATTTAGGCTATAGTTAATTACATGGGTTACAAGTGGTTTTGCTTTACTGGTATGAAATGGAAGTAGGAAGGGATGAAACGCCAACCTATGGGTACAGAATAGGGGTAAGAATTGCCAAATTGAACCAGAGAAAACAAATAAAATAAAAAATACATGTATGTTTTGTCATAATCTTTTGGACTTTGAATTTTATCAAGTTTTTGGTTTGCAGTTTTGCACTTTCAGTGTTTTCTTATATTTTGCATTCTAATTACAGTAGTGTCTATTATTATCTCCGTGTTTCCCTTGTGTTTGGATTTTAGTCTTTTTAAGTTCTTTAGGTGGAAAAATCTAATGTGTTATGTTTTATTGTGGTTCCCCAGTTCCAGGTGTGTCCTTTGGTGTTATTTCTGTCATTTCTAACCACCAATTAGTACCTGAGTTGATGCTGCACCTCAGCTCCTCCACGTTTAAGTGTTTTCACCAGTTCCCTCTTCAAGGAATAAGTCCTTTCCTCTGTTTACACAGCATACTCCCCAAGTTCTTTCCATCTTTGTCAAATCATCTTGTTTCTCTCATCTTGTTTCTCTCATTGATCTGTCAGCAGTTTTCTCTTCATGCCGGTTGCTTTTCTTTGATAAATATTGAACCACAACATGATTCTGCCTGACTGTCTCCTGTCTACTTTTGCATCGTATAAAACACAGATATTTAACATTCCATCCAAAATTGTTGTGTTAATAATGTAATAGCGTAAACCGTGAGATAATTGCTTTAGGTCATCCAATCATTAAACCTCAATACCAACCAATACCTAATTCTGTCACTGTTAGCTTAATGTCTTTTTTATTTTATTTTCAAAATGTATCTATCTTTAACCATGCACAAAACCTATATGTCTAATAATATTGTTTACATATTTACGGTTAAGGGCAAAATAAAATGATTTAATATTAAGAACAACAAATAGATAATCTGCACTTTCATCAGAAACTGGTTTCATGTCTCACCTGGTGACACAGACACCAGGATATTCTATCCAAAAAACTAGTTTCTGCAAACAGCAACAATGAAGTATCAATAAATTATTCAGACGCCAAAAATCAAAAACAAAATGTAACAACTTACTTGGATTTGTTTTAAAAGAAATACTGCTAATTTCAAATTGTATTTCTTCCAAAGTCTTTGTAACCATGTGGAATCACATGGGATCTTAAATTCACCTTGGTTACTAAGGTTCAACATTAATTAACATGAATTCAAATGAATAAACATCAGAAACACAACAGAGATGACAAAGGGCTTTGAAAAATTGGAGAACTGAATAGCTTTCAAGACATCACATCTGCACTCTAACTCAGTGCAAGTCTGACCCTGGAAAAGTACTTTAAAGACCAGGGAGGAATTATATGTCTTATAAAGTGTTTGATGAATCCCAGGAACAAACACAAAGGTCAAATCTTTTATTCTGTCTGAAACATGTAAGTATTCTGATTTCAAAACAGTCTGAAACAGAGCAGTTATACAATTGTGGAAGGACCCTGATGCAACATAAAAAGACTACACTGACAGATGTCCCTCCCCGAGGGCCTTTGTTGTTGATGCTCCAACAAATGGTACATATCAAGAGAGTGTGATGCAATTTATAAAGGTGGTGTGAGCATGGGTAAAGAAAACAGGGAAAAATAGGCATGCAAACACAAAATCAAACAATAATTTAAAATGTTAAAAGTTAGCTTAGTCAAACATTAAGTCACATGAAACGCTGCATATCCTGGATAACCTTGAAAGATTGTCTGATAAAGTGATACATTTTCATGGTCCTGGATGATAAAGAAATACTTGCATTTTAAAGTGCTGATTTGGTATCTGGGGTTCATGATGTTTGTCTCTTGTGTTTCTGTGTGAGGAACTTGCGACCTGTATAAGGCCACAACCCTAAACAGGATACAGCAGTTGCAAAAAATAGACTGATGAATTCTTAGCAGTTTCAGGTAAATTTACAGGAGTTTTAGACTATTAATCTTTAGTGAGAATCAGACTCAAGTAATCAGAACCAGACGTTTTCAGAATTAGCTTTATTTGCCAAGTTTGTGACACAATCAAAGAATTTGACTTCGGTTCCACTTTGCTCTCAATTAAGACATTTTAAATTTTAATATAAAAAGGAAAATAAAAATATTTTTTCTTGCAAATATGAATATATACAATGTTTTTACTAAAGGCTATTGAGCTGTGTGTAGGTTGGTAAATCTGCACCCAGATATTTCATTTTAAAATGTGGATTGATTCATTTCAACTAGATTAACTAGGATTCCTTTCCCTTCAACAACTTTCTATTGTATAATGTTACAAACACAAATGATTTAATATAATTTATGAACTTGATGTAATACATAGCTGTGAAGCAGAAGGAAAGGAAAACATGGTTTTCAGAATTTTTTTACAAATAATATGAAAAGTACGTCGTGCATTTATATTAAGTCAGTATTTTGAAGATCCACCTTTTGCTGCAATTACAGCTGCAAGTCATTTGTTGAATGTCTCCACCAGTTTTTAACATCTAGAGACTGATATTTTACCCGTAGTTCTATGCAAACCAGCTCAGGTTCAGTCACACTGGATTGTGAGTGGCTGTAAAACATAAATTTTCATTTTCTTTTCCATTGTAGCTCTGACTGTATGTTAAGAACCGTTAAGCTGTTGGTGAACCTCCACCTGAGTTTCACAGCTTTTGCAGCCACTAAAAGATTTTTTCTAGGATTACCCTCTATTTAGCTCCCTCCAATTTCCCTTCAACTCTATTCAGCTTCCCCTTAACAAGATGCCACTACTACTATGTTTATCATGCAGATGTTTTGTTTAGGGGGATGTGCATTGTTGGTAGGGCTTTGTATAGAAGCCAGAAAGTTAAATTTTTGTCTCACCTAACCAGATCCCCTCCACTCACATCTTTTCAGCATCCCTATGTCTAATGGCAGTCTTTAAACAGAACTCCTTATGGCTTTCTTTCAACTATTTTTCTTATTGCCATTCTTCCATAAATGGCCAGAAAGATATGAGAAGTGTACATCTAGCTGTCCTATTGAAAGATTCTCCCAACAGAGTTGTGGATATCTGCAGCTTCTATAGTTCCCATAGGCCTGTGGGCTGTTTCTCTGATCACTGCCCTCTTTGCACGGCTAGTCAATTTTCAGTATATGAACAGCTACTGTAGCAGTGAAGCATACAGATGTTCAGATGTTAATCCAGGAGGTCTGCCCATTACCCAAATGGAAATAAGATGAAAATAAGAGCAGGCTAAAAATTCTAGTTGACTGGAGCTCAGTTTAATGGACAAACTGAGTAAAACGTAGGAGTAATTTGCTAATGTTTATAATTTACATATTTTTATAAAAAGAGAGGTTAACTTTCCTGTGACTGATACACTTTGTGTTTGGGTCAGAAAATGGGCATGCATACATACTATCATTACCATTTTGTGAGGGATGGTTAAATCATCTGAGGAGCAAATTTATAGATTAACACACAATTTCTAACAGGGGTTCAGTGGTGGGCAAGGATTGGGGATCAGAGTGTGGGGTGTTTGTGTTAATAGAGTTTATGATGCATGAATTTATATACAAGAATGAAATTATAATATACTGTCTTAAAAATGATTATTGTTTAATCCTATTTCAGGAGTGAGTATTTGTTCTGTAGGGCAGCTCTGAGTTTATGCAAACCACATTATGATATGTTGATCATTATCTCTTGAAAGAGTTCAAAGGAAGAATTATAGGCATTTAAAACCTTTTTTTACCATCATTAGGTAAATGAACATCAGATATGAAATCAGGGCCATCCAGTGGTTTGTTGGAACAGTATAAAAATGCAAATGAAAAAAGATATTTCTATTTACTATAAAATCATTTATAGTTCAGTGCAAACAAGATATGTTTTGTGTTTTTTTCTCTTTATTTTATTGTATTTAGTATACATTTATTTTAGAATATGATCAATTTCTAGCCTTTCAAAAATATCATTCCTTCAATGAACACTTTAATTTTTCATGCAATTCTTGCTATGACTTTTTTTGTATTACAGTCACCTGTTGACATCCCATGTTTTAATTAACATTTTTCTTGCATCATTTCTATGCTTAAAATTAAGCGTAGAACTGTGTGAAGCACTGTAGAGTGAAAATAAGGAGAGAAATATATTTTAAGAAATTAAATAAGCTAACAAAATAACAAAAGACATGAAATACATTGTCTGAGGTTACTGTCTGGAGTAGCATAAAGGCCAATATACATGTAAAACAGTTGTACTTTGTTTAGTTTCCCATAGCCTCATAATGGTTACCAAAGTGGGGTTGTTATACAGTTCATGAGTTAACAATATGTTGCATTTGGTCATGACCATAAAATATACAAGAAAAGCAAATTGCACTAGCTGCAGGGGATAAAAGGGAATGAACAAAATAGCCAGAAGGACCAATAAGGCGGCTGAGTGGGTGCTTTGAACTTGAGCAGAGGAACATCTCACATCTGATTTTTAAAGCACTATATTTGATTATAGCTTTCTGTGCGTTAACTGAAGTTCATGGAAACACATTTGAAATGTGAATTTTAAAATACTTCTAAATTAATTCAGTCTCAACTCCAGCTGCAGATGTGAGGGAATTTGAAGATCTGAGTCAACCTGCCATACTGGCAGTGAAAGGCAACATTTTGACAAGATCAGTCTTAATCTCCAAGAAAATGACCATTCCCCCATCTATCTATCTATCTATCTATCTATCTATCTATCTATCTATCTATCTATCTATCTATCTATCTATCTATCTATCTATCTATCTATCTATCTATCTATCTATCTATCTATCTATCTATCTATCTATCTATCTATCTATCTATCCTTGAGTTCTCACTGAGTTGTTAAACTTTTGTCATGGTCAGATTTTCATATTTGGGTTTAAACTTGTTTTCTTTTTGTTCTCTGTTACTAAGAGTGGAAAACAATTAAAGGTGAGGTTCAGGTTATCTTACTATTGTGTACAAAGTTCTGTCTATCTCATACCATCAGCTTGTAGTTCCTACCACATTCATGAAAGCCTTGTCCCCATTACTGTAATGAAATTATATTTCAAAATTGAAATGTTCTGCTTTCTCGTCCACACAATACCACAGAATGACATGAGTATTACCACATTTTTGAGAGGAATTCCCAAGTCCACCTAAATGCAATTTAAAATAAAAAACTGTGAAAAAAGTTTAGAAAACATGGTATTATGAAGTAATGTAGCCAGGTTGTAAATGTTCCTTGCTATTCTTTGATTTGGCTTCCTACTTTTGCACCTAATCCAAAATTAGATTACATTTGTCTGTCAGTGGTATTGACGTTGGAGCTCTCCAATGGACTCTAATTTTGCCCAGTGTCTTTTTTATAACTGAATCATGAATAGTGATCGTAACTAAGACAAGGCCTGCGATGTTGTTCTTTATGTGACTTTCATGATGATTGGTGGATGTCCTCTTACAGTAATTTTGGTAAGTTGGCCACTTAAGTTTACTGCTATTTCATTTTCTCCAATTGTGGATACTTGCCCTCACTGTGCTTTGCTGTAGTCACAAAACCTTGCAAATGGCTTTGCAACTCTTTCCAGACTGACAGTTTTCAGTCTTTGACTTTGTTTCGTTATTGGGTCTTGAATTACCTAGAATCGGAGCATAAATGGCCAACACTTGTAGCACTTTATTAAGTCCCTAGAGACCCCAAATCACTTTACACTACAATCAGTCATTCACCCATTTACATACACACACTGACAGTGGTAAGCTACAATCTAGCCACAGCTGCCCTGGGGCAGACTGACAGGAGTGAGGCTGCCATACAACTGGCAACACCGGGCCAAGCTGACCACAATCAGCAGGTAAGGCGGATGAAGTGCCTTGCCCAAGGACACAGCAACTGAGATGGACAGAGTGAGGATCCGAACTGGCGACCTACCGGTTACAGGACAAACTATTTACCATCTTTTAGCCTACTTCATGTTGTTAGACAGGTTCTATTTAAACAATTTCTTGCTTCTAGAGGTCTGGCATTAAAGTGTTGCTTAATCACATTTATAAAAAAGTGGTTAATGACAGTTAGTTAATGATTTGTAAAAGCAAAGACAAAACCTTGAATTTACAGTCTTTGTCAAACTTTATTATCTTTTATTATACTCAACTCAAAGTTACCTTAAACAATGTTAAATCATGCAACACAAATACGGGAGATCTGTTGTCATGAGTTTTAATGTGATCTGTCTTTTTTCTTTAGTCCATTTCCTCCCCTCCATCTTCCTTCCCACAGCATGGCCACTGACAGTGTTTTAACAAGGTGAGATAAGGGTATTGGAAGGTGTAAGGACTGGACAATATATAATTCTGTGGGTGGGAACGCACACTCACAAATTAAGTTTGAAAGGTGATATTCAACAAACCTCTCCACTAGAAAATTGGAAGCAAACAGCACAGATGTTGCGGATGAGGATGCTGCTGCTGATGATGATAGAATAGAGCTTATAGAGAATTACAAAACCATGCATGCACATCGCTTTACACATTAACCAAAACCTAATGCACAGAAGTTACATAAATGAACGCATACATGTGTGTTTAAAAATGACTATTTCGGTAATTATCTGCTCTTTTATAAATTAGATAAGAAGACCAAACTGTTTCAATCTGGCCATACAGAAATTCAGAGAGCATGTAATAGGAAACTAAGCAGTATTTGTTTTCTGTTTATTTAATAACTCTTTTGTAAAAGCATCAGAACAGAAAAAAGAACAACTAAAACATTGGATTATACCATAAACCTGCTTCCCTTTAATCTGCAGCCTTAAAAAAAAGATTTTATTTACAACAGCAAAGCTCGTCATGATGGATGAATATCATTCAGGTAAAAAAAACTCATGCACTGCTATCAAATTTAAAATAATCAAAGATGACTCTTGTCCAAACTTACCTTTAAAAAGCATGACTGTCCAAATATAAAATCCAACCGAACATGGACCCCAAAACTTGTGGCACCGCATTCTGACGTTGTTCACCGAACTCCTCTGCCCGGCCGTGGGCTCTCCGTGTCGCGATACACGGGGATGTCACTGCGGCTCTCCGGTGGAATGAACGAGAGGCAGAGAAAAGAGCAAAAGGAAGAGGAGGGGAGAGAATGTGAGGAGGACGAAAGGGACAGACGGCGGTGTGGAGTTCAGAATGGCGCCGTCACACAGCACCAGGTTGGTTAACAGTGTGTCCATGGAGTTGATCTTTTGTGAAAAATACACAAACCTTTGAAGTGAAGAGCTACTGGTGCGTCTCATTGATTATAAAATTACTGAAAATGTTTTTATTTTATTTATAGTAATTCCACTCATAAAGAGAAATTCATATTTTTTACAAAGAGAGACATAGTTTAAGCATGGTTATGATTAATTTTCGTAATTTTGGTTTACAGCTAATGAAAGTCCAAAATTCAGTCTCTCAGAAAATGTAAATATTTCATAAAACTAATTAAAAGAATTTCTAAAACAGAAGTACCATGTTATTGTCCCATTATCTTCTAAAAAATCATGAAGAAAACTGCTGACTCGACAGTTGTCAAGCAGACAGTCACTGACATCCTCCAAAAGGAGAGTGAGCCACAAAAGTTCATTGCTAAAGCAGATGGCTGTTCAATAAGTGCTGTGACCTAGGAAATTAATAGAAAGTTGAGTGGAGGAAAAAAGCATGGTAGAGGTCTGCAAAGCTAAGCCCATTCAAGAGGGAGAAACATAAGGCTTGGACTGCAACTGGAAACAGTGCTCAGAAGTCACCCCACACAGACATATACAGGACATGGGCTGCAATGTCACATTCCTTTTGTGACGCCAATCCTGAACTATGGACGTAAACATTTCATTTGGAAATCAACGTCCTAGGATCTGAAGTGGAGAGTGGAAAGGGACAGTATCCAATTTGCTTCCAGTGTGAAGTTTCCATACTCAGTGATGATTTGGGGAGCCATGTCATCTGCTGGTGTTGGTCCACTGTGTTTTAAGTCCAAAGACACCACAACTGTCTACCAGGAAATTTTAGACCACTTAATGCATCCTTAAGACCCAACAATCAGATGATCTGAAGGTAGCTGTTAAAGCAACATGTGCTTTCTTAATACCTCAGTGGAGCCACAGGCTGATTACTTCTACGTCACACTGCATCATTGCAATTCATGCAAAAGGAGCCCTGACCAAGTTTTGGCTAAAGTCAAGCAGTTGATAATTTAAATGTTGGTGAACAGCTCTGTTGAAGCTGTTTGTCCCAGTTGCTCATGGGTTTAAAAAACCCTCATGAAACACTGAATCTGAGTCCTTTTCCATAACCTCACCGAACTCCTTCCAGGCTTTTGCCTCTGCCACTGCTTTTGCCTCTGCCACAGCCCGGGCCGTGGCACGCTTGGCCTCACAGTAGCCGTCAGCCGCCTCAGGAGTCCCACAAGCCAACCACAGCTGATAGGACTCCTTCTTCAGCTTGACAGCAACCCCTACTGCCGGTGTCCACCACCGGGTTCGGGAATTGCCGCTGCAACAGGCGCCACAGACCTTATGGCCACAGCTATGGGCAGCAGCATCGACAATAGATGCGGAGAACATGGGCCACTCGGACTCTGTCTCCAACCTCCCCCGGAATCTGGTCAAAGCTTTCCCGGAGGTGAGAGTTGAATACATCACTGGCCGAGGGCTCCGCCAGACGTTCCGAACAGACCCTCAGTAGACGCTTGGGCCTGCCAAGTCTGTCCGGCTTTATTCTCTTCCAGCAGATCTAACTCATCACCAGGTGGTGATCAGTGGACAGCTCAGCCCCTCTCTTCACCCAAGTGTCCAAAACATGTGGCCCAAGTTCTGAAGACACGACAACAAAGTCGATCAGCGACTTCCTGCCTAGGGTGTCCTGGTGCCAAGTGCACTGATGAACACCTTTATGTTTGAACATGGTGTTCGTTATGGACAATCCGTGACTAGCACAGAGGTCCAATAACAAGACACCACTCGGATTCAGATCAGGGTAGCCATTCCTCCTTATCACACTTCTCCAGGTGTCACTGTCATTTCCTACGTGAGCGTTGAAGTCCCCCAGCAGAATCATTAGAGTCTCCGGGAGGGGTACTATGCAGCACCCCCGACAGGGACGGCAAGAAGGCCGGGTACTCCGCACTACCGCTCAGCCCATAGGCCGAAATGACAGTCAGAGACCTGTCCCCAACCCGAAGGTGCAGGGATGCGACCCTCTCATCCACAAGGGTAAACCCCAATACAAGATCGCTGAGCTGGGGAGCATAATTTATAATAATTTACAAACATTATTACTGGTTGAAATTAATGCTTGAAATATAAGTGCATTAGGTCACATTAATTTGTTTGTTGATGTAATGATGTCTTTATTGCGAAAAAAACTTAAATAAATACATTTTCCCTGAGACCTCATTGATAACTACAGGGACAAACAAAACTTCTAAGGGGTTGGTTGTATCAAAATTTTAATGTTATAAATGTTTAAATACTTTTTTTAATTTGATTGCAAAACTGTAAAGTGTACAGATTTTTAGTGAGCACCTTACAATTTGATTTTTCAAAGATATGGAAGGATGTTTCAGTGATGTATGAACAATGTATGCAAGAATCAAACATGTGACAACTTATCCTGGTCAATACTTAACAAACAAATGGGGACAAAAATAAAGTCCCTTAATGTCAGAATTACAAAAAAATAAATCAAAATATATCAGTAAAATATTTTTTTAAAAGAGTACATTGTTTGCACATTTACATATTTCCAACATGATGTACCATACAAAGCTACTGAAGATCCTTGACACCCTGGAGATTTTAACTCAAATTGCTCAACATCTGCCAGACCATCTATTCTTTATTAGAGTAAATATCAGTATATCTTTTGCACCACCAATTAAAACTCTAAAAGATCAGAACAATTTACGGTCTCCTTATGATTTTACACTATTATTGCACTGGGAGTCGCCAGGTTTACCATTTTAATTACATCTTGCTGAATCAAATATTTCACAGAGGACATTTTGGATCTGTCTTTTTATAACTCTCTAAATCAGACACACACTTTTGTCAGCTGCCATAAAGAATATTGATGGCTACTATATTTACATGAATCAAATATGCTATGGATTAGGCTGGAAATTAAATCAGAATAACATTCTTGTAAAAAGTCATCACTTAGGAGACATATTAGAGACTTTAACATATGAAACACTTGAACTGTCATCTTAACATTAATGGCTCTGACCCAGATGCAGAAAAACTCAGGAGAATGAAAAACAGTTCTTAAGTTTGTTTATTTGATGAGGAACAGGTCGTCAGGATCAGGACTCGAAAGCGGCGGGGATCAGCTGCACAGGAAGAGAGAGTGGTGAGTTTGGTTGCCTTCGTTGAATGGTGGAGATTTAGTAAAGGAGTTTTTTGCTTACAGAGTGAAGAGTAGGAGTCCGCCAGACGAGCGAACGGGGTAGGAGGATCTCTTCTGAGCGGGTTTTCCGAATGGATGAGGTAAGTTTCAGTCACTTCTCGGAAGCCTTTAAACCAAGGAATGGCTAGTGAAATTGAGTGCAGTGGTTTGTTGAACTCACGTTGGAGAGTGGGCAGGTTCGTTTGCTGATGTTTGGAAGATCTGGAGCTTGAGCAGCAGCCAGCCTTAGTGGGATCCAAGGAACATGCCAGGAAGGTAACGAGGACTGGATCAGAACCAATGTCCTCCTCCAGAACCAGGAGATTAGGTGCAGAGAACCTAGAAGGATCACACAGGAGGTAAGTACAAGAAACTTCGATGTCTAGGAAATCACAATACAGAGTAATTCTCAGGGGGCCAGACTAGTTACCACTTAAGGCAAACACTCAGGCGAAGAAGTGCAGGCTGCATCTCCCTCTTAAAGCTCCAGAGAAGATTGCAGATGGGAAACACCTGTGCCCACCTCAGCAAGGTCCTTGGCTCCACCTATTGACTGAACGGTTAATGACAAGTGACAGGAGAGAAATCTCCCAGAACCCCGACATCAACCCCCCTCAACGGCCGCCGCCTGGTGGCCCAGAAGATGTAGAAGGCAAGGAGGACAAGTAATCAGAAACTAAAGCGGGATCACAGATAAAGGAGCGGGGCACCCAATATCAGTCCTCGGGACCATAACCCTCCCAGTCCTCCAGATATTGCCAACCCCTACCCCGCCGACGGGAGTCCACAATCCGTCGGACCGAGTATACTGGGTGTCCCTGAAAGTCCCGGGCGGGTGGAGGGGGTTCGGCCGGAGGGCATAACGAGCTTGTGAAGACCAGCTTTATCTGAGACACATGAAAGGTTGGATGAATGTGCATTGTAGAAGGAAGATGGAGATGGACAGTGGTAGGGCTGATAACAGAATCAATGGAGTAAGGGCCAATGAAATGGGGAGAGAGTTTTCTGGACAAAGCTTTAAGAGGAAGAAAGCCAGACCCTTTGGCCTGGAGTGTACTGGGGGACAGGTCTACGTCTCCTATCTGCGACGAAGCGCTTATTTTGAGCCGCTGTCCTGCGGAGTGCCTGGCGTCCCAGATGCGCCTACAACGGCGAATGTGGTGTCATACTGTGGGAACAGCAATCTCCTTCTCATTTGAGGGAAGAAGCAGGGGCTGATAGCCCAGAGATGCTTCAAAAGAAGATAAACCAGTAGCAACTAAGGTGTGAGCATTGTGAGAATATTCCACCCACGGCAGAAACTTACTCCAGTCAGCAGGGTTAGTCTCAAGCTTCTGGTTCATCCTTTCGGACTGGCCATTAGACTGAGGATGAAAACCGGAAGTTAAAGAGACCTTGGCCTCTAATGCTAGACAAAACTGTTTACATACTTGCGATGTGAACTGCGGACCCCGGTCAGAAAGAATGTCCTGAGGGATGCCGTGGAGTCAAAAAACACGTTTAACAAGTAGCTGGGCTGTCTGGAAAGCTGATGGTAGTTTTCTGAGTGGAATAAGGTGGCATGCTTTAGAGAAACGGTCAATGATAGTGAGAATGGTGCTCATTCCTTCAGATCTGGGAAGGGCTGTAATGAAGTTGCAGGAGATGTGGGACCATGGGCGATAAGGAATTCCTAAGAGTTGAAGCAGACCCGTAGGAGGTTGATTTGTGGACTTATTTCAAGCGCAGACTGCACATGCTTGAATGTAATCTCTGGCATCTTTATGCATGGACGGCCACCAGAACTTTCTGAAGATCAAATCCACTGTGCGACTGATGCCTGGGTGAACAGAGAACTTAGCAGTGTGGAACCAGTGAATGACTTGTGACCGTAGTTTCGAGGGAACAAAAGTTTGATTCTTGGGACCAGTTCTGGGGTCTGGTTCATCCAGCTGGGCTTGTTTTACTCTTTCCTCAATCTCCCAGGTGAGAGCTCCCACAATACAACTGGGAGGAAGAAGGGGCTCAGGCTGACGGTCTAGATCGTCTGAGGCAAACTGTCTGGAGAGAGCATCTGGCTTAATGTTCTTAGACCCTGGTCTGTAAGAGATGTGCAGGCGAAAACGGGTAAAGAACAGAGACCATCGAGACTGACGGGAATTAAGGCATTTGGCTGTCTGTAAATAAGCTAGATTCTTGTGATCAGTTCATACCAGAATTGGGTGAGCAGCCCCCTCGAGCCAGTGCCTCCATTCCTCCAATGCAAGTTTGATGGCCAATAACTCCGAACGTCATAATTGCGTTCAGTCTGCATTAGTCTTTGGGAAAAGAAAGCACAAGGATGAAGTTTATTATCTGATTCGGCTCTTTGAGACAGTGCAGCTCCTACACCGGTGTCAGAGGCATCAACCTCTAACACAAACTGTTTAGAGGTGTCAGGTTGAACTAGGATCGGGGCTTTGTAGAACAGTTCCTTAAGTGAATTGAAAGCTTGGTTGGCCTCGGGTGTCCAGTTGAAGGTGGTTTTGGTGGAAGTAAGTGCAGTGAGGGGGGTAGCAGTCTGACTATAGTTCCTGATGAACCTATGGTAGAAGTTTGAAAAGCCCAGGAAACATTGAAGTTTCTTGCGTGTGTGGCTCTGATTTTCTCCGGGTCCGAACAAACCTGCCCACCCTCGAGGATGAATCTCAGGAAGGTTATTGATGTCTTATGAAACTCGCATTTCTCTGCCTTACCAAAAAGGTGATTCTCCAGGAGATGTTGGAGGACAGTCTGACGTGACGACGGTGTTCCTGTAGGTCTTTGGAATATATGAGAATGTCATCTAAATAGACAAAAACAAAAATGTTCAGAAAATCCTGAAGGACATTGTTAATCAGGGCCTGGAATACAGTGGGAGCATTGGTCAATTCCAAAGGCATTACTAAGTATTCAAAATGGCCTAGGGGAGTTTTGAATGCAGTTTTCCATTCATCACCGTGGCGAATTCTAACCAGGTGATAAGCGTTTCTGAGATCCAACTTAGGGAACACCTTGGCATCACGAACGGGTTCAAAAGCTGATGCAATGAGAGGTAGGGTATACTTGTTCTTAACAGTTATGTTATTTAGGCCGCAGGGTCTCAGTGAACCATCCTTCTTTTTCACAAAGAAAAAACCGGCCGCTAACGGAGAAGAGGACTGGCGGATAATTCTTGCTGCAAGTGAATCAGAGATTTATTTTTCCATGACTTGTTGCTCGGGTCTGGAAACATGATAAAGTCTGCTGGTGGGTAACGTAGCCCCAGGAAACATTTCAATGGCGCAGTCATAAGGTCTGTGAGGTGGCAGGGACAGGGCCCCTGACTTACTAAACACCGTTTGCAGGTCATGGTACTCAGAGGGAACCGATGAAAGGTCTGGAGGCTCCTCTTGCTCCCCCTCTGTGACTACTGCTTGAGGTGAAACATCTGACTGTAAACAATGAGAGTAACAATTAGTTGATCATGCCTCCACCCGTTTCTCAGCCCAATTGAAATGGGAATTATGTTGTTTCAACCAGAGGAAACCTAAAACTAGAGGATTATATGTTACTGGAAAAACAAAAAAAACAATACTTTCACGATGGTTACCAGAGAGAATCAGTTTGAGAGGTTTGGTGCGAAGAGTTATTTTATGAAGCACTCTCCTGTCCAGGGCCACAACTTGTTGTGGAAAAATAAGTGGTTTAGTCTCAATGCCTGCTTGTTTAACTAGTGATTGATCGATTAAATTTTGCTCAGAACCAGAGTCTATTAATGCAGAAATCTCCAAGGCCTCCAGATTGAAGAGCAGGGTGGCTGGAAGAACTAGTCGATGCGTCTGAGTGGGTATGTTTTGGTCCACCGGCTCTCCCACTAGAGCCAGCATGAATAGCCTTTAATGTCAGAATTTGACATTTCCTTTATAGCTTTAGCTGAAGAGGGTCCCTTAAAAATTAAATTTTTCTATCCTATCTGTGCCCTCTAAAGAACAGGACTGCCAAAGTGACAAAAGACCTCACTGGAAACAAGTATACAACCTCATGATTCTTAGATGTGCAACAGGATAAATCATTCACCTGGAGTACCAGAGAAAATCTTTTAAGGTCAGAAAGAAAATGGCAAGTCACAGAAAAGCCTCTGCAAACATCGGAACAAGAAATCAAGAAATTCTGATAACCCTCATTTGGCAGAAATTAACAACCTTAACATTTCATACAATAGTCAAGCTTGTTCTCAATGTAGGATAGACTATGCAAGGGCTGCTCCTTATCGCTGGTATTGTGTATGGTGTTCATTGACAGGATTTTAAGAAGCAGTATTGAGAGGAGGATGTTTGTCTAAAAAACTCAGGGTCACATCTTTGCTTTTTGCTGATGATCTGCTTCTGTTGCCATCTTAAATGTATGAACTTAAGCTCATACTGGAGCAGTTAGGTTTTCTAAGGTTGAGGCTATGGTTCTCAACTAGAATAAAATTCCCTCCCTAGGTAGGGAGTTAGTCTTTTTCTCAACATTTCACATTTAATGGGGGGGTTATGACTATTACTAGCATGGAGCAGCATATGGATAGACAGATTTGTTGCTCTGTGTTGTGTTGAAGAAGAGCTGTGCCATTCTTCAGTCCCTCATTTGTCATCATGAGATATGATCATGAGCAAAAGAACATGTTTTCAGAAGTGGATGAGGTGAGCTTTATCATGGGGGAACTCAGCAGTGATCCACTACTCTTCCTCATAGAAAGGACTGAAGTGAGATTTTCCAGTTTCTGATCAATAGGTGCTTCCCTATAAGAGGTTTTCCTTGCACGTCTCACTAAGTGGAGACCCTAGGCCAGACCCAGAACTAGCGGGAGAGATTATTTATAACTTCTGCTCTGGGCATGCATTTAACTATGCCAAGAACCAAACCTCACAAACCTATGGTTTAATGTGTGCACAAAGGTGAATGTGCTTCAGCACACCTATAGGGAATCAGCTCTGTAAACAGCTTAGGATCCCAAAGATTGAGGTGGACAGTGTTGCTAGAGAGAGTGATTTCTAAGTTGCTCTGCTGGAACTTCTACCTCTGCTGCCCTATCTTGGGCAAGCCAAATACAATGGACGCACGGACAGATGAAGGGTTTTTAAACGTGATGTTTAACCAAACAGTGTAATGGGGAGACCACCGCACCTTTTTAGACATTTTTACTTTCTATTTATTTTTTTAGACCCCTAAATCAGTATAGTTTCAAAAATGTCTAATAGAAAAACTTACAATTACAAAGAAAAGCAAAGCAAATCTTAGCATCAAATCCAAGAATTATGACTTTGTTCAGACAGCATCACTGTAATGCTATCTATAAAGTGATACACATTCATTGGCCACTTTATTAGGTACACCTGTCCAACTGCTCGTTAATGCAAATTTCTAATCAGCCAGTCACATGGCAGCAACTCAAAGCATTTAGGCATGTAGACATGGTCAAGACGATCTGCTGCAGTTCAAACTGAGCATCAGAATGGGGAAGAAAGGTGATTTAAGTGACTTTGAACGTGGCATGGTTGTTGGTGCCAGACGGGCTGGTCTGAGTATTTTAGAAACTGCTGATCTACTGGGATTTTCACGCACTACCATTTCTAGAGTTTACAGAAAATGGTCGGAAAAAGAGAAAATATCCAGTGAGTAGAGGTTCTGTGGGCCAGATGCCAGAGGTCAGAGGAGAATGTCCAGACTGGTTCGAGCTGATAGAAAGACAACAGTAACTCAAATAACCACTCGTTACAACCAAGGCATGCAGAAGAGCAACTCTGAATGCACAACACGTTGAACGTTGTGGATTGGCTACAGCAGAAGAAGGCCACACCGGGTGCCACTCCTGTCAGCTAAGAACAGGAAACTGAGGCTACAATTTGCACAGGCTGATCAAAATTGGACAATGGAAAATTGGAAAAAACGTTGCCTGGTCTGATGAGTCTCGATTTCTGCTGCAACATTCGGATGGTAGGGTCAGAATTTGGCGTCAACAACATGAAAGCATGGATCCATCCTGCCTTGTATCAACTGTTCAGGCTGGTGATGGTGGTATAATGGTGTGGGGGATATTTTCTTGGCAAACTTTGGGCCCCTTAGTACCAATTGAGCATCGTGTCAATGCCTACCTGAGTATTGTTGCTGACCATGTCCATCCGTTTATGACCACAGTGTACCCATCTTTTGATGGTTACTTCCAGCAGGATAACACACCATGTCATAAAGCACGAATTATCTCAGACTGGTTTCTTGAACATGACAATGAGTTCACTGTTCTCAATTGGCCTCCACAGTCACCAGATCTCAATCCAATAGAGCACTTTTGGGATGTGGTGGAATGGGAGATTCACATCATGGATGTGCAGCTGACAAATCTGCAGCATCTGTGTGATGCTATCATGTCAATATGGACCAAACTCTCTGAGGAATGTTTCCAGTACCTTGTTGAATCTATGCCATGAAGGATTAAGGCAGTTCTGAAGGCAAAAGGGGGTCCAACCCGGTACTAGTAAGGTGTACCTAATAAAGTGGCCGGTGAGTGTAAATAGATTTTAAGAGCCAGTATCTTTACAGATTTTTGCAGTTATCACAAAACTAGTATCCTGCAAAAAAACTGAAACTGATTACTAGTCACTTTAAATCGTATATATGCATAAAACATGTAATGCTTATGTAATACTGTATTACTGTGCATCAACAGTCAGAAGCACAAGAGGGGTTTGACTGGAAAAACTGGTATATCTAGTATTTCTATTTTTAGGTGCAATCCACACAGGAACATTATGTTGTGATTAGGCAAAGGGTGTTTTTTTTATTATTATTTCAATCTTTTTTGTCCAGACATAAATTGAATTTTTTGAATCCCAAAGCTGCATTTTTGGAAAATGGTGTGAGTGAAAAAGTATTAAATTATCTTAGCATTTTCATGTAGGTAACTAATATGCAACTTTATGATGATCATGATGTCATCTCAACACCTATAACCTTATTTTGCTCTCCAAACTGCTTTTAATGCTCCACAACTTCTTCTCTGGATTTATTTCCACTGCAGAGCTACAGTGCCACATACAGGCAGGCACAGTTACTGTAGCTTTTGTTTTTGTTAGTTTTTTTGCTGATTTGCTGCACCAAATAACCAAGAATTATATTATGCTAAGGAACCTAGAAATAAGAAAAACTGAAAGATAATTTTCCTGTCGATAATTCAAAAAGAGTTAGGTGATATCAGGTTTTTACTGTAAACCTTCAGTCAGTGGCGCTTAGCAGCCTGGAACCAGGAAGGAACAGATTGTGCACCTCTGTGCAGTTTTTTTCCTCACTAATTAGCCTTATCTTGCTTGTTAATTCCTAAAAAAAAAAAAAAACTAAATTGTGCAATCAAAACAAATGTATTTTTTATGGTAACTGCTTGTGTTCAAAACAGTCGGAAGTAACCCCAATTAAAGCGGCAAGGAACCCTTTCATGTACTCTTAATGTGTTTGAACATTGAAAACAAAGTGTATGTAATGTGTTTACTATGGCTGTAGCAGTGAATAGTTTTACTGCTGAGAGCCACAACATACCGTCTCTTGCTTTATCAGCTGTTAGGATATATTTTACCATTTGAGATAGAATTAAAACACACTGTGTCCTTATTTATAATAGCTGCTCCTGTTAATATTTATCTTATCATATTCCTGATGATTCGTGTAAAAATATAAAAAACAAAACAGCAAATTGAGAACTGGGACTTTATTCTTCATAAGTTCCTTGTAACAAACAGTGTCTCCAGTTCATAAAGCATGCACCGATCACCATTCAACCCTGCTTGTCGCACAGCTGTCCACTGTTTTTCTATAAATGCTCCATGTGTCACTTTGCAATTTCCCCCTTCCTGGTGTTACAATGAGGGTCATCAACTGCATTTTTGTTGTCTTTGTCTCCTTTGTGTGCCAAGCTGGCTCATAATCAAGTGACCTATTTATTCCAGTCCATAAATAATTTCAGATGAAAATAGGACCCCACAGGCAGGGAGAAAAAAACACTGCCTATTTCTTCAAATGTTTTCTCTCACTGTTTCCATGTTGTCACTCTTCCTAGCAGAAATGGAAGTTTTATCTAAACAGAAGTCTTGAGTCAGTGGTATCTAACTATTTCTAACACACATATTTTGTTTACTTTTTATATTTATGATTAAGGACGTTGTATCAAAGGGCATATGTTTAACTAAATTTAAGATCTACAGTGTAATTTCTGGCATTAATCATCTTTATGTTTTCACAAAAATCTGTTGACATAAAAAAGATGGAAAAGCAGTTGTTATATTACTTAGCACTATGTCAATTGAGTGTTATGACAGAGACGTTTGGAGGGTAAAGTAGCAGCTGTGTGATATTTGTGACAGCACAGTCTCTTTTGAATTATGTAGCCTTTTAGTGTTTTTTGAAAGTCTCAACTATCCAAAGGAGTTCTAAGTATCTGGCAACACATGGCATCATTATACGAGTGCTGTATTTAATCCCAAACCACATCTGTTTCTGTTTCTCTATAACTAAGCAATCAATGATTTGTGGCTGTGTGAGCAAACCAGAGTAAACAGAGAAAACCTGAGAATGCACAACGACAGTCGATAACAAAACTCCTACTTAGCTATGAATAAAACCAGAGGCCTTGCATTTGTGCAAAAAAATACATTGCCATCTTGTAAAACTTAAACTTAAAATGATTTATTCCTTTCTATTTAGTTGTATTGCCATGTCTGCTTACTTTTATTTCTGAATTGCTGTGTGAAGTTTGGTTAACTCTATCTATTAAGGGTGCAGCTTGTTTCCCTGACATTCCTCCTTTCTTTATATTCAGGAAAATCATCAACTAAGATGTTTAAGTGTGACTCAAAAGTTTCAAAATGTCAGTCAGTTTCTACTGCTTATTCCATAGCAGGTCACATGTCTTTGGGAGGAAGCCAGAGTACCCAGTGAGAACCCACACATGCACAGGGAGAACATGCAAACTCCATGCAGAAAGACCCCCGGTTGGGAATTGAACCCAGGACCTTCTTGCTGCAAGGCAACAGTGCTACCAACTGCACCACCATGCAGCCAGTTTCAAAATGTGTACTAATTTTAAAAAAAGTTAAGAATAAAAATTTAAAAAGTTACATAAGGAAATTGATGTTTTACGTAACTGTGGTTAACAGGTATTGAAATGATTGAATAAAAAAACATAAAAAAGCTTTAACATTTATCCAGTTTAAATACACGAGTTACTGATGTAAAAACATGTTTGTCTGTTTTTTTTTTTTCTTTTTGCCTATAATGTCTGGCTTGTCACAAGTGATTTGTTTAACTGGGACTCACTCAAATTGGCAGGTTGTAGGTTATAGACCAGGCAAGACACAATGAAAAACACTGCTTAAAGTCTCAGGTTGATGGAGGGAATTGGGAATCTCACACAAATTCATAGAAAAGCAGCAAACAAACCACACAGACAAAAACATTTATTGCAACCAGATCTCTAAAGATTGATTAGTGCTGTCTCTGAATCAGTCGGGCAAGGCTTCTTAATTAGTTATCTGGTTCTTTCATAATAAACCCAAATTCAACCTGACTAAACTTGTGAGCCTGAGCTTCAGGAGTTGCAATGGGTGGACCAACCAATCAGATGCAGACTTGGGGATGCATCATGATAGACAGCTAATGAAAAATGGATTCCTAAAACTGAGGCTGTTTTCCCAAGGTTAATATTTTTCTGAAACCTGTAATAGTTCAACTGTATAAGAAGACAGGTTCACATTCAAGATTTAACACATTAATAATCAATGCTTGAAGTTATGATGGATTAGTTTAAAGCTTTATGAATTTATAAAGTGGCAAAGTAAGACTATAAATACAATCTTAGAAAATGCTTATTTTGAGATTCCGAGACTCCATGTACAGAAATAACAAATTGTTTTGATTAGATTTTAAGGCCATCAAGGACATTTTGCAGTAATCTGGAGAAGGGCAGGGAAAATATGGAAAGAATAAATCTGAGGAAGCATGCATGTTCTCCCCGTGCATGCGTGGGTTCTCTCCAGGTACTTCAGCTTCCTCCCACAGACCAAAAACATGACTGATAGGTTAAATGGTCTCTCTAAATTGCCCTTAGGTGTGAATGGGTGTTTGTCCTGTAAATGGATAGCACTTTTCCAGTCATACAGACCACTCAAAGCACTTTACACCCAATGCTCACACATTCATACAGTGATACACAGATCAGTAGGCAACTTGAGGTTAAGTGCCTGGCCAAGGGCCACATTGACATTTGGCATGAGGAAGCTGGCATTGAACCCACAACCTTCTGATTGCAAGACGACTACACTTCCGACTGAGCCACAGTCGCCACTGTGTGTGTCTGTGTTGCCCTGCGGTGGACTGGTGACCTGTCCAGGGTGTACCCCACCTCTCGTCCGTAGACTGCTGGAGATAGGCACCAGCTTCCCTGTGACCCTGTATGAGTATAGAAGCGGAAATAGAAGAAGGATGGATTATTGTTTTTGCTGTCAATTTGTGTTATTTGTATTTTAACGAAAAGCCCTTTGTGACTAATGCTTACTTAAATAATACATCATGTATATCAAATCAATATTAACATTCAAAAGCTCTTTGCAAATGATGGATTTAATCTGCACTATAATGTCTTTATTTTGTTCCTATTAATTATATTATTAACATCAAGGCACAGTGGGTCTTTTGCATGATGTGTGATTACAGGCTGTATTTTATTATTTTTATTTTTTCCAGCCCAAATCTGTTGGCACTTGTACAGAAGATTCTTTCTCCACATCACCTGTCATTTCAATCTTAAAAGACTCACAAAGAAAGGGATGGCAATTAGAAAAGTTTTAATTATGTGAAATTACATGGTTATTTCTTTGGCGCTCTGACCTGGGAGGAAGACATGTATGCTGAGAATGACATGAGCTAAGATGATCATTTGTAAGGTTTAGATTTAGAGATGTCTTCCCCCTGATCCAACACTGGTGGTGGATTGGCGGCCAGGGAGCGAGGAAGCCAGGAGTAGATGTGAAGGAAGATGGTGGAGGTGGGGTGGAGGAGGGATGAGTTCAGCTGACAGGCGAGGATGAACACAGCTGAAGGTCCTTTAAAAGCAAGGCGTCGGAAGGTGATAGGATGGAGAATCAGACGGACAGGATGCTGATTGGAAGGCCAGGAGACGCACAGAAGAGTCATTGGAAGGTGAAGACGGTGAAGGTGAGTCTTTCATTCTGAATTTTCGTTTAAACTCCATTTTATCTATGCCTCCTTCTGGCCAAATACAGCAGACATTTTTGCTTCCCAGTTAGCACCTGAATTTCAAATGTGCTAAATTCACACGCTAAAATTGCACCCGCAATCCCTTTCAGTTTGGAAAAATTGCATTGCGGGTGGTAAAGGATTACATTGCATGTCCTCCTCCCATAAATTTTCACATTTGGGTCATTATGATGTGTTCTGCATATTTACGAAGGCAGACGCACTAAAAGGTTTGCACCTGCAGTTCTGCTGATTTTGCACAGGCAATCTGATTACCACGTCGTTTGTAGATCAGCTTTGCAGACACAGACAGGTTTGCGTGCGGTTTAGTTTACACAAATCTTTTGAAGATCAGGCCCAAACATCTCACCCTCTGCAGTGTTTGTTTGGCCCCAAGTAAACTCTTAACTGATGAGGGTCTATGGCCTTACTGCTTGTCTGAAGGGCATGATAATTAAAAAGGAAAACAGCACCATGAACAGCAGTAGACAGATTTCCCCCCTTTTTGTTTGAGCATAGATGAGAGTTTTACTGGCTGTTTTGAAATGAAAACTAATCTTGTCAGCAGCAAAATATTAACTTTAAATAACACAAAGCAACAATAAACATATGTTGAGATTTTAAAAGGGAGATGGTGTAAGTTGTTTCCTTAAGAGCTCTTAGAGATGACCAGCTTATTCATTTGGTTTCAGGACAGCAGTTCAAAACATGAAAAAAACCAGATTGCTGTGCTTGAGGTACTAGTTAACAGATCTATAAAACACATTTCTTTTCTTTAGAATATGAATTTACTAAAGCATTAAAAAGAAAAACATATATCTATAAATAATAAAGGAACTGATCTGAAGCCCACAATCTGTCAACTTGCTCAACTGAAGCAGAAAATGTGACATGATTATTGTTGTTATTGTACTTGTTTATTTTTGATACACCTCAGGGAAAGTGGTGAGAACAGAAGTAAATGTGGAGGTTAAAACAAGCTGTTGAAGCTCTTTAATTTATAAACATGAAGTGTTCTGTTAATGCCTATGGTTGTTGTCTCTCCATGTCCATTTTCACACCATAAAACATAAAACAAACCAAGCAGATATAACGAATGACACATCTATTAGTGCGATATCATGTTACTCTTAGAACGTATGTGAGAAGTGCTAAAAACACAGATAACAGAAATTAGAGACAGCCTATATGATGGTTGTATTTTTATCTCCAAAAAAAAAAATGACAGAATAGATATTTTAAGCTTTCTACTGTATATTAGATCCAACCACCATCTCTCCATGTTTCTAGATAAATGTTTGAAGAAAAACCCACCTATCCTGACAGTGTACATGTGTGTGCAGGTGTTTGATAGAATGAGGTCAGAAGAGTTTTAGTTCTAGTTTGAGTTGCTACCTTTGATGTGTGAAAGACACCAAAGTGTGTGTGTGTGTGTGTGTTTGTGCATGCATCTGTGATTCCGTATCTCTTTGTATGTGTTATGTGTGTTTGCATATACCATTTCCTGAAATATGTGCATATTTGACATGTTTATAAGCGGGAAAGCCAGAAAAAGAACTAATTCAAGTGACGATCACACCAGTGATGGAGTGCTGCTCTCTAGTGGAAACACATAAAATAAATACAGCAGTACAACAGTACTAGCTAACATTAATAAACTGATCTAACCAAACATTGGTATAAAAAAATGTATTAAACAGACCAACTTTTTCTTTCATGATGTAACCTGCTGGCCATAGCTGTAACAACAAAGAGGATGTATTGTTTCTGTATCAAAATTCTTTATATTCAAAATTATAGTTTGCTTTAAAACATTTTCATTTAAGTTTTTAAACTATTGAGTTATTCACAACCCTGATAAATATTAACAAGGAAGCCCTAAAATAATTATTTGATAAGAGTCCAAATGAGGCAGAGATTTTATGCATCTCGCTTAATTGAATGTCATGCGTTCCTTTCTTTCCCATTTTAAAGAGTGGCTAATGAAAATGGACCTCTGAGTCATATCCTATTCATACCTGAGAGAAACAGGAAATCATTGATTATTATTATTAAAAAGTTCACAGACACTGACTTATCTAAAGTACAGTATACATTGAAAAAATTTTAATTTGCAGTTATTTTGCATAGGAATTATTTCATGTGCCACTAAACAGGGCATATACAATTTTTTAAAATAACATGTTTTTAAACTGTGTGATCTCCCCGAAAATGAATAAATCTGTTGAAATTATAGATTTGATTAGTCCGTGTGAGATCATGGTGCTGCAAACAACAAAATAAATTCCTCATTTTGATCAGGGATGAAAATTATTGTACAGGCTATCTGGATTTCAGAATTGCTCCTTCAGTTGTACAAAGCTGTACAAAGTAGATAAAAAGGTTACCTGGGAAATTTACTTCTGCCTGAATATCACTCACAACTAAGTTTTCCAATTTATCATACCAGTCCCATCCTCCTGGGAATGATACCTTATCCCAACAGTAGTATCACCCATAAGGCTGAGTCTGACACATTGGTCTTCCAGAGACAGCTTCTCCTGTGTTCCCTCACTGCAAGCCTGCAAAGCTGTTGTAAGTCTGTGCAGGTAGTGACTCTGTTTTTTTATGGGACCACAGTGAAAGGTCACATCTCTCACACATACTTTAAAATTAACCGTGGAAAAGGTCAGTGGTGCTGGGTGAGGAAGGTGACAGATTTAGACAGTTTGGAAAACACAAAGAGATTTGCAGAAAGAGATCTGAGAGTTTGTTGATTGTGTGGGTGGATTAAAAGAATTTCAAATCTTCAAAGAAGGACCCATACAATTATTACACCACCCCAGGTCATTATATGCATGCCTAGAGCTACTTTAAATTTAGTTTGATTTAATACTCGGTTTGCTCTGTTTAATACAGTTAAGTATGTGAATTTACACAAATGCCCATTTCAGTTTTCCTATCGCTGTGTTCATGCAGCTGCAACAGCATTTTAAAATGCTGCAAATATATCATGATGCAAAGAGAGTCACATGAAATCTTGGACTAATTCTTTAAAGAAGTCAATCTTTGAAGCTTTGCCTCAACAAGATGGCATTTCAAGATCTCCTGGGACTTGCTTTGATATTAAGCCTATATTATGCAGTTTAGCCTCATATTAAAACCACACACTGTTTTCTATTGCATATACACATCTTTTTATTTCAGAATCTACTGTCAACATAATATGATCTTGGCTGCTCTTTTTATAAATTTTGTTTCAGAACAAGTTAGCCATGCTTTACTCTGTCAGCATGAGTTAACTTTTAACTCTTCAAATATAAAGCAAACCAGGCAAATGCCAGCAAAGGGATTGTATCTGTTCAGTTTAGCTTTGACAATGACCCCAACTAGTGGAGGTATGGCTGAAGTGCAGTAAATTGATCAGAATAAATGCATTTCTGTTCAAGACCTCATATGCGGTTCAGTAAAACATTTTTAGGAAGGTTGAAAAGTTAACTGCTGTTTTTAGAAGAACTAAGCAAATACACACTAATGTCAGTACTTGAAAATCTTTGAAAGCTACAAAGAGATGTTGCACATTAATATAAATCAAAGAACATTTGATTAATGTATAATTTTGTTAGAGTAAAAAGTGCTGAAAGCTTGTGTTTGCTTTTGCTTATGTTGGTTCAGCCAGCAACACCTTTCTGCTGAATCTCACAGCTTGACCTGTTCCTGTAAACTGCTAAAGTATGTGTTTTATTTCTGTCTCAACCTAGAAGGCTGGAGGGATCGTTGGCAACATGAGGACTGACTTTGGGTGAGCGACTGTGTGTGATGCCGGAGTCCTTTGATTCCTCTCTCATTGCTGCTAAAAATCAGTGAAAGAAACTTCTGTTTCCTCCCACATCCTGACAAACTCGGAGTTCAGAGGATAGATATTCAGCTGACTGCCAGCTATTACTAAAGCTGCAGGTAAATCTCACTCTGCCACTTTTTGGATGTTCAGAGTGTTTATTTATTTAGAAAGTGAGAAATGTTTGCTGATATTTATTGTCTATTTTTCTTTTAGTATAAATTTTGTTTAACATTGGTTAGACATGAAATTGGTGATCCTTTTGGCACTTTTAGGTGGTAAGGGATTTTTTTTCTTTTTGCTAACTTGAAGTAAAATAGTTGCATATTTCAGATTTAGAGCTAAAACTTAATTTCAACACATTGAATTCATCATAAAGCAATTCAGCTGTGAACAAATATAGATTCATGCAGCATTTACTGTGCCTTGCAAAGTATTGACACATATATGGGAATTTGTTTCTCGTTACTCTCCTTTTAATGCTGCCTTGGCAACTGTTCCTATGGCCCATATTAACTGTAATCAATTACTTAACTAGTGTCATAATGGGTTTAAGGCAGGACCCAAATGCAGGATTGAGTGAATTTGAAGAAAGGTTTTTAATGGCAAAAATAAACTGAAAGTTGACCAAGGCACAGGAACTCAGGCGGGTGTACAACATAAACAGGATGAACTCAGGAGCAAGAAAATCCGAGCAACAGACATGGAAGAACTCAGGACTGGACCAGGGCAAAGACACAGGGTAGGTAACAGGAGGAACCAGCAAATGACAATGAAAATCAGTGAGCTTTTAAACAGAGGGAAGTGCAGTGTGGACCAATGAGAAAGGGGAACAGGTAATCAGATGAAATGATGAACAGGTTGCAGGGAACTGAGGAGAAATGTATCTGACAACCAGTATGGGGAGCAAGACTTGACTACCAAAACTAAGGGAACAGATCTAAAGGGAAAACACATGAACACCAGCACTGAACAGTGATCAAATAAACTACTAAAGAAGGAACACAAAAACACCTAACAAAAAAAAGTAAACTAACAAAAAACCCAAAATGGCAGATCCTGACAACTACATTGCTTTACTAGATTTTACTGAGGGATCTCAGAGTAAAAAGGATGACTACAAATGCATGTCAAACTTTCAGATTTTTTTTGTAAAAGGTTCTTTTAAAATCATTATCATTTTGCTTCCACTAAAAATTGTAAATTACTTTTTTGGGCCTTTTTTTGTGTCATGTGTCCAAAGTAGGCAGACAGGAAGTGGGATGGAGAAAGGGGGAAAACATGCGGCACAAGCCTCTGGGGAGAGGTCTTGAACCCGGGACAGCTGCGTTGAGAACTGAGGCACACCATGCGTGCTTAAATTACTTTTTAATGTTGGTTTTTTGCATAAAATTGCAATAAGATACATTGAAAAGAGATGAAAACACCTTTTTGCAATCAACACGTTTTCTATGAGTTATAGTTTAGGTCTTTTAAATAGAACAGCTTCCACGGTTATTTAGATGTTACAAAACAGATACCCAAAAGAAAATCAAAAATGTGTCCTAAAATTCATTGCTTATAACTGTGGTAAAAATGTTTACTCTCTTTTATACCAAGAGCAGTAATCTGCTTTTTTTCAGGGATGTTCACTGCTCCACATATTAAAGAAGAGGCAGCAAAGAAGTTCATCAGATTGAAGAGACAGGCGGGATACTGGGATCCACACCACTCTCAAAACATGTAGGGTTTCACCATCCAGTAACAGGTAAAACTCTGTTGTTTTGTTGGTAATTCATCAAGCACACAAACGTTCATCGAAGAGACTCCAATCTTCACACTTACTTCACTGCTACATTTTTATGGAAAATATTCATCAAGTTCATTAGTTTTGCAGATATAGGTTTAACCATCATATAAGCATGGAAAACATTATATTTAGATCAGCTGTTTCAATTTGCAGCTCACAATGAAGCCAAAAGTGATTTTCTGTTGACTTTCTTAGACTGCACTTTAAAATGACTAATTATCTTCTATTTTAACTGGGTCTGTTGTAGTGAAAACAGCAGGCAGTTAATAGAGATGCTGAGAAATGTACAAGCTCACCTGGACAGCCAGACGGGTTGACGCAAATAGAAAACCAGAGGGACAAGACCTTATGATACGGAAACAAAGATTAAAACTATTTTTAAAGCCAGGACATTGATCCCAATAGGATTTATATACTGTAGTCCAGAGAGCGCATTTTGGTCTGTGGCATTTGTTTGAACTTTTCTAAACAGTTTTTGAGTTTGATCCACACCTTCTGAATAGTCCTCCTATGGAAATCATTTTTTGTAGCCTTTTTAGACATGCGCTAAGAAGTTCTGTTTTTATGAAGTTTACTTATCCAATAAAAAATTGATAGCAAATAACAACGTCCCTGTTCATTCATTTTAGTTTTTGAAAAAAAGATATTTATTAATTAAATATACAAAAAAATAAAACACACAACAGAAATATTAATATAAAATTGTTATTAGAAATGTCATTGATATTAAAGAATAACCTTTTATTCCTTCCCCCTAGTGTCCAAAAACATGACTGTTAGGTTAACTGGTTTCTCTACATTGCCCTTAGGTGTGAATGAGTGTGTGAATGGTTGTTTGTCCTGTATGTCTCTGTTGCCCTGCGATGGACTGATAACCTGTCCAGGGTGGACCCTGCCTCTCGCACGTAGACTGGAGAGAGGCACCAGCCATCCCGCGACCCACTACGGAAGAAACGGTAGAAAATTACTGGCTGACGAGTTGTTTTTTTTTGCTTATTCAATAGTCTTTTATAAAGTCTACAGTGAAATTTGTAATTAATTTATTTATTTTGTGGTTTTAAGTTTTGGTTTACCTGTAGTTTATTAAGGGAACGTTTGTATGTTGTTTCTTCCCCCAGGCTGTTTCTCTGATGAATACTTGACGGTCAGAGTTTCAGAACAACACCACGCATCCTTGAACTGATCTCACATTATATGTGCATTTAAAAAGATACTCTTTATTATTGAGACAAAGTTTACCGAACTCCTTGTTTGTCTGCACAAACTTGGCAATAAAGCTGATTCTGATTTTGTTCTGATTTACCCCTAGGTGGCGATATCAGCAGCAGAAATAATTCTTTATGAGTCACCATTTATCCTTTCTGATTTCTTTGCTGCAGCCTCCATTTTTACAGATTTTTATGCATAATGTTAATAACAAATTTAATAGATATATATATCTTGCTTTTAGAGAGTATGAGAAATACAGTTAAAACTGTACTGAACAGAAAACAGACATAAGACCTCTTCGCTAAATGTTTTTATATCCAAACTGAGCTATTTCTTTAAGAGTTTTGCAAAAAACTCCAAAGTGAAAGTCAATGTGTTGGTAGTAAACATGCAAAGTAGTTTAATTATGCTGCTGGAATCTAGAATCAACAAGATGCAATTTTGGGAGGTTAGTGACATTTAAGTAATGAAAAATGATTTTTATAAAAAATAATCACTTTTTCTGGGAATCCTAAATGGATAATTTTAAGTTGAAACAGAAATAATGTGTAAAACAAACATCTAAACAGCAAAAATAATTTGAGCAAGTGAGTTATATGCATAAATTCAGCTTTCATTCTATATGCATATGTTGTTTTTTTTAATTTATCTTCCAGATTCCCATTGATTGAATATCAGCCTTCATGCCATCTTAGAACATGTGAGCATGTGACCTACAGAACTGAATATCAGTTTGTGAAGAAATGTCTTAATTGAATAAATTACACTAAGCTGCACTCAAATGCTGTAATAGTTGTGTGAAATGTACTGTGCACTTGAAACATACATATGAGATATAAACCTCACATTACAGAGTGGTCAGAAGAAGTTAAGGAGTTCTTGATGGCTTCTTCTTGCTCAGCTGTAACTTTTTACAGATTCTTGAATGCAGATCTTTAGCACCCTAAGATAAAGTGATGGTTACTGGTGTAAAGGTGGCTCCTCAGTTGGAGATGGAGGAGGGGTTTTCAGGAACATCTGCAGGGCTGGAGTGAAGATAAGGATGGTGCCCAGAATTGAGACAGTAAGGAAAGCCCACAGAAAGATTCGGTCTAACACCTGGGCTACAAATTTCCAGTCTTGGACCACCTGTGGAAAACAGAAATTAAAATAGGAGGAAGAACAATAATCTGAAATTGTTGCATACAGGTCCTTCTCAAAATATTAGCATATTGTGATAAAGTTCATTATTTTCCATAATGTCATGATGAAAATTTAACATTCATATATTTTAGATTCATTGCACACTAACTGAAATATTTCAGGTCTTTTATTGTCTTAATACAGATGATTTTGGCATACAGCTCATGAAAACCCAAAATTCCTATCTCACAAAATTAGCATATTTCATCCGACCAATAAAAGAAAAGTGTTTTTAATACAAAAAACGTCAACCTTCAAATAATCATGTACAGTTATGCACTCAATACTTGGTCGGGAATCCTTTTGCAGAAATGACTGCTTCAATGCGGCGTGGCATGGAGGCAATCAGCCTGTGGCACTGCTGAGGTCTTATGGAGGCCCAGGATGCTTCGATAGCGGCCTTTAGCTCATCCAGAGTGTTGGGTCTTGAGTCTCTCAACGTTCTCTTCACAATATCCCACAGATTCTCTATGGGGTTCAGGTCAGGAGAGTTGGCAGGCCAATTGAGCACAGTGATACCATGGTCAGTAAACCATTTACCAGTGGTTTTGGCACTGTGAGCAGGTGCCAGGTCGTGCTGAAAAATGAAATCTTCATCTCCATAAAGCTTTTCAGCAGATGGAAGCATGAAGTGCTCCAAAATCTCCTGATAGCTAGCTGCATTGACCCTGCCCTTGATAAAACACAGTGGACCAACACCAGCAGCTGACACGGCACCCCAGACCATCACTGACTGTGGGTACTTGACACTGGACTTCTGGCATTTTGGCATTTCCTTCTCCCCAGTCTTCCTCCAGACTCTGGCACCTTGATTTCCGAATGACATGCAGAATTTGCTTTCATCCGAAAAAAGTACTTTGGACCACTGAGCAACAGTCCAGTGCTGCTTCTCTGTAGCCCAGGTCAGGCGCTTCTGCCGCTGTTTCTGGTTCAAAAGTGGCTTGACCTGGGGAATGCGGCACTTGTAGCCCATTTCCTGCACACGCCTGTGCACGGTGGCTCTGGATGTTTCTACTCCAGACTCAGTCCACTGCTTCCGCAGGTCCCCCAAGGTCTGGAATCGGCCCTTCTCCACAATCTTCCTCAGGGTCCGGTCACCTCTTCTCGTTGTGCAGCGTTTTCTGCCACACCTTTTCCTTCCCACTGAGGTGCCTTGATACAGCACTCTGGGAACAGCCTATTCGTTCAGAAATTTCTTTCTGTGTCTTACCCTCTTGCTTGAGGGTGTCAATAGTGGCCTTCTGGACAGCAGTCAGGTCGGCAGTCTTACCCATGATTGGGGTTTTGAGTGATGAACCAGGCTGGGAGTTTTAAAGGCCTCAGGAATCTTTTGCAGGTGTTTAGAGTTAACTCATTGATTCAGATGATTAGGTTCATAGCTCGTTTAGAGACCCTTTTAATGATATGCTAATTTTATGAGATAGGAATTTTGGGTTTTCATGAGCTGTATGCCACAATCATCCGTATTAAGACAATAAAAGACCTGAAATATTTCAGTTAGTGTGCAATGAATCTAAAATATATGAATGTTAAATTTTCATCATGACATTATGGAAAATAATGAACTTTATCACAATATGCTAATATTTTGAGAAGGACCTGTAGATCTATACACACCTCACGAATGAAGTGTTCTTTGCGGATATGTCTGCTGATGTATCGAACCGAATAGACGGCTTTCTCCAACATGGTGGCCCAAGCCTCTTCTTCCTTCCCATCAGAAGCTGCCTGTCCAAAAGCTCCACTGCTTGTCCTCTGGCCTCCTCTCCGACCTGCAGAGCGAGGCTTCAGTTCAGGACTTTCTGGAGCCAGCTCCGGGTAGTGGTACCGGTCAGTGTGTCCTCGCATGCAAAGCAGTCTGGGTAGTTTCTGAAGGAAAAGGCTGCGAACCCATGGCGACATTGGGTGGTAGGTGGCTGAGGAGCGATGGTGCACATTGATGACAAAGACAGTGACGATGATCGAAAGGGTGACAAAGATCATAATGAAGAGCAGATATTCTCCGATGAGGGGGATCACCTTGGAGGAGGACGGAATGATCTCCTCTATGACCAGAAGGAACACAGTAAGGGAGACTAGGACAGAGGTGGAGAGTGACAGCTTCTCTCCTTCATCTGAAGGAAGGTAAAACACAAGGACAGTAAGAAAGGACAAACCCAAACAAGGGATGATGAGAAAGAGTGTGTAGAACAGTGGCAATCTCTTCAGGATAAAGGAGTAGGTGATGAATGGGTAGGAATACAAGCCATCCTTCCGGTTTCCTTTGGCTCCAGTGGCACTGAGTATCTCCCACTCTCCATTATCGAAGAAGTCTTTCCGATCAACGTGGTTGTCCATCAGGACCAGATCCACCATGTTGCCATCATAGGTCCACGAACCAAACTTCATAGAGCAGTTCTGCCGGTCAAAGGGGAAAAAGGTGACATCCATGGTGCAGGCAGACTTGTAACTAGCGGGTGGGGTCCAGGTGATGGCACCGTTGTGCTTTACAATGGCTTTGGTCATCAGGGAGCCCTCGAAACGCCCATCAGCGCTGAAGAGATATAGAGTCAAAATCACAAAATGTTTGTTTTTCCCCAGATCTATATGTAGTGTCTTTGCTTTTGAAAAACAATATGTATTGCTGGTGTTTGTGTTAAGTTGCTGTATCATTCAGTCACCACCAGGTGTGACTGAAGGGTATAGCAAGTGGTTGAACCAATGGCAGCAACACTCGGTGTGAGGGACATCTGTGCATCTTACTTCTCATACAGGACGATGTCTGGGAGCCAGATATTTTCTGATGGAACTCTGATGGAGGTGATCCCACCATATTTATCTGGATTCCATCGCAGCTTATAATCGATCCACTCCTTGCCAATGTAGACACAAAACAAATTATATCTCCGTGACCTTGCAGAACACTGCACAACTCTGATAATTGATTAAAATAATTTATAGCAGCAGGTTCATGGCTGTATAAAATAATTATTGCATTTTCTTCATTGATTTTCTGCAAATGATGAGACTTTAAAGTGATTGCTCACATATGTGATGAAATGAGCATGGCTTACCTGAGTCAACCAAACGTTTGTTGTCATGAGCTGGTTTTTTTCATCCTAAAATACAGATCAAAAAAGTTTTACAAATATCTATTTACCAAGAAAAACATATAAGTCAAATCGCACAAAAAGCCCCATATTCCTTGATTACTGTTATGATTCTGGCCCGTCTGCCTGCTCTGCTCTCACTCATGCAATCAACTCATCTGCTTCACCTGTCTGCTGGTGCGCAATCACCGTCATGCCACACACCTGTGGAGCTGCAGTCACAAATGATTTTCGAAAACATTTGTGAGTAGTTATCTAGCGTTCCTTCCCGACTGATCTCGTTCTCTGACCTTGCCTTGCCTTGCCTCATGGATTTTGCCTTCCTGCCTGCCCCATGTTTGACGCCTCTAGCATCTGTCACTGGATTTACACCCCAGCCAAGCCACTGGTTTATTCAGCCTGAGCCCGCCTGGCTCTCAAGTCCGCCTGGAATTATTGTCAAGAGGACAATCACAGCTCTCAGCTCTCTGTGTTCCTGTCTCGTACCCAAGGTACTTAATTCATGCCATAATTCACGTCTGTTCTGTCATCCTGGTATCAGCAGGACGTTGCAGATGGTCCAGACTCAGTTTTGGGGGCCATCTCTTGTCAAAGCTGTTACAGATTACGTCATGGCCTGTACTCAATGTTCCCAAGCCAGGTCATCTCATTGCCCTACTGCTGGACTCTTACATCCACTACCTATTCCTCCTCGTCCCTGGTCACACATAGCCATGGACTTCGTGAAAGGTTTGCCAGTTTCTAATGGCTTCACAGTTCTGCTAACTGTCATCGACAAGTTTTCAAAGATGGTTCACCTTGTCCCTCTCAAGAAGTTGCCTTCAGCCAAGGAAATGGGGGACATTTTGGCACATGAGGTTTTTCACCTTCACGGCATACCCACAGACATTGTCTCGGACAGAGGGCCCCAGTTCGTGTCACGTTTCTGGATAGAGTGTTGTTCTTTGCTGGGGATTACAGTCAGTTTGTCCTCAGGATTTCACCCACAGTTGGACGGACAAACTGAGAGGGCCAACCAGGAGGCGGAGACCAAACTTCGCGCACTATGTGAGTCAGACGCAACAAAATGGTCTCAAAATTTACCCTGGGTTGAATATGCTGTCAACACCCTCTTGGCTAGTGCCACGAGGTTATCCCCTTTCCAAGTTGTGTTTGGTTTTCAGCCACCCTTTTTCACAGTCCAGGTTCCTTCTGCTCAGGCCGCAGCCCTAAGATGTCAGCGCATCTGGAGAAAGGCAAGAAGGTCCATGATCAGGATGTCGGACGTGCAGGCACGCACAGCAAATCGTCGGAGAATCCTGGCTCCAAGCTACCAGGTGGGACAGAAGGTTTGGCTGTCCACCAAGGAACTCCCACTTATGGTTGACTCCCGTAAGCTGACACCTCGTTTTGTGGGACCCTTTCCCATATCCAAGATCATCAATCCTGTAGCTGTTCGTTTACGTCTGCCTCGCCCCATGAGAGTTCACCCTACCTTCCACATGTCCCGGATCAAGCCCTATGTGGTGTCCCGTCTCACCCGCCCGCTTCTTGCTGATGGCCCGGTCTACACTGTCCGGCGCATCATCCGGTCCAGACAGCAAGGACGTGGCATACGTTACCTGGTGGACTGGGAGGGCTATGGTCCTGAGGAGAGGTCCTGGATTCCTGCACAATTCATCGTGGACAAAACCCTCATCCGGGATTTCCACCGCCTCCATCCTGATCAGCCTCGGGGTCCGTCTGGAGCCGGACATTGAGGGGGGAGTACTGTTATGATTCTGGCCCGTCTGCCTGCTCTGCTCTCACTCATGCAATCAACTCATCTGCTTCACCTGTCTGCTGGTGCGCTGCTGCGCAATCACCGTCATGACACACACCTGTGGGGCTGCAGTCATATACAGCCCTCTGACAAGCAGACGGTGCCAGATTTTCAAAAACATTTGTGAGTAGTTATCCAGCGTTACTTCCTGACTGATCTTGTTCTCTGACCTTGCCTTGCCTCATGGATTTTGCCTTCCTGCCTGCCCCTTGTCTGACGGATTGGATTTCTGGATTTCGACTCTTTTTTCTGCCTATGGTTTCATGCCTCTGCCTGCCCCTTGTCTGACGCCTCTAGCCCTGGAACTTGACTCTGTTTCTTACCCTGGATTTACGCCCCAGCCAAGCCACTGGTTTATTAAGCCTGAGCCCACCTGGCTCTCAAGTCCCCCTGGAATTATTGTCAAGAGTACAATCGCAGCTCTGTGTTCCGGTCACAGCTTCAGCTGATTCCTCTGAGGATTTGGATCAGTCGGCAATCCGACTTCAGTCTGTTGGACTCTTCCTCATTAACTGTCTGGATCACATCTTCTTCTGGATTCTGCATCTCATTCCCAGACTGAGAAGGTTAGTGGCTTTATCTAACTCTTTCCAAACCCTGAGTTTAATTCAGCCACTAACTCATCTCTCTGTCCTCAGTGATTCGTGGAAGCTTACTGCTGCTCTCCTGCTTTCTGATCCTGAGTTACTGAATAAACCTTTTTAACTTTTCACTTTGTGTTTGGCTGAATTTGGGTTCTCTGTCTCAGGCCGTGATAATTACAATAAGCAAAAAGATATTTAAGTAACACTGTTACAGATAATTCTTTACATGTGTCAGATTTACACGATGCAGTAAATTGATGTGGAAAAGTATTTGTTATATTTTACAGATGCTAACCAGAAAGATAAAGCATTTGCAGATCTTTGTAAATTTTTCAAATTCTAAAAGTAAATCTGAAATAATTTTTAATGCATCTTAGGGTGTATTCACACTTGCCACTTTTGGTCCACTTTAAACGGACCAGAGTCAGTTTGCCCCCTTGGTCCGGACCTTTTGTGCAGGTGTGAATACACTCAAGCAAACCCTGGTCCGGACCAAACAACCGGACCGAGACCCACTTTTTGAGGTGGTCTCGGTCTGCTTCCAAACGGACTCTGGTGCGGTTCGCTTATGGTCTGAATACAAACCGGCCCAGATCCGAACCAACTACAAAAAGCGTACGTCTCTTTGGACATAAAAAGCCACCGTAGCCGGTAGCAAAGGTGTGTGTTGTAAGGTAATCATACATGATAAGCTGAGTGTTGCTTAGCAACGCTACTGGCTTATTGTGGGACAAGGCACATAGAGAACGTCGGCGTTCAGCACGCATTCTCCGACGGGGTTCCAACATTATAAATGGAACGTCTCAAAGTCTGTGTTGAATGAGCTGCTCTTGACTCTCACAATAGTATTGCAGCTGTAATAACGGCACAATTATGCAGAACAGATTTGCTGCACGCAACACGTCCACAAATGTTTTCCTAAATTTCTGGGTCTGTGCTCTGTTCCGCCCCCGTCATTTCTGTCCAATGGGAACAATGATCGTCACCCACGTGGCTTTGTTTACAAGTAACAGTTCACTTGCAAAAAGTACAATGTGAAAACAAACCGCACCAAATGAAAATAATAAAGTTAGTTTTTGGTCCGGACCAAACAAGCGGACCAAAGAACTTTCCTGATGTGAATACACCCTAAATAACATTTTGGATTGTGCATTAATCTAGTTCAACTGTGACAGGTGTCTGTGTTCAATTGTTTACTTTTGGAATATACATATATTTCATGTTAGGTTTTTGAACATATTTTATTCTCTTTAATTTATATTTTAGAATATTGATCTGTTTCATTGTTCTACTTATTTATTTGTCTACTTTATATTTTTACATGCTCAACAATTTTTTGCTGTGTCAAAGAAGTAAAATGTTTTCTGGAAAGGAACCTAATTCACTAATTTTAACAAACTGGAAAAAGAAAAATCAGACAAAAGATGTGATTTGTGGACCAAACTAGGCTAATGCAGATATGTAGAATAGTAAACAGAAGAAGTCAAGGAATGAAATCTGGGATTCAGCTAACTTATTTTCACATCAGCAAAGGTGGTTTTTAGCTGATTAAGAAAGGCTGTGGAGAGACAAATGCAGCATTTGAAGGAGATATATCCAAAGCTGCAGCAGATCATCCAATCCAAGCCTCAGCTGTCAGAGTGGGTTGGGTTGTTTGCTGATCACATTGACCAGATGTGAACCATAATCTAATACTAACCCTTGCAGCATCCCAGGGAGACTCTGGGAACATAAACAGCGTAGCCTTTTTTTCTTTCCAAGCCCTATTTGGTCCAGTAATAGAAGAGCCTTTAGAGTTTTTATGCATTTATAGTTGTTTCCAGTGGAAAAACCAAGAATAGCAGATTAAATCTGAACTGGTTGAGATAAATATTTCAAGCCAAGAAGAGTGCTTCTTCCATCTTCCCAGTTTTCTCTTTTGAAACACCTAAATCATCTCAACCTATCACAGATAGCTACTGAAATATTTAAAGAACACTAAGGAGAGAGCTTCATTTTACAACAATGCAGAGGTCCAAAATGTACAGCTACCAGTGGTCCATTTGAATTCACTACCCTAGACAGAGACATTGTTGAACAAAAAAGTAAAAAAAAAATTTAATTAATGGTTTTCATTTGTATTTTAGCCAATTTGACATACTTATTTCATATGTCTTTTCTCTGCTAAATAAGTATAACACAAGTGAGTCAAACCTATAGCTAGCTGTTTAGGGTTCAGGTGGAAAATATTCTATTTAACAAAATCAACAATTGTTAGTTCACAAAATAACTAGAATGTACCAAAATAACAATTTCCTAAAATGTCCATGCTGCTCACTCCCACATATTTATTTCTGAAATACCTACATTTAAAATTTTACCATTAAAGATTACCTATGTATTACTTGCAGAATTTCAGTTTGACCCCTTTACTGTGATTTTTTTGAAATAGAACAATGTCATTAAGATACATATTTTTAACACTTAAAATTATTGTTTATCAAAAAAATGTTAAGTCATATTTTCCAACTAGCCTCTGCAATGCTGCACTGCTACACTGTAAAACAAGATTTAATCTCTTTTTTTTTTACATTTTTAAGATAGTTTAACTTTGTTGAATTTGTGACTTAAATTAATTAATTTTAAAATTAACATTTCATGTTTAACTGTATGAGAAGTGTGTCTAAACTTGACTTTGGAAGTCAGACAAAAGTGGGGCTGTATTAATACAAAACTAAAGCTATTTATACTTGATTTGAGATCACTTTTACATACAGCAGTTTTTCTTTAAAAACAACACTGTGTCTGTATTTGGTTTCAGTAGAGTTTGAAAATCTGACTCCATAAGAAACTCCTGTACCACCTTATTATACATTTAACCCTGATTAATTTTTTCACCAGCATGATAAAATTTTTCACCAGCTAAGCTAGGCTGCGAAAGATTTTCTGAGCTTGCCGATAAATGTCTCCACATGAGCTTGACAACTCTCACATGCCATGTGCACCACCGTTAGAATAGTACAGAACCGATGGACATGTGATTCAATACCACAGCAACAACCTCATAATAACATGACTTTATCAAATGCAATGCTGCCCAGATGCTTTACTCACCACAATACCCTGGAAGCTTGAAAATGAAGCACTTATTTAATTCAGTAAATAATCTGACCACTTGGGGGCACTCATAGAGCATAGAACTTTAATTTGACATCACAGAAAAAGTAAGCATGAAGCAGTTAAACACTAAATCCCCACACAGCTAATCCCAATATACATGCACTATTCAAGCCAACTGGACATCAATATTGACACCTATAATTCAAAGGCATTACAGGACTTAATGTTCTACACAACTCTTGATTTCCTTATGTTTATACATTTTTTTTCCCAATATGCCAGCATACATGGAAGATTTGCACATTCTAACATATTGACCCTAACAGTGAAATTATCAAGTCTAATCAACCAAACTAATCATTTACACAACAAGGACTGTTTAGCTAGAATACATAATGTATTACTTGTAAAATAAATTTAAGCCTACAGTTCATATTGCAAAAGCATCATAGAGTTAAGCTTGTCAAGGAAAGGGCAGAAAAAACAATGACTTTACACTGGAGTAGTTTAGAGTTTGCCTTGATCACTATAGACTGGAAAGGTTACAAAATTACTTAGTTGCAACTTATAATGTAGGTAACCAGATTAGAGACACAATAGAAAGCACTCTTCATGTAAGAGGCTGCAAAAAGGTAATGTGTTTGTGTTGTAGGAATCATCTTACCACATCAACCAGCTGAGAGATCTTAAGTCCGAATCGAACTTTGACAGTGTCATTGGCTCGCTGGATGGGCCTAACCCAGCGCTGATATCCCTGGAAAAGGTTTTTAAGCAGAGCGTCCTCCATCTCCGCCAAGGATATAAATGTACTGGGAGACGAAGCTAACAACAGAGAAAATGTTGATTCATTTCTCAACTCTCTTCGAACTGTAAGTGTCTCACCTTCACCAGCCTCTTTCGCTATTTAACTTATAAACAATTTATATCCCACTAACCATTGTACATGAGTAACTAATCAAGTATTTCTTATCTTAAACTTGGCATGGTGTCATATCTACAGACACATTTTGCACCGAGAGTCCAGATTTTGCTGAAATTTGAAAGAATTTTACCTTGTGACACTTTTACCATGTGACACAAAACAACTTTGGACAAAATCTCTAAAAATGTGAAGAACGTGGACCTGTAATGAAATACTTACAGATAAAACCTATCAAGAATTCCTGCTCTGTAAATTGAAGCTCAAAGAAATCGGAGTGAATGTTTGCTAGATGAAATACTTTAAACAGTCATAACTGTGCATAAGATTTTAAATACCATGAAATGACACAAGTGTGAAATCAAAAATGATGTGGATAATATAACTGTGTCCAGAAAGTGGAAAGTAAGTGTATTAGTCAGTAACAGGAGGTCTCTGGAGGAACACAATCTGTACCACTGATATGAGACAGCTCCAATGTCAGACAGAGGAGATTAAATGGCGGTCCTAAAGGAAAAGATGGATCACTTTAATCTGTCACTGAGTTACATCTAACTTTCATCTGACGGCACTTATAGGTAAAATGTCTGTGAGGTCTAAACTCTGCAGCATTTATTCCCATGAGGGTGCTCTGCACATTCAAGGACAGTTACAGGAGGCAGGACACTGAAATTGGACTCTTGTATTCTTGATTAACTGATGAACAAACAACTTTAACAGAGGTCATCATATTGCTGTGCAGGGCTCTTTCAAAGCAAACCGTACTGGTGCAGGACTGCAGTAAAGCTTGGTAAAAAAAATATTTTAAAAAAATAAGACTTACAAATCTTTCAAATGCCTACCAATCCATTTCTATAGTCACCATTATATTTTTAGAATGATAAATGTTAAGAAACCGATTAAATTCAATGCATTCTAAAAGGTGCTTTAAAAGTTACGCCCCCAACTTTCCAATGGCCTATGTTACCTTGAAAACAGTTTTAACAATTGCTGTAAATAATCTTTTATTTGACGTGAAGTATGTAATTTGAAATTGGTCCTTTTCGTGTAAGATTGTGAAAACTTTTGGTGCACCTGGTGCACCAGGATCTTTGTCATGACACTGTTTTTTAATCGTTTCTCTTTTTAAATGAGGCAATAAAGTGGACATAGAAATAATCACAAATAGTGACATGAAGAGTTTCTCACCGGCACCACGGCACAGAGGACACATCATGAGGGAAAGCAGGAGGAGGACCGCCAACTTCATCTTGTTTCCCAATCCCGCTGATAGCCCTTGTTGTCTTTGTGGTTGCTTTTATTACTATGTCCCGTTTAGCTGAGGACGAGGAGTCGCTAAGGTTCCCATCAGCAGCGTTGCGTAAAAAAAAAAAAAATCACCGCGCTCCTGCGGTTATCCAGCGGGCAGAGGCCCGGTGTGATTGTGTGTGCGTCTGTTTTTTGCAACTCTTATCGAGGCGATGTAGAAAGCGGAACAGCGGGAAGTCTCTCTGGAGGAGGAGCAGGAGGAACAGGATGAGCAAGAGGGAGGGGGATGGTCGAGGGTTGGAGGTGGAGTAGCGCAGAGATGTGGACTTTTAAATGTGCTAAAATCCGCAGGACATGTTTTTTCTTGCTTTTGTTGAATGCAGGCATTTTGTTTTTTACCTGATAAAATAAAAACAAAGATTTTTAATCCAGAACTATTACTAACTATAAAAATATATGATAAAAGTTAGCAGAGCATATCCCTGCATTAATATTTATAGCATTATAGCACTTTAGGGACTGATGTTCTCTAATTGCATTGGTGATCTCGGCGGAAACAAATGTTATAGAGTTCATTACTCATTAAGCACACACCTTAATGTTTTTGCCTTTCCGAACGGAAACATTTACAAAGTTATAGCATTAAGTCAAATCACAGGCCTTTGTTGTCAGTTGCGGTTCTTAATGTGGCTTTTTGCTCAGGCAGCATGGCCACAAGACAAAACAGTGAACACTCCCCAGTGGCGTGCATGGTGAAAGCACTGTAAGAAAAGACACTTTTGTCTACAGCCACATAACTTGGTATCTAATTTGCATTTTAAGATTTGGTATGAAATTAAAGGGATTTCTAGCCGGCCTGAAGGAGTACGAACTGCAGTAAACCATTTTTGGTTAGCAGGTTTTGAATACTTAAACTTATCAGACCTCAAACAGATGACATGAAATGACATGATTACATGAAAAGCATTTTTGATATTGTTGAAATTTTTATTCTATTTGTGAAAATGGAATAATGGGAATACATAATTGGTCCTAATTTTAATGCTTTATAGAAATTAGGACTACTTCAGAGTGAATCAAGCATGAAGAACAATAAATAGACTGGTCGAGCACAAAAAAGGAGATTCTTATAGTAAAAGTTTCTTTTGTTTACTTTGTTTTTTGTTTGTTTGTTTCTGAGAGCTATGTTTTTGCATTGTTAAAAACCTAAGTGGCTGCGCAGGGGTACTACTGATGCCTTGCAGCGAGAAGGTCTTGGGTTCGAAACCCAGCCTGAGGTCTTTCTGCGTGGATGTTGCATTCATGGCTTTCTACCGTATTCCAAAAAACATGCCTTTTAGGTTAACTGAGGCCTCTAAATTGTCTTTAGTTGTGTGCGCATGGTTGTTTTTTTCTGTGTCTGTGTTGCCCTGAGATGGACTGGCGACCTGTCCATGGTGTACCCCGCCTCTTGCCCAATGACCGCTGGAGATAGGCACTAGCCCCCCCCCACCCCGTATTATTGCCTAAAAAAATTTGAAATCCTACTTGCAGATAGAACATGGGTGAATTGGGTTGGACGTTATTCCTGGACCCAAGTTATAACTTTTGTTTAATAATTTTAGCAATTTTAGCTCAAAGTTAATATAGAGCAATAAAAGCATAGAGACTGGCTTTTAATTCATTTTTTAAATCAAAATGAGTAAAACTTCAGTTTTATAGCCCTGTTGCCCCCCAGAAGAAAAGTCCAAAAAGATAAAGCTACATAAACATTCCTACAGTGTCATTTGCAGTAGAGTTCTACTCATCTTGTGTTGCAGATATTTCTTTGAACTGCGATTATCTGTATTAATTTTCCAACAACCTCCTGTTCCTTATTTGTCCAGTTCCTTCTGTTAGCATCTCCTCTGTCCAGTCCTGCTCTTGCAAAAGCAATAAAGTTGGATCCGAATCATCAAGATTAGATTTTTCCAATGTCCGAGTGAAATAAAATGTCAGAATCTGCTATAATACCTGAACTATGTGTTCTGGTGTGACTGAAAATCTGTCAGTGAGTAGTAGAGGAGGCAGTAAATTTAAAAAATCACTTTAAACAAAAGACAAAGTTCCTCAGTTACGCAGTTAACACACCTGTTTTAAGAGGATATATTAAGAATTTAAGAGACAAAAATAGGCATGCAGACACATTTTCCACACATTTTATTCTGTTCTAGTATTGGTTCCCCTGTTTTTTTCCTTATAAAGTATTAATTGTTTACAGGACAGAACATTGCAGAAAGGAAAAGAAACAGAAGGCATCATCTGTACATTAAGTTATGTTTTGTCTGTGTTCTGGATCTCATGTTTTGAGTTATTTTCAAAGTTACATCTATTTCTGTATTTTTCCTGTGTCCATGTTGCTCAGTTAGATTTACACTGTTTGTAATGTTTCTATCGTTTCCATCAGTACGTCAGTTCATGCTTCCCTTCAGAATCAGAAACAGCATCATTATTTGCCAAGTTTGTGCACATAAACAAGGGATTTAGCCTTAGGTCCACGGCAGCACAATTGCTCACCTATTCATTGTTCCACTAATCACCTCTCCAGCTATATATACTATCTCTTTTATTCACTCCTTGCTATCATTATGTTCCTTTGCTCTCTATCTCTCTTGTGCTCCTTTTGTTACTTTGTTGCTTTGGTTCTCACTTTATATAAGTAGTCTTAATACATATAAGATGTTTCCTACTTCCTATCTGTGTTTGCTTCCCACACCAACAAAAAAAGGCAAACTAAATCACGGTTCAAAAGACTAAACACAAATGACACTAAAAACTCAACAGAAGGTGTATTTCACTGACACATAAAATGAAATCAGATCAGTATGTATGAGGGAAAAAAGGAATACCTGAAGTAAATTAAAAACATTAACTTTGTTTACCATTTTGCATAGATGGTGAAAAAGCTTTATAAACCATTGCTGTGGCCAACAACACATCTGATGAAGAAATGTGGGAAGTGATATCTTTACTGCGCGACACCTGCTGATTTCTCAGCGGGTGTAAATTGATAGAACTGGGTGAATTTATTTGTTTAGTTGTGTCCCTGCAGGGTTGGCATTTTCTAATAAAACTTATAAGCAAAATGCTGTGTTGAGCAACTAAGGCAATTACACACATGCACACTGCACTTCAAAAAGGCCCGAATTCCACACACGAGACTGGAGCTGTGTAATTTGAAAATAGTGTTTCCAACTGGGCATCATTAAATGAACATCTGGGTAAGAACATCAGGATGACCAGTCACGAAAAATGCATTTTCTTTTCTTTTGTAGTTTCATTCTTTCATCTTCCTTCTTCATGTATATAACATTTAAAGAGAATTGTTTTTCTCTCACTCACTCCACCTCCCCTGAGTTTCTCGTTTTTCCTTCTCCTTGGGTGAGAGCGACAGGGATAACAGGAGGCTGATTATCACAATGAAATTATCCTAATTTTCTGCTCCACTTGGAGCCGTGGGTTGGGCAGCTGCTGCCTCAGAGATCGTCCCGTTGTCATCTCTAATCATAAACATTACTTCTCGCTGGCTGGAAACCTGGCCATCCCTTCCCAGTTAACCCGTGGACAGCTGTGAAAGTTGATATATACAGTCTCTACAGCTATGTGGTTACCAGATCTTGTTTGTGTGAGTCTGTTTTTCTTTTATTGCCTCTTTTTGGGGTTGTTTTTGTTTTCTTAACTTTCGTTGGGCCCATAATTAAAAGCTGCATAATTTCACAGAAGCATTTAATTGATAAGAGGAAACAGCGATGTCTCCCCAGGCCTGGGGTTTTAATCTTAATCAGTTTGTTATTTCAAAGAGGTTTTTTTTCTTTTTAAGAATAGCTGCTGATAAATGAGATGAGGGTACAGACCAAGAGAAACTTAAATCTCACACATCCTTAATAGGCCTGATCCCAGATAAGCTTATACATCTCAAACTCTTCTCACTGAGAGAACTACAAATAGGTAAAATAGGAGAGAAATTACAAATATTCACTGAATGATTACTGAGATCCATTTCTAAATATAACAGTTGAGGACCTTCCAAACTTGACCTGGAAACAGCTAGCAGAAAGGCCATTGCTATTCTTCCTCCACACCAACACAGACTGTTATTGACTTGAAACATGACGCTTTAGTTCAGCTGCCTCAAACGGATTTTCCTTCTAATTTCATCTGACTGATCTGATAACAACGGTACTTGATCGAAAGTAATGCCCATCTGACATTGTAACAGTACAGTCTCTCTGCAGTCTCTCATGTCTGCAACAAGTAAGGCAGTTAGAATAAGTTAATGATTTTTTTATTGGGAGAAAGTATCTAGAAATCATTATCTGAAGTAAGGGAGATGTGACTTGTGTTATGTGCAAGTGTTATGTTTGAAATAAACAACATTCATTTGAATCTATGAGAGATTTAAGACACTGTTTTCAATTAAAAAATGGCATTGTGTATGTGTTTTCTGGTTGTTTTTCCATAATTTGATTGTTTTTCTTTCCAATATCTCAGTTGTTAAAAGCTGGACTTTTTCAACTCATGGTCTAAAGTAGATGAATCTTAATTATTTGGTTGATTCTGCAACTTCCAACACCAGCATCAGGGTAACCATTACTGGGTTAAATTAAATGCTTAAGGTTGAATTAAATGCTTAAATATATGGTCATGCAGATAGATAACATTTATCTATTTGCTAAATAAAAACAGAATGTATTGGCGTGATTAATTTAACATTCCCATGCTGTAGGGTCATTTGCAACCTCATCACCACATCCCACTTTGTCCTCATGGTAATAGAGTTATAACAACCAATGTGGCTGTTAAATCACATGACATTTATATATGTATAAACATGTTTTATTAATTAGAGCAACTTACAAAACAACAAATGCAATGACATTGTGCTTAAAAGAAAGCTAACCCAATGCTAAGAAATAAATGCAATTTTGTCATAGGTACTTATTTCCAGCTCGCAAAGAGGGAGTAAACTTAGGTACACAAAGTACTTTGACTTGCAAAATTATTTATAAGTTTTCAATATATCACAGTCGCAACTACAAACTTATAGAAATCTTATGTATAGACCAACACAAACTAGAACATAATTGCATAATGGAAGAAAAAGAATACACTGTTTTGAAGTGGGGTTTCTTTCAATGAAAAATCAGAAAATGTGGCATACATGTGTATTTACACGTTTTAATGTGATACAACTTTATCCCTGACTTGTCAGGTATGTTTCTTCATCTTCATGTTTGTTCACTAGCAAACCTTTGAGGTCTTCACAGAATAACTGGATTTATACTGAGATTAGATTACACACAGGTGGACCCTGTTCACTAATGAGATGACTTTTGAAGGTAACTGTTGCACTGGAATTTTTTAGTAGTATCAGATGAAAGGGGGTGCACAGGGGCACACAGACGTGGAAAGAGAAAACTGCAAACAAAGCATAACTTTCTGACTGCAAGATGACTACTCTAGACAGTATGAGCCACAGTCACCCCAATGGGTATGAATACTTTTGCACGCCACTGTAGTTGGTGATCATAGGGGAGTTGGCTTATTTGTTTGTTTGTGCAAGTGAGGCATGTACAATATGTTTGTAAGTTTATTTTCTCTTTCTGTGGATGTGTGTTTATTTAAGTCTGAGAAGATATCCATGTATAATATGCGAAATCATGGCTCCATATCTCTGCATGCTTAACATGTATATATTCAAATCTGCTTTTGTCTAGTTCTGTCTGTGTTATCCACCTCTTGATGATGATAACCGTCTATGAATGAATGTTTGTGAGAATGAGTTTCTGCTTCACCGATGCAGAAACTCTTGTAGGTTCTGGAGCCTTAAGTGCAAACAAGAATAGAATATTAAATCAGACCAATAAAATAAACATTTTAATACAGAAATGTGGGTTTAATGAAAGTAGGTTTAAAACCTGCTTAAAGGTTGTTATTTTAAAAAGGTTTTAATTTGACAAATAAAGCTCATCTGAATTGTTATGGTTTGTGAGATATTGGACCCCAGAATGCAGACAAGTAGGCGTCGTGACGGTAAGTGCAAAAGATTTAATAACAAAAAACTCACTCACAGCAGGAGGCAGGAACAAAACAACAAACGGGCAGGCATGAGCAAAAAACAAGACATGATCTGAGAACAAGACATGAGCATGAGAAATGTTTCCGCGACGACTAACTGAACAGGTGTGTATAAATGGAGCATGGTACAGGTGGAGCAAGGAGACAGATTAACTTGGACAGGTGAACCGAATAAACTTAATTGACAGAGAACACAACATGGCAGGAGCAAAACATGGCTTGAACAGAACGCAAATCCAAGGAAACAAACTAACAGAAATATAACTAGAAAAACATGAAACAAAAGCATAAACAGGAAAATAATAGAAGCATGATTCAAAATCTAAGAATAATAATAACAAAAGAACGAGTCAAAACCTTATCTGTGAAAAACATAAGAAAAACCAGAAACCAAAAACCAAACAACCCCAAATCATAACAGAATGTATTCTAATTTAGATATAAATATAATATAAATATAACTATGTATATATTTAAAAACAAAATTACTTGTAATCTTCAAAACTTTAAAATGTTTTTAAAACTAAAACAGAGCTTGTCAAATCATCTGCTGTTAGGATCTGCTTGTTGATCTTGTATGACAGCCACAAAATGTAACCATGAATAAATAAGTAAAAAAAAAAAAAAAAATGTCTAATGTTTTATGCACCTGTCTTTACAGAAAGCAATAACTTTTCTTTTTGTTGTTATTGTAAGTACATATTTGCTGTAACTAAGTTTTGTTATGGTCCAGGTGTTACACAGTTATTTAACATATGACATTTCAGGTTTTTGCTCTTTTCTGTGTCTGCATTTGTCATTGAAGGTGCTAAAACTACAAAAGCGAGTGACGCTGCTGTTGCTGTCCAAGGTGCTGAATCCTTCGTAGCTTGCTTCTTATGAAAGTGTGACTTCAGTGCTGCTTGCTTCTGCACTTTCACACGTCCTTTCACACTTTTCAGCAAAACAATGAAGAAAAGGAGAAAAAAATTATCTCTGAAAAGCCTTCTTGGGCTGAAGCCTTTCACCATAAAGCTTTTTGATCTAGTTGATTTTAATGAAGCATAAAAGCTGCAGTAGATACTTTCTAAACATAAACAACAACCAAGTGGAAAGAGTTAATTGTGTAGTATATTTTAACGTAGAAGGATCATTTATGTCATGTCCCCCCTTTTTAGTCTATATACCAGCCTCATACCAACATGATGATAGGCTAAAGGTTTATAAAATAGCATTCTGAAAAACCACTTTGAGACTTGAGTTATTTTAGGGCAATAGAGGCCCTCTTTGGTCCTTCTCAGACTAGCCATTGGCTTCAGCCTCTGCATCCAGCTAATCTGGCTTTTCTATAAAATAATTAAAAGCAGAGAGTTTCTTTTGCAGGTTCGAGTTAACTACTCATAACCGTTTAGTAGACCTCCACTTGAAAAATGCTGAATTTGCCCTTTACTGCTACTTTAGCATCCAAATCAATATAGCAATAGCTATAAAAATGGATGTTTTCAATAATTAAACCTTCAATATTATACATGGCTAAAATTAAAACTTTATTGATTTCTTGACTAATTTACAAACAAACCCAAGAAAACTCAAAGAGTAATTGTTTAAGCATTTTTAAATAGTTCCAAGACAATGGCCTATAAATATTAATCAAGGAGTAAAATTAGAAACTTGCTCTTTATGAGTAAGTGTGGGCACTGATCTAGTGCAAGTAGCATCTAGTTTTTTTGTGGGAGAGAACCCTTCATCTGTGTGCGCATATGTTCTGAAGGCTCCTATTGGAATGAATTATTTAGCTGTGAGTCTCCTTTGCTTATCCATGGTTGACTGGCTGTAGGCATGTACCATTCTGCACCCAGTGGCTGAAAAGAGCAGCCTAATTCACCATCCACCTCTTTGCAGTGCAGTGACCCTGTCTCATCCTGTAATCCAACCCTGATGTGTGCTCAGGTTAAAAAAAAACTTAGAAGTAAAGACCAAGAAGTATGTAGAAAGAGACAGACAAGAAGAGAGGCTCATGCACAGTAAGACAATGTGCTATTAAATGTTTTTGTTTTGGTAAAAGTTGTGCTTTTTATTTAAAAACGCTGGTATCAAATAACACTAAAAAATCTAAATTAGATCTCATAAATGCACAGGCCGTGAAGGTCGCCATCCGTGAGTTAGATTCCAATAGTCAAGAGTCAGCTGCAACAAATCATGTAAAATATTCATCCATGTGATGGTCTTAATAATGTATTATCCCTGAATTTACCACCCAGAGCTTTGCAGCACTCTGCTACGACTTGACTGCCACCAAGCACTTGAAGTACAATAAATCAAAGATCCAGCTGCTTTTAAAATATCAAAGGCAAGCCATTTCAAATTCAGACTAAGTGGCTGAAGCTGTCTTGAAGATGCCAATTCTTTCATTCGTTCTGTTGCTGAAGTCAAAGAAAAAATAGCTGTCCTGAAGCGATGGGAAGGTTAATGAAGTGAAAACGGATAAATTAGCACAGCAATGTCTTGCTTGTTTGCTATTTCACTCTCTACACGATTAGTTTAAGAGGCATTGCAATAAATAGAGCGTGTTAGTGGTCCATGCATCAGATGGCTACTGTCCAAATATAGATTGAAAAACTGGTGGATCTCTAATTGACATCCTCAATCTGTCACAGGGAGACGCTGATGTGACTGTCAGTCTGAAGACAGAGACAAATTATTTGCTGTGTGTCTGTACTACAGCTTCCGCTTCATCTCCATTTTTAGCCTCCATCCATCCCTTAATCCGACATCAGTGAGACTCATGCTACCAGGAGCACACAGGAACTCTCACATACATGCATGAGCTCTGTCATCATCTCAGCCACTCTTACATCTTCAGGAGACACGTGAAGCCTTTCTGTTCTCCTCTCCTCTCTCACAGGCATGGACAAATGTGTACTCACTGAGTACACTCAAGCAGGGATTAAATTGAACTGTTGAGCTGTTCAGAGGCATGGGATGAGCTACTCAAAGCCACAGTCACACTATATTTTAACTGAGATGTTGTGCTGTCACTACCCTAAACATTCAGCACATTTATATGTATGTGTTTGTTAGAGCTCAAAGGCACATTTATACTCATGGGTGACCTTTAAGAGAGGGTGAAAATAAAGAAAAAACCTAATCTCTCTCCTGTAAGTGCACAACCATTGATGTGATTGAGCGTATCCAGTCTATTTTGAGACTAAACAGATTTTTAAACGGATGAGGATAATAGTTTGTGCAAATTCCTCACTGAATAATCATTTCAGTTATTCCCACGGACGTTACTAGAAATAATCGTTTAAACATGCTCATTTACATTACGCTTTGAAAGTACACTTGACTTTTGTTCTTACCATGCTTCAAATACAATGTAGTTTCACACTTTTGGGTAATTGTGTTAAATAATCATTATTTCAATCTTGACTAAATAAAGCAGACACAAAATAAAGCTGATTGAAAGACCAGCTTAGCAAAAGCTATACTGAATAATTTCATATACAGTCACTTTACCATGAGACAGTTGTTCACATTTTTTAACTGATGAACATCCTTGTTATTATGCTGACCATGTGAATGCACTGTGGCTGCTTCAAAGTGCTACTGTTGATCAGCTCAGTCTGAAAGTGTTGTTCTGTTTCCTTAACAAGTAGGAATTTGGTTCTTTTTTGCAATCTGCATCAGTCAGTTACTTCTTCTCTCTGGAGTTGTTTTGGGATTAGACCCTGAGAATTGTGAGTGACAGCAGATTCACAGCATGAAAACTTCAGCAGCTTTAAGAGCTAGACATGGTCTTTAAATATAATAAGAAAAATACAATATAAAACAAACATAACAAAAAAAAACAGAAACAGAGAATTTTACTGATTATAATAAATTGCAATACTGATTTTATTGTTTCAAGTCATTTTACAGGTTTAGTTGTACATTTTGTGGTTACAAGTGCCTCAATACATTGCAAACACCTGTTCTGAATGCCTATCTTGTGCAAATATAGTGGTGTGCAAAGGTTTTAGGCAGGTGTGCAAAAATGCTGTAAACAAAGAATGCTTTCAGAAATATAAATGATTGTTTATTTTTATCAATTTACAAAATGCTAAGTGAGCGAACCCAAACATGCAGCCAAAGTCATTAAGAACTATCTTCAGCGTAAAGAACAAGACTTACTGGAAGTGATAGTTTGGCCCCCACTGAGCCCTGATCTCAACATCATGGAGTGCGTCTGGGATTACATGAAGAGACAGAAGGATGTGAGAAAGCCTACATCCACACATCTGTGGTTAGTTCTCCAAGATGTTTGGAACAACCTACCAGCCGTGTTCCTTCAAAAACTGTGTGCAAGTGTAGCTAGAAGAATTGATGCTGTTTATAAGGCAAAGGGTGGTCACACCAAATATTGATTTGATTTAGATTTCTCTTTTATTCATTCACTGCATTTTGTTGATTTATGAAAAAAAGATGATTAACACTTCCATTTTTGAAAGCATTCTTTGTTTACAGCACCTGCCTAAAACTTTTGAACAGTACTATATATATATATATATATATATATATATATATATATATATATATATATATACAATGGAAAACATGTCATATTTAAAAGTGAAAGGCCAGCATGCACTATATTTTTTTCTACAAGAAAACCATAAACATGGGTAACTAAAGGTTTTTGACAACAAAATCATTATTTGTTATCAGAAAATGTCTATGCAATTGTCATAGGCACAAAAGAGCATATTGTGTCATACTTTCCAACTACAGTGTCAATATTGCACTGGTTTACAATGACAAAGTGCTACTGCAATCTTATTCATGTTATTTTTTCTTTTTTGTGAAAAATGTTTCCAAGAAGTATTTGGAAACTGACATCTAAACCGTGGATCCAAAGGGTGACAGAAGATGACAGCGAAAAGATGTCATCAGTGGTGGCTCAAAGCGAAACGCTGGAGAGGTGAAAAATAAACAGGGGGGAGACGACGAGTTGATCAGGTTTTGGAAAATATGTGTTCCAGGGAAGAAGACGAGATAATAGCATTGCTACAGCATTGCACTGTACACTGAAAGGGCAAAATAGATAAGGAATGAGGAGATGTGTTTAGGTTATTTAGGAAAATCTACAGCTGGGAGCTAAAAGGGATGCCTAAAGATGGGGCCCCAGAGAAGAGTAAGACACAGAGAGAGGAGTGACAGAGACCTAAAAATGGCAACAACTGTAGTCTTGTGCTTGATTTGACACGGTTAAGTGCAGGATATTTCCCGGAGTAACTGAAGAAATTGGACTAGACAGGGAAAGCTAGACAAGCTTCTCATTTAAAGAAGCTTATAAGAGGCTGGAGAAAGAGTCCCAGAGTTCCCAGAACACAAACTGTTACAAAAACCCACAGGAAAATCCTGTCGATGACCATGGCCACGTACTTCCAGTCATCCTCCACCTAAGGAGAGAACAGAAAGGAAAGTTTTGATTTTTCTAATTACACAGCACAATCAAATTGTGGCTGATTAGCTCTGTTCATTCCACAGCACGAGTAAAACCCTGAATTTAAAACAGGTCTAGTCACAATGTACAGGGGTTGGACAATGAAACTGAAACACCTGTCATTTTAGTGTGGGACGTTTCATGGCTAAATTGGACCAGCCTGGTAGCCAGTCTTCATTGATTGCACATTGCACCAGTAAGAGCAGAGTGTGAAGGTTCAATTAGCAGGGTAAGAGCACAGTTTTGCTCAAAATATTGAAATGCACACAACATTATGGGTGACATACCAGAGTTCAAAAGAGGACAGATTGTTGGTGCACGTCTTGCTGGCGCATCTGTGACCAAGACAGCAAGTCTTTGTGATGTATCAAGAGCCACATCTCCCATGGCCTGCACAGTCACCAGATCTAAATATTATTGAGCCACTTTGGGGTGTTTTGGAGGAGCGAGTCAGGAAACGTTTTCCTCCACCAGTATCACGTAGTGACCTGGCCACTATCCTGCAAGAAGAATGGCTTAAAATCCCTCTGACCACTGTGCAGGACTTGTATATGTCATTCCCAAGACGAATTGACGCTGTATTGGCCGCAAAAGGAGGCTCTACACCATACTAATAAATTATTGTGGTCTAAAACCAGGTGTTTCAGTTTCATTGTCCAACCCCTGTAGTCTATTGCAAAAACAATAAACTACATTTAACAAAACAGCATTCAACAAAAAAGAAGATAATGTAAATCCACAAAACAGTGGCATGGTCAAAAATGCATTTAGAAAACCTAAAATACTCACTATGAGCTGTGGGCTACAGAACATATTAAATACAGAAACTTTTTTTGGAATTTGTTTACGTTTTAGCTTGTTTGTTTGTTTGTTTGTTGGAAAGCCTTTTGGAACCACGCATATTTTCTCGATGCTATATATGGTTTTTCAGGTGTGTAAAATAAGATTATGATTATACAGTGACCATAATGCTACTGTGCATTTTGAGGAAGCAACAAAGATATCAGGGGCATCCAGCGTGTGGGGATGTCATGCACAAAGCCCTGCTTCTGGAACAAACAAGCAGCTTTAAACTCCCAATATAGCGAAGTGTTAATGCTTTTTACAGTGTTTAGAGAGAAAAGTATAATTTTTATAACCACATAGATGTTCAAGCACAGTTCTATGTTGTGCAAACAGTGAGAACAAAATCTAGTCACTAAATTTAAAGATTTAACCACTCTGGTCCCCAAAATAATCTATAATTGTCAAACAGAGATTAAGGACAATAAATCTGTATAAACGTGTATAAATTTGTTTATGCACGTATAAATGAATACACACGTACAAATTCAACTTCATCAAAAAAATAAGAATATAATCCAACTACATGGTAAAAAGAGAAATTGTATTCTTTTTTTATGTAGAAGAAACGCTGTCATGTGAAAAGGTCTAAAAAAAGATCAGGTTTTTCCTGTCTGCATTAGAATGCTGAATGGTCGAGCACATATTTGTAGAAGCTTTTCTATATTGTAAAAGCTTCATTTTGTTTTGAGATCATTTTTGTTCCACACATTCAGTAATTCTTCATGTTAGAAATCTTGATGTTTGCGTTACATCAAATGTAACAAATATTTTTTCTGAGATCTAGCTTTTTGTGTTTTAAATGAGTTAGTTACGACAAATAAAGCCTCAAACTTCTCCTTAGGGAAGTGGTCACCAAGTCCACATGATACCACCTTGTTATGATTTCTAACATAAAGTACTAATTCTTGTGGTGACATGTTATTTACAGCCTTCATGTAGACCGGCTGATTTACCGAGCTAGTAGATTAATAAGCATGTGCTTGAGTAAAAAAAAAAGAAGAAAAAATCGGATTCCTTCCTCGTCTTATTCTCTTTTTACTCTTATTTTACATGAAGACACTAACAATCTTTATACAGTACATGCTATCCAGGTGAAAAGTTCAAAAATATTTACATGTTCATGATATCTCTGCTACTCTGCAAAGTGTAGCTGGTTTTCCAACCAACTGTAAATCCAAATGAGAAGCAGTAGCTTACACTTTGATTGAATTGGTGAGACAAAGGATGTTAATGTTGCAAGAAAAATAGTGAAAAACCCCATAATATTTGCCACAGTTATGTTATGTAGAGTTTTTTCTGAATAACTAAATGATTTCTACGCTACAATTTTAAAACAGAACGCAGAATGAATCAATTCCAGGCTCCACATGTAGACGGGGGGCTTGACACATTTGGTACCCTGTGTGGTACAGCATCAGTGAGTCCGATCTCAATATATTTGATGCAGTCAGTTGTTGTCCCTGATGGATTTTGCAAATATTGGAACCAGTAGATCCCCTAGCATGGACATTCTTTAATTACAAGTGTCACTGCTATTTTTTGTCTACTCTTCATGGTCTTCCTCGCGCCGTTCTATCTGTTGAATTTTGCAACCATCCATCATTTGAATGGGAGTTCTATCTTCTTGCATGTAATTTTAGTGTACCAAGTCTGCACGGCACCAAATTCTTTCCTCCTCATATTTAACATCAGCAGAATTAGATAGACTCTCAGGAACTGATACGGAGGCAGTGCTCTAAGAAGCAGACTGTGAGATCTATAAAACTGGTTGTATTTCAATAAAAAAATAAAACACCTAAGCATTGATAATGTATTTTAACATAAGCATTTTTGGAAAAACATTTTGTTTCCTACAGTATTTCTTCCTTACGCTAAGCATGAAATTGAGAACCAGAAACCTTAAATACCATAAATAGTTGATCATGTTGATATAACTATTGAGTTTGCTTTAATATTATATAAATTTATATGTTTCATAAAATACCCACATTGCTCTTGGTCTGGTAATATTCACTCAGTGTGATGGATTTTGTATTATTGGTGTCATTACTGTTATTTGGTTTTTACTGTTTTCTCACATTAAATTTGAGCAGTAACACTTTGCAAAGTATCAACTTTGAAACAATGGCCTGAGGCTGATTCCAACTCCACATATAGAAATTTGCAGTCAGAAACTGAATACTAATTTTATAGTATTTTTAGATCTTCTCTAGAGAGACATTCTGAATCTAATTAGGTGATAAAATCTCATACTAACATAAATAATCAGCACACACTACAAGTAAATGCTTGCTTATGTACCTCCTTGGCTTTGTTGCGTGTCCTCATGTTTTCTGCAATGTATTTGACGCTTTCGATGGCCTGCTTGATCTCTGGCGACACCACAGAAAAGGCAACGACAGCATTGACCGGCGACGAGGCGTTCAGAGGCCTCGGCACCTTCGGTAGCTCTGACTCTGGAGGCCCCGCAGCTGGAGGTGCCTGAGGAGCAGGTGGAGGAACCATTGTTGGTGGAACTGGAGTTGGTACCTCCTTGCCTCTATATGGACACCTCCTGGTCATGTCTGGGTGAAGGTCACGGTTCATCTCACCATATTCCACACAGTTCATGGAGCCACCAGCTGAGGAGGTTCCTCCACCTCCTGAGCCACTATCCAGCGGGGGGCATGCTACACCCCCAGTTATACCACCAACACTTAGACTTCCTGAGCTGCTTCCTCCTCCTATGCTGGTCTTTTTCTTCTTAATACCTCCACCACTGACTCCTCCTCCTGTCGCTCCTGTGATTCTGGCAGGTGAGGAGCAGCCCTGGTCAATAGGCCGTCTCATCAGCATAACTCTGGGCAGCAACCCAAGGAAAACCATCCTCACCCACTCTGGCATTGTGTGAGTCATTGGAGTACGGTAGTGGACATTCAGCACAAAGACAGTGATGACGATACTCAGAGTCACAAATATCATGGTAAAGAGAAGATACTCTCCAATCAGCGGGATGACGAGCGACGTTGAGGGGATGGTTTCAGTGATGACCAGGAGGAACACAGTGAGGGACAGCAGCACTGAGATGCACAGAGTGACCTTCTCCCCACAGTCTGATGGGAGATAGAAAACCAGCACTGTGAGGAAGGAGATGAGGAGGCATGGAATGATGAGGTTTATAGTGTAGAAGAGAGGCAGGCGGCGGATGTAAAAGGAGTAGGTGATGTCTGGGTAGATTTCTTCACAGCAGTTATACTTTATGTCATGTTTGTATCCAGGTGCATCAATGATCTCCCACTCCCCACTTTCCCAGAAGTCTTTCAGGTTCACCTGGCAAATGCAAAAGACAAATTTTAAAAAGAAGGCCTTTTATTAGCAAGATGACACCTTTTGCTTTAAGCAGGAGCCAGACTTTGAGATGCAGAAGTCTTTTTTAATATTTTGATGGATTTCTTTTGATTATTAATCAGTAATCTTTGAGTATGCAAACTTCTGACTTGAATGACAGTAATGAAAAAATAGATTTTATTATTCTGGCATTTAGGAAATAGAAATAATTTTGGTAATCCTACCTGACCTAAACCTTGAAAAGTTTGATTTAATGTCAAACAGCAAGCAAAAATAAAAGGTTGTGTCTTTTTATTCAGCTTATGCAAATAATTGGTTTCAACCGTATGGTCAGTTTTCTGAAACAGAAATATTAATGGTTGTCTTTTCTCTGACTTTAAGGTGCAAAGCTTCATGATAGTCATATCAATTCAGTAAATAAAAATCGCCACCAAGTATATTTTTGTGAAGGTCAGCATCAGTCTCTCAGGTCTGAAAAGTCTAAGATGGTCAAATCCAGCTGTAATTGTTTGTGGTAGAGAGTATAAATTACAAGGCAGCTAACAACTAAGCAGAAGCTGTTTGGTTAATTAGAGCAGAGTGATTATAAATGTTGTGGTCCAGTTATTTAAAATGTTGAAGGCCTAAAATAAAGGATTTGTATTCAAATTAGACAATATGGGCGGAAGCGTAGAGCTGCCACACAAAAGTAGAGTTATGTTATACCATGAAACTAAAACATATTTACCACGTTTAAAAAAAAAAACTTTTTCATGTTCTTACAGTGTAATAATTATATTGTATGAATGTCCTAATTTATTGTACAAACTTTCAAAAGATGTTAGAAAAATATGTTGGTTTTTTTTTTGTAAGAACATAAAACAACACATTCAGAATCACCATTAATCACTACTTCTATTCATGTTCTAAACAACGTCAGTTTGTCAGAGGAGTCAACATGCCACCTTAATTAGCGCCTATTCCAGGCCAATTTTGTCTTCATTTAGCCCTGAATGAATCCAGAAGATAGTTCAGAAAATGTATTGTGACAACATAAAGGTCTGAATTCAGTTCAGGTGGTGTAGTCTGTATCCATGGAGCCGGCCATGCTCCATGAGCCAGACTCATTTGTCCTCCTGTAAAGCTCAGTGTGTTCCTTCTCAGTGTACGCCTGCTTATAATAATACTATCCAAGCAGCTCAATAACAGCAAAATCTCTCCATAGCTCAATCCAAGCATAACACAGAACTTAATCAGTTCCTTTAGATGAGACATTATCTCAGTCACTTATCTGCATCGTCATCAACTTTATTATGTTGTAAGGTAAACCTATATTATGTTCTAACAAGAAAAAGGTGAAACCTTTATTGTTCAATTGTACAAAATTTTTCTCATGTTTGTACGACATATTATATTTATATTTTACAATAATAGATTATATTTATATTGTAAGAACGCAAAAACCTTTGTTATATGATAAATATGTATATTGTAATAAGGTAATATTAAATTAAAGCATGTAAAGTAAATCGCAATAACATGATAGTATATTGTACTAACATAAAAAGCATGTTTTAGAACAACAACGTTTTTGCGCTATAACCTAGTATAGATCTATTTTTCCTTTGCCCAGGTGGCAGCTCTACACTTTCATAAATAGAAGTGATTATTCTTTACCCAACTGAAAACATTTTTCCAATTATGCAATCACATGGACCATCTCTTCAATGCTAATAAATAAAACATTTTCTAAAGAGTAGAAGACATAAAAACTTAACACAACGAATTTACAAGATTTTGTTTTTATTCTTCTGACACTCCATCTGACCTTAGAGCCAATGAGCACCAAGTCGATCTTTGCTTTGTCATAGGTCCAGGACCCAAACTTCATAGAGCAGTTCTGGTAGTCAAAGGGGAAGTAAGTGATGTCCATTGGGCAGGACGATTTGAATATAGCTGGAGGAATCCAAGTGATGGTACCATCAAACTTCAGCAGAGCTTTGGTCTTGTCTTCTACAAGGAAGTCACCTACAGCACTGTGGGAGAACATTTTGCAGGTTATTACATTTACCTCTAACGGTCAGGGGTCTGATTTATAAAACACTGCGTAGGATCTAAGTTAAAGTGTATGTACCCCTAAAAGCCAAAAATCCAGACTTATAAAACCATGCGTACACAAACAAGTAAGCAATTTCCCCTTTATAAATCACAGCTGTACCTCAACATTTGTGTACAAGGTTCTGCCTCATGTTCTAGGCTCTATATGCCCACATTCAACCATAAATGATCAATGCAAAACACCTCATGAATGTCAATGTGTATTTAAATGAGCCTGCTGATCAATGTAATTTCATGGTAACATGGTAACAATGGCAACCACGAAGAAAAGAGCAAAGAAACGCAGCATTACACACGAATGTCTCCATGATCCAGGAGTAAGGATCATGGAGACATGATCCTTATTATTTATTTTGTGGCACGTTTATAAATTAGACCCCAAAGGATTCAGAGCGTACAACTGATATTGTAGCAAGTATAAGAAAAAAAAAACAAGAACAATCCAGTCTCAAACTAAAAACGTGTAACAGGTTCTGTTTTTTTTACCTGATGTTTTTTATTGGTCAGTTTTTGTTTTTATTGGAAAAACTCTCTGGGCCAGTATGACAACAAATGTAGACATGAAAGCATGTTGATAACTTCAGGTCATTTTATGGCCAACTATGAGATAAATTATTTTCCAAAAGGTAAAATGATATGCTGTTGCAATGCAGCAATAATTTCAAACAGACACAATTTAATCAAAATAATCAAATTACTTAAAATAATTAATGTTACTCAGAAAATCTGATCCTACAGCATCCATATAGCATCATTTTTATCAAAACATACTTGTTGTAAAGGACAATATCCGGTCTCCATATCTTGTTGGATGGAACTCGTATGAACTCAATACCATCATATTCAACAGGGATCCATTTCAGTTTGTAGTCATTCCAAACCTGAAGAACAGGTGAAACAGAAACACTCGACATGTTGATGAAATTTAAATAAAACTCATAGCAAATTAAAAAACACAGTAACACTTACATGTCTCAGCCATAAGTTAGTTTCCATAATTTGATTCACCTCATCCTAAAAAAAAATAAAACAAATACTGAGGAACTAAATTAGGAAGGCATAGGATAGCATTGGACGGACGGATGGTCTTACCACTTTAACAAGCTGCGAGATGGACACCTCAAACTCCACTGTAACTGGATCAGATACATTCTCCACAGGTCTGATGAACTGGTTGTATCTTCTGAACAACCTTCGGAATAATCTGTCCTCTGCTTTGGATGAGATGCAGCCTAGAAAAACATGGGAAGAGCATGTTGAGGAAATTACCAGAAGATTAGCAAACATGGCAAAACCTGTCACTTTACATTGACTGAGTTGAACTGGGGCTTTGTGGAACTGTCTATGGTTATCACTGACAGTAAATTAAAGTTGACACTAATCCTGCAGAAAGGTCACCCCCTCAAACAGATTTATCTTCAGTCTCTGCAAACAGAAAGTTATTATAGAGAGTCAAAGATTAATGTTTTGCTCAAATCAAGGCTACATTTCCCAAGTATGTGAGAGAGTAAGAAACAGGCAAAGGCAGATTAAATTCTAACACACATGGGCTGATTTTTTATTATTTGTAAATCCTTACAAAATCTACACTACCAGTCAAAAGTTTTAGATACACTTTCTCACATAATGGGTCTCTTCATTTTCATGACTATTTACATTGTAGATGATTTACATTGTAGTTATTTCACAAAAGTGTGAAACAACACCAAACATTTTTAGATTTTAGATTTTTCAACATAGCCACCCTTTGTTTTGATGACTGCTTTGCTCTCTTAGCATTCTCTCCATTAGCCTCATGAGGTGTTCACCTGAAATGGTTTTCAGAGTCTTTAAAGAATTCCCAGAGGTTCATTGAGAGATGGCCAGTGGTTAATATTTCAGTTATCTTAGCAAAAGGGTGGCTACTTTAATAAAATAATAATAATAATATTATTAATAAAATAATAATTTCTGCTAGAGACAATATGAACTACCTTCACATTTTCCTGTAAAGTTCTAACTCCAACTAAAAGTTTACAAAACTTGTGTATAGTAATGTTTTTTTTAAATGAGAAGACAAGGAACATGAACTAGTTCTACCCAAAGAAAGAGCAGTATGAAAGCCAGATGTTCAGCTATACTGTATGAGAAAATACATTACCTTTATTCTCATTTTCTGACTAATGTATTTTAGGTCAGTTAGGATTACTAGAACCTAGAAAGTATTGCGTTTTTGAACCACAATACTTTGGCTGGAGAGTGAATGTGCAAAAGTTCAGACACGTAAAATGGTCCCATACCTTTTCAATGCATTTTATACCCTGATAAATAAGTCATAAAAAATTTTACTGGGCACTGAAATGAAGAGAAGACAGTGTAAAGAGGCCAGTGCAGGTGGGAAATGTTTCTTCTCTGTTAGAAGGTGAGGTGCTGAACTTCCTGCTTTTGGGTACACAGAAGTTACAAACAGTCTGTTATCAAAACAACGATCTGCAGGAGATGTTTCCTGTTTGTGCCTCAAAATTTCACTACAATGTGGATGAAAATAACTTGTCTTTACTGCATCTTTTCCTTACCATCAATCCTTGTGCTATAGTACACTTTAGTAACAGCAATAGATGAGGATGTACGCTCAAACCATTTACATGCAGCTGCTTCAGATTAATTTAGGAGAAAATGAGTAGCCTTTTCCAGCTACTACAGTGTGTAGGCAATTATGTATGGTTGTATAACAAGTAGATCCTTTTATTTCGCCAGGACAACTGAGGAATATTGCAATTAAAGCACATTCTGACCATGTTAAATATAAAAAAGCTGAGGATTCATGTGGTTAATTATGAAATTCAGATGATTATTTAATGACTTTCTTTAAAATCTGTCAAAAACTGCCTTAAGCATCTACAAAAATGGAGCTCAATTAAAAAAGTTCTTATTTTAAGGTTTGCCATCAGCCTTTTCTAATATAATAGCTTTACATAAAAAAAACACTTATGCAAAAAGCTATGTTCCATAAGTGTTTTTAGGGGTAAAATGTGCAACCCATATTCAGAAGTTTTAGTCCTCAACGCAGCTGTCATGAGTTCGACTCCCGGCCCAGGAGACCTTCCCCTCTCTCCACCCCTTTCCTGTTAACCTACTGTTGAAAAAATAAGAAAAAAGAAAGGCCACTAGTGCTGCAAAAAACATAAAAAAAACATGTCCATCTCTAACACTAAATGATTTAAGCAAAAGCAGAAAAAAGGGGCATCTGCAGAGGTGTGTATGAAAAACTGAACCAATTGTGGAAGACTGCCACAAGTAAAGCTTGTGCTTGGGGCGGCACGCAGACCTACACCTGTCTGAGCAGACAATGCTGCCTCATGACAGCACACAGTCACACCACCAGAGCAGCCTTAGGAACACTGGAGACTAGTCTACTGTGGCTTCACAGAGCTCCAACTCTATTACTTTTAAATTACACATAATCAGAACTTATAACATTTATTGTACATTATGTTCATTGCTCCTTTATTAAGTTTTCTAAACCCAACACTGGATACCAGCTGAAGAACAAATGCTTGAAAAGCTAAAGATGATCTCTTCCATCACAACGGTCAAGTCAAGGAGAGATGCACATATTCACAGGCTTTAACAGTTTGAAACCATCAAAAAAAGCACTTTGCGCCCTACCACATGTGGTTATTAGATTTCTTTAATAAAAAGGCCAACAAGGTCACATTCGATCTGCAAAAAAATAAACCCATTCACTAAAAAGGGATATTTTTTTTACAACTAAATAAAACATGGACTTAATGTGGTAAACTACACACCCAAAAAGCTTCATTCTTATATTTTCCTCCACCCACTTATATTTTCTTTTCTCTGTACAATATTATAATTTTGCATCAAATCTTAACACTAATAAAATAATGAGAAAATCCCCAAAATATTTTCATTTAAACTATGGTATTTTAGGGAATGATCAGCTTCAGTCAAAGAAAGCAAAAAAATCCTAAATGCCAATGAAAGTAAAGATATAACCAGATGTTTTTAATAGCAAAACAGCTGTAGTTAAGATCATGCGTCATGTATAGTATAAAATGTATTTTGAAGAACATTCTCTTTTTGGTTGGTAGGCTTATTGGTTCTTGTCTTTTTCCCAGCAGTGTTGCATTCATTATTCTTTTCATATAGCTGATGTTTACCAAAGCAATCTCAGATAAAACTGGGCTGTCAGAAGTAAGGCCACTTCAATAAAGTATTGTACATTATTAGAGGAACCTATATATTGAAATAAATGTCATATTCACTGTTCATACAATAAAGTCCTAAAGATTTTTAATATTTACAGCACCCTGATGAAAATCTTTTAAACATCTTGGCTTAGTTCATTTGTTCATGTTTAAAAAAAACATACTGACAACTTGCCAGGGCAGCAAAAGTCATTTAAGACAAGCTATATGAATTTGGTTCGTGTCTACGTCTAATAACCACAACACTGAAGCACTGACGTTACAATAATTCTGAGCTCATCTCAGAGGGGCCAGTTTGATTATGATGTCTGTGCACACCAAACAAAAGATCACATATGACTGCAGACAATATGCAGTCCCCCATAAAGGTCAAAACCAAAAAACAACGGTTCTGCAGAACATAGCAAAATTTGTAGTAACTGCATTTTGTGTAAATAATTTAAATGCCCAACCAAACTTAAATAACTAATTTGCATTAAACTCTAGTTAAGCAGATTTATATTTAAAATGATTCTCATTCAATGAAGACATTTTTTTTTTTTCTGATAGGAAATGAGATAATAAAACAATGTAAAAGGAGTATCGGTTTTAAAATCTATAATTCAGATGTTTTCATTAACAATTCAATAAAAAAGTGATATTAAAAATAATCTATAGCCTTGTCAATAATAAATGAAAATAAACTTTATTGGCATTATGACGATCAAATTAGTAGAAGTACTAATTTCTGACCAGCTTTTTGCATGTTTCCACCAGGATTTCTTGATGATTGATATTTGGTGATGAACTCCGTGTCTTTGAGGATGGAAAGCCTCCTTGCCGTCACCCTAATCTTTAGCTCCTTCAACAGGTTCACTATCAGACTCAAGTCAGGACTCTGACTGCGCCACTCCAAATTTTTTATATTACTTCCAGTCAGGAGAAACATACTGGTAAAATTAAAAGATTACTTAAGAGCTAAACCTGCTGGGGGTATGAATATTTTTTGGTCTAACTACAAATTATTTATTTATTCTTAGGCTAATATTGATGCAATATAACTGTTCTTTTTTAGGGCGGACTGGTAATACAACATGCATACATCCAATGCATTTTAAAAATGATCAACAAGCTTCAGGTATAATTCTGGCTGAAATCATCAATTTTCTTGGCAGAATTCGTTGAGCTCGTGTAAATGTTTTTGAGGTTTTTTCCTGTCAGGAACCAGGCTTTTAACCACCCCTTGAACGTTATACTAGAACTGAGGTCAAGCCTGCTCTATCCATTCCACAACTAGTTCTGATGTGTGTTTGGTTTTATTGTACTGTTAGAACTATGACCTGTGTCCAAGTATCAACTGCTGTAGAACAGCTGTAGAATCGTACTGAAATTCAAGGATTAGAAAGTAGTTCTCCTTTAATTTTCCATCCAGTTTGTCTAATGTGCAAGCATCATTGCTGGCTAAACACTCCCACACCATGAGGCCACCACCATATTTCTTGATAGCTAGTACAGTATTCTTGTCTCCTGCAAGCAAACTTTCTTCTCATTGCGGCCACACGGCTCATTCTTTGTCTCATTTGGACGATAAATGTTTCTCTTGTCTCCAAAAGCAGCTTATCTTGCCTATGTGGTCAGCTGCAAATTGCAGTCATGCTTAAAGATGTTAATTTTGTAGCAGGGACATCTTTATTGGTCAGCTTTCTCTCTCTCACTCTCTTCACATCGGACAGTGACACAGGTGTTCAAGTGGCAAGCATAAGCCTTGGTAGTTCCTGGAGTGTTTCTGATTGTTCTCACTGATTTTCTTTCATTTCAGAGGGACACTCTGGGTCAGAACTTAGACACAATTAAATATTCTAACAGGACAATGATCCCAAATAAAAATCAAAACTGGCTTTGAGATTGTTAAAGCAAGCTACCATTAAGTTTTGGAAAAGCCCTTATCTCAGTTTTACAGAAAAGGTATGCGCTATACTTAAAACCATGGTCTATGCCAAGAAAACATAAATGAGAATTGGTCAAATATTTTTGTTCCAATTATATCAGGAGTTTTTTGCTAGCTACAAAACGTATTGGTTTCATTGCAACTATCCAAGTGACATTTAGAGGAAAACCAGTGGGGACATATGTAAATATTTTAACCTGTATATATTTTGATTACCCTGTGTAGGAAAAATCTGAAATAAATTAAAACTTGTGCATCCAGTTGCAGTTTTAAAAATCATTTATTTGTTGTTTTAACATTCCCATGGGAGTAAAAACTTGCTCAAATAAGCAAATTCAAAATCCAAAATTATAACGAGATTCATACCCATGATTATTAAATTTCTGACAGGCAATGTAGCTCTTTCTACAACAATCATGTCTGTAGCAAAGACAAGCACGCTTTATGTAATAGAAGTATGAGTCACAATTTACCGAACTGAAAAATTAAGTTTGTTTCCTTAATAAGGGAACTAAATCCACCGAAGTCCCATTACTGTGCTGCTAGAAGGTCTCCATAGGTTTCCTGAGGTCACTGTATGAGGCGAGCTGCTCCTTAAACCCTGATAAAATGGCCTTTCTCTAGAGACACTTGCATAATTTCAGCTCTTGGTACCTGCCTTAAAAACTGCCTGCTGCTTGATGATTTGCTGCAGTGCCAGAACCTTGGTTAAGCCAGTAATTGGCTGAGGGAAAACCAGGGCAATTATAATCAGTCAATTAATTGGACCTTTTGTTCTTTGCATAAAAAAGAAAGTAAAAAAATAAGCCACACTTTCTTTCTCATCCTCTCTTGCAACAGTTACTCCCATAATTCCCCTTACTTGTTCTTGTTCTGATCTTAAGTATTCGAGGTTTAAGGGTTTGCTTTCCTTTTCTCCACTACAAAGAGAAGATATTTAATGTTCAAACTAATAAACTTTATTGTTTTTTTGCAAATATGCACTCATACTGTCTATGATGTTAGCTAGCTCAATGTAGCATGTTGGCATTGTAGAAGTTATTGGAAATAAACACAATGTAATCACAATACTTTGTTAGGGATTAGTGTGCTATGTTATTGGCTCTATAGTGGAAATTTTGCAGGAAAGACATCCAGGTTAACATATGAAAAAAATAATTGCTTTGAGAAAAATTCTTTGTCATCACAATCATCATCTTTGCTTTTATAAGCTCAGATTTCTACACATTCTGTGTAAATCACTTTGGTCAAAAGTGACTTTGTCTCTGATGATGAAAATCACATGAAATCAGTCTGTCACGTTTCTTTTTACAAAACATTTTTTCTTGATTTTCCCTTCCCTGTCTTTATGATGTCAAAGTGAAAAGTCTTTGTTCGGGCACAGACGAAGCCAAGCAGTCAAGCATTTCTTTTTAAGAAAAAGCAACACCGATTAAGACTTAGCAAGACAAATAGTGAGTCTCCAAGTGTCTCTTGTGGGTTCAGTAGGAGCAAGCTGTTGAAAGACTGGCGGCCTGTGGGAGGTACTTTGATCAGACATGCACTAACCAGTATGAGCCTGGGAGTCTGTGTTGGACAGTCTGAAGGAACTAATTACCCTCCACAAATACACCAATGAGAGTGTGAGTACTTGGAGAGGAGATACAAAGAGAGAGGGAAGCAGTGGTGTGAGGAGATAGGAGGAGAAAATTGACAGCAGGAACATGCACAAAACAGCCAGATAGCATGGGTCTGCTCTCCAGGGTTTTGATGGCCTGACTTGCTCAGTGACGCACAAGAGGATCCACGGTGATAACCACATTAGCCATGGCCATCCTGTTAAGCTTGAGCTACAGTATGAGACCCTTCATATAGGAGAGCATGACGAAGATGTACAAAATGTACTGTATGATTGTGAGTGTGGGTGCCTATGTATGGTAACATTCTTGCATTTAAACAATGAGGGCATCCTATGCATTTTATAGACTGATTTTAAAGGAAAAAAAGAATGGATTTTTAAATTCTAAAGCTGTTTTAATCTTTGCTGAAATTGTAGTCTTTTTTCCCACCCTATACCTTGTTCTAACTTAAAAAATTTAACTGTACCTCTGTGAATTAATCCAGTCAGTTTAATAGAACATTTTCCTCTTTAAAAAAAGTATCTCAGTTTGGTAAAAAGACTGTTATTTGGGTAGCATTTAATAGATGTGCCCCAAAGCATCTTCAACACATTGGTTCTCATTTTGATGCATGTTATGTTTTACTGGAAGGACAAGAAGAAAAAATGTCATCTAAAAAGCATGTTCTGCTGATAAAAGGGAAGGGAAGGGAAGGAAGCTGCAGAGCTAACAAAATACCTGCAGGGAATCAGTATATTTGATATCTGTCCTCGAGAGATGATGGATCAGGCTTATCTATCACGTTTGTCAGCCACACTGACTGAATCAGGACTCAGGAAAGAGGTTGAAAACATGTGTGCCAATGTAACAGCAAATATAAAAGTTTGCTTCTGATTTTAGATGCAGATGTCTTTGTTGTATAACTTTTTCTGTTACAACCTTTTTGTATTTGCATACAAATCCTTGATAAATTATTTGTGGGTTTTTTTTTTTTTTACTTTGGTGCATATATCTCAAGGGTCTCCTTCAGAATGTCTAGATCATCATAAGCCCAATATTTTTAAAGTGCTTTGAGTTTTGAAAGAAGAATCCATGAACTCTTAAGTGGGGTTGCATTGAACGAATTTTGAGTTAAGAATAGGAATATAGCAATTTTGTAACAACTCTATATTATAAAAGCTTGAGCTAGGTAGGTCTTTCGTACAGAAAAATGTTACTTAATAACAGGAGATAATTGATATAACTGGGTCAAACTGTGAATATGCATTATAAAGAGCTTCATAACCTGTGAATTTACTTACGTTTCAGCACGTTTAAACAACTAATACAGGGGTTGGACAATGAAACTGAAACACCTGGTTTTAGACCACAATAATTTATTAGTATGGTGTAGGGCCTCCTTTTGCGGCCAATACAGCATCAATTCGACTTGGGAATGACATATACAAGTCCTGCACAGTGGTCAGAGGGATTTTAAGCCATTCTTCTTGCAGGATAGTGGCCAGGTCACTACGTGATACTGGTGGAGGAAAACGTTTCCTGACTCGCTCCTCCAAAACACCCCAAAGTGGCTCAATAATATTTAGATCTGGTGACTGTGCAGGCCATGGGAGATGTTCAACTTCACTTTCATGTTCATCAAACCAATCTTTCACCAGTCTTGCTGTGTGTATTGGTGCATTGTCATCCTGATACACGACACCGCCTTCAGGATACAATGTTTGAACCATTGGATGCCCATGGTCCTCAAGAATGGTTTGGCAGTCCTTGGCAGTGACGTGCCCATCTAGCACAAGTATTGGGCCACTTTAGCCATGAAACCTCCCACACTAAAATGACATTGTCCAACCCCTGTACCTGTTATCGTGTTTTCAGTTAACAGACTAACACAAAGTGGTGAAGAGGTAAGCGGATGGAAAATTTAAAATTTCTCAGAAATAAAAGTCTGAAAAGTGTGGCAAGCATTTGTGTTTAGCCCCCTTTACTTTAATACCCCTACAAAATCCACGGCCACCGTCTCCAAGTTCCCTAATTAATAAATAGACGAATGTAAAAAATATTCAGTCTTTCAATGTGCAAAGCTAGTAAAATAAAACATACAAGAGATAAAATACTGACTCTGGGGGGCTCAATAAAATGCAGACCACAATTCGTACTGTGCTTTGAACTTTGGATTAGTCTGTCTCATAAAACCCCAAGAAAATACACTGATGGAACAACATGTGGAAGTTTCAAGGGGGGTTAATACTTTGCAGTACTCTTTAACCAGGTGAGACTTTAGGTCTAAAGCAGGATATGTTACACATAAGACCCGTTGAACTTTTCAGGACCCTTAAAGAGATAAGAATTTATTAAAAGGATATTGAACTTTGTAAATTATCATGACCTTTATACAGGGATCAGATAATGGACAGCTATATAAATTAGCTGAATATAAAAAAAAAAATAAAAAAAAGAAGATTCACTTGTAATCTGTCTTGTGGGAAACTTAAGTTGCCTAAAATCATGACTGTGAAACTTTCTGGAACTCAAAAACTCACGGTTGTAATTAGCATTAGTAACACCAAGGCCACATAACTTGAACTTTAAATAAGAACTGAACTTTAGAGAAGAAATTTAAAGTTTAAAACTTTGACCGAACAACTGGCAACAACAAAAAGACCAAGAAAATCAATATTAAAATCAATACTCAATGTGGACACAGATACGAAAAGAAAAGGTCAGTACTTGAGGTTGCAAAAAAGTAAAAAAATATATATATATATTTAATTATCCAAATTTATTTTAGTTATGGGCTTTTAGCAGAAAACTGTCATACTTTAATAATGTTGAAAATTTTAATCTTAAGAATGGATGTTTTATTCTTTAAAATTTTTTTGTGAAAGCTATTTTGTTTCATCACAAAGAGAAAAAAGATCACAAGACTCATATTGGGATTCTGTTTTACTCGATGGCAGCGGTCTAGTCTTTTTCAGTGTTTGGTGAAGCGCCACTCTTTCGCTTTGATCCGACGTGGATCCATTGTTCTTTGGCTGCTAGTTACTCAAAAACCGTTTCTTCTCCCTCCCTTCTAACATTTCCATCGTAAATCAGGTGCTGCATTTATCAAGATGCATTCCACCTCTGAGAATGAGACTTTTGGTCTATGGTGAGCAGAAAGTAATTAAGATTTTATCACAAGAGAACAAGCTTTGGTAAAGGGAGATAAAAAACACAAATTACCATTTAATCTTATCAAAAGAATGTTATAATATCAGGGTAATAAGATAATTAACTTGAGATCTTGAGATTAGAATATTTAAACATGACTGTTTTCTGAACTCAACAGAACAATTAAAGGAAAGATCCAGGAAGATGTTTGTTTAAAATTAAGACTAAACTTATTTTGTTTCCTTTTTTTGCAGAGTCAGTTGGGAAAATAAAATGCAATAAAAACATTATTACAACTTTCCAATAGTGAAACATGACCAAGCTCTATCCCAGGACACAAAACAGAATATTAGGACTATTACGCTCTGTGTAAATACAACAATGGTTTTTATTTTTTGATATTTATTTTCTTTTGTAAAAGTTTATATACATGTCTTGAATCTCCGTTTTAATATGCTGTACTTTTATTTATTTTTATTTTTATTTTGTTTGTTTGGATCTCCATTAGCCATGGCAGATGCTGATGCTATTCGTCCTGGAGTCCATAAAGGAAGACAGATTTATTGAAGTTTTGTCAAAAATACCAAGAGATCCGCATTATTTAGATTTTTCTATTGATTTACTTTGCATCTCAATATGAACAAGGATTCTACAGTTTTTTTTTTTTTATCAGTTTTGTTTTATTAAAGCTTCTTGTTTCTGTAGTTGTTGTTGGTTGTTATATTACTCTTGTGTTAACCGTAGTAGACCACTAGAGATGCCTTTTCCTTCCAGTTTTTGCAATAAGCTGTTCATAGGTGTTATATGTTTAGAGGAGTCTTAATGATAGGCAATTCATTATAGATGAAGAAGCCCTATTAGCAGAATGTCTCTTTAAAGGACGATTTTTAAATCTTTGTCCAGTAAATAGCAATGGAATTTTATTTGTCTTTATGACTATGTTGTAGAGATGTAAGACATTTTAAATAACTTTTAGGAAAGGAGTCCTTTGTCCTTTTGTATTCACATTCAAAGGCTTACGGACAACAAGCAAAGATTTCTGTACAGATAAAAAAGAAAAGATATCCATTTTTAGGATTGATATTTACTGAAGAAAATAACCATGAAAAATCTAAATTTACTAAATATTCTAGAGATAACATAAAGACTAATCTACTAATGTCTACTCACTGTGAACAAAAAACTAAATAAACTAATAATCTATGAGACAAACACCTGACTTTCTTTGGACAGAGTATATATTAAGGAGGTACTAATCCAAGGATGAGCTCTCTTTTGTATGAGAATTAGATTAAATTAAAGATTTTCAAGAATTTGTTTGACTCTCTGATGTCAAAAGAGTGTCTGCTGAGTTTCTCCACACATATGGTTCCACACGCAAGGATATCTAAATCTAAACTTACTCAAAAAATCACTAAGCCTCCCATTTTCGCCATAATTTCCAAAACTATCTCCTCGTCTTTAGCTAAGCTATTTCTCCTCTTCCCCAGGTGCAGCTGAACCAGTTTACAGAACCTTTTGTAATTTTCCTACCCATCCTCACTGTAAATAAATAATTTAATTTCACTGTTTTGAGTCCTGGCTTGGTTTTGCATGTAGTTTAGAAACCAAGTAACATAACACTACATTTACTCTAAGTCACATAAATGCAGCCTGAGGACCAAAAGTGGTCACCAAAGAATCCATCTTGCCTGCAAGTCACAAATGCAACTAAATATAAATCAGTGGCAGTTGGATTTTTATGAATACTAAGAATAGCGAAGGCAGTCAAGATTAAATATCTTGAAGATCTAAATGTATATCTTTTAGAATTAAAGACTACATATAATTTGCCAGAATAGTCAGGTCAGAAGGCAACTAAGGATGAGGGTTTAAAAAAAACTTTTTTCAACCATGGGCTAAAAAGTAATCAGTATTTTTCTGCAAGAATAAATTCACTAACAGCAGGTTTGATATGCAAGGAAAGCAACAGTTTTTTTAAAGATTGATTTAGGAAAAGAAGCTGAAATGTTTGGGACAAAATGGCCTCTCCTGCATCTAAGGCACCTCATACAGCCTATTCTTTTCCCTTTCGTTCCTCTTATCCTGAAATGTACCCCATGCCATTTCCAGCACAGACATCCAGGGTGTCCAAGAGGATTTCGGCACTAGGACCGTCTTGAAGATGTGAGTTTGGGTCTTTAAGTTTGAGGGGACCGTGATGCTTTAAGCCCGTTTAAAGGAAGGTGGAAAAAATTATTTGCCTGTGGTGTCTACGCAGCATGTGTGCACCAGCGTTTGGTTGCAATAATCACATGGCAATCGCGTTAAGAGGATCCTCAAGCTGCCTTACAGTCCTAAAGCCACACACCAGGACACACACACACACACACACACTGGTTGCCTGTCAGGCTTTAATGCAACTGTATTGCTTCTGGGAACGAAACCAGAGAGCTTTTCTGTAGTGCACAGCAAAGCTCAGATGAGCATTTAAGTCTTTGGAGACACTATAGTTGATGATGGTAGGATGTAAGCAGATAACCCTATACAAGAATGCTTAGATAAGGGCTACAGAGACTCAATCAAAACCATTTCTACCATACAATTGCTGAAAGAAAAACAAGTTTGATTTTTGCATTCCGAACAATTCAAAGCATTCACTTGACAGCTGTGTTTTTTTTAATTATCAGCAACCTGCAGTTCCTGCTCTCTTTGGCCTACCTAGTTTGGAGACAGATCCACTTTACACTGCTAACATGCAACCGAAGCCTATTAAAATGCACAGCAAAGTGAGATAAGGGGTCAAGCATGAACTACAATGCAGATTAGATGAGGAAAAATTCAGGCAAGGCAGAACACCTCCTTCAGCTATTTTGTGCTGGAGATGATGACGGGGAGAAGCTCCAGGGAAATGCTGCCTATCTCTAATCACTCCCTTTCAGACCTGAAGGAACCTATCCTGTCCTCGAATATGCTGATGCACACTGCAAATCTATCCTGCGGGCGGCAACTTTATTTCGAATGTCATACTTCTAACAAACAGCTCCACATTTACCAGATCTACCTCTGGGCTACTTCAGTCAGATTCTATTTTTAAATAAAATACCCCAATCCCATGGACCGCAGGATCAGCATCTCCTCTGTTTTGGGGACAAATCACCAGATCCAGGATAGAACAAGACAATGGCTTTTGAAGCCCACTAAGTAGATTTCCACTGGGAGTGAATGTGTATATGTGTCAGTGTATATTTTCTTAAGTAATTTATCTGCATGCACAGTCCCTGTTGAAAATGACACAAAATCCCTTACAGTCAACAAGAGATTGGCGAATAAAGGAGAAAACAATAAACAGGGAATAGACAAAAGAAAATACACTAATCATTGTTTTCCCTTTAAATGGTCAAACTGAAAACTTCCAACTAGAAAAAAAATCCAATTCAACTGGGCAAAATCTGTTCTCCTGCGAGAGCACTGGCAGTGTCTCGCTTTCAAAGCACTGCTTTCTTCTGAGATTCTGTGAGTTCAAGAACAAAACTGCAGCAAATCTCCAATGCTAAGGAGGATGACACAGAAGGGTACAAAAGAGAGAATCGAGAGTTCATCCCATATTTTCTGTAGAGGAAAGCAGTCCTCCCATCAACTATAACTCTGTGTCAGCTTACAGGATATGAGAAGACACTGACTTTCACACAGCAAGGATGGCATGATGACAGAAAAACGCTTAATTCTGCTCCCAAACAGGAGCTCCCGAACCCACATCTGGAACAGACCTGCAGCTGCATGTGGGGCTTTGAAGCTAAAAAAAGTCATTGGCAATGCAGTGGCTAACCCACAGTAAAATTAGGTTTGGCAATGATGGACATGACACTGACAAAATAACACATCACATTCTGAAAATCCAAAAACAGTCAATGTGATCTGTGGAGTTGTAATATTTTACTTTTCATACAGTAACGAGGACACATACAAAGCAAAACTCCTGCTGGCAGGATTCTTTTAAAAGCTCCTCTAATTTGTGTATCAAAGGGGAGTTATCTATTGATTCTTGAGCAGCTTATTTATTGGTGGTTTATTCTCACCTCTTAAATACATTTACTCTTAGCATTTTTATGTAGGGGCTCTCAAAACAGTTTGCTAAAGCAAAGTGTGTATTTACAGCACCCTCCACATGTATTGGTACCCAAGATAAATAATAACACAGTGGCATAATCTCACACTGAAATTATTTCAATACATTTCATCACATATCAACAAATAAAATGCTTTCATTTATTAAACCACCACATGTTACCACATTTGTTCACACTCCTAACAATTCCAATGAAATCAATTTAATAAAAAAATTTTGGATTTATTTATTTATTTATATGTACTTTTTCAAAATGTTGACAGCATCTAGGAGCATCTTAATAAGTAATTGTTTTCTGTCTGGCAGAAAACAAGAAATTACTACCTGAAATGTCCAACTGTTTTAAAGAGTTAATTATGCCCTGCACTCTGAAAAGGTTCTCGGGGGCCTCAGAAAACAAACGACAGATGCTTCACCATACTTAACAGTAGCCATTTGGTGTTTTTCTACACGCTTGTTCTTAAAAAGGTCAATCTTTGTCTTGTTTCACTAAAGCACACAGTTACAGGTAAGGCAAACCCAACAAGTTTAAGTTTTATGATAGTAGGACCAAATATTTTTTTGGCTACTTAAATGATAAAACAAATTTTAATATCAGAAAAAAAGTGCACATCAAATGACTTTTCCATTGAATAATGGAAAAACCTATAAAAACCAACCTGGTCCTACATGAAAAAATAACTGCCCCTAAACGTGGCTGTTCCATCCTTGGAGGCAACAGCTCCCAACAAGCGTTTGTCAAAAATGAGGAGTCTTTTATATTTCCAGGGAGGATTTAGGCCCACTCTTTTTTGCAGAGTTGTTTTAATTCAGCTACACTGGAAATATTTGAGCATATAACAGCCTGTTAAAGGTTATTCCACAGTATCTTAATCAGATTTAATCCAGAGAGAATGTACTCTCTGAGAAATATAGGCAAGATGACCACTCCTGGTAAGTTTCTCCACTGTTCTCCCGCTGTGGTTGCCATGTACCCAAACGCCTTAGAAATTGCTTTGTAACCACTTCCTGACCAATAGATGTCATACTTTTTCACAGCACTGTACATCTGCCTTAACTGACTGGTATGTTTTATTGTCTCCTCTCTCTTTAAGGAGCTCCAAAAAGAAATGGCTTCTACTCCAGACCATACTTTTACACCACGGAAACAAAGTAAACAAAGTTACTGTTCTAATCAACACATAGCAACCTAAATAGGCAAAGTATAAATTTTAAAGAATGCTTGAGCTAGATTTATTTTATAGGAAATATTAGGAGTGTCAGTAATGCTGGCATCATTGAAACAAAACAGGATTTATTTTTTTTGCCCATCCATAAAAAGATTTAAATAGCAGGCTGTATTTTTCCAGTAGGGCATGGCAACACCCTACATTTAGGTGTTTAAGACATGCATTCGACTGGGTTTCTGCATATCTTTCATTATAAAAGTATATACTTTTCCAGACTCAGTTTTATGTTATTTTCAGCAGGTTTTTCTAGACATTCAAGTATGAAATCTTCACCTATAAGTGCTTGAATAGTAGCCTTATATCAATAATATACAAATCACAAAATAACACAGTGCTGAAAGTAGCTTTTGATTGTTATAGTTTGGTATAGGGCAATATCTCTGCTTTTTTTGGCATCTGGACTAACATAAACCAGCTTTATCTCAAAATATGCAACTATTGTACTTGTTAAATAAATATTGGAATACAAAGTAAGATTTTTTAAAGCTTAGTTTGTGAACTCTGGTTTCTTAATATAGTTTGTTAAAAAGAAAAACCCAAAGCACAGAAGCTGAAGTGCATTATTAGGCATTTGACCCATACTCGGTTTACGGACCACAGGTCCAATTCAACCTGAATTTGACAATGTGTTTTTTGTTTTTGAATATCTGTGCATTTAGTCACTAAGTCATTAACAAAAACACTGATGTGTAAGATGTTCAAATCAAAATGTGGTAAATAAAAGGTAAAGCCTGTCGTTTAAATATAAGTCTGCCTTAAATCATGTGTAATTATCAGGCATCTTTAGATTTTTGCTCTTTAGAAAACAGGACACAAAAAAAGGTCTAAAAAATCAAACCATTTTTCCACACCCAACATTCTTCTTATACCTATACTTCTAATACTAATCCTTATCCAAACCTGGAAAATTGTTAAAAAAAATTCCACTCTTTTCAAGACCATGTAGAAACCCTCGGTTAAGTTTTACAGTTCTAAAAATAAAACCTTTTGGACAACTGTAACATGAAATTACGTTATGTTGCTGTCAAGATACCCCAGTGACTTCACTTTTAAATTGGACTTATTCTTAAAACCATTAGAATTTGCACATTTTCATAGCACAAAATTTGATTTTTTTTTCTCTTTTTTAAATAAATACAATTATTTTGTAGAATTACAGCTGAAAGCAAATAGCAATTTTTGGTCCTGGTATATTTTGTATAGATATTTATTTCCATCACCTGCAGATTTGACCGAGTAAATTAAAGATGCTTATTATGGAAAATAAGAGCAAAGAAATGCTCCTCTAATTATTTATCATTCATCTGACTGGATGGTACAAGTTTGGTCTTTAAAATTAGGGCTAGTTTAAATAAGTTGGTAAGTGTCTTAACTTTCTATAATTTTGTAGAGTACTCTAAAACATTTTGGGCAGTAAAGCTAAGTATCAAATACTTAAACTAAGTAATGGGTACTTAAATACTAAAGTAGATACTAGACACATTAAAATAGCACTGAAACTCGGAATAAAATTAACCTTAAACACATTTAACTTTGAAATTGATATTAAAAGGTGAATTTTGTTTCTTAACACAGACATTTATCTTCTCATAGCAAAGATTGCAAAAGATACCCTTGAATAATACTTTTGTCTGTGGAAGTGAAGAGACAAAATTAGGGATCTAAATAACTTTAGTGGGTAATGTTCTCTAATGCATTTTTAAATAGGACAGCACTTTTCATACAGTTTTGGATGTCATTCAAATCCATTTTAACTGTGTCAAATGACACATTAACATGGCTCAACGCTGTATTTTATGACTCCAACTTCGGGAGTACAATACACAGTCCATTTTATTCAAACAGTCCAATGTAACAGCATGCAAAATGACAAGCTAATCTATTCATAGCCTACTTCTAAAGCAATTTCAGACAACAAGCAAACATGGGAACCCTGAAAAAGATTTTGCGTTGTTGCATTAATCAACCCATTCTTTAAGCTGATTCCCATCGGAGCTAAATAAAAACATGCTTTTAAAGCTTGATGTTCAGTAGCACACAGGAGTAAAGATGCTTTAACTAAAGACCTCAGAAAAACGTTAAAGTCCACATGGAGTGGATTTTATATATAAAAGAAAACAAAATCATATAAAACAAGCTGCAGGCTGGCAACTTTATTATCCTGGGATGTAAAAAAGGGAATTTATATTAGTCAGTCATTTTCTACCGCTTATTCCATAGTGGGTCACAGGGTAGCTGGTGCCTATCTCCAGCAGTCTATGGGCGAGAGGCAGGGTACACCCTGGACAGGTCGCCAGTCCATCGCAGGGAAACACACAAACAACCATGCACACACTCATTCATACACCTAAGGGCAATTTAGAGTTACCAATTAACCTAACAGGCATGTCTTTGGACTGTGGGAGGAAGCCAGAGTGCCCGGTGAGAACCCACGCATGCACGGGGAGAACATGCAAACTCCATGCAGAAAGACCCCCGGCCAGGAATCGAACCCAGGACCTTGTTGCTGCAAGGCAACAGTGCTACCAACTGCGCCACCGTGCAGCCCCGGAATTTATATTATCTTACCTATAATATAAAATAAAAGATTTTTGAATAGTGGACATGAAATTGTTGTCTAATCTAGTCTTTCTATGTAGAACCTGGTATTCTTTCCACTAATGCTCATATACCTTGAACCTTTTCCCATTTTGTCACAACTACAAACTTCATTGTATTTCACTGGGATTTTATGAGGTAGACCAACACAAACTAAAGGATACTCGTTAAATGAAGAGAAAATGATATGTTGTGTCAAGGTTTTGGTTCTTGGAGTGGACCCATATGTAGACAGGCAGGCAGAAGCAGCATGGTGAGTTAAAAGGTTTATTAATAAAAAATTAAAACTTACAGTCGGGCATGAGATGCAAGAAGCAGGCAGACTTGGCATCAACAAAGCAGTATCTGCCAGCAAGGAGCTAACAGAACTGAGGAGTATATATAGTGCCACATAGAGGTGAGACAGGTAAACTGATTGGAATGACGCAGGTGAACTGAATTAAGCTGATTATGGTGGCAGTGGCTGAGAGTGGGAACCAAAACATGACTGGAACTAAACACAAATACAAGGACACAATCTAACCAAAGGAAATGTCTTACAGATATAACAGAGCTACAAATACACCATGAACAACAAAGTACCACCTGGAGAACGTCAACAATAATGATCAGAAGCAAGATCCAAATATTAATAACATATAAATCATGACCCATGGTTTTCAATCAAATCTGAAAAGAGTGGCAGGCACATAGATTTACCCTCCTTTTCTATGGTACCACCAATTCAAGAACCCGAAGCAGACTAAACAAGTAAATGGCATACAGATAAACTAAAGTTTACCTGTGTGCCATTGTGTGAAGGCCTCTGAGATGATTTAGAGAACATTAGTCAACAAAGCGCCTAATGGAGATTAAGAAACAGGTCAGGAGTCAAGTTGAGGTGACAGTTAAAGCATGATTATGTAAAAAAAAAAAAACAATAATACATTCCTTGCACATCTTCCAGAGCACTGTTCAAGATAACCTCCAAAAATGTAAAGAGTATGGCATATGTGTGCAACCACCTAAACTGACAGGCTGAATAAGGTGAGCATGAGAAGAAATTAATGTTCATTCATCATCATCATTAATAAGCAATTAAACTCTGGAGGAGCTGCAGGAACCCAGAGCCCATGTGAAAAAATCTGCTGTCAGGACAATTATGAATTGTGCACTCCACAAATCTGGTCTTCATGGAAGAGTGACAAGAAAAAATGTTGTTAGAAAAATCCATAAGAAATCCCATTTACAGACACAAAAAAACATGTGGAAGGATGTGCTGTGGTCAAACGATGCCAAAACTGAACTTTATGGCCTACATGTAAATTGCTATGCATGGCAGAAAACTAGCATTGGACATCAACTGAACACAACATTGCTATGGTATAACATCAAAAACACTAGAGTTTGAGGTTGACCTTCCAGCAGAACAAATACCGTACAAAGAGGGCACTTACTGTGCAATACATTGTGTTGGTCTATCAACTAAAAAACAATTAGGTTTTTGGTTGTAATATGGCCAAATGTAAAAATCTGACATGAATACTTTTGTAAGGACCTGTATTTGATGAGTATGAGCAGCTACCCTGGAGCCTAGAATATGTTCTAAGATACAATAAAAAAAATGACAGTTATCAAGATATTAATAAGATCCAAAACCACCAAGTATTAGCTCACTTTTTGCATGGATGGTTGTTCTACAGAAGCTATAAGTGCTAAAGTAGCGATGGACACGTCACCTAGATGTTCATCCCTTTTGGTAAACCACTAATGCATTTTAGATCTTATGTGTGAACTACTAAGAGCTGCAGAGAGAACCATCACGTAGACATACCAGGAGCACAGATTTTTAAACTCAGGTTTTACAGTTTTTTCAGAAAACCTGGAATGAAAAGTAATATCTGTGTGCTTTCTAAATGGAACAGAACGTCTCATATTAAAATGTGAGAATCTGCCCTCATTGTGTTGTTTTTGTACGCGCCTGAACTCCCAGAGGAGTTTTAAGGTGTACTAACTGGCAATAGCGTTATTTATCATCGTCACAATGCCTCTCTGCAGAAATACAGCACAAGTCGGCTGATGAACTTAAGTTATAACTGTGACTGCTCTCAAAAAAGAAAACGTTCCAACTTATTTAATCGCGCCTGCTTTAGTATCTGGAGTAAAACCCCTTTGCTTTTGCATAAGAGGGCAGAGAAGAGTTAACTTGAGGCAAAGTCTCACATTATTTGTGCAACGCGATATGAAACAAATCAGTTTGCTGAAAGTGAGATAAACGGAGGTACTCGGAGGTACTAGTTTGCGTTTTAAACAGATAAAGAGCGCAGCCTCCTACCTTGCGCTGCGAGGAGCACCAGCAGCAAGAAGATCTGTAGTTTCCCGAAGAAATTCATCGATACACCTGGACCTGGCGATGCCTTTATTGGATGAAATGTGATCTCGGACAGCGGGTTCCTGTCTCTATTTAGGCGCAGACGTCTGTGAAGCCGGAAGATTTCCCTTTGCTTTCCTTTGCGCGGAGAGGCTGGTGCGCTCTGCCGACATGGATAACTTCTCGTCCCGCCTCCCCTTCTATGGAAGCAAATCGTTACCATATTTCAAATGAAAAAGCATTTTCAGAAATGCTTTTTCATTTTAACAATGTGGCTGCATTGTTTGACTCATAAATGAAATTAGTTATCAATAATCCTATTTGCATTTTAATTTTCTTCTTGAAGACTGCTCATTCTTTCACTTAATTAAATGAAAAAGAAAAAGACATTTTAGATTTATTTTTCAAAATGTACCCCAGCAAATAGATACCGAAATTCAATTTGAAATGTAAAATTTGAAAATGAAAAAGCATTTCCAGAAATGCTTTTTCATTTTAAGAATGTGGCTGCATTATTTGACCCATAAACAAAATTAGTAATCAATCATCCTATTTGCATTTGCATTTTCTTCTTCACGACTGCACATTTTATGCCATAATCAAAAAGAAAACAAAGCAGACATTGCTTTTTCGTTTTCATGGTCTGCCCACAAAGTACTGCCCAGAACTTGAAAACGAAAAAGCATTCCGAGCAGCGGGCGCAGCAGAGTGACGTCAGCAGCCGCTCTTCCTCAGCTCCCTGCTGACCGAGCTACCAATCTTGTTCGGTAGGGGGCGCTGTGCACGTCTGCATTGCATTACATTGCAAACGTGCCGAGAAATTGATTGAATTGCAGCAGGACCGAGCTCAATTTGAGGCAGTGGCAGGCAGAACTGGTAGTTCCGGTGGCAGCCTTATGGCCTGGGACATCCAGCGTGTTTTTAAGCAATTATTTATAATTTTCTGTGAGTGACAATTCAGAATAGCCGCTCCTGCTCTATAATAAACTGGCTGTTTGTGCAATAAATCTTCGTCATTCTTTCAGCACGTCACACATAGTGCTATTTATTTTCCATGTCAAGTAAATACAATCACCTTATGTTATGGGTTTAAAGTTGTTTATTAAATAATAATCAATAATGAAATCATTATTTAAAGGTAACAGGCCATAATAACAATGACATCCCGTTTGCCGATAATATGCATTGGCATCACTTCCGGTGGCAGCTCCACAGACACTATTAACAATAATGACAACCCATTTGCCGATAATCAGCATCAGATTCCACAAAAACAGCGGCAACCGCATTGGCAAGTTTTACGGCCGGTCTGGCACCTTCTGGCATCCTCGCGGAATCCTCTGCCACCCTGCGGCAGGCTGTGGCAGTTCCGGTTTGCAGCTTCGGTGGCAGGATGTGGCGGCCACCGGAACTACCAGTTCTGCCTGTCACTGTCACAAATTGAGCTCGGCCCTGCTGCAATTCAATCAATTTCTCGGCACGTTTGCAATGTAATGCAAAGCAGATGTCCACAGCGCCCCCTACCGAACAAGATTGGTAGCTCGGTCAGCAGGGAGCTGAGGAAGAGCGGCTGCTGACGTCACACTGCTGCGCCCGCTGCTCGGAATGCTTTTTCGTTTTCAAGTTCTGGGCAGTACTTTGTGGGCAGACCATGAAAACGAAAAAGCAATGTCTGCTTTGTTTTCTTTTTGATTATGGCATAAAATGTGCAGTCGTGAAGAAGAAAATGCAAATGCAAATAGGATGATTGATTACTAATTTTATTTATGGGTCAAATAATGCAGCCACATTCTTAAAATGAAAAAGCATTTCTGGAAATGCTTTTTCATTTTCAAATTTTACATTTCAAATTGAATTTCGGTATCTATTTGCTGGGGTACATTTTGAAAAATAAATCTCAAATGTCTTTTTCTTTTTCATTTAATTAAGTGAAAGAATGAGCAGTCTTGAAGAAGAAAATTAAAATGCAAATAGGATTATTGATAACTAATTTCATTTATGAGTCAAACAATGCAGCCACATTCTTAAAATGAAAAAGCATTTCTGAAAATGCTTTTTCATTTGAAATATGGTAACGATTTGCTTCCATATCCTCCACCATCCATAGCTCCTGCTTACAGCAACAGCACAGCCTCCCTCTCACTCTGTGGGCAAACTTAGCGACCTGAGTCACAGTGAGTCAGAGATGAGGATGAAATAATGAAATTATTTAATGATATAGCTTTAGGATCGTTGGGAGTTTATCCTAATGCAAAAGCATAGACTGTATTGCATTTGTCTGTTTAACACTCTCCAAAAGATGTACGTGTTAAAATTAAACATTAAAAATGACCTAAGAACAAGTCCAATAACTGCTCGCCTGTACTCCAATAGGATCCCGTATTTTCACCACTGAGCTGAACATGGCCCATTTAGTCACTTAATTGATTTTGTAGGCATAACAATGCTGAGAGGGCATAAAGCATTAGCTGCTCCATAACATAATCTTACAGGGCTGCAGACTTTGCCCATTTCATATAATGGAAAGCTATTGATGTACCTCAGGAAACAGCATTGAAAGTCTTCTGAGGCAGAGTAAATCCTGGCTCATCTTTGAAAACACTTAGCTGTCAGTGCCTTAGACAGAAGTAAACATTAATAGTAGCTTTTACACAAACCTTCTTAGTCTACATTCACCATGTTTGCCGTACTTTCTCTTTTTGCAGGAAAATCAGCTCTACTTTAGTGTTGCAAAGGTATTATTACCCATTTATTGTCACAACAAATCTCACTGTATTTCATTAAGATTTTATGTAGTAGACCTACCCAAAATAGTGGAAGGAAAATGGTGAAAGAGTTGTTGCAAGTAAGAACCTGAAAAGTGTTGCATTCTGGAAGAGAAGTTGTTAGAAGCTCCAAGAAACTTGAGACTGGGGCTCAGGTTCACCTCCCAGCAGGACAACAACCCTAAATACACAGCCAAAGTTTTAATGAAATGGTTTAGAGACTTAATTCCATCAAAGAAATGTTGGTTAGACTTGTCAATTGATGTTGACAGATGCTTAGATGTGTAAAGCTAGTAAAGACAAACCTCACTGTAACTGCAGTGAAACGTGGTTCAGGGAGGCTGAACACAAAGTCCCGAAACGATTTACAAATTTTCAGAAGTAAAATCGTTGAAAACCTTTGCATGACTTTGTCTTTGTTTATAACATAAAATCCTAATTAAAGACGTTTTCGTTTGTCACAAAATATGAAAAGGTTCAAGCAGAATGGATACATTGCAAGGACACTGTATAGGACACATTTAATCTAACAGTGAAAACCACAATGCATCCGTATTTAAATTAATTTACTAGACTTGAGTTCGTTTCCGCGTTCATTGTACTATTATTGTATTTGTGTGCATGAACACAACCATTGGTTGTACAAAGGAGTGTAAATCGGTTCAATCTATCAGAAACTCTGACATCGGTTGTTTATATTTTCCACCATACTGTTCGAGAGGGGACTTGAAAAATTGCAGTAGTGTGTGCTCTAGTTTGTAACATGCATTGAATTTTGAAGGTTGTGCAGGTTCAAAGTCAAGCAAAAAGAAGTAAAACTGTTCAGCCCTCAAAGGGTATTCATGAGTTTCAGAAGGAAAATGTGCAATTACTGCAACAAGTGCATAGACAGGTCCTGAAAGACTAGACAGGAAAAAACAAGAGGAGTGAAAGGGGTGGACTGGCTGGGATCAGTAAAGTTAAAGTGACAGAGACATCTAGCAAGGTCTCAGGTAAGCTGACTGTGAAGTGTTAAAAAACTCAATGATGTAAGAAGAGCAGGAGACAAGAAAGAAAACAACAGAGCCTCTAAATCTTAGTAACAGTAATATCGAGAAATAAGTTGTTTTTTTTCTACTGACCCACTAATGCTGCTTCATCCCTATTTTTTCAATTTTATCTTTTTTGTTTTATTATTGTTGTTTGTTCTTTTCTGACAAATGTTTTGTGTCTCTTTTCCTGGTCTTCACCAGACACCAGGAAATGTAAGTACTTGGATGTTAACGTGATGCATGTAATGTTGAAAATATATAAATATATTATTTCCCATGGCACTGGTTTATAGAAGACAGAAAGGGATTCCTCTTTACTTTTGTCTTTTATTGGCGTGTGGCCCTGAAATCCCCAGTTCTTGTGTGTTTTTACAGATTTGATTTTAAAGCAGTGGGTTTTCTTGGAATATGTGTTATGAAGCTAAGTAGATGGAAAGCTTTTGATGAAGAAGAGATTTTGCAAATGTGTGTTTTTCTGATCTTATACATACAAGGAAAATATATTTTTTTGCATTTACTTTTAGTCTTTCTGTCACTCAGTAAGAGTTATTTCAGTTAGATATATGGGTTAAAACAAAAATCTGTGCCTTTGCCACCAAAATATAGTGTAACCAAAGAATCTGAAATGTGTTTCTTGACTAAATAGGCATTTTTACTCAGAGACAATTTTTTCAAAAGAAAAAAGAAAAGGCTGAGTACAGATGTAAAAAAATATGGTCAATTACCATTCTCTAAATTACCTCTGTCATACCTACAAGGTGATATTTGCTCTCATCTATCAAGTAATAAATGTTAAACAAGACAGAGCATCAGAACTCTGAATAGAATAGAATAGAATATAATAGAATATGTCATTATTTATCCCATTGCTGCTGCAGCAGAAGGGGTGACCAAATACACAGGAAGAAAACTATGTAAATGTGCAACATGAAAAGCAAATAAACTGATAGCTGTTATTTTCTCATGAACAGAGGTGCTGTTGTACTAATGCACTATATGTTCTGCTGGGAGCAGTGCAGATTGTGTTTGACAGATGCTGGAAGGAAGGACTTTTGAGCTCCTTTACACATTTACAGCAGCCTGTCACTGATGTTAATAATGAAAGGTCAGTCAGTCATTTTCTACCACTTATTCCATAGTGGGTCACAGGGGAGCTGGTGCCTATCTCCAGCAGTGTATGGGCGAGAGGTGGGATACACCCTGGACAGGTCACCAGTCCATCACAGGGCAACACACAAACAACAAAGCACACACTCATTCATACACCTAAGGGCAATTTAGAGTGACCAATTAACCTAATAGGCATGTGTTTGGGCTGTGGGAAGAAGCCAGAGTACCTGGTGAGAACCCACACATGCACAGGGAGAACATGCAAACTCCATACAGAAAGATCCCTGGTTGGGAATTGAACCCAGGACCTTCTTGCTGCAAGGCAACAGTGCTACCAACTGCACCACCATGCAGCCCTATAATGAAATGTTTAACTAGATGATTTACTACGTTGAAACTTGCAATAAAGCACAATATGGTTGGTGTGTGTTTCTATTCAGACACGTGGCCACTTTCGGCCTGCAGCTTGTCCCAATGTGCCAGTCACGCTACACTCCTCAACTTCGCATTCTTCCAACACATTTGTCCTTAGATGCAGGCGCCTCCCGCACCCTCATCACTCATCACTTCTCTCTCTGCTCCAGACCTATTAAAGGTCTCAGAGATTCCTGCCTGCTTTCCTATCGGCAAATGTCCACTATATGCAGCCTGCATGGTCATGCTTGAACTGGCTTTAGCCACTGGCTACTAATTAAATCCCTTCACTGCTATCTGATTAAAACTCATTGCTGCTAATTAAGCGACAGTCTTTCTCTGACTTTCTCTCACATGCTTCTGTCTTCTCATATTAATCGCGAACGAGGAACCTCCATTGCATACATGTGCAAGATTGCATACATGTGCAAGCAATTTAATATACTTTATATTTACTCAGTACATTATTTTTTGTTCTTTTTCCAGTTTAGCACCTGCAGCTTGGGGGATTAAACACAACCACCTTTATAACAGGATCCAGTCCACAGAGCTCTTGTTTGTGCCATCACAGATGATGTCTCTAAGAGCCATTTTTAATGTTTCTAGTATGTCAGAAACATTTTTATGAATAGCCTTCTTTACGTGAATGTAAAGAGCCTCTTTCTTTTGTTAATTTCTCTCATATCAAATATGAAGGGACATATTTGAAACAAACTGTTGGATATCAATCATGCTGTTTTAAATAAGGCATTGTATCATGTATGTTTACAAATCTCTAACTAATATTTAGCTTTTTTAAATAACCGAAGACATCTACTGACGTCGGCAGAAAAACTGAACTCTGCAGTATCTCATTTGGCCGTTAGAAGGCAGCGTTCAGCCCTTTAATCTGTCAGCAGGTAAATATTGGTCCTTGTAACAGTGATGCCTAAAACTGACTTTAAATCCCTGCAAAATGTTTGGACCACATGAGAAGGGGCTTCCCTGCACTTGGAGAAAGATTGATGGCAGTCTGATTCAACAGCATGCCAGCTACACATTCGGCGATGCACTAATGTAGTTCATAAATATCAACCTGGGAGCTGAAATGACAGGCATAAATCCTGAAGAAATGTCCAGCAGAGGATGATGGGAAGGATGAGAGCCGCAGCCAAATACAGGAAAGATATTACACTCTTGTAGTACCTTGCAAAAATATTCATGTCTACCCCTTGATCATTTTCACATTTTGTCAAAATATTTCATGAGACAAACTATTATAAAGAAGTCCATTATTGGGTAGGAGAAATAAAAGTACACATGGTTTTCAAGGAAAGTAGTGTAATCTTTGCAGTGCATATGTATCAGTCCTTTTTAATAACATACAGGTCCTTCTCAAAATATTAGCATATTGTGATAAAGTTCATTATTTTTCATAATGTCATGATGAAAATTTAACATTCATATATTTTAGATCCATTGCACACTAACTGAAATATTTCAGGTCTTTTATTGTCTTAATACGGATGATTTTGGCATACAGGCCATGAAAACCCAAAATTCCTATCTCACAAAATTAGCATATCATTAAAAGGGTCTCTAAACGAGCTATGAACCTAATCATCTGAATCAACGAGTTAACTCTAAACACCTGCAAAAGATTCCTGAGGCCTTTAAAACTCCCAGCCTGGTTCATCACTCAAAACCCCAATCATGGGTAAGACTGCCAACCTGACTGCTGTCCAGAAGGCCACTATTGACACCCTCAAGCAAGAGGGTAAGACACAGAAAGACATTTCTGAACGAATAGGCTGTTCCCAGAGTGCTGTATCAAGGCACCTCAGTGGGAAGTCTGTGGGAAGGAAAAAGTGTGGCAGAAAACGCTGCACAACGAGAAGAGGTGACCGGACCCTGAGGAAGATTGTGGAGAAGGGCCGATTCCAGACCTTGGAGGACCTGCGGAAGCAGGGGACTGAGTCTGGAGTAGAAACATCCAGAGCCACCGTGCACAGGCGTGTGCAGGAAATGGGCTACAGGTGCCGCATTCCCCAGGTCAAGCCACTTTTGAACCAGAAACAGCGGCAGAAGCGCCTGACCTGGGCTACAGAGAAGCAGCACTGGACTGTTGCTCAGTGGTCCAAAGTACTTTTTTCGGATGAAAGCAAATTCTGCATGTCATTCAGAAATCAAGGTGCCAGAGTCTGGAGGAAGACTGGGGAGAAGGAAATGCCAAAATGCCAGAAGTCCAGTGTCAAGTACCCACAGTCAGTGATGGTCTGGGGTGCCGTGTCAGCTGCTGGTGTTGGTCCACTGAGTTTTATCAAGGGCAGGGTCAATGCAGCTAGCTATCAGGAGATTTTGGAGCACTTCATGCTTCCATCTGCTGAAAAGCTTTATGGACATGAAGATTTCATTTTTCAGCACGACCTGGCACCTGCTCACAGTACCAAAACCACTGGTAAATGGTTTACTGAACATGGTATCACTGTGCTCAATTGGCCTGCCAACTCTCCTGACCTGAACCCCATAGAGAATCTGTGGGATATTGTGAAGAGAACGTTGAGAGACTCAAGACCCAACACTCTGGATGAGCTAAAGGCCGCTATCGAAGCATCCTGGGCCTCCATAAGACCTCAGCAGTGCCACAGGCTGATTGCCTCCATGCCACGCCGCATTGAAGCAGTCATTTCTGCCAAAGGATTCCCGACCAAGTATTGAGTGCATAACTGTACATGATTATTTGAAGGTTGACGTTTTTTGTATTAAAAACACTTTTCTTTTATTGGTCGGATGAAATATGCTAATTTTGTAAGATAGGAATTTTGGGTTTTCATGAGCTGTATGCCAAAATCATCCGTATTAAGACAATAAAAGACCTGAAATATTTCAGTTAGTGTGCAATGAATCTAAAATATATGAATGTTAAATTTTCATCATGACATTATGGAAAATAATGAACTTTATAACAATATGCTAATATTTTGAGAAGGACCTGTACAATCCTAATGCTGGCCAAATAAATTTTCAATACGCGCAATGTAAACTGCCCTGCAAAAGTACTGATACCCCTGGAACCTTTTCACATTTTGTCACAATAACAGCACAAACTTTTAAATATTATATTGGGATTTTATATGATAGACCAGTGGTGTCCAAAGTTTTCCGGATGGCCTGTGTCCTGTATGTTTTTTATGTTTCCCAGGTTCAACACAACTGAATCAAATGAATGGGTGAAAAGCAAGCTCATGCCGAACTTGATGTCATACTGAAGAGCTAAATAAGCCATTATAGTTCTGTTTAACTAATTTCCCCTTAGTCACCTAATCAGTAAATCCAGCTGTTGTGTGAAGGCCTCAAAGCTTTTATTAGAGAACATTAATGAACAAACAGCATCATAAATACCAAAAAACACTGCAGGCAGGTCAAGGACAAAGGTTTGGAGAAATGTAAAGCAGGGGCTTGTTAAAATTAATTAGTTAGTTAATATTCCAAACTTTGAGTCTTTCACAGAGCACTATCTTATCCATTTTGCAGAAATGAAGAGTGAGGAAAACTGCAAACCTACAAAGACATGGCAATGAGAACATTGATCAGGGAAGCAACTAGGAAGTCAGAGGTAACTCTGGATAAGCTGCAGAGTTCCATAGTTATGGAATCTTCAAATCTGGCATTAATGTAGAAAAACTAACACTGACATTAAAAGTACCTGAACTACACAAAAACATGGTGGTGGCAGGATCTTGCTTTTGAGATGTTTTTCTTCTTTAAGGATTATTTTGTTTTAGTACCACCCACCCAGAGGCAGAAGAGTCAGATTGCAAGCAAATAGAATAGAACTGTGTATATGTTTTTCATTTTTATTTGTAGCTCAGAGTAGAAGAAAATACAAAACTGATTTGTATCTCACTCAAAACAGAAATAAATAATAATTTCTGTTAATCGTTTAGAAACTTTACTATATTATATGTTGTTGAAAATGTTTCTATTGTGTCAGTGCTTACAGTGTGTTTTCACACAATGTATGCTTATGTTATACATTTATTGTGGATTTGTCTTTCAGACAAAATAAAATGCTTATTGATCTCCAGCTGGACTCTGAAAGGGTTTTTAATGTCGGCTCCTCAGTCGATCGCTCAAGCAGCAGAAGTCCCAGTGTCTCTTGTTTATGACTGACCATTATTATTGCTGTCATCCTCAGTACCACATCTTTTACTCTTCTCTTATATTCCTTCCTCCACCTATCTGGTTTCATCTCTTGTGTCACATTTTATAAAGGTAATGTATCAACAGCTCTCTCTGCCCCTCTCTTTTTCTATATTTGGCCTCCTAATGATGGACGTCCATGTAGCAGTGGGTCACTACCAGCATACACACTCACTGACCTAAAATCTTCCAAAAAAATTGACTAACTAGGTCAAGTTAATCTAAACAGTAGATCTAACTTCTCAGTTAGCACTGTTGTTTTAACTGAATACAAGCCTCTTGACTAACCAAGAAACTTTATGCTGCCAAAACCCACATAATCCAAAAGGAAAACTTCACAAATTTGTCTAAAATCCAAAAACAACAAAGGCACCTAATCAAAACAAAAATAACAATAAGAAAACAGATAAGGCAAATAAACAAGAATCAATAAAAATGATGGAGTACCTGTACATTTACCACTCAAACGTAGGAAAAGAAGCATTTTTAAATTAGATCTCAAGGTATTTTATTGTCCACTCACTAAAAAGGATACAATTTGTTCTCATGTTTTTAGTCTGTAATCATGCAGTTTATCAGACAAATAAATAGTATCTTAGTTCCAGCAAGCTGATTCCCAAAGAGCTATTAGCTAAATGCTTGGAAAACAGTGGATCATCAACCATACACTCCTCAAGCCCTGTGTTGGACGTTTCGATTTAAAAATAAAAAATCACATTTAGGTACCACTCTTTTGACATTTCTCCTTTTGTCTTGCTTTTGTCCGTTTCCCTAATTTATTTTAACACGCACTGCACAACATAGTGTGATGTCACCTTTGAAAACTGAACAGAAAATAAATAAAAAGTAACCAAAACTCCAAATAAAAACTTTGAAGGAATTTAACAAAGGAGGGGTTATGAAGTATGAGTATACACAAGAGTATAAGAAAGGATGTCCAACATGGCAAAAAGCTGTCAGTTTTAAAATAATTATATTAACCACGACACAGGTAGACTAATAGAAAGAGAAATACATTGTGTGTCTGACAGGGGGAGATTAAGAGAAGAAAAGGGCCAAAATAAAAATGTATTCCACAACACAATGTTGATATAGGGGCTGTGATTAATACAGCAAACTGATCTAGGCAGAAACAACATTCAGGACTTTAGGACAATTGCAAAGGTAGTAGGAAAAATACGATAACTACACAGGGAGATCATACAATTAAATGAGATCAGAATGAAACTCTCAGAGTTGGAAACTGATCTGGTTGCAGTCATTATTCATTTTTTCTTTACTTTTTTTAATCTAGTCACAATTAAGCTTTTAAGAGTCACAGTAAACAACAAGACAAGAAGAGGAAACAAAAGTGACCATGAAACACATTGTTAAAATACAGAAGAAAGCAAACAATTATTTATTTAACAATGACCACTTAGACCTGTATTGTGAATCTTCAGCCCTGCAGACAAACAACTAAACCACACAGCAAGCCCTCCTTCCCTCCCCTCTCTCATCCCACTCCCATGGAGCCACTCTGGTAATAGAAGTTGATGGAGATGTCAAGAATCTAATTCATGTGTCGTATGAGGACAGGGATAGGACAACTCACATGAGCTATAATCGCTAAACCCAATTCCAATTCAGTGGCTGTCACACACAGACACAGACAGGATTATGTACAGTAAGTTCTGACTTTTGAGGTAAAAGACATGCAGCATTAGTGCTCAAAAGTTGATGCAACATATATAAACAGGTTTTAAATGTAGGTAAATCCATGGGCCATAAATGTAATTAACTTGAAACTCTTCCAAAGTAAAAGAAAACATAGGGTTAGTTTCCTGCCCAGGGCCACTTAAAATTGAGGGATGGAAAACCTAAGATTGAACTATCAACCCTTAAGATTGTTAGAACAAACATTTAGTGACCCAGACTCCTACAAAAAACTATAATCACATCTAAACAGGAAAGTTAGCATTAAAACCTAAGCTTCAACACTCGTTGTGTTGTAACCTGTCAGTCAGCTGTGTATGAAAGAAGAGGAAACCTCATTAACATTTTTCAATGTAAATAAAAACATGAAGTTGGCACTTTGCAAAATTTTCTGGGTGCCAAAAAAAAAAAACTTGCACACCAGGAAAGCCTAAAACATCCCTTCTTGTTGACGTAAAGTTGTTTTAAAATGGAAATTGACAGTAAGCTTAGAGAGTTACTATATCTGTTAGCAAAATAAAAAATATAGCTGTGGAATTAACATCAGGGCATTTAAATGTTGACATTACATTGCAAAAAACACAGCAGTATAAAATCACTAATAATCTGTGCAAAAAGGAGAATTACACTAGAACTACAACTACTAACTTTATCCCATGGGCCAGTCTGAACACCTGTGTAACAATATGACAAAATCTGTGTTTCACAAGATATTAACTTTAGAATACCATCTTGATACTTGACATTAAATCAGAATTTCAATTTTGATCTTCACAATAATGCTGTTTTTATTTAAAATCAGTGTGATGAGTACATAAAATTCACAAGTTTTTATTTTTGAAATTTAAGATTTTAAATCAGGTGACTTACTTGTGTTCCCTCACTTCCCATGTCCATACATTATCTTGCTAAAAGTTTTGCGTCACTTGAACTTTAATGAAATTCCAGTTTAAATACAAAGACTTTAATATAACCTTAACCCCTCCTTTGCGCCTCTAACAGCTTCAGCTGTTCTGTAATGGCTTTCCACAAGGTTCAGACCTTTCTTCCTGCAGTGCATTTGTGAGGTCAGACAATGATGTTTTTGCTTAAGATTACCGTCACACGTCTCTTATGGAGACTGGGAGCAAAGAAGGGTTTTCTGCTCCTTTTTCATCAGTTAAATTTCTAAGAATTATTAATAAAGCATCAAACTGCAACATGGGATTATCTGTTAAATGTAACAGAAGGCTAACTCCAACTTTAGCTTATTTAGTAAGACACCTTATTTTAGAAAGCAGCAGCTGTGTTATAAAATAAATGGGAGAAGATTGCAGAACCCTGACTTTGGTTATTATGAGTTTGTTCAGTCTCAGCCCATGTCTCCTCAGCAGCCAGATGGCCTCGATGACATCTTAAAGTAACAGAAGGTGAGTTTGCAAGTCCTGAAAAGACCGCAAAGTGAATCAGTTGACTAGTATTCCTCCCTGTACATGTACATTTCACACACAACATAACTGAGGAACATACAAATGCCTTCCAGAGCTTCTTGTTCAGAATATTTTATCTTGTATTATCTTTTTTTTTTTTCTATGTCATGGTCTGGACAATGTGGAATTACAAAAACATGGTGCTCTAAGTGCATTTGTGAGTACACCGTGACTCTTTTTAGGGAAAAGCCAGCAGCAGTTCCCTAAAAAGAGTCATAAACAGAAGATGGAACATGTTTACATGACTGTAAAAAAAACCTGCAGGATTGAGAAAACAGTTCCTGAGCATTAAGATCGTCATTGTTTTTAGTTACCATCTTTCTTTATAAACTTTATTGCTCATATTACACATCACATCCCATCAATGTTTGTTCAAAACTCAAAGGGACATTTGATTTATATGTGGGAGGAAAAAGAAACAACATGAAGTCCAACCTTTACTGAGAAAACAATAAAGAAATGAAACAATGCAGTTGTATTAGTACAGTATGTTTTTCCTGGTAAACACTGGCAGAAGTGAAGAATGAGTGCATCATGGTAGTAAAACTGTAAAAAAGTAATATCTTTAAAAACAACAGTGAAATTAAGGAGTCAGGCTTTCTGCTTTGAGTCTACATACATTACATGAACAATACTGTTGCTGGTTTCAGAAGTGATGAATGCAAACTGGATTGGAAAACTAAAAACTGCTTGAACAAAACTTTTACAAGAAATAGTAACAACCAAATGAGGAAAAATAAATCATATTTTAGTATTTGTGTATAATATATTTTGATTGTACAACAAAACTGGTTTCACTAAATGAATTTTTCATAGTTTTAATAAAGTTGGGCAAAAGTTTTCGAAGTGAGAAGTGTGCAGGGGTGGTACAGATTCACAAAACTTGTCAAAACTTTTGGTTCTGTTTTCCTCTGTGTCTCATTTGCAAGACAAATATTTTTTAAGTCCATATAGTATATGTGCTATTGGTAAAAAGAAACACAGGGAGTTATCTTGTGTTATTAGCATAGAGGCGATCCATCTTGTTGCACTCAGGGGTGAAATAGTATGAATCATATTTATTTATTTAGTATTTTATTAACTCCACAGCAAGGCAACATTTAAAGAAAATCAGTCTCAGGTTTAAAAGTGCTGACCCTTATTTAAGCCTTATGTGAGTTATCAGGGTCTGATTTAGACACTCAAAGAGATGGCTGTAGAAAAGACTAAATAAGGGTTCATTTTTAAAAATAACAACAAAATAGACAGAATCCAGAATTTATTTTGTGTGATCTTTGGCAACCAAAGAGAAATTCGAATTAGACATTTTCTTGTTTTATTCTTTACAAAACATTAGAAAATTACAGGCTTTGATAAACTTGATTTGATCTTGATTTGTATTGAACATGTTTGGTGAGGTTGTTTCAAACAGGTGTAAATATAATCGTCTCATCTTTTATTTTATTTTTGCCAACCAATTTCTTTGAACATATCACCAAAGTAGTAAAAATTTAATATTATATTGTTTTCTTTAACAGAAATTGTGGGTAGTACAGTGACCTTCCAAAAGTATTCACATCCCTTAAACGTTTTCATTGTATTTTATTGGCATTTTATTTGATAGACCAACACAAAGCAGCACATAATTGCTAATCTAAAGGAAAATAATACATGGTTTTTAAGTTTTTTTTATTAATAAATATCTTGCATTTGCATTCATTTTTAAATGATGATCAGTGCTTTGTGAGATGTTCAAAGCTTGAGATAATCTTTTACACCCTGATGCTGCTTTAAAATACTAAAACTTTCCCTCTGTCGTGTCTGCTGTGTTCCTTGGTCTTAATGATGCAGTTTGTTTAAATATGTTATTTAAGACCTTTGCAGAACAACTGGATTTATAGTGAGATGAAAAAGCCACACAGGTGGACTCTATGTACTAATTGGGTGACTTCTAAGGGCACTGGGTCGCATTAACTTTTATCTAAGGGTATCAGAGTAAATGGGGAGAAATACACATGCATATCATATATTTGAGACTTTTACCTGTGACAAAAATCCTAAAAATCAAGCATATTTTCTTTTTACATTTATCCACTTTCTATAAGGGTGTCCGATCCAGTTGTCATAGGCTTGTGTCCTGCATGCTTTAGATTTATTCTCATTCCAACACAGATGATTCAAATAGCTGAATTAGTTCTTCAGCTTCTGCTTTTGTTTGTATTTTTCTCAGAGCCTCACTTTGCATATCTTCCAAACTTGTAAATTATGGATTTGGTCAGCAGGTCTCTCAACGTAATTGATCAAATTTTTTTGACGGGAAGACAGGGTAAAGGAGACCCTCTTGTCCAGGCGGGACGTTCTTCTCTGGATACACAATGGATTCTTGGCAGCAGTGGAAGATTGTGTGCCTGACTACGATGTCGGTCGAGGACGTAGAAAATGTGTACATATTTGGACTTTTGATAACAGGATTTCTGCTTTTTGGATTTGTTGGTTACCTGACTTATCGAGTGATTCGCAAAACGTGGGCGGCTGTTCAAAGCGTTCCAAAGTTTCCTGCGATGTTAGATGGAGTCTGTAGAGCGATCAACACTCAGACTGAAATGTGAAGAGAGCAGAATCGCAAGCTGGACACGATTCTTGAACAGAATCGCAGCCTGGCAGCGGTTGGACTCAGAGGTCAAAGGATATAATCTTGGAGAAGTTGTACGCTCGAGATCTGCAGAAAATACCAGAAATTTGGCTATTTGGATTCGCAATTAAGACATACCAGTAAAACTCTTAAGGTAGTTGGAAATTCACAACTGCCTGAACCACAACATTTATTGTTTTTCTAAATCTGGCGCCCCAATCTGGCCTTGGCAACTTCTGCTAACTGGCTATCGACAAAATATCTCCTGGATGTTATATAAACACGACGCTCTTCCCCAGCACTCCCCTACCAGCTGTGTGCTGATAGGACTATGCAGCCGATTGATAAAACTTCCATCTCTTCTCAAGGACAATGGCGCTTCTATCAGTGTTGACAGTCTAATTCTTGCAAACACACTCAGACTTATATATTCACATCCTCAAGATTCTACCGTACCCTTGCTAAATCTTCACTTATGTGTGTGTTGCTTACCCCTGCTGAGGTGTTTTGTACTATTTCAGACTATTTTGCTAAGAATAGAGTCTAAAATATGATTTTTTTTCCTCCTATCTTACTTTACCTAAATGTGTGATTTCATTACTTTTCATAGATTTTCAGATTTCTCAGGATTACCAGCAAAAGCCAAATATTATTAGTATATGAAAATTTGACTAAGGCTGTTTTTACACCAATGACCATATATTTTTAGATTTCTTAGAAGGATTCATAAATTTTTAGATTTCTTAGGATTGTATTACAACAATTTCATACCAGTGAAAGCTAAACATTATTAGTATTTAAAATGTTTGGACCTACCAGTGACCCGGCTTCTCTACTTAGACTTCAGTGAGTGCCCATGACTGTTACTGTTTGAATGATGGGAGCACAGCTGCCTCATACCAGCGACCTCAAGGATTAATGTTATCATTTTTCTTCTAGCACAGGATGAATTCCTTACCACAGAGGACTTAATGAGCTAATTACCTCTATCAGAAAGATTGGATTAGAACCAGCTCTTACCAGTAAACTCCCAAGGATTATTAATGTCATTTGATTTGTTTTTTTGTGTTTGATTTTCTGTATCATTGTAATGTCTCATGTACAGCGCTTTGAGTGCCTTGTTGCTGAAAAGTGCTATAAAAATAAACTTGACTTGACTTCAGCATACCGTCAAGTTCTGCAGGAGCAAGCAAATTACCAGCTATGATTCTGCTGTGGGCTGCATGGTGGTGCAGTTGGTAGCACTGTTCCCTTGCAACGCTGGAGATAGGCACCAGCTCCTCCATGATCCTATATGGAAGAAGCGAGTATAGAAAATGGATTGATGTATTTAGTTGTGTTGAACCAGGGAAACATCTAAAACACCGGCCATTCACGACTGACTTTGAACACAACTGGTCTATCGCATAAAATCCCAATGTAATACATTAAAGTTTGTAGTTCTAGTGTGCTGAAATATAAAAAGGTTCAAGAAGTATTAATACTTTCTCTTTGTACTTTACATTCTGTATTTTAACAAACAATTTAGCCAACATTATGATTAGAAATTAACTGATATGAACACGTTATCATAGGGGGTGTAGAGGGTGATAAAATCAGACGATCGAAGGTCAGCAGTTGGTGAAGGAGGGATAAGGTTTATGTCAATGGTTTCAAAAGTTACGGTCGTGCAAGATTCATGTGTCAAACGTCCTATCGGAGATTTGTTTATTTCAAGGAAAATAAATTTAACTTTAGAGTTGTGTTAAAATTCAATGGTTGAGTTTTAGGTCTCATTTATGCTCTGTGTCTTCAACTACTGGGGTGTTGTAACTCTGGAAAAGGGGCTGCATGAAAAGTCCTGCGGTGCCGACCACGCACACGCATACAAAAATCCACAGGAAGAGGCGGTCAATCACCATTGCCACATATTTCCAGTCTTCAATGATCTGCAGAGAACGAGAAAGGTTGTTAATGACCTCTTAATATCCCAAAAAAACTTGGATTTTAATTTTTTCCTGGACAAAACCCCCCACATTTTTACTGATTTGTTGTCCTGTATAAAACACACATTGCCTTCCTTGTATGAACAGCCAACCAAGCTGTCTTGTAGAGACCTACAGGCATACAACAGATGGGTGAAGTGCGGCTAATTTGCAATGTTTTCTGACGAAATCTTGAGTGACCCCAAACATCTTCTGCCGCTTTTTTGTGTTGCCTCCATGGAGCCGAGACATTTTTAAAGATGTTATGAGCAACAGCTCTTCCGGCTTTAAGAAGGATTTTTCAAAGCATTTCTTCATAGAATTATTCCCTTTTTAATTATTCAGTTGAGTATATGGATTCTGGTGATAATGAGTTAGAAAGCAGCCAATAAAACAGAAATCCCCAGGAAGTCTGGAAATTTTTGCTCAGGGTTATGATTGTGTTTCTTTAGATGTAAAAAGTAGTAACAGGTGGTTTGAAGGGTCTGCATGAAATTCCAAAAGTCTAGTCAATATCAAATATTGGTCAGTCAGGACCAAAGTAACTGACTAATGGACCATGCAGAACATTTAGATCCTAATTCTGACCACATGCTGCGACAGATATGAAGTGACAGCATTATTAGTACAGACTGTCAGATGTGCTTATTTAAGATCAAATAAGTAATGAATAAGCAAATAAATGTTTATGAAAACAATAAATTAGATAGAGGTCTGCAGAGTATAAATAAATACATGCAATGCCTTGATAAATAAACGTATTTGTAACCCTTAAACTTCTAAAGGTTTTTTAAGACTACAACCAGAGATTTCAATGTATTTGTTTGGAATTTTATGTGATAGACCAACACAAAGTAGTGTACAATTGTAATATGGAAAGAAAATGTTAAATGGCTTCCAATTTTATTTTACAAAAAAACTTTTTAAACATCTGGCATGCTTTGCTTTTCATCCCACTGACTCTGACATCCTTAAATAAAATCCAACCAATTGCTTGCAGAGTACACCCAATAAGTAAATAAAGTCCATCTGTTTGTAATTTAAGCTCAGTATAAATTAAAGCTGTTCTATGAAGGCCTCAGCGGTTACGCATACAGGCCCTTCTCAAAATATTAGCATATTGTGATAAAGTTCATTATTTTCCATAATGTCATGATGAAAATTTAACATTCATATATTTTAGATTCATTGCACTGAAATATTTCAGGTCTTTTATTGTCTTAATACGGATGATTTTGGCATACAGCTCATGAAAACCCAAAATTCCTATCTCACAAAATTAGCATATCATTAAAAGGGTCTCTAAACGAGCTATGAACCTAATCATCTGAATCAACGAGTTAACTCTAAACACCTGCAAAAGATTCCTGAGGCCTTTAAAACTCCCAGCCTGGTTCATCACTCAAAACCCCAATCATGGGTAAGACTGCCGACCTGACTCCTGTCCAGAAGGCCACTATTGACACCCTCAAGCAAGAGGGTAAGACACAGAAAGAAATTTCTGAACGAATAGGCTGTTCCCAGAGTGCTGTATCAAGGCACCTCAGTGGGAAGTCTGTGGGAAGGAAAAAGTGTGGCAGAAAACGCTGCACAACGAGAAGAGGTGACCGGACCCTGAGGAAGATTGTGGAGAAGGGCCGATTCCAGACCTTGGGGGACCTGCGGAAGCAGTGGACTGAGTCTGGAGTAGAAACATCCAGAGCCACCGTGCACAGGCGTGTGCAAGAAATGGGCTACAGGTGCCGCATTCCCCAGGTCAAGCCACTTTTGAACCAGAAACAGCGGCAGAAGTGCCTGACCTGGGCTACAGAGAAGCAGCACTGGACTGTTGCTCAGTGGTCCAAAGTACTTTTTTCGGATGAAAGCAAATTCTGCATGTCATTCGGAAATCAAGGTGCCAGAGTCTGGAGGAAGACTGGGGAGAAGGAAATGCCAAAATGCCAGAAGTCCAGTGTCAAGTACCCACAGTCAGTGATGGTCTGGGGTGCCGTGTCAGCTGCTGGTGTTGGTCCACTGTGTTTTATCAAGGGCAGGGTCAATGCAGCTAGCTATCAGGAGATTTTGGAGCACTTCATGCTTCCATCTGCTGAAAAGCTTTATGGAGATGAAGATTTCATTTTTCAGCACGACCTGGCACCTGCTCACAGTGCCAAAACCACTGGTAAATGGTTTACTGACCATGGTATCACTGTGCTCAATTGGCCTGCCAACTCTCCTGACCTGAACCCCATAGAGAATCTGTGGGATATTGTGAAGAGAACGTTGAGAGACTCAAGACCCAACACTCTGGATGAGCTAAAGGCCGCTATCGAAGCATCCTGGGCCTCCATAAGACCTCAGCAGTGCCACAGGCTGATTGCCTCCATGCCACGCCGCATTGAAGCAGTCATTTCTGCAAAAGGATTCCCGACCAAGTATTGAGTGCATAACTGTACATGATTATTTGAAGGTTGACGTTTTTTGTATTAAAAACACTTTTCTTTTATTGGTCGGATGAAATATGCTAATTTTGTGAGATAGGAATTTTGGGTTTTCATGAGCTGTATGCCAAAATCATCCGTATTAAGACAATAAAAGACCTGAAATATTTCAGTTAGTGTGCAATGAATCTAAAATATATGAATGTTAAATTTTCATCATGACATTATGGAAAATAATGAACTTTATCACAATATGCTAATATTTTGAGAAGGACCTGTACAAAATGTGATGGTGAAAAACTCTTCCCCCTGAAGACACCATCCCCATGGTAAAACACAGTGGTGGCACATCATGCATGTATTTAGCAGGAACAAGGAAACAAGTCAGCACTGATAGGAAGATTGGCTAAATATAGGACAATCCTAGAAGAAAAGCTGTTTCAGGCTGCAAAACACTTGGAAATAGTGCAGGGGTTCACCTTTCAGCAGGACAGCAAACCTGAACATACAGCCAGAGCTATGATAGGATGGTTTTTCTTTAAAGCATATTCATGTCTTAGAGTTGCCCATTCAAAGTCTAGATCTAAATCCAAAATAGAAAGTTCCAAAACTAAAGTTCACGGACACTCTCCATCCAGTCTAAGCTTGAGTTATTTTACAAAGCAGAATCTGCGAAGATTTCAGAGTCTAGATGTACAAAGGTTGCAGAGACATACAACAAAACCCTCTTAGCTGGTAACTGCAAAGAAAGGTGGTTGCACAAGTTATTGACCTTGAGGGGGCTAAATAGAAATGCAAGGCACACTTTTCAAATTTTACATACAAATTCTGAAAACCTTCCACTTTACAACTATGCACTGTTTTGTGCTGATCTTTCAAATTAAATCCCAACTGAAATACATTAAGGTTTGTGGTTGTAGTGTGACAGAAAGTTCAAGGGGTATGAATACTTTTGCAATGCACTCTATTTTAATACTTCCTCCAAATACTTACCCCCTCATCATCATCTTCACTCTTCATTTTCTCAGCAATGTAGCGTACTCCATCCACTGCATCCTCCACATCGATATTGCTTTTGAGCGTCATCCTCCTCCTGATATCGGTGTTCTCCGATGAATCTCTGATTCTCCAGCCGTAGCGCTTGGCTGACTCTTCATTGACAAAGAAGGACGATGAAGAATCTGCCACTCCTGCAGAGATTCCCGTCCCACCCTCTGCTCCACATGACCTCTGATCTGAGTACTTTTGCTTCTGATGTTTTTTCCTGAACTTCTCACGGATATTAGAGCTACCAGGTCTCCTCATGAAGAGGAAAGAAGGGAGCCGGTGCAGAAAGACCTGCTTGACCCAAGGTGGCATGGTGTGTGTGCTTGGGGAACGATGGTGGACGTTGAGCACACAAACACTTGTGACAATGGAGAAGGTGACCAGCACCATTGAAAACATTAGGTACTTCCCAATCAGAGGCACTGCTAAAGATGTTGGTGGCACTATCTTTGAGATAAGTAATAAAAACACAGTCAGGGCTAGGAGGACGGAGATGCAAAGAGTCATCTTCTCACCACAGTCTGATGGAAGGTAGAACACCAGGATAGCCAGGGAGGTGATGAGGATGCAGGGAATGATCAAGTTGATGGTGTAGAACAGAGGTTTCCTCTTGATGATGAAGTCATAGGTGATATCCAGATATCTGATATCATTTGGGTCTTCATTCTTGCGTCCTGGCAGGGAAACAATATCCCACTCACCACTGGGTTTGAAGTCATCCCGTGAGGCATAATCACTGAGGAGGATGAGATCTATCTCTGTGTGGTCGTACGTCCAGGAACGAAACTTGAGGGTGCAGTTCTGCTGGTCAAAGGGGAAATCCCGGACTTCAATTTTGCAGGCAGACTTGTAGATAGCTGGTGGGAGCCAGTCGACATCTCCATTGTTGGAAACTAAAGCATTGGAGTAGAAGGAAACTTCATATGTTCCATCAGCGCTGAAGGAAACAAGCAGATCAAAAGGAGAAAGTTAAACACTGTAGAAAATAAAACCCATTAAATCATGATTAATTTATATTGTTTTTTCTTTCAAGTATATACTAATCCTCAAAATCATTCAGACCCCTGGGAGATTAAGATTCAAGCGTTTTTCATTCCAAGAAAAGGTTTGTTTCTGACTGAAAATGACACCAGCATCTCTGGAAAATATAAGTAAATGTTTTTATAGCTAGCTGAATAATCAAGACTTTATCGGCATAACAGCAATCAAATGCTTCTTATAACTGCTGACAAGCTTTTGCCTGTCTCCACTGGTATATTGGACCATTCATCTTTTGTGATCTTTAGCTCCCTCTATAGATTCTCCCATTCTAGTCACTCCAAAACTTTCACATTATTCCCATTAAGAAGAAAGATCCTCTTCAAACAAAAAGATAACTTTAAATCTAAAGAATTATAAGTATGTAAAATTTGGAGCCTAATGGTATCAACCCACCTAGTAAAGGTTGTGTTTAATACCTGCAATTCTGAATTATTAACTTGTACAGTAATGTTTTATTAATGCTGCTACAATTTTCACAATTGCTTAAGATCTCAGACCAAAACTATGTAATCCTGTGAAGAAAATAGGAAACCCCATTAAATATGAATTTCTTTATTAAGAAATGTTAACATTTTTAGTGTCAAAACTATTTTTAATCACTGGAAAAGAAAGTGATTTAAGTGCACTTAACAAAAACCGCATTTGCTTTGCTCACTAAACAAAAGACATCAGCAAAAATGTGTTATGCAGCTGAGGAAAACGTTTGGACACCCCACCGCTTAATAGCTTTGAGGGATACATCGTCAATGAAAAGCTTTTGGTAAACATCTACCAGTCTCTGACACCAGTGTGAGGAAAGTTTGCCACACTCCCCACTCTCAGCTGCGAGAAGTTTTAGGGGTTTATGCTTGTGCAGATTTTATGAAGGCGAATTGGCCAGGTCGTGCTGCAGCAAGGCATCCCCAAAACATGGCACTTCCAGCTCCATGCTTGGTCTGTACTAGGGTCAAAACGATTCAGTTTTGTCCAAAGAACATTATTCCAAAAGACCTGGTCTTTGTCTACACACTCTCTGACAGACGTTAGTCTAGCTTTCATGTTTTTCTTAGAGATTAAGTGTTTCCCCCCACTTTCCATGAATGTTAAACCTGTGCAAAAACTAATCTCACTGCATCGAAATGTCTTCAACCTGTAGACTATATTGTGTAAAGTGGAACGCCTTGTTTGAATTATTTTAAACCTTTTTAAGTCTCTTGCCACACTCACAAGTTGCTACAATCTTTCTCACTTCAGTCAATAGTGCAATAAACAAAATGTCTGATCAAACAGCGAATTTCCTTCAAACTGCTGAGTAAAGTTGTTTTCATAATGTGAACCTGATCTAATACGCCTGCTTGTTATTTAGCCGTTTTTAAGTGGGAATAAATGTGGGGGTGTCCCAGTTCACTTCTCACCACCTTTGTTTGACATTTTACTGAAAATATAAAAAAAAAAGATCTTTAGTTTATATTGCTTGTTATTCTGAGTATAGTTAAAAGTGATAATAAACACCCATCTGTCCAAATCAACACACAGGTTGCAGTAAGGTGTCTTAATTTTCACATGACTGAATACAGTATGTCGACCTCAAAAATAATCACCAGGTCAACAAACCATTGATTAGTTAACAAAATGCCCACAGTCCACAAGTCAAAACATCAATGACTGATCAAATGTCTACTTCGCTGATATTTTTACTTTTGAGGATATTTACACACAAAACAGAAATACCTGAAGTAGACCAGATCCTGTCTGTAGACGAAAATGTATAATGGACTTTTTTTTTTTTAACCTGAAACAAAACAATTTTTAATGTACAGTGACCAGACAGCATTTCATCAAGCCTGTTTACAGGTTAATTATAATAACATTACTGCACTGTTCCATTTCTGGCTCCACTTAGAGCTTTGCCTGAAGACATTGAGGGACCTGAAATAAATATACCTTCATATGAATATAACATTCTCAGGATATATCAGCTGAATTCCAGGAAATAGGCTGATAGTACCAAGATAAAAAAATGATACAAATCTTGAAACACCTTCCTCTTCAAATCTACTGAGACAATGCTTTATCCCTCCTCTGTCTTAGAAGAAGATGTGATGCATTATGAATTAATATCAGATAAATCATAATGAAGTCAGGCATTACACGCTCAACTAGCTTACTGTAACTTCTGGTTTCTAAGTCTGGGATGTTCATCTGAAGACACGAAGTAGAGCTGATCTTCTCCTGTCAGTTAACCTCTCCATACAGGCATCACATTTTCTCAGTGTTCCTTAGTTCTCCATATTCTTCCAATAGCTTAATTTATAAAAACCCAATGGATGTAATCAGGAAGATATGAATGTTGTTCCCCAAAAAAGACTACCAGTGGTAAGAACAGAAGTTGTTTGGTTTTGGGTAAGTTAATTTCATGAGAATGAAGCGGTCTGTCTTAACTTTCATCTTATGAGGTGGTCTTTAATAATAATAATTTAAACTTTATTGATCTCACAATCTCACAATAGAGAAATTGTCCTCTTCATTTAACCCATCTCTTAGGAAGCTGCCATTGTGCGGCGCCCGGGGAGCGTGGAAGAGTGGCAGGCTGTGGGATTCGAACCAGGGTACATGTGGTCTTTCCGAGATGCAAATGCACTGCTCTCTAACCACTAGGCCTTTATTCCCCCTTTATCCAGCCAATCATTCTTTTACAGCTACATAATGATTGTTAGATAAAGATATTTTCACCTCAATATTTTAAACAATGAGTCTGAACAGTTCTGTTGAAAATTCTATCTCATAAAAAACATGCAAATCTTTTTAACTGTGTTCTTAATTGGCATTTTACACCCCTTTTTTCGAGGATGGAATGACAAAGACACCTAGTGATCAAGTTTGGATTTATTCTGGATTTTGTTTAATTCACACATGATCAAAATTGTGAATGTTGAGCTCAAACATATAAAACACCCTCACTAATATTTGCTTAAATATCCGTCAGTTAGCTGAACCTCCATGACCCACGTTTGGTAGCCATCAACAAGTTCAATTAAAAAAATTCAAGCTGGATATTTGACAATTCTTTGAAGAACTGGTAGGGCCAGGCTTTCAATCAACGTTTTATAAATTTTCAACAGGGTTGAAGTTGGAATTTAGTGTGTTTGGGGTTATTGCGCTGTTACAACATCCAGTGGTGCTCAAGATAGGCTGGTCCCTATCTGCAGCAGTCACTGAGCAAGAGGCAGGATAGAGACAGACAGGAAATGTAGAGCTTCAATCTGTCCCTACGCTCTGGGAAGCCGCTCCATCGCCTTGATAGAAAGAAACCAAACCTTCTCTGTCACCTGAGGAACACATCTTAAGCCGTAGGTATGGCTTACCTTCGGTTAGCTCTCCAATCCACAGACTGCCGCTGGACCTCTCTCATCTCTGTGTCCTCTCTCTAATGGCGTTAACAAAGCAGTTTCTGTCAGAGACGTGTTGTGTATCTTTGCTAAGGGAAGTTATAATCAGGACAGGTCCCACAGGTAACATTTGGAGGCTGGTAAACATTAATGGGTGTGCTGCTTCGTAACTTGTTCTAGATAGACGTTACTACAGGGTACCCCTTCAGTGCTGGACACAGGATCTGGGCTGGAGATGAGCATCTTTGAATGAAATTACACTGCTGTAGAAACTCAAATGGTAACAGAAGGGTCAGCCCATCCAGGGCGTTTGGAGCTCAAATCTAAACATGTCACACAAGCAGTAGCCTAAAAAAGAAATTATTTAGACCACCCACAGGTATGGAAAGCCAAAAGTATCACAGTTCAATAATTTGAAAAGTACTAAAATTGTAATAAAACAGGTGATGCATGAATCAGATAAAAAAAAATCTTTACATTAGATAAACAAATAAATGATACATTTTTTATCTTTAGCAATTTTTCATGAATATTTTCATAAATTCACTGCCTCTGACATAAGCCATCTTACTTGTTATAGAGGACGATATCTGGCAGCCAGATGTGCTGTGACGGGAGTCGAATTTTCTTGATTCCCTCATACTCCTTGGGATCCCACATTAATCTGTAGTCGTTCCATCCCTGATGCAAGATTAGAGTCATGCAATTCCATGTGAATTAATTAATTCAAAAACACGCACACGGGAGTTTAAGAGGCATCCATTATTTATCCCCTACATTGAACTTTGAAAAGATGTACGAATAAAAAAAACTTTTAAGGTCATACATAAACAGGCTGGTTCATCCATAAAAATATTGGTTGAGTCAGCTGTCAAAGTGTATTTATGATCGCACTACACCAGAATCTTTGGCTAGCGTGCTGTGAGCTGACCTCAGCAGTGAACTGGCATTGCATCTGTGCACAATTTTTTACAAACCACTGCACTGCCACAAACCTAAATAAATTTGTGTGCACCTGACAATGACTAATATACCTAAAGACATGCTGCAGTCTTTCACGCTCACACACACACACACACACACACACACACACACACACACACACACACACACACACACACACACACACACACACACACACACACACATATATATACAGTAACAAACAATGTACTTCCAACTAAATCAAACCTGGGTTAACCAACAGTTGGTGGTCATGATCTGCTCCCTTTCGTTCTGAAATGCAGACAAACATGGCAGCACAGTTCAGACAAAGATAGAAACCCTTTAAAATAACCATTTGTAAGATGTGATGGTGCAATAGTATTATGTCTTCTCAGTGGTGGGATCCTGTGTTCAATTACCACGTTGATCAGCTGGGCCAGAGACACCTGTATGTAAATGGTGACCTGCTGGCTGTTGTTGACAGCCGGCCTGATCAGCTTGTTATACCGCTCCGGTGACAACAGGTGACTCACCAGCCTCTCCTCTACGTCTGCACACAGGGCAGCTGGGTACATGTGGAGATAAACATACACATAGACCAAACAAAAACTGTTGAAATATGTATGGAATATGTCATGGTAATATGCTTTGCAGTGCCTCTTATATTATAGGTTTTTATACACACCTATATGAAAATATTATAGGCACAAAAATCACAATTAATACAGCTCAATCTTTCCAGCTTAATAAATTTAGTGAAAAAAGTAAGTAAATTTGTGTTTGTTTGATTATTCCTTTGTAAAAATGCTTCTTGACACCAAATCTTACATTGTTTGGAAAGCCTGATTATTTCCCCTTGAATGACTAAATATTCGTATAGAAAATGCATTTGTGGGTTGAGCAGCAGAGTATGTGGCTTGTAACCATGACAAACTTGCCAAATTCTCTCTGTCAGTGCCAAATAGTTGTTGGTAGAGCCATGATGACGATGTGCGGCAGCATCTCTTTCACTAGAAAATAATGCATCTCATCATGGATGCAATTTCAATGCAGAAATGTATCTAGATTATATTTTGCAACCAGAGGCAGTCCCATATCTCCACTTTTACAGACCAAGCTTTGTCCACCAAGATGTCAACACTGAACTGCACAAAATGAGATTAATCAGAGACTACCGCCAGAAAATGGAAGTGGAGAGGATGGAATGGCCTCTACTGCTGCCTTGACCTTATTGAACTCTTGTGGGATCAGCTTGAAGATGTTGTTTATGCTAAAGATATCAACTCAAACACACAAGCTGACTTTCTCAAATGCTATTTAAAGAATGGGGTGCCATCCTACAACAGTGTGTGTGACCAAACTAGTATCCAGCATGAGAAGGAGGTACACAGATCTTCATTACACTATGGTAAACCCTGTTTGTAATTCTTTTAATTTCTGATATATCTTGATTATTCAAGCTTCAATCATCCACTCAGAGTTGGTGGCAGAGTAGGCTGTTGGTGAGGGTACAACCCACATACTCAATCTTGCAGCCCAACTCAAAGATCATTTCCAGTTATTTACGAGTTCATACAAAAACAGATGTGCAAACACTTCTAAACTCACATCAGTGTGTCCTCTGACTTCAGTATTCCATTTATTTTGTGCAGGGCACCAGTACCTCTGGAATCGCATTATGATGCTTACACCATCATAGTTGACAGGTGTTGTGGTGTTCTTAGCTTTTATTTCATGAAGTGGTCATGGAGGCTCTGAGAGCAACTAAACTTCAAAAAGGAAGGTCCAGGTATACTCTAATCATGATCACTCTGGATTCATCTCCAGCAAGCCTCCAACAGAAAAGCAAACTGGGTAAGTGTAGCGTATCTGACCTGTTCAGACGAGACAAATAACTCTGTGGGGAACAACCACATCAGTACTAGATAAAGACAGTTTGCAAAGAGAATAACGGGCATCCCAATAAATAAGGCAACACCAGAGGTTGGGACAACCATCTTCAGAGATTAATGGTCACAGTGTTGTTTCTTCGTTTTTAATTTGTGAATGATCTTTGGTTATAAGATTAAGATGTTTTATAAAGCAAAGGCTAGATGAACTCCAGAAAAACCCCAGGCCTCACAACAATAACTGAGCAGCATGATTGCTTGTTCATAACTGAACAGTAACAGAATTTCAATATAAGCCTCAACAATTAAAACCAAAGAATATATTATATAAAACTAACTATTACTATTAAACTTCAGATAAAGGGTCTCCACGCCATTTGTGAGCATAGAGCTATTTGAACTTAGTTTAACATTAAAAAAGACCTTCTGCAGTTGAGCCTTTATGACGTTGAAATCAACAAGATAGAACTATCAAGACTTTAAAAGCATTATTTTATGGGTTTTGTCAATTAAAGAGACTAAAATCAGGTGTTTTCTGCTTAAACTTTCTACTGAAAACTGTCTCCATCTGTAAATTGTAGCATTACAGCATAGAATCCATCAATCAACATTCTCATATGCAGCCTTTTTACGTCAGCTTGATCAATAGTTTTACAGTTTTTTGAAGATCTTTTAAACTTTTTCTTTGGACTTTGGCTACAGAAGTGTGGGACATATATGGGCCGTGGACACCTGAACCACCAAGTGAACTGAAACCACCACCATAGAAAGGACCTGGCACCCAAAAACCTCTGCAAAGCCAAAGAAATAAAACCATACTCGAAGAACTTCATATTCATAAGCCAACAACACATGTACAGGATAAACAGCAATAAGTCAATCTCTCTGCAGCCTTCTTGCCAGCTCACAATATCAAACAACCCTTTTCTGCTTCACAGAGGCTCTACCTAAGACTTTTTTATTTCTTCTCTGTTTTTGTAGTGGAAAAACAACAACAGTGTAACTTGGCACTTAAGTACACGACAAAGGTTCTATTTTATCTGGATGCCATTATGTTTTTTGATGTTAAAAAAGTATCTTTAAAATCCAGAATGCAATACGCAAGTTCCACTTTCTGCCCTTTTTATTTGTGACCATTTTCCCCATCGCAGCTAGCACTGTGTTCATGTTAAGTCAACCAGAAAGGGCTGAAATTTTGACATGTTGATATTAAAACTTTTTGTTTTAGCTGCAGACGCATCCTTTGCTACAAATGTTCTAGTACACTTAAGACATGCTCTGTTACTGCATTTTATGCGATAAAATGTAGATTTTTTTAAAAAGGAATCAAGCTATTAGCGTTTTCTCTTTCATGTATTTCTATTACTGACAAAAGAAGCTTAAGTAGTTTAATGAAAAATCTGCAGAAAGTGCAGATTTTTTAGCAGATTATTCTATTAATCGGCAAAATATTGATAGAATACTTTATTTAAAAAATAATTGTTAGCGGCAGCTATGATTCGAACAAGAGAGACGTGGGAGAATCTGTAGACAGGTCAACTATTAGCAGTGTACACCACAAACCTTACCTTATTAGAAGAGTGGCAAGAAGAAAAGAGTGGCTTTTTTTCATTGTTGTAAGAAGAATAGAGCTACATACAGGGGAACATATTGGAAACTGCACAAGATTTGAGACTAAGGCAGCATTTCATCTCCCAGCTGGACAATGACCCTATACACACAGCTGGAGCTATAGTGGAATGTTTTCTATTGAAACATGCTTGTGTATTAGAATGGCCAAGTTAAAGTCCAAAAATTTATCTAAATAAAGATTCTTTGACAGGAGTTGACAACTTGAGACACTCTTCGTTCAGTCTGCCTGGGCAAGAGCTGTTTTGCAAAAGGTCTAGAGGAAATTTCTACATATGCAAAACTGATAGGGACATACCTCAGTAGTGGTGGAACAAGGTACTCAGTCAGCAAGGTTGGATAAAAATATATGCCAAACTTTTCTGATGTATTTTGGTCAAATATTTTCCAACTCATGTATCATTTTCTTTCCATCCCATAAACTATCAATAAAGTATGGTCCATGGATATTTCTGGGCGAATAGTTATTATTGCAAGGCACTGCATACATGCCCATAGGGGTACAGTTCAAATCTCAGCAGAATGGTCGCTATGCAGTGATAAATAAAATATAGGATATCAAATAACCTTATTGCAGTGTTTTGACCTTGCAGAAAGGGCCCTTCTGTGGGATCCTCCTTTTGCTCCTTTCCTGGCTGTTCCACACCAAACAGAAGATGCCGACTTTACTTTAAAAATGTAAAAGGGGGGGTTTAAAAATAAACCGGACAACAAAATATTAATCAACTGGGAAAGATGAATGTCTTCACGTGCATGCGAGAAAGGAAAGGAAGACATGAAGAAGTGAAGTGCAGATTGTATGAGAAGATGTAAGGTGTTAACTCTGACAGCAAATACTTAAAGAGCAAATAAGGAAAAAATGAGATGTATAAGCTAACGTAAGCTGAGATGGAGCTTTGTGTCTACCATTGGGTCTCATAACACACGTATGCACACCCACAGAGAGAGACACTTCGGTCCACCTCAATGCATTCTCCACACGTCAATAATTCATGGCCACTAAAAATACCATCATCTCTGGTGCACAGAGACTCAAACATAATCCGAGATTAATCTTCAGGTCTTTCCAACCCACGTAAAACCTTGAAAAAGAGTCGATCAGAACAAAAGAAAAAAAGATTTAGACATGCTGTTGTGTTTGAACAACATGGACAGATGATCTGCCATCAGATGATACCTGAGGGAAAGAAAAGCTCAGATTCTTTTTGGGTTTCTTTTTGGGATAGTGAATAATTGAGTGGACTGCCATCTGTGGTGGACCAAAGCAATTCAGGCTTCAGCTGTACTTGGATTTACTCAATACACTGCCCTAATCTGTCATTCTATTAAAAACATTCAAGTGCCTCCCATGTATTGTCGATCATATGGTCAAATCCTACCAGACCGTTAAAATTTTCTTAATCTCTTCCTCTTTAGTGAATGTTCCTTATACTCAAAAAGGGAAGAAAACAAAAACAATCTATTTTGGCACGTTCTTTCCAGCTCTCTTCGTTTCTTCTTTGAGGTGATTGGAAAATATGCTGGTTTACGATAAAGAAGAAACACAACAAGCTCAGAAAATGGCTTTCTTCTGTTTTCAGCTCCCACAGTGTGACTTTTATACGAAGCCGCAGCTTGGGCTGCCGCTACGTGCTGCCGCTACGTCATGCTACATGCGGTTAATTATGATGATTTTTCACTTACACTTAACATTTATCCATGGTTATGAGACAAGACTCTTTATGGTTTGTAGAAGCCCATATGGACAAGCAAAATGCCTTCTGGAGCAAATTGTGACACAAGACAAGTCTTAACTATTTTGCAACATTGAAAAGAATTAGGTTTAGATTAGTCAAGGTAACACCAACTGTCAAACATGATGTTTCATTACTGGAGGTACTGGTGCATTACAAAAAGTGAATGCAATTATAAAGGAGGAAGAGTCAGTCAGTCAGTCAGTCATTTTCTACCGCTTATTCCATAGTGGGTCACGGGGGAGCTGGTGCCTATCTCCAGCAGTCTATGGGCAAGAGGCGGGGTACACCCTGGACAGGTCGCCAGTCCATCACAGGCCAAAGGAGGAAGACTACCTCCAAATTCTTCAACTTTTACCGTAAAAGTAAATGAGCTAGATGATTGAAACTTAAACCGAATGTGTGTTCCAACAGTTCAATGCTCCTAAACATACATTGAAGACAGTTTTGCAATGAATAAAACATGATATTGTTAAGCTGTTGGAAAGGAATGACCTCAACCATATTAAGAATTTGTGGACCTAATATCCATGTATGTAGGAACCCCACAAATTAAAATTAACTCAAAAAAAAAAGCTAGGTCAAGGTGTAACTTGTAAAAGGCCATTTAACCTTTAGTGGGGTGTATGTATAAATTTGAGTCTGTATGAATAACTTTGACACTAGGTGGAGGAAAGAAATCCTTAATGATAATCAAACTTGTGCACTTAATTATTGTGTTGTACAAAAAAGAAAAAGTATGGTTCAAAGAAATCCTTAAAAATACAATGCTGGCATGATATTCATGTCCACGATAAGTGGATCACTGTGTCACCTGCAGACAGGGCATAGGTGACAATAAAAAATTGTAAAAACAGACAAAAGACCTTGTGTGAAGTACAGCTGCACATGAGCCAATAAATGACATAAAAACAATCATAAAGAAGTTAATTTGAAAGGAAAGAAATTTCATCTGGGATGGCAGGGCCAACAAAATTTTGTGATTTCATTCGCAGTTGATAGGGAATTTGAAAACACACAACCAGGTATTGTTATTTTCAACTAATTTCAGTACCGTGGACAGGTCCGGAAAATAATTTAGCTCCTCATGATTTGACACCATTCAAGGAAAGAGATCACAACCCTCATGCAAGTGCTCTAGGTGGAAAGCTAAGCTTATTTCTAAATGATTACATGCTTTTAGTGTATATCCAGCACCTTGGAAAAGTATGATTACCCCTTTAACCTTTCTCACATTATATCCCTGTGCATCCACAATTGTTAAAGTATTTTATTGAAATTTCAACAAACACAAAGTATTGTGTAAATGTAGTGCATGTCTGTATATGGTAGCAGGTGTTTTTTACAAACAAAAATTTAAAAAGTGTGTCGTTCATTTGTATTTAGCTCCATTCATTTTAAAACAAAACAAAAAAAAATCCATTTCTGTCAAATGTTTTAAGAAGTCACCTAATTAAAATACAGTCGTCCTGTAATTTAATCTCAGTGTAAATACAGCTGTTCTGTGTAGGCATCAGAGGTTTGCTAAAGAACATTAGCGAATAATAGCTTCTTAAAGACCAACAAAAACAACAGACAGGTCAGGGATAAGGTTGTAGAGTGCTACAATAATCCAGGATTTGAATACCTCTCAGATAGCTGTTTAATTCATCTTTCTAAAATGGAAAAATAATGGCACGCCAGCAAATCTACCAAGATATGGTTATCCACCTAAACCTACAGGCCAAGCATGGCGAGCATTAATCTGCAAAGCTGCCAAGAGGCCCAGGCAAACTCTGCAGGAGCTCCTGAGATCACATCTTGGTTGGAAGACAGGGGAACTATTAGTTGTGCACTTTGCAAATCTGGCCTTTATGGAAAAATAGCAAGAAGTAAGCTACTGTTGAAAGTAATCCTTATGATGACCTGTTTACCAGAACTAATGTATGGAGTACAGCAAACATGTGGAAGAAGTTGCTCTGGTCCAGACCGAAGCTAATCTTTTTGGCATAAATGTCAAAACAGTTTATACCACCCTAAACAAACCACCTCTGGTAACCCATGTGGTGGCAGCATCATGCTTTTGGGATGTCTTTCTTCAGGAAGAAAAGTGAACCTAGTCCAAATGTATTGCTCCAAGTAACTGCAGCAACAAGCGGTTCTACGGAGGCATTAGAGGTGAATAAAACTACTAATGTTGTTTTTGAAAACCATGCATCACTTTAATACAACTTTACAGCTAGGCACTATTCCACTTTGGATTGGTCCATTACACATAAACCCCACAAAAATTCCCCAAAGTGTGTGGTTGTAATGGTACAAAATGTGAAAATGACCAAGGAGTGTGTAAGGCACTGTAGCAGATATAGGGTACAGAACACACATATGAGATTTCATCCACATTTTAATATTCTTCTTGTGTTTGTACACTATGCAGCTGTCTTAAACATCAGAAAGCAGAAGGTTCCATTGGTTAAATTAAGATTTGAGGCAAATGCGCACTTGATCATATTTCACATCACCTGTGTTAAAAGGAAGACAAGTTATTGAAACCACCACAATCCAGCAATAGATTAAACATTTACACAGAAATAAATACAATACTGCCCAGAGTTTAACGCTTTAACTTTAAGAAACAATAATTCGTTGCTTCAGAGCAGAAAATGCAATAACCTTCAACCAATAAACTGCCAATAATCCATATGGCCAAGAGAGTGAGGAACAATATGCAGGTCAAGAGACTTTCAAGACAGCTCCACAAACTAAATACTATCCTAATAAAATGAGGATTTGAGAAAATACTCACCTTCCACGGCGAGAACCAGGAGAGTCAGCGTTGTTTTCACTGGGACTCCCATCGCTTCCTTTCCTCCAGAGCGACGCACACTTCCAAACTTCCAGATGGGGAGAGTCTGTTGGGTTTTCCTGGCTTGGGATTTTTCTAAATCAGTGCGTCAAACGAAAATAAAAACAAAATACAGCTATAGTGATGTCATTGTGTCAGTCTCTACAGCTGACAGCCAACAGTTGATGAACCTCGGAGGCATCTAGAGGATGGAGACGAACACAGGCTGCAGACTGAGCCGGGAGATGAGGAGGGTTGATGTCTTCTGCAAGAGCGCACCGACTCCACCGCCGGTCTAGTTGCTGTCGTTGAGCGCAGAGGAAACCAGGCTGTGGAGATCACAGTCCTGCCTGGTTTTCCCTGTACGATGCAAGATTTGTTTAATAGAAAACACCGGATAGGAGCAGGAGGGACGTCGACACTGTTATCGTTCAAAAGAGCGGATCATTCCTCAGTGGAAAGATTAAATCGCTCGGGTTTCGCATCGCTGCGTCAGTCTCTCTCGACTTGATCCACACAGTTTGAAAGTGTGGCAACAAACAGGAAGTTATGAAAGTTCCCGAGAATCCTGAAGATAACCTTTACCCAAAAAGTTACTGAAAACAAGATAATCTCATTTAATTAAATTCCTTGAATTTTTAGGTTAATTGAAACTCATGGAGGGACGCCTTGAGAGTGGATTTGTTGTTTATACCCCCCAAAAGGTTGCATAATCAATTAATAATGAGCAAAATGTTAATTAAACTAAGGCAGCCTCTTGGCTTCAGGAAATACGGCTTTGTTGTTTACGTCACAAACATTGTTGCGCGGTTTTTATTTATTTCACTGAGGCTCAAAATAAATGCTATCACCATTTGAACTTATGAATAATTAGGCAAAATAGACAAGAAGCTGAGTAATACTAGCCTATTGATGAAACACTTTGTGGCTTGGCGTGAAGACAATCATCTTTTCTTGAATGTGAACAAAACAAAGGAGATGATTGCAGATTTCAAGAGAAAGAGGAAAAGGTCAAACACTATTCCCATCATGAGTGAAGAGGTGGAGGTGGTGGAGGAGTTTGAATACCTCGATGTTCATCTGGACAACAGACTAGAGTGGAGACTCCATCTACAACATCTTTTTGAAGAAGCTTGTGTAATATGAGTTACAAAAACCTTTCCTTTGGGATTAATAAAGTATTTTTAAATGTAATTGAATTGGATTAGCTTATTTGAAGTCAAAGTAATGGACACATCTTTAAAATGCTGTTAGACAGATTTGAAACATACTAGACTGTATTTATGGCAGACCTGTCAGTTCCTCCATTTTATCTCAACATTTTAGATGTATAATTGTTATAGATCTTCTTATCCAACTGAAAGAATAATTTCCCCCAGTAGTGACACTGTTTTTGTTACAAGTTTTATATGTGTAGATTGGAGCATATTTATTGTAATATGGGAACTCTTAAGTGTACTCTGATCTGGTATAAATATTCTTTTAAAAAGGCATGTTATACTGTCATGGAAAGAAATTGCACGAAATTGTCAAAGGTCCAGTTTCAACCTGATTTTATTATCCTGCCATCACACCCTGTTATAGCCCCACATGAGCAGCATGCAAGCATTAACCTTCCAAAGTCCCTGGCCGTCTCTCCCAATGAACATTATCTCTTGTGTCCTAAAAGCAGAGAAGAGGAAGCGAGATTTAATCGGAGCTTCTCACAGCTCAGTGTGGGGTCAGCTGAAGAGCCAGACACAAGCATGGAATGATAAACTCTAAGCCTTGTTTTGTGCTTACTGAAACTGACATTCAGGACATTAGCCATATGACATGCCTGCCTTCTGAAGAAACGCATTATGGGATAGTCCTGTTTTCTTAGTTTGGAGAATCAGGGGGGATTCTTACTTCAGGGGTCAAGCAAACAGTGAAAATAAGAATTACTTAGGGAAAAGGGATATTATTCTTTAGTGCAGTTGAAAATTTTCACTTCATTGACTAACCTTCCTCCCGTTTATTTCCTGTATATTTAATCTTACCAGTTGCAGTCCATCATTGCATTTTCCACACGGTTACATCAAATTGTGAATATCTATGTTTCTTTCTGCATTGCATTTAACATAAATTGACCTGGATGACTTTATTTGGTTTAGTTCTTTCTGAAAAGCCTCCTAATCACTTTCTTACGATCTGATGCGTGTTTTCCTTCAGGCAACAGAGTCAGTAACAGCGCACCCTGGTAAAGTGACCAATTTCCCTCCTGCATTAATGTTGTCATAAATTCATATCACTGGGGCACATTAGTGTCTTCGTCTGACAGCATTAGATGGGGCTTTCTAAATCCCAGTCTGGTAACCTGTCACAGTGGGATATTGTCTTGTTCCAGCGGGACAGAATCACTATGATAGGACGTCATCTCCTCACATCTTGTCATCCGGTTGTCGTCTTGAATCTTTTGTTCTTTGCCCTCATCAGCAATCATATTTTTTTAAACCTTCAGCTATTAATGTTGCAACTCTGTTGTAGGTCTTCTGTACGCTATGTCACTCTTCAGTCTTAACTCTTAAACCAAATAAACGTATACTGTGCTTCCCCAGTAGATATCTTTTATTTTGTTCTTTATCAAATAAATTTAAAACCAAACAAAGGTAACCTACACAATGCAGTTTTAAATTGATGGTTTTATTTGTCCAGGCAGCTATCCAAACCAACCCTGTCCTCTATGAAAAACTATTTTTTCACTGTGTAACTTTAAAACCTTCATTTTGTTGTTTGTGTTTTTTTTTTTTTTAGCTATTCAGAGGTTGCTGGCATGCTTTGGATCATTGTCCTGCTGGATAGCCCAAGGGTGCTTGAACTTAAGGTCACAAACTGATGGCCCAACATTCCTAAGGATTTTCTGGTTGTGAGCAGAATTTATGGTTCTAATAATTATATTAAGTCGTCCAGGTCCTGAAGTAGCAGAGCAGTCTCACACAATCATCTGTTTGACACCTTTATGTTTCTTTTTCTGAAAGGCTGCCTTAGTTTTCGGCCAGATGTAAACAGACTTACACCTTCCAAAGTGTTCTACTTTTGTCTCATCAGTCCACAGACGAATTTCTTAAAAGTTTTGGGGATCATCAATATGTTTTTGGAAAATGTGAGACAAGCCTTCGTGTTTGTTCTGGTCTGCTGTGGTTTTCTATTCGAACTGTCCCATGGGATGCCATTCTTGGCCAGTGTCTTTCTTTCTGCTGAACTCTGACCTTAAATGAGGCCTACAGTGCTTTAGATGTTGTCGTGGGCTCTTTTATGACTTCCTGGATTAGTCGCTGTCACGATAGCCTGGCCAAAGTGGCTGAAGAAGGGCAGTAGGCAGGTGTTGTCCAGTGTAGCAGATAATGTATTTACAAAACAAAGTTACCAAAAAAAACATATTAAAAAAATTCCAAAACAATTTTGACTCAAAGTTTAACATTGCACAAATAAACTGAACTGAACTTCAGTCAACCAAAATTAATCAAATACCCTCAGCTACATTGATCTGGTTCTCTCCTGAACAGCTAAATTCTTCTGCTTAAATAGTCTTTGGCTAGTCACACAAAATGGTCTCCAATGGAATATTCCAGATAGCAGGTATGACTAAACATTGCAATAATTTACTTGTTGATGCTACTTTATCCAAGTGACAAACACACATTTTAGTGTAACCATTAAATCATACAACAATATATTTGAAGCTAAGGTAAACATAAACCTAAAAGTAACTTTTAGCAAATTTCCACAGCTTCTATTCCCCTTCTTACTTGGTTCCTTTCTGTGAAATCAGCTTTCTACAGGAAGCTAGAAATACAGGAAATGAGGCAGCATTGCCTCCATTTGCTCCTGGAACAAGTCAGGCAAATTCATAACCAAGAATAAAATGTACTAATCAACTGCATTAAATAAATAGAAAAATAAACTTAACAAACCTTGTTAGAATTTATTTAAACCATGATGTTATAGTAAATCTGTAAAGCTTACAAACAAACAAACCCAGGATAGTAAATGTTTGCAAACTACGGGATGAGGTATTACTAAATCAAAAAACAAACAAGAATGTTAAGTGAAAATAATAATCTAAACTCCCTGGGCAAATGGTGTTCTCGCCTCCTGAAAACGTTTACTACTGTTTTATGTTTTCTCTATTTGTGGAAAATTGATTTTCCATTTGGTTTGTTGGTGTTCCACAGCCACGAAGGGTTTTGTAACACCTAATAGACCGAAAGATGTCAATGACCTTCTTACTTATCTCTTCTTGAATTTCTTTGGATCAGGTCATGATGTGCTGCTTTTGAAATGTTTCAGCCTATGTCATGTTCTCAAGTTTTATTTACTATATTTTATTTACTATAGAATGAGCAGTATAGAAGATGAGTGAATGAATAGTGTAGGAATTTTGGTTTTAAAGCATATCACTAAACAATTTATAGGAAGATTAACATTTAGTTTTATGCTCCTATAAAAACTTAGAACACAGCCCACTACACTATTACTTTATTTCAGTAGATTTAGGTCACTTTTCTTTTGTGTGGAACTTTATAGCATGAGCATGATTGTTTACACAATTTTTGCGGAGGAAGTATTCATATTTACAGCTGAGTTGAATTGCAGGTGTGGCTTTACAAATTTGTATCCCAATGGATTTACATGAACATGAACACTCATGAATTATATAATGTTTCATACTATTTTGCCTCCTCTGTATTGTTTCTGGTATGTCTCCACGTCACATCCATGGATGGCTCTCCACTGCTTGGTTGGTGACTCAGTGAATTATGCAGAAAATGAATGACTCAAAATGATTCCTGAAACATTGTCATTTCCTTTTCTTTCAGCACAATGGGTTCTATAAGCTGCATTGGTTTAGCTTTTGTGCAGCTGCATCAGTTCAGCTCTTGCGGGCTTGAGCAGCTTGCAGGACCGTATGAAAAACGATACAAGTCATGATTATCTGGGGCAGATCATGAAATGTGCTACTGAACATGAGCCTCATGGTAGAGTTCAGAGCCAGAGCATGAAAGGTTGCTGCAGCAGACCTAAGTCCCCACATGAAAACCAGCAAAGCAGCTGTATGATGCAGGTTTTCAGGGTTGTTGAACTAACATGAATAAATGATCCAATATGAGGTCAGTCCTTTCTAATAATGCTTTCTTTGCCCAGTCACCAAGCTTATGTATACCAACAACATGAAAACTACATTATATTCCTTTTTAAGCAGTGGAGTTTAGTTTTTAAAGGCCTAATTACTGCAGAATTTACAGTGGAATTAAGTTTGGTTAACCTCTTTAGTTTAAGTAATATGATGCATTGATGAGCTTGACCTCTTTTTGGCTTCAGTGGTTGTAGTTATTAGAATGCCTTTAACTGTTTCATATTGTCACAACACAACCAAAAATCTTAATGCATTTTAGTTGAATACATATGCAATAGCACAACACAAAATAAGGCATTGTTGATAACTGAAAGGAAAACAATGTTTTCAGATTTTATGCATGAGCATGAGCCAAAGACATCCTGCTATTCTGCTGAAGGTGTGAATGTCTGAGTGAAACACAGCAGAACTCCCTAACATTTTGTGCAATAAGGACAGCTTGAATTGATGCAGAAATAGTTGTATCTTAAATTATCAGTTGTGTAACATATTTAATGAATATGTGTTTTCATGCAATGAATGTGAATGTCTTCTTGCAATGATTATGCATTTTAAGCTTAGCATGTTAATATGGTTAAGATGTTGTATAAGGATATTATGTGTTTATGTTATATTATGTATGTCTATGGAGAGAAAGATAAGCAACTGAATGTTTACTCTGCCTGCCTGCCCAAAAGCAAGTCAAGTCTGAGTGACCTTTGCAATTTTATAAAAAGTTAGAGAAAGCACCTATATTACTGACTACTGATAAATCGAACAAATGCAGGCTATCCGTTGACTGGACTGAACCCCTCTTTAAACCACTTTATTCCACCTTTGAGCTAGATCATAATCAGATTAAGTTGGAGGTCTTTCAGACAAGGTTTCTGAGTCTGAAGAGTTCTGAATAACCATTACAGTAAAATCAGTTCAGTAGTTTATTCATTCATTGAGATATTATTTATATTTCTGTAAACAGGTACTAGGTTAAATGATAAACCGTGATTCAAGTATCATTTGACAAGTCTTTCTCATTGTAAATTAGCCTTTTTTTGAGTGACAAGTTGTAGTAAGGAGTCCTTGTCTTTTTAGGACTCACTTCAGACTAATAAGTAGATTACAATAATAATTTCTTGATAAATTAACAAAAGAGACAGATCTATGATAGAGAAGAGTCCAGTTTAATATCCGTTATACCTGGATAACCCTAAATAAAATTGAGTGCAGGTAGGTCTTGTGAGAAGTCACCTAAGTAGTAAATGGAGTCCACCTCTGTGTAAATCAGTGTCAGTATAAATATAGCTATTCCGATAGTGAAATTTGCATATGTGTGACAAAAGGTGACAAAGCTCTATGAATACTTTTGCCCAGGGTATTTTATATTAACTCATTTGAAACTAATCTCAAGTAAAATGTAATGTAAATATTTATATTTGACAAATACATTTCACACACAAATACACATAATTTAAGTGTTTAATTCCAGGCAAACATCTACTGACGTTGACTTTTAGCTAAAAATTCAAACATCAATTCTGAGAACAGACACAAAAGGGACAATAGAAGAAAAATCTGCAAGTCTTACTGTAATCACACTGTAACTAATAAGATAAGAACCATTAATAATGGTTATGATGAGCAACAAGAATAACAGACTTGTTCTTCCAGTACCGTCATCTTCTTTCTTCTCAGGCTAATAAGTTATTGGTCAAATAAGCTGTTGAAGTTCTTTTTGTAAGGACTTGGGATGATCTAATATGTCAAACTGGTAAATTGGTTGAAGGTCGACAAAAAAGTCAGCTATGTTTACAGTTTTTCTTATGTAACAAAAGATATCCAAACAGATTAAAAGATAGGGACGGGTTTAGGTTGAAAAGCGGCCATTGCCAAGGTTAGACAGTCAATTCACTGAGAAGATTGCACTCAAACCTAAAGGAAGTGACGTCAGCTAACCTAACAAGCATGTTTTTAGAGTGTAGCAGAAAGCTGGACCACCTGAAGGGAACTAAAATAAATTGGTGTAAAATAAATTTTGATCACATAAGGATCTGTGAGCTGATTTAACTTTAAGATGAAAAAGGCTGAGCAATAAAACCTCTATCACTTGTTTTGAACACCAGCTGCTTTAGCTTTTTCCTTTAATGTAACCATCTGTGAATTTTGTCTTCATCCACCTCACAGGCTAACGTACTTACCTGACTTTGACCTTTCTTTGAAACCTCCTTCAGACACACGTTTCCATTTTCATAGCCTCTGGCTAAAAATTACGGAAGCTCATTGCATTCACCTAAGAAAAGCAAAATAATCATTACGAGATCAGGATCTCGCAAATATGAAAAAAGATGTCATAATTACAAGATCCGGATCTCGTAATTATGAGAAAAGATCTAGTAATTAGGACATTGCAATCAAAGGGCGATTCCACCTAATCTTTCATTACCTTGAGCATCAGTACTGTAAAGATGCAAAACAAACAAACAAATAAACCCGGGATAGTAAATGTTTGCAAACTACGAGATGAGGTATTGCTAAATCAAAAAACAAACAAGAATGTTAAGTACAGTACTTAAACACTTCAAACCTGGACTAGATTTTTCTACACTAATAGCAGAATCTTATAAACACAATTCGGGATTTGTGAAGGCTTTTTTTGATTTGTGAAAGTTTCATAAAGGGCCATATTAATGCTTTTTTGGAATTTGGGCCACATTAGAACTGGTCCTGCTCCAAGGCAGAGTAATCTGGCCTTTGGTGTAGCGACCACATTCAGTCTATGTGAGCAGCTGGCCGAACAAACAGCTGCAGAGACATTGAGAAATGTTTTACCAACAAATTATTCATTTTAATGCCAATAAATAATAAAAAAGGCAAAAGGGCATCATATTGCTTGCAGAGCGGAAGAAGAGACATCTGTGACTCATATTTTGTGTAGTTCTCCAAATAACTAGCGAGGTCTTCCACTTAACAGTTCCTTTGGTCCCACAACTGAGTCGTTTTTCAAATCTCATGTCGGGGGATATTTTTGTATTTCAGAATTTACGAGAAGTGTAAACCTGGTTAAACTTATTAAATTAACTTAATCAACAGAAAAAATGAAGAACAATCTGAGAATTATGCAGGGGCAATATTACAAAGCAAAGTCATGAATAAATCAGTGACTCAGTAGATGCACCATAGCAGGAAGGTTCTAGTCCTTAATGAAGCAGTTCTGAGTTCAATTCCTGAACCATTTACTGCATGTCTTCCTCTTCTCTTTCTGCCATTCTTACTGCTAAGCTACTAATGAATAAAGGCCACTAATACCACAAAAAAGAAAGATGCCAAAAACAGCTTCATAATAAAGATTTCACAAATCTTGCTCCACAGGAGGTTTCTGTCTCCTGTTGTGATTATGAATCTGAGAATATTATTTAATATTAATATTTTAATATTTTATCAAATAATATTTCGGTCTGTTAAGGATTGTCCTGTGAATACCAGCCCAGTAAGGCGATGGTATTAGGACAGAATAGAAAGGTGGGAGACGAGCTCTGACATTATTGAACAGCATAAACTCTGCACATATATGGAATGAATTCACACAATTTCTTAAAATACAAGAATTTATTTACAAAAATAAGTCAACTCAAAGTCAAACATATTTCAATCAACAAACTCTTTACTATGCTAAAACAATCCAACTAAACTACCAAGCAGAATTAAAGAATTATGAAGACTAATGGGCTATGTACAATATAAACAAGTTGATTAAAGATGATTGAAAATCATGACCAAAAGAGAGATGCAACATTACCATGCAATGTTTATGTTTGAGAACCAAGGATTATCTTGAAGAATCTGGAAATGACGTGAAGTTAGTCTTGGAACCAACTTAGACAATAATCAGCAAACGTTTAGACAATGATTCACAATGCAAGATCAGATAAAATATTATTTTAATAAAATAATGTTTTAAATAATGATCTGCTGAATAAAACCAACCTTCTGGATGTCCATTTCTCAACAGTGTCTAATTAGCTGCCTTTATTTATTGAAATAATATTTAAAGAAATATTAAAGCAATATTTTGGAAAAGAGCCAAATCTTTCTGGAGAAATGGGGCTTGGTTTACTTAGTTATCAAATCTAGTAAATTATGTTTAGGGACTATTATTCACTAGCTTGAAAACTAACAACCTTTCTGTTAAATACTCTTTAGTAGAAAGCACGTGTTCTTACCAGTTAGCCGTAGAGCTAACAAAAGAAGCTTATAGCTTAGCACCAGAAACAAACACACATCTTTAAAATACCAGGGTTAATAAAAGGGTTAAAATACATGAGCGCGGACGGCGCGTTATGATCAATCTTCTGTTTAAAATCACCACTTTAAATAAAGTTTGTCTTAACTTTAAAAACACACAAACACAGAAGACAAACTGAGCACGTGTGCTGTAGATATTCTGCTAGCACCCAGATAGCTGAGTTCAACACAAACAAAACCAAACTTCGTAAAATGAAAAACGTTTAGCTCATTAATCTTTCTCTATTACTTCTATCTCTCTGCCCAAAAGCTAACCACGTATGAACCATGCTGAGGAGTTGTCCTGGCGATGACGAAGTTTGAAGAGACCTCCGTGAACGAAGAGCAGTGGCTTGGCGGCCCGTTCTGTCCGCTGACCACACAGCACGTTAACTGCCGTAATGCGGTCTCCGTTGTCCTTCCTTGGGAAACTGGTGCACTCGGCATCGTGCTGGGAACTCTCTGGAAACTGTTCTCTTCTGCAGATCTCAGAGAAGACAGTCAAGCAATGCTTGTACCTTGATTACCCCGTTCATGAATGAAAATCACCGGATATGCAGACAGTGATTTATTTCTACTTATCTTGTGCATACGATTGCATGATCGTATGACACCCTTGGATCCAGTTGAAGAGTTTATGTCTGTTTGCCAGCAAAGAGACATTAGCGCGCTGTCTCCTCCTATCCCGATGATCACCGGCGTGGAAGAGAAAGACTTGTGGGAGAAGTGGTGGTTTATGCGGGCAGTGGCATCATGTGAAGTCTGCTGTTACCCCCCTTGCTGGAGGTCAGTTAAATGCAATTTATTTTGAAAGTTCCAGAAACAATTGTACCGGAGTTTTAATGTTGCTTCCATGGCTGTGGGTCCCAACACTCCCCTGAGCTCCTGCTCGTTTGACCAGTGTACCATCCCAGTCAAACCCCCCACCTTCCACTGTCCCACCCTGCATGCGCAGGGGTGCTTAATGCAAGAACTGTATTTCTGGAGGAGGACCACAAATCAAATAAAAGGTTTCACAAATTTCTAATTGTCTTTATAAGATTCTGCCATTAGTGTAGAACAATCTAGTCCAGGTTTGAAGTGTCTAAATACTGTACTTTGAGTTGGAGCAGATTAAAGATGCTCAAGATAAAGAAAAATTAGGTGGAATTGCCCTTGAACTGTTTCCTGAATTGGAAGCTGCATTGTCGTAATTACGAGATCAGATCTTGTAATTATGACATCTTTTCTGATGTCATGTCTATGTTGTTTTTCTGTGGTAAATGCAATGAGCTGCCATAGAAAATCATCACTTCAGCAAAGTAATACATTTTTCTTCTATGGCTTGATCCCACATGACGGTCTAAGCAGAAATAAACTCCAATCCAAAAAAATGACCTCAAACAAGTAATCATGTAAGATTGCATCAGAAATTGTGTTCACCCTCTTAAATGTCAGATCACAGGAGTGAAAAAGGCTTTAAAGCGATAACCAAAACATGGAAAAGAACATGATGAAATTATGATCACTTTCCAAATATGATTTAAAAATTTGAACATTGCGTCTCTTACAGATAGAAAATATTTTGGGTTAATTAATACAAAGCTTTTTTGCTTGTTTTTACACCCTGAGATATCAGTGCAAGGTTTATTTTTAATCAAACTATCCAAAAAAGTAAACTTGCATTGCTTTTACCAGCCAAAACAAAAACTACAAGGTTGGTTTTGTTTTAGCCCATAAATCTTTGACTGATCACTCAATCATCGGCAGAGACGAAGCAGATTAAAGGAGGGAGATGAACAGTCTGGTGGCGTGGTGCGTGGACAACAACCTTACCCTCAACACAAACAAGACCAAGGAGATGATAGTAGACATGAGGAAGGAGAGGAGACCTCATCAGCCACTGTTTATACAGGACCTCGAGGTGGAGAGGGTGAGCAGTTTTAAGTACCGGGGGTCCACATCAGAGATGACTTCACCTGGACACAGAACACCACGTGGCTGCTGAAAGAGCTCAGCAGCAGTTTCTTGAGGAGGCTGAGGAAATTTGGTATATCACCCAAGGTCCTCTGCATCATAGAGTCCATCCTGACCAGCTGCATGACAGTGTGGTACGGCAATGCTACTTTGAAGGATGGCAAACGTCTGCAGAGTGTGGTGAAGACCGCCACAAAAATCACTAGGATTGCACAACCCTCTCTGCACAACATCTACCATCACAGACCGCAGGAGAGCTGCCTCTATCATCAGACTCCACTCACCCCCAACATGGTCTATTCACGCTTCTACCTTCAGGTCGGAGGTATAGTAGTGTAAAATGCAAGACCACAAGATTAAAGAACTCTTTCTTTCCCACAGCCATTAGACTTTTAAATAACTGATCTGACGACACTCTACATAGTTTAATATATACATATATAAGTATTGTATCTGCCTGCATACAGCTGCATATGTATGCTCCCGCATTATCATTTTGCACATGTAAATATGCTCTCTGACTATTGCATAATGTAAATAGTCTGTATATTTTGAAGACGTTTATAATCTATATTTTATTTTATTCTACTTTCCCCATGTGTAATTTGATTTAATTTTTATCTATTGATATATTTTTCATCCTAACATCCTGTTGGGATGGCAAAGTAAGAATTTCACTGCACAGGGAAACCTGTTTCTTTACTGTGCATATGGCAATAAAGTTTGAATTGAATTGGATTGAACTGAATGCAAGGTCTGTTTTGACAAGAACAATTATTTAAACTAGGTGTTCATGTCTCTTTCTATGGACAGATTTAATTAATATAACCTATGCATGTATCTATGTATGTATGTATAGCCTACATACCTGTGCAGGACACACTGAGGAAACTATGCAGGGGTGTGGAAAAAATTTAAACATTTCAAAGAAGGTGTGCCTTTTTCCCTTTGGTTACTTGATATAAAACACACACATGCAAAGACAATAGCATAGAAGTTAAAATATTAAAGGCACACTATGTATAAGTATTAAAAGAATAACAAGGGTTTACTTTCTAGTTAAAAGTCAAACTACAAATATTAAAAGTCCACCAAGTGTATGTGGGTTCCACTGAAATGAAAGTGACTTTTTCTATTTTTCACTCTAAAGAACAGCAGCAGTCAGGGTTTTTATCTCATCGGATGACTTGGTGAACTTTGTTCATCTCTCTGTGGTTCATACCAGCTCCCTGGAGAGAGAATTATCCATCAGACTGGGAAAAAGACCAGAGGGTCCTGCTGTCCATGTTCATTCTGTGTATAATACAGCACACAGCATGTTATTATAGTATATCAGAAACAATGAATTCTGCCAATGAGCTTTTGTTTTCTAACCTTTACCTTGTTACATTCAAAGCTATTGCCCAATTCTGCCTTTCCCTTCCACTTGTGTCTGTCTGAGACCACACCTCATGCTCCACGAGTGAAAATGACGTCTTCTAACAATTCAGAGGATGATAGCAAGGCCAGCAGCCATCCACCTCAGAGAGAGTGGGATCCCTGTGAAATAAATATTGCACAGGTTTTACTCAGAGAGACAGACAGGGAATGACCTACCCTGCCTTGCTCTGCTGATGTGTTCATTTCAAACCCTCACGCTGCTAATAGTGGGGGGTTTAAAAAAAAAAAAAGGGTAGGAGAAAGGCAAACACAGAGTGCACCAGTACATACCTGCTTATGTGTGAATAAACGTGAGGCAGGCAGAGCTTTATGCCCTCACTTTCCTTTTATATAACAGCAGGATGGAGAAGTCGTGTACCCTGTCAGCTTGGGACAGTCTGCACACTGCACACATTCTCTCCCACTCGCACACAAGCTGTTTTCCTTTTTTTGTTTTGCAATGCCGCAAATGAAAAGTGGAGAACAGGAAGGAGAGCTGACTGTAGTAAAATTAAACCTTCTGTTCTACAATAAACAGGTCTATACAATCATCTCTACCATTGTCTAAAGGTTCCACCAATCCATCCTTCCATTTATCAATCTGCACATCCATTTGTGGGTCCATTCTTCCAATTAACAGTTTGTCCATGCATCCATCTGTTCCTGCATTATTTGTCCATCCATCAATGTTTTCATGCATCCATCCATTCATCCACCCGTTCATTTATCCACTTATCCAACGATTTATTTTTGCATCCATCCATCCTCACATTTCTCCATTTGTCCTACCATACATCTGTTTATCCATACATCACTTGTCCATCCATCCATCAACAGATATATGCTAGAAATGTATTCTGGTCTCTTGTATTTATCATTTAAACCGATCTTAAAATATTAGAGAACTGAAAAATTTTGCCTGGATATTTATGGACTTTGATCAAATGTTTGCAGAAACCTTGAATACTGCAAACACCAAGCGACCACGTTCTTTAAATAATACATACATCATGTTTCAGTACCCTGTAAAATATCAATTGATCTGATGATAGAAAATGTTTGCAAGTGTAATTAACATAAATGCTGTCTCCAGGAATGACTTCATACATCGATTACATAACTGTTAAATATGATGTCACTCTCCCTCTTTCTAATCTGATAATGACAGACACAAATGGAGAAAACTGATCTTTGCAGTCCCTGCGAGACAAGCTGTCTGGAACATGTCAGCCGTCGGGGTAAAGCCTCCAGTCATCGACACACACACGAGCACCCAGAGTGAGACTAACCAACCAAACAGAACATTCAAACCAGAACTTTTACCACTGGGACTCCTCTCGGGTGCTAAAGCTCAGCTGTGGGGAAAAAAATAAAGAAATAATAGAGGAAGCAGTCCATGAGTAAATCAAATGTGATTCATTTCAAAGTGTTTTGTAACTTTAACCAAATATGGGCAATGTGTAACAATAAATCCAGCCTAATCTGATTTGTACACTTTATAGTTATTAAGGTTTTACCTTCATTATTGCATTAAATTGTTCAAATAAATATTGGATCAAATTGAATCGTTTTAACAACAGCATTGGCTCATATGCTATTAAAGCTTTCCGTTAAACTTCAATTTAGAGCAGCTGCCAAACTGTTTCTTTTCATCCAATGCACGTCGGCATATTGAAAAAAAAATGTATGTTATGCAAGTCTAAACATCAGAAACTGAAATACATTTTGTGCAACAAAGTCCTGTACCCTTTTTTGTGCTCCCGGTTTGAATACTATGCATTTACTGAGATCAAGGGCATGGAATTCAAAGTGTTTACCTGCGTCAGGACTGGGTATGGTATTGTTGATATGACATCAGTGTCTCACATTTTGTCTTTATTTTTAAAAACCTGCCCGTTAATATTATTCATTTTTCTGAATAAATGAAAGTATTTCTTCAGTTTCAAGCATCTGGCATTCCAAGGTGAGTGAATCTTAATCAGTGCAGACAGATCGATTGCACTGTGTTGTACGACATCTAGTAATGTTATTATATAATGTGGTATTTGTGGCCATATTTCAGCAGCAGTTGTGTAAATCCTGTGGCAGGGGCTCTCGTGTGGTAATACAGGTCCTTCTCAAAATATTAGCATATTGTGATAAAGTTCATTATTTTCCATAATGTCATGATGAAAATTTAACATTCATATATTTTAGATTCATTGCACACTAACTGAAATATTTCAGGTCTTTTATTGTCTTAATACGGATGATTTTGGCATACAGCTCATGAAAACCCAAAATTCCTATCTCACAAAATTAGCATATTTCATCTGACCAATAAAAGAAAAGTGTTTTTAATACAAAAAACGTCAACCTTCAAATAATCATGTACAGTTATGCACTCAATACTTGGTCGGGAATCCTTTTGCAGAAATGTCTGCTTCAATGCGGCGTGGCATGGAGGCAATCAGCCTGTGGCACTGCTGAGGTCTTATGGAGGCCCAGGATGCTTCGATAGCGGCCTTTAGCTCATCCAGAGTGTTGGGTCTTGAGTCTCTCAACGTTCTCTTCACAATATCCCACAGATTCTCTATGGGGTTCAGGTCAGGAGAGTTGGCAGGCCAATTGAGCACAGTGATACCATGGTCAGTAAACCATTTACCAGTGGTTTTGGCACTGTGAGCAGGTGCCAGGTCGTGCTGAAAAATGAAATCTTCATGTCCATAAAGCTTTTCAGCAGATGGAAGCATGAAGTGCTCCAAAATCTCCTGATAGCTAGCTGCATTGACCCTGCCCTTGATAAAACACAGTGGACCAACACCAGCAGCTGACACGGCACCCCAGACCATCACTGACTGTGGGTACTTGACACTGGACTTCTGGCATTTTGGCATTTCCTTCTCCCCAGTCTTCCTCCAGATTCTGGCACCTTGATTTCCGAATGACATGCAGAATTTGCTTTCATCTGAAAAAAGTACTTTGGACCACTGAGCAACAGTCCAGTGCTGCTTCTCTGTAGTCCAGGTCAGGCGCTTCTGCCGCTGTTTCTGGTTCAAACGTGGCTTGACCTGGGGAATGCGGCACCTGTAGCCCATTTCCTGCACACGCCTGTGCACGGTGGCTCTGGATCTTTCTACTCCAGACTCAGTCCACTGCTTCTGCAGGTCCCCCAAGGTCTGGAATCGGCCCTTCTCCACAATCTTCCTCAGGGTCCGGTCACCTCTTCTCGTTGTGCAGCGTTTTCTGCCACACTTTTTCCTTCCCACAGACTTCCCACTGAGGTGCCTTGATACAGCACTCTGGGAACAGCCTATTCGTTCAGAAATTTCTTTCTGTGTCTTACCCTCTTGCTTGAGGGTGTCAATAGTGGCCTTCTGGACAGCAGTCAGGTCGGCAGTCTTACCCATGATTGGGGTTTTGAGTGATGAACCAGGCTGGAGTTTTAAAGGCCTCAGGAATCTTTTGCAGGTGTTTAGAGTTAACTCGTTGATTCAGATGATTAGGTTCATAGCTCGTTTAGAGACCCTTTTAATGATATGCTAATTTTGTGAGATAGGAATTTTGGGTTTTCATGAGCTGTATGCCAAAATCATCCGTATTAAGACAATAAAAGACCTGAAATATTTCAGTTAGTGTGCAATGAATCTAAAATATATGAATGTTAAATTTTCATCATTACATTATAGAAAAAAATGAACTTTATCACAATATGCTAATATTTTGAGAAGGACCTGTAAAGGCCTGTAAGATTTACAGCACTCATGCTATGGAGTTTTTCATTCTGGCTTAGCTGCTAAACAAATAATGTATTGTACAGTGTTAAATATGTAGCGAGACAGTATTGGGTGTGTGGGGGGTGTTTATTTTTAGAAACCCTAAATAAACAAGCGGAGTCCACAAAAACCTGCCATTAGTCGCAAAATGGACTTCAAATAATGTGTCATGACTAATCATTGTGAAATTGGTTTGGGATGAACCAGTAGTGACGATCAAAACTTACTCAAAGGCTCTGATTGGTTTTCCAAGAGGTAAACTTGCATGCTCAAATCTTTGTCCAAGTGCAAAGTAAATTATCTCAGGTTAAGGTACTGGTGCCCTTTTTCTGGAGTTTATAGGACATTTTGCAGCCAGTGGTGGTTTACTATGGGCAACATAGCTTTTTACCCAGGGCTGCACAGTCAGGTTGGTGGAGAGGTCTCAAAGACACAAAACATCAAAGTTTTCTATTGCACATTTGCATGCACAGTCAACAGAAATGCCACCTTGTGGTTTGCTCAGTGCAGGCACTGCATGGCTGATGACGCTGAAATTGAATCATCAAACCCGGACTGAAGTATTATAAAATAATTATAGATCAATTATTTGAAAACAAAATCAAGTCCATATAAGATAGTTTTTAAGAGTTTAATGTGTCTAAATAGTTTCACGATGAAAAATTAGCTTTTGTTTTGGAGAACGGGCTTCAACCAGGGAGTGGGAGTGTTTTTGCTTCAGTGTTGGGCAGCAGAAGGACCTTTCCGTAGTCACATACAGGTCCTTCTCAAAATATTAGCATATTGTGATAAAGATAATTATTTTCCATAATGTCATGATGAAAATGTAACATTCATATATTTTAGATTCATTGCACACTAACTGAAATATTTCAGGTCTTTTATTGTCTTAATACGGATGATTTTGGCATACAGCTCATGAAAACCCAAAATTCCTATCTCACAAAATTAGCATATTTCATCCGACCAATAAAAGAAAAGTGTTTTTAATACAAAAAACGTCAACCTTCAAATAATCATGTACAGTTATGCACTCAATACTTGGTCGGGAATCCTTTTGCAGAAATGACTGCTTCAATGCGGCGTGGCATGGAGGCAATCAGCCTGTGGCACTGCTGAGGTCTTATGGAGGCCCAGGATGCTTCGATAGCGGCCTTTAGCTCATCCAGAGTGTTGGGTCTTGAGTCTCTCAACGTTCTCTTCACAATATCCCACAGATTCTCTATGGGGTTCAGGTCAGGAGAGTTGGCAGGCCAATTGAGCACAGTGATACCATGGTCAGTAAACCATTTACCAGTGGTTTTGGCACTGTGAGCAGGTGCCAGGTCGTGCTGAAAAATGAAATCTTCATCTCCATAAAGCTTTTCAGCAGATGGAAGCATGAAGTGCTCCAAAATCTCCTGATAGCTAGTTGCATTGACCCTGCCCTTGATAAAACACAGTGGACCAACACCAGCAGCTGACACGGCACCCCAGACCATCACTGACTGTGGGTACTTGACACTGGACTTCTGGCATTTTGGCATTTCCTTCTCCCCAGTCTTCCTCCAGACTCTGGCACCTTGATTTCCGAATGACATGCAGAATTTGCTTTCATCCGAAAAACGTACTTTGGACCACTGAGCAACAGTCCAGTGCTGCTTCTCTGTAGCCCAGGTCAGGCGCTTCTGCTGCTGTTTCTGGTTCAAAAGTGGCTTGACCTGGGGAATGCGGCACCTGTAGCCCATTTTCTGCACACGCCTATGCACGGTGGCTCTGGATGTTTCTACTCCAGACTCAGTCCACTGCTTCTGCAGGTCCCCCAAGGTCTGGAATCGGCCCTTCTCCACAATCTTCCTCAGGGTCCGGTCTCCTCTTCTCGTTGTGCAGCGTTTTCTGCCACACTTTTTCCTTCCCACAGACTTCCCACTGAGGTGCCTTGATACAGCACTCTGGGAACAGCCTATTTGTTCAGAAATGTCTTTCTGTGTCTTACCCTCTTGCTTGAGGGTGTCAATAGTGGCCTTCTGGACAGCAGTCAGGTCGGCAGTCTTACCCATGATTGGGGTTATGAGTGATGAACCAGGCTGGGAGTTTTAAAGGCCTCAGGAATCTTTTGCAGGTGTTTAGAGTTAACTCGTTGATTCAGATGATTAGGTTCATAGCTCGTTTAGAGACCCTTTTAATGATATGCTAATTTTGTGAGATAGGAATTTTGGGTTTTCATGAGCTGTATGCCAAAATCATCCGTATTAAGACAATAAAAGACCTGAAATATTTCAGTTAGTGTGCAATGAATCTAAAATATATGAATGTTACATTTTCATCATTACATTATAGAAAATAATGAACTTTATCACAATATGCTAATATTTTGAGAAGGACCTGTACAAGAACCTGGTTACTGACTTGACTTTTAGCCCCTAGATTCAAGACTTTGTAGTGTGGCTGCTTCCGTGTACAAGAGTAGTGAGGAAAAATATACAAAAAACAGATTTGTATTTATAAACAAAAAAATAAAATCTTGATACAAAAAATAAAATAAAAAATCATAAAACCTGTCAGGAAAAACATTTTCCTCCAGAAAACCTAAACATGTCTGTGTGTAATTATGTAAACAAATTAACTTCATATAAAGGTTCTGCCAAGTTAAAAATCTTGATCTTTACTAGATCTTGACCTCAAATACAGATGTGGTTCTAATACAAGACCTGAATTTTGACACCAAAATGGGAAGAATAAAGAATTTGGGGAATAGATAAGATGACCACTGCAGACTTTCTTTTTCTCTGTATTGTGTGCTCTGTCAACTACAGTGACATTTGTGTTCTGTGCGCCTCAATCAGCCCTGGGCAAGCCGCTTGCAAAAATAAGGCCATTTGTGCAGCAAAGCCTAGAGGTGACACCTGGCCTTTGAATTTCAACAAAAAACATTTTAAAGGTTTGTACAGTAACAGTTAATTTTAATCAACAGAAGGCACAGGACAACAGCACAGCTGCGGGGAGACATGTGGTGGACAACTCATCTGTGCACCAACTCTATGCGGACATTTCTGTCACTGTCAAGTCAACGAATACTTCACCAACAATAAACAGTCGTGTTAAAAGAAAGGACAGCATCTTTTAGGTTACAGGGCTCTAAATGATTGAACTCTAACCCCAAATATACAAAAACAAGAGATTCGACCCTGCAATTGCTTACATTAAACATGGAAAATCTGTGTTAAACATGAAGTACACCCATGCTGCTTCTATTGGATTTAAAAGAGCAGCCAGGTGCTGCTAAGCAAAACATCTTCCTTAACTGATCATCAGCAGATCAATTCTATAAAGGCAGAGGTTTTGGCAGTTTGCTGGTGTAGAGCAGAAAAGACTAAGTTGAGACGACAACAACCATAGAGAAAATATAAGTAAAAGGTCACAAGGCAATTTCAAAAATATCTGAAGTCTATTATTCTTCAGTGAGAAAGCATAATCACCACCTGAAGCATTTGCCAATCTTGCCAAGAACAATGATCCCAGCAACATATCTAAAACACAATGGCAGAAAATAAAAGAATCAAAGCATTACAATGGCCATGTCAAGGTTCAGACCACAGATTACAATAATGTGTGACCTTAATGAATTGAAGCAACCTTAACTGGGCAGAAATTCCTCCAAAATGAGTGACTTCCAGTCATACAGGAACACCAAGTTACAGCTGCTAAATGTCTTTACCAGAATGCATATATTTAATATGAAGCCCACTACAGTTTTGAATAATGGTCTAAATATCCATTATTTGCCATCATTTACAATTTTTCCCTCTTGCACTAAAATATGGTCCAAGATGGCAAATGCAGAAGTGCAGTGGCACCATTTAGTGGTCATCGAGGTCATTGCACCCAGTAAAATCAGTCTGCTCTAAGCTTCATGTTGTGGCCAAACCAAACCAAACCTAATCTTTCTCCTCTCTGTCTCAGTCATGACTTGAAAACAATTACAAAATGCAACGTTTAAAAATTTCATATCAAGCATTTTATTTGGTATATAGATATTCATAGATTTTTACAGTATATATATATATATATATATATATATATATATATATATATATGCAACATGTGCCACTGCAAACCACAAACTTTCTTTGAAATGAAAAGAAAGGAAAATATATTTGTTAAATGTGAAAGTGGTGCTATGAAGCACTTTTAATGAGAACGGAATGATGAGGTAACTGACAGGCAGAAAAACCAATAATAATAATAATAATAATAATAATAATAATAATAATAATACAAACAGGCAACTGAGAGATACAGCGGCAGCATGGACCATTAGTGTCAAACTAGAGAAAAGTCTATAACATACATACACACAGAGTATGCATACAGACAGTTCATAAACATATAAACAGGGAGAAAATTCAATCATGAGAGCAAAAAGAAAATCTCAACTCGTTACTTTTGTCCAGTACAGAAGAACAACTCATGCATGCTCCAAGATACCCAAAATCCCTCCCATACCTACACACACAAACACACACTGACAACACACTCACGTACCAAAGCCCTGCATTACAGACCAATGTTTGCACAGATGTGGTATGTATGCAGACACACACACTATTGCAGGAAGTTGGGTCATTCACTTAAACGTGAGGACCTGTGTGCATGTACAGAAAGGAAAGGAGTGTGACAAGTTATCTGGTTAAAGAAAACATCAAATGCACGATGTAAACTTTTAAAGAAAGAAACAACTATGGAGAATAAAGTGCTCCACCAACATGAAAGGTAACGCTGCATGTGTCTGCGTGTGTATGCACGCATATGTGCATCAATTTATCAGGAGCAGGCAGTGCTAGATGTGTTAATCCGACAGCAGGAAGTGTACAGCTCCCTCTTGTGGTCACTCCGAGTCTCTCTGGACCTCTGAGGCGTCGGCTCGACAGATAGGACACGTCCTGTTGGCCTGAAGATGAACAAAGGAGACATTTCATATTAGCGGCTGTGACACTAAACATAAAATATATAAAAAGATACAAAAATTTAACTCACTGCTGAATAAAAGGGACCTCATCATAAATAAGAATATTGGCAAAAAGTTATTGATTTATTCCACAAAGGCTTAGAGTTACTGAAAAACTCCAATTTCTGTTTCTCATAAAATTAGAACATAAAACTAATACCAAACGGTACTTTGTGTTAGAAATGGTGAGTTATAGCTTTATGATGAGCTACACAATCATTGGGAACATAGATAACATGTAAGTTGTTCAGCAGACTGACCCCCTCTACAAGGAGGGGAAGCTACAGTGACAGAAATGACCATGTGCTTGACTTTCCAGCAAACTGGCCTGATCCAACCCCCACAGAGATCTATGCTGTATCATGAACACATCAGAACCAATGACGCAGACGAGCTGAACACTGCTATTAAAGCAACCTGGGCTTCCTAAACACCTCAGCAGAGCCACAGGCTGAACACATCCATACCAAGCTACATTAATGCAGTAATTCATGCAAAAGGAGCCACAACCAAGACTTGATGACATACACTGTACAGTACATGGACATACTTTCAGCAGGTGTGCCTTTCTGTATTACAAATCCTTTTGTATTGGTTTCATGTAATAAACCAAGTTTCTAAGAAACTGAACTGTGTGTAATCATTAGCTTTAAGCCATAATCATCAGAATTAAGAAATTAATGCTTGCAATATATCACTCTTCATATACCAGGTTCAATTTTGAACGAATCAACGAAACAAATAATAGGTTTAATGAGAAAATAGGACAAAGCAACAGTGCACACATAAAGTAAAACAGAAAGGTTTAGAGTTTCTCCTGGACTCGGGTCAGCGGGTTCCGACTCACCCTCAGCCACTTGTCGACACACTTTCCATGGAACTCGTGACTGCAGGGAAGGACTCGCAGCAGTTGACGGGACTCAAAATCACTCATACATACCACACACCTGTAATCAGACACGTGTTAGAGTACTGTGCTGCAACACAGAATCCTACTGTATAAACACGCATTAAGCAACAGAAAATAGAAAAGGAAGATCGTGCTTGACCTGTAACAGAGATCGACAACATTAAGAGACCTTGTCTGTTTAGGTAATGTTATTCAAACAGCAGAAAGACAGCTACAGTTGTCTTAAAGTACCAAAATCACCTTTCAGACACCATGTGTGGGAAACCTCGAGTTGCTTCTAGATTTAAAGAAGTGTACAAAATATACAGATTAAAGCTGTAACTTATAAACTGCAGTCTGTGACACAAGGAGAAACAATACCATTTGCCCCTCAGCATGTAAAGGTGCTTTGAAAGGGCAGAACTCACAGTGTTTGCTCAGACTGATGGTTATTTGGGTTGAATCGATAGGAAGGGAGTTGTTCAATGTCCCCCTTGGTCAGTCCTCGGAGTTTGGCCTCTCCCAGGCGCTCAGCTAGATTCAGGAGGGCCTTTGGGGAAGACATCAGCAACAGCCAAAGTGTAACAAGTCTGCATCTGGCAACGGTACACATATAACCATCAGAAAAGAGAACCTCATAATTCTCCACTTCTCCGTCATCCACATCCAGCTCCAGGCCGATTGCAGGACCTGTGGGCTGGACTGGCAGCATTGATCTGTACAAAGAGAAATCCGAACAAAATAAATCGAGGTAAATTTGTACAACTGTAATCGTTTCTAGTTTGGGAAGTTTCCCAGCGCACTTACAGGAAGTAAGGCAGGAGGCTGGGGTGATAAGGCGAAGGTGGAAGCTGTTGCGAACGGTACCGCCGCCCTGGGAGACGCCGAGGAATGAAGTTTGGATAAGACTACAGGGAAGATAAATAACAAGCACACATCAGAAGAATTACACACTCAAAGATGAAATGCACACGTTGTAAATGTATTTATTTCCCAAAGCTCACCACTCCAAAGAACTCCTGCGCCAGGGGCTCGTGGGAGAGGAAGTGGAGAGGCGTCGAGTGTGGGGTGAGGGCTGGGTGTGTGGCCGGGGAGTAGTGAAGCCCAGCACCCAGAGACAGATGCTCCCCCAGCAGCTCCACATCATTTTCTATCCTCTGTAAAGGCTAAGGTGGCAGAGGACAGAGCTGTGTAAACTACAAGCAGTTTAAAAATCATCTGTTTTAAGTCTTTCACAGGAAAAAAAAATTCAAAAGAGCTAAAAATCTGTAACCTCTAACTTTAGGAATTAAGAGTCAACTTAAGGACTACATGTGACATGAACATACTGCTGTTTACTGATTGACCATGGGACCAGAAGAAATGAGAAGGTTTTCGTTGAGGTAGTGCAGGGAAAAGTTAATAAAACTCAAGAGCGACGACAATAATATTACAGGCCACAATGGTCAGAGAGCTGGTCAAATCAAAATGTAATTTTACTATTTACAGATCATTAACCATGCCTGAAAACTGAGAGAAAAGAAAAAGGACAAGTCAGCTTTCTGAATGACAAACAGGCAGGGTGCTGTATTTAATAGCATCCTGAACCAGTTGATCACATAAAATCAGCTGTTAAGACCCACATTTGTCCCAAAACAATACCACCATGAAAGAGTTTGGTTCGGAAATTTATTGACAGTCCTTAAACAAACCAGCGTCTGCAGGAGGAGGGAGCAGACAGAGAGCAGCTTCCCCCAACCAGACTGGCTGCCTCGGATCAAACGGGAGGAAGTATCAGCTGAATCCATGGAGCATGAATATTCAATATCCAACCTAAAACTAACTTCAGCGCGGTCAGAAGTCTGCGGTTTTGCTCTCTAAAGTCCTTTCCCTCATTATTGCCATGGCTGAGAAAAAACTTCCTCATAAAGCCTAAAATTGTAGCTTCTTCAGGCAAACTTTGGAGCTTCACCAGACCAGGCAGCAGCATCTCTCCTTTCTGCTTCTCCTGCTACCTGCTAAGTTCTGGCTGGGCTGTGGTCCAGAAAATCATCCCAGTGGATCATTTTATACACAAAAAAATATAACATTCTTGCATATACAATAGTACAAACATTAGTATTTAGTTTATGTTTTATTATCTATGTAATTGTCACACAGTAGTGTTAATAGCACCCTACATTGATGGCTGGAAGCGGGGCTTCAAGCCATAGCTCAGTGGGTCAGTGGAAACAAAACTGGTACCATACCGAGCCGCCTAAAACGAGCCAGTGGAAAAGGGGCATTAGACTCTATTACACCATATACACATTTTTCCCCAAATAGTAAAAATAATTTAAATCTGCTAAATGTGTCCAGCATCCATGGCTGTAAACAAAACACCTACTGGAGAAAGGTTACCATCAGTCTCTCTAACACACATCAGCACCTTTACATTTATGCTGCACAATGTTGACATTTCTCCATTTGATCAGAAACAAAGAGACACTGTAGTGCAAGTATTTATCCATTTCGCTGTTTGTTCATTTACACAACTATGAATTGTTAATAAATTAGACATTTAAATAAGACTTTACAGCAGTATATGTACTATGAAAAAAAAAAAAAGGTGCAGCTCAGAGCTCATCAGATTTTAAAATCATGATTTCATTTACACATTAATGTCCTTACTACTTTTTTTAATGTCTAAGCAACGAGTAGGGGTGCCCTTAATAGATAAAGCTTGAAAAAGCTTTTATATTTACATATTTTTTTCAAATACTGCATTTGACACCACAGGGCTTAGATCGCTCTCGTGTAACTTAGAAGACAGGCAGTGTTTATATTTAAACGTGGATCCAAGTTGCTTTTGTTAATTGCCAAATGGATCCACAAAATAAGTGGACAACGTAATATTTTTTTATTTGAAACTGGGTCTCATTACCTAAATCATCCTCTTAAATATGCTCAAAAACAGGATTCCACCAAGCCACTTGAGGAGTTCTTGATAGAGCATATTTACAGACAAACAAGGTTTTTCCATCTTAAATGCAAAAAGAATATATTTTTTCTACAATTATGGCCTAATTACTGCTCCGAGTGGGTTGTTGTATTCCTGTATACTCCAGTTAACAATTATTCAAGTACTAACGATTATTTCAATAATAGATAAAATCATGATTAATCCAATTAATTGTTCCAGCCCTAGTAGGAAGTACATTTCTAATATGGAGAGTTCATCACTTGAATTTAACTGCAGTCTGTTAAGTCACTTATTCCTCAAATTTATTTTCTGCAGCATTCCTCTCTTATTCTCATTAAATCAAATGCATTGTTGTTCTAACACTTCATCCTCTATATCAATGCAGTCTGATCTGTTCCAGTGTCAGTGATGGACATTTGCTTAATTATAGTTTATTCAGGAGAGCAACATCCTATGAAAGTAAGTATCTTCGAATAATGCATGACGCCTAACGTAACAATCATCAGGGTACCTATTATCTCTAGGCAGAGTTTTAGGTTTTGTCAAGCCAGCTTATACAAAGAGAGCCCAGGTTTGTTGCTTCAATGCATTCCCCTCGGATAAGCACAAGGCCGTATACTGCAAGACTTCTTACTCACCGATCGAGCCTGCTGCGTCGGATAAGGTCCGAACTGCGCCGGCTGCGGCAAGTGAGGCGGGTGGTGGGAGAGGTGCGTTGGAGGGTGTGTGAGGTGAGGAGGAGGAATCAAGAAGGTTGGGTCGGTGGACAGCAATGACGGGAATGGGTACGGCATGGGCAAATGCTGAACGGAACAAGTCTGAAGAACCTAACATATGAAAAGATACAATTTCAGAACAAAACTATAAAATTACTTCACAAAATACAAACACACTTACAGAAGGAGGGACACTGCAGACGGGATAGTGCTGCCCGCTAAAGACCACAGAGCATGCTGGGATCTGCTGCGGGGCAGACCGAGGCGGAAGGCCAGGTGGCACACCCGGAGGAGACACAGGATATGATACCGGAACCGAACCCTGAAACCAGACGGAAAATATTCAAAACTTTATACACGCGGACTGATTAAAAGCTGAGCAGCCGGAGCTACAGGACTTCATTCACATTGGACGCGCTGTAAAGAACAGACCACACAAAGCTTTAGTGTAAAAATTCAATTCAATTCAGTTTTATTTATATAGCGCCAATTCACAACATGTTTTCTCAAGGCACTTCACAAAGTCAGGCAAAAACATTCCAATTAATAACTAACCATTGAACAGTGCAGTCAGATTCAGTTATTTTTTCAAATTGGATAAAAAGTTTTTCTATCTAAGGAAACCCAGCAGATTGCATCCAGTCAGTGACTTGCAGCATTCACTCCTCCTGGATGAGCATGTAGAGACAGTGGACAGGTTAATAATTACAAAAAGCATTTTGCACTGAATCTAATGAGCGGTGGTCCACCAGAAGTAGCAGGGTAAACATCATAACTTTATGAAATAGTTTTATTGTGACTGCGGTCATCTGCTTCTATGAGGGAAATTCAATTTTGCCAATTTCAATAATCAATAAGGTTTAAAAATGCCGATAATCCAGTAGCGAGCCACCGTGGCCTTCAAAGTATTCAGAGAGGGCTGTGTCAGAGTAAGTAGTGGTGGCAGGGTGTAGTGGTGGGGTGTATGGGGTTTCAAGTGGTGAAGGCCCAACAGTGAGAGCCACAGCCACCCCACTGCAACACCAGTACCTGTACTGGCGACAAACTGAAGTCAGGACTAGGTTGTTTCCCCAAATCCCACAGTGATACCTGTGTACCAACACCTGCCAACAAACAAGAAGCATCCCTGTTTTTCTTTCTACAACTGCTGTTTTATTTTAAAAAGGACTAGGTGGAAAAGCTGCAGCTTTAAACATCTTTCTTCAGTTTTGGATAAATGATTTGAAATGTGTTTGGCCTTCTACAGAAATATTTACAAAAGGTCTGAGGGTTTAAGTTTTTAGTTTTGCCAAAAATGTTGTCATTCCAAGCTGATTTAGAAACTTTAGCAAATTATTGGCAAAGAAAAAAAATGCACAAGGTAGACATGTCGGTTGACAAGATTAACTTCATTACCTCTGACTTTAAGTCACAGATGTAATCTGTGCTAAGAAAGAAAAAACAAAACAGGATTTTTTGAGAACTGTAACAAATACAATTTAGGAAAGTGTGTGTTCTTTGATAGAGTTCGCAGTTTTGGATCCAACCAGAAATGAAGGAATTTCAAGATTTCCCCTTTTCTGCATCAAAGCAAACATCCCTAAACCATATCAGATTTTTATTACCGAAAGCTTAAAAAAAAAAACCTTCTAAAAACGTTTAGTTTTTAGCTTGTCTTCTTCTTGCACATCTGTGTTAATACAAAGCCACAGTGAGAGTCCTAGGTATTTGCATGAAATACACATACACAGTTCAAGGATTTAGGACCAATCTGACCTGGATTACTGAGATTCTAGACAGACATGGTTTTTCAACTATAAAGAGCAGGTCTGGCTCCTTTAGTGCTTCCTAACAGCGTCTGAATATTTCTGCACATATACCACACTTAAAGTTGCTTAATTCTCATTAAACCCACCTGTTCCTGGAGATCTAGGACCCCACTGCTCTGTTGCTGGGATGGGTGGGGATGTGGGTGCCCGGGATGGGCGCCAGGGTGCAACAGCCTGGGAGACAGGTTTGGCGACTGGTGAAGAGGCCTCGGGGAGGGGTTAGGGGGATGGTAACCTGGACGGTCTTCAGAGACAGAGCCCGGCCCTCTGGGAGGTTGCTGGCTATAGGGTGGGTAACCCTGAGGAGGAGCTGGGTGGCGGTAGTTTTCATCCTGATGGCCAGGCGACGGGCCGTGGTGGGAGTGAAGATGGTGATGATGGTGGCTGTTTGGGTGGTGATGGTGGTGGTGATTGTTGTTGCCGTTATAGTGGTGGTGGTGGCGGGTCAGGCGGTCTCTCCGCCCACGCTGGCGTCGCATTGGAGGACTGAAGTTAAACATAGAAGGAGAAACTAAAGCATTCATGTAGATAAACTACAAAAGAAAATGTTTTATTCTGAATTTTGGGCTAAACCTTTATTATTAAACACACACTAGATTTAAACTTTTACCTACAAGAACTGTTTCCTTCCAAGCTCCTTCGAAATTTTCTTACAGGCATTAGGTTCTGTAACAACATCTCCACGACATGTGGATATTGTTATGAACTGTTATAGTCGAAGAGGTTCTCTGAACACCTGTCAATGTCAAAAGCTTCTCTTAAATGAATGGTCCTAATAAATATTACATGACTGAAACACTGGATGTGTAAACAGCGTCCAGTATGAGAAAGGATTTTAATTACAATGATAGTGTGTTGAGCAAAAATGTCAACATGTAAAAAACAAATAAATGATAGAATCAATTTTTCCTTCAGTGTGTCATATGAAATAACGTGCATGCTACCTCAAGTCAAAAATCAGAATTTACTTTATTGGAAAGTTTCTGTTAACAAACAAGAAATTTAATATAAACAAGTGAGGTGTGAATTTGTATTCAGTCCCTGATTCAATGCTTTGTAGAACCACATTTGGCTGCAGATACAGCTGCAAGGCTTTTGGGCAAGTCTCTACCAGCCTTCCACATCAACAGATTGTATTTAAGACATTCCAGTCCAGCTCTGATTGAATTGTTAGACTTGCTGTACTGCTTAAAGATAAACATCCATCCCGGTCTCAAGTATTTAACAGCTTTTCTTTTAGAATTGCCCTGTGTTTAGCTCCATCCAAACTTCCCATCAAATAACAGGCTTGTAAAGAAAAGCATTCCCACAGAATGATGCTGCCACCGCCGAAGGGATGGTGTTTTCAGGTTGATGTGCAGCATTAATTATCAAGAAGCCTCTTGGCAGCATCTATTCTTAATGCTTTCTTTACAGAGCCAACCACTGTAGATAGATGACCAGGTTTCTGGTAGGTCTGCAGTTGTGCCATATTCTTACATTTGGGATGATAGATTGCTCTGCAACATTTAAAGCAGGGAATACTGTATTATAAACTAATTTTGCTTTGTCCACAAGTTCACCCCGACTTGTTTGGCGTGTTCCTTGGTCTTCATGATGCTGTTTGTTCACTAATGTTCACTTTTATTTATTAATGAGATGGCTTCTGCGGCTTATTTATTGCAGTGGATTTTATTTAGGGCCATAAGAGTAAAGGGGGTTAAACAATTTGGAGGTGCGTCTGAAAGCAGCTCGTTTTGGTGCCGTCTTTTTAAATGCTGTTGAAGCACTTCACAACCCGCCCCCTACCAGGTCAAAGAGCGTTCCACTTTAACCTGTTCAGCCATATTTGTAGTTTGATAACAATTATCTAGCACCGCAGAAACAAGACAAAACAGCAAAAACAAAACAAAACTGTTGAGGTTGTAATACTATTCAAAAACCCGCAGTACAGTTCTGTCCTTAAGGAGCTAAAAGCAGCACACAGCGCTAACATAAGCAGAAGGCACGATGCTACTGCTATTAAAACAATGACCAGGACGTCATATCAACACACAATAAATTCATGTCTAAAATAAAGTTCGTTATCATTTTAGCGATCATTGCAGCTTAGTGCTTTGCTGTGTCCGTCGTTTCCATAGACAGGAGGAACTGACCGCTTAATCAGATGAAGTCTTTCAGCAAATCATTTTTCATGCTGGAGGAGCGTGCTGAAGACCTTGAAGTGCTTCACGCAAACAAAGAGGAATTTCCCCACTGATGTAAGTAGATTTCCACGAAAAACAAAATTTAACCAGACACTTCGAAGAGGTTCTGGTTTCCTGGGGACGGTGTAATGAATTGTGTGGGTTAATACACCCAAAAACCAAAGAAATAAATATGGAGGATATGTGAAATCGATCAGCCGGAGGTCCATGACCTTGTTTAGTTGTTCCACAGCAAATACTGTGATATGACCCAAACAGAATATAAAAACTGCTCTGCAACACCTGGAGAGACTAAATTCAACTTTTCCACTTTCCTACAGACTCCAACTACACAATAAAATGTATTTAAAGGCTAAAAACGTGGATTTGGCATGATATGACCCCTTTAAAAAGAGGGTAAAGGCACACAGCACATTCATTTTCTTTTCAATCTACGCCTGTTGAACCAGGTAATCAAAAATGTGGACAATGACAACAGAATAAGGTCTAAACGTGATACACAGACTTTTACACCAAGAGATGTTTCCCTAAACGAAGCTGGAACGCTTGAATATGCCTCCTTTAAAACAAGGAACCACTGACATAACCGACATGATCAAATGCACCCCTGGAGAGGTTAACACTAGAAAAACCCTCCAGGCCTCTTAAATAAAGAATTTATCCTGTAATTTATGGCACACCTTATACAGCATATATAGATTTTCACATTACTGAAATAGCACATGTATGCATAATACATTTAACAATGTTTGTCCTCTTGCTTATGTTTCCTTTTTCACACCCATCTATATTTCAGAACATTTTATGTTTTATGTGTATTTTTTTTTCTCCACAAGTTTTGTCAATTTTTGTCAGATGAAGATCTGAGGGGGGAAAAAAATGTATCATAAGTGATGCTTTGCAGCATGCAAGCTTTTTTATGCGTTTGTGACAAAACATTTTAAAACTACCTTTTTTTGTATTGTGTACCATTATAATGCTAGCGGGGAATACCTGCGGCGGTTTCTGACAGGTGTGTGGCATCTCTCGGGCATGTAGTGGGGGTGCGGTCTGCGGCTCGGAGGCAGCTCCCACGGCCGAATGGGGGAGGAAGGAGTGGAAGGAGGAGCCGAGCTGTGGTCCAACATGGACTGCTGGGAAAGACGTTGCCTTTTGGGGCTTGGGCTGTCCTCCATCTGCACATGAAGGACAGGGAATAAATAAGACAGCAGGCTAAACAGAAGGACACGTAGGACCGAGCAAACAATTAAATACAAATTCTATTCAAACCAGGAGCAAAGCAGAGACAACAGGAACTCCTTACTTTGTCTCGATCCTCACTGCACAAATTATCTGGATGAAAATGCAGCACTCCTGCAGATCACAGAATAAAAAAATTAAAATAAAAACTTAATCAGATAAAAATAGAGCTGAGAAAAACATCAACATCACAAGGCACACATAGTGACCCTCTACTGGACATCAAAAACACATTTACAATAAACAAAGGGAGGTTAGGTCATACTGAATGCAAAAATAATATGCTGATCAAGCCTGGTTGGTTGTTTGAATACGTTCCCTTTGATATTGGTGACAGAGATTTGATAACATCAACATTTACAGTTTTAAGCCCACAAGATCAGCTTTTCTTTTAAACTATTTACTGCTAACAGTTCAAAGAAATTAACTAGGGCTCCAACTAATGAATATTTTCCTAATCGATTAATCTGTTGACTATTTTTATTTTTTTTCAATGAACCGATGAATAAACAGCTAGCAAAAGTTGTTTCATAGGAGATTTTTTACTGAATTGAACCAGGTGATGCTAAAGCTATGCCACTTGAGTTCTGAATGGAGCATATTTACAGACAAAGAAGGCTTTTCATCTTACATGCAAAATGTATTTCTTTGCTGTTCAATTTTGGCTTAATTACTGCTCTGAGTGGGTTGTTCTTTTAGCAATGACATGTTTTAGAATCTGTATACTCCAGCTAACAATTGTTCAATTACAAAAACAGTTGACGATTATTTCCATAATTAATTGATCACAATTAATCCAATTGTTTCAGCCCTGGAAGCAAACTCACAGCAGGTTCCTCTTTCCCTCCAATTCAACATGAAAAGCCCGTAAAGACAAACAGGCATAAACTGGGAAACATGTACAACACACCGGAGCATTTGTACGTTTTAGTTGGGGCTCATAATATTACTGATAGACTTAGTGTGTATAGAGGGAGCTAAATCTACTACAATATTTACTTGTGCAAATGAGTCATTCATTTGTTTAAATCAGATGCTCAGATTACAAGTTTGACTTTCTTTGTTTGAGAGCGTTGGAAACTGAATATGTTTTGGTTACAACTGCAGGTTAGATGAACAAAGGATGCACATTAAAAATAGATGCAAATCTGATCGATATACTCCAAATTCTATGGATTCTTATCTACATTTAATAACATCCAAAACATTAGCAACAACAGACGGATCAGGGTATGGTTTTAGCATACAGCTCTACTTACTACTGTTCTCACTATAATAACAGCTGTAACCAGAGATAATGACTATAAGCTTATACAAGTTGCCCTGAGCAAAACTATTAACCGCAGGTGGCAATACAATGGCATCTCAGCTGTAAAAAAAAACATAAGCATAAACTACTGAAGCAGCAAAACCAGTTCTTTATCTTCTTGTATACAACACAAGACTAACATAGACCAAGTAAATCTCAATACTTAAACCATCTGCACCGTAGATTAAAGAATAAAAGCCTCAAACATTTATCACAAACAAACACTGAAAATCTTTGGTGATGCATTGAAACAACATGCTTGGCATGGAAAATATTAAAGGATTGCATAGTAGTAATTTTTAATACAGGGGATATGACTCGCTACACAGGGCGGCATTGCCTAGAGGGCGGCACAAGCACCAAACACAAAGATGTACACTATACAGGTCCTTCTCAAAATATTAGCATATTGTGATAAAGTTAATTATTTTCCATAATGTCATGATGAAAATTTAACATTCATATATTTTAGATTCATTGCACACTAACTGAAATATTTCAGGTCTTTTATTGTCTTAATACGGATGATTTTGGCATACAGCTCATGAAAACCCAAAATTACTATCTCACAAAATTAGCATATCATTAAAAGGGTCTCTAAACGAGCTATGAACCTAATCATCTGAATCAACAAGTTAACTCTAAACACCTGCAAAAGATTCCTGAGGCCTTTAAAACTCCCAGCCTGGTTCATCACTCAAAACCCCAATCATGGGTAAGACTGCCGACCTGACTGCTGTCCAGAAGGCCACTATTGACACCCTCAAGCAAGAGGGTAAGACACAGAAAGAAATTTCTGAACGAATAGGCTGTTCCCAGAGTGCTGTATCAAGGCACCTCAGTGGGAAGTCTGTGGGAAGGAAAAAGTGTGGCAGAAAACGCTGCACAACGAGAAGAGATGACCGGACCCTGAGGAAGATTGTGGAGAAGGGCCGATTCCAGACCTTGGGGGACCTGTGGAAGCAGTGGACTGAGTCTGGAGTAGAAACATCCAGAGCCACCGTGCACAGGCGTGTGCAGGAAATGGGCTACAGGTGCCGCATTCCCCAGGTCAAGCCACTTTTGAACCAGAAACAGCAGCAGAAGTGCCTGACCTGGGCTACAGAGAAGCAGCACTGGACTGTTGCTCAGTGGTCCAAAGTACTTTTTTCGGATGAAAGCAAATTCTGCATGTCATTCAGAAATCAAGGTGCCAGAGTCTGGAGGAAGACTGGGGAGAAGGAAATGCCAAAATGCCAGAAGTCCAGTGTCAAGTACCCACAGTCAGTGATGGTCTGGGGTGCCGTGCCAGCTGCTGGTGTTGGTCCACTGTGTTTTATCAAGGGCAGGGTCAATGCAGCTAGCTATCAGGAGATTTTGGAGCACTTCATGCTTCCATCTGCTGAAAAGCTTTATGGAGATGAAGATTTCATTTTTCAGCACAACCTGGCACCCGCTCACAGTGCCAAAACCACTGGTAAATGGTTTACTGACCATGGTATCACTGTGCTCAATTGGCCTGCCAACTCTCCTGACCTGAACCCCATAGAGAATCTGTGGGATATTGTGAAGAGAACGTTGAGAGACTCAAGACCCAACACTCTGGATGAGCTAAAGGCTGCTATCGAAGCATCCTGGGCCTCCATAAGACCTCAGTGCCACAGGCTGATTGCCTCCATGCCACGCCGCATTGAAGCAGTCATTTCTGCAAAAGGATTCCCGACCAAGTATTGAGTGCATAACTGTACATGATTATTTGAAGGTTGACGTTTTTTGTATTAAAAACACTTTTCTTTTATTGGTCGGATGAAATATGCTAATTTTGTGAGATAGGAATTTTGGGTTTTCATGAGCTGTATGCCAAAATCATCCGTATTAAGACAATAAAAGACCTGAAATATTTCAGTTAGTGTGCAATGAATCTAAAATATATGAATGTTAAATTTTCATCATTACATTATGGAAAATAATGAACTTTATCACAATATGCTAATATTTTGAGAAGGACCTGTATTGCCAAAACTACTGGGTCAAATCCACCAAATCAATGGATTCTGGTGTTACAATCACTTCCATGTCTGCAGGTGTATAAAGTCTGGTGTGGAGAAACTTGACTGGCCTGCACAGAGTCCTGACCCCAACCTTCCAGAGCACCTTTGGGATGAATTAGAGCAGAGGCTGCAACTCTGGTTTTCTCATCCAACTATGAACACTTAAAACTTGTGGAATATGTTTACAGAACAGCTAAAGCTGCTAATGCTGGCAACGGTGGGTCCATCAACAAACTGGAGCTTATAAATTAAGAATAAGATGTCATCAAAGTTCATGTACATGTAGAAGTAAGGAGACAAATGCTTTCCTTTGTGACAAGGAAAAGGTGGATTCTTTAAAAAAAAAAAAAAAAGTATTTATAATTAATCTATGAATTTATCTTAAATTCTATGTATAAATCCCAAGACCTAAGATTTATTTCTTGTAATTTTGGTGATTATGGCTTACGGATAATGAAAACCCCAGTGGGCCCACCACATGCAGGGGGAACCGTGAGGGACCGGTGCAAAGAGGATTGGGTGGCGGACGAAGGTGGAGACCTCAGCGGCCCGATCCCCGGATGCTTAGGCTGGCTCTAGGGACGTGGAATGTCACCTCGCTGGGGGGGAAGGAGCCTGAGCTTGTGCGGGAGGTCGAGAGATATCGACTAGAAATAGTCGGACTCGCCTCCACGCACAGCGTGGGCTCTGGAACCCATCTCCTTGAGAGGGGTTGGACTCTCTTCTACTCTGGAGTGGCCCACGGGGAGAGGCGGCGGGCTGGTGTAGGTTTGCTTGTTGCCCCCCAGCTCAGCCGTCTCGTGTTGGGGTTTACCCCAGTGGATGAGAGGGTCGTATCCCTGCGCTGTGCCGGTCCGTAGTGGTGAAGAGAGAGCTGACCCGAAAAGCAAAGCTCTCAATTTACCGGTCGGTCTACGTTCCTACCCTCACCTATGGCCATGAACTTTGGGTCATGACCGAAAGAACGAGATCCCGGATACAAGCGACTGAAATGAGCTTTATCCGTAGGGTGGCCGGGCACTCCCTTAGAGATAGGGTGAGGAGCTCGGCCATCCGGGAGGGGCTCGGAGTAGAGCCGCTGCTCCTGCACATCGAGAGGAGCCAGTTGAGGTGGCCCGGGCATCTATACCGGATGCCTCCTGGACGCCTTCCTCGGGAGGTGTTCCAGGCACGTCCCACCGGGAGGAGGCCAGGGGACGGCCCAGGACACGCTGGAGGGACTAAGTCTCTCGGCTGGCCTGGGAACGCCTTGGGCTCCCCCTGGAGGAACTGGAGGAGGTGTCTGGAGAGAGGGACGTCTGGGCGTCTCTGCTGAGTCTGCTGTCCCCGCGACCCGGTCCCGGATAAGCGGAAGACAACGAGTACAAGGATAATGAAAACCCAAATTCAGTGTCTCAGAAAATAAGAATATAACGCAAGATCAATAAAAATAAGGATATTTCAAACAGAAAAGTCTGGTCTCTAAAAAGTATATTAATTTCTATGCACTTAATGCTTGCCAGAAAATTAAGGATGTCCTTAAACTGACAAACGTCTTCTATGTGTAAACAAGAAAAAGTTAGAAATCACCAAAAAGAAGGTGCAAACTCATCCCTTTAAGCCTTCCTGCTTCTTCTCCTAAGCCTTAACCAAACAGCCTTTTTAGATACAAACCCCTTTAATTGTCTTGCTTCTATGACTCACTCTAGAGTCATGTGAACTCAGTAGATGGCGGCAACTCAGTCTGAGATGACATCCAACACCAGGCCCAATGCACTGCACCTTTATATATCTAACATGCCATTTTCCCCTCTTTTACACCTCATCCAGTCCCGATCCCATTTTTGTGGAAAACTAGGTCTAGTTATGCTGATTCATCCCAAGGGCAAAAAGGATTTCAAGCCAGAAAGGACGGGTTTCACTGGCGAGCAGACATGACCCTGTTTCCGTTGAGCATAGTTGCTAAGGAAGACTGACACCATTTCTCCCTTTCCAGACAACCGAGAAACACATGACAGAAAACTGAGAATAATGTCTTAGCAGGCAGAAAAAGTCCCTGCTATTAGCTTTGAAACAATATGGTGAACCATTACTAGAAAAGCTGTTTTTAGAGAAGCAATCTACTCTACAGTAAAGTGGTGTTGCAATTAAATATGTACAACTAATTCTTAGTCCATGTGGGTGGGATGTAACATTGATTATTCAAGCTGCACTGTGCAACGGCATGTTTTCAAACCGGTACATTCAGACTTATACAGCAAAAACTGATGCCAAGGGCTGTAAAAAGCGAAGGTGCTAACAAGCACAATCAAAAAAAAAATAGGCAGCGTTTGCTTCCAGTCATGATATGCTGACAGTTGCTTAGAGAAAGCTCACAACGTTTATATTAAAGTCCCTTACACAAACCTGTCTGTGGCATGTTCGAATAGGAGGCATGGCTCTTTCCATGCTTCGTCTGGCTTTTTGGGGGACAGTGCTGCTAATGTGACAGTCTGTTGAAAGCCTACATTTGAATTATCTCAGACTGTTTTCTTTTTGATGAAATCTAGCCTGCTATCGCAGACGTTTTCTCCAGCAACATTCCTGAGGTCAGAAGGGAAAACTTGCTAAACCTTGAAGTGGAAACTCAGGGCAAAAAGAAATAAGGGCATCTTAGTTGCAGCTTAATATTAAAATCTGTTTCATATTATTCATTTCTGCTGTGTATAAGTATCTTATATCAGTCATTACAGATAAATCTGAGCTGACAGTCAAGGTCTGTGTTGTCACAGAGCTGCAACACAAACGTTGTGTTAATTTTCGTGTATTTTTCGAAACATTTACTTTATTCTCCCACGACCCATTAAGCGACACCAAGTCTAAAAATTGTGGGGAAGCTTTGAGGCAACTAGATCCCAGTTTAAGACCATTAGTGGTCATGGATGAAAACAAAAAAACTAAGAAATAATTAGCCTTCTTTAAATTAACAAGACCTGCAAAAACGGAGCACAGAGCTAACATTAGCCAGCTGTTTCTGCAAGTACGTCCCTCAGCGAAGATCTTCAGAAGAAGCAACATGCCGTTTTACTAAAGACTTTTGTAGCTGAATGTGTCGAGTCAGCTTGTCCTTTAAAATGAGAAAGTTACAGGCGACTTAGAAATTATGGCAGTTTCTAAACCCCAGTTGGCGTGGTGCTGGAGCGAAGAAGACTGTCCAGAAAACTCTGGGAGAACGAAAGAAGCTGGACAGCGTCAAAGAGAAAGACAATGAAAAAAAATATCCTGATCATCATTATTGGTCAGTTAGGTAGAACACAACCAAAGGTACACTTGAAGGACATGTGATAGGTCAATCTGCTTTATTATATATAGTATTATTATTTTAAAGAATTAAAATTCAAAAAATAATTTGGGATATAAAAATTGATTTTGGGGAAGGATTTTCATACTGCGCTAAGTTTTGGCAGCTCATTCAAGACCGACTGACTTATTTCGCACTAGGATGGAGTGCTGTACACCTGTCCCTGGGCATCTAACCTTCACCTTAGTAGTTTTGTTGCTGCAATGTCTTTTTGCACTAAAAGACCACTTTATTTAATTTACTCGTGAATAAAAAATGCACTTCGTTTGTTGAAGGTTAAAAAGTAATTAAAATCATCAGGTTTGAATTAATTTTACTAAAAGTGCTTATTGAACTTTAATGAGAAACGAACTGGAGCAGTTTAAGGTAGCAAACACTTGTGGTCAATAGGTGTCATTCATTTTGCTTGTAAATTCTCTGTGCATTTAATAAATGGGATCAACAGCCTTTCCTGACCTTTGATGTCATCTAGAAAACAGATTTGGACCTTTTCACCTAAAGTTTGGAGACCACCAGCTCCAGCATGTCACTTTTTGACTAAATATGCAAGGACATTATGCCACTTGAAGTTCAGACTTCAGCAGAATGCTCGGCCATCTAAAGCAAGCGTTTCCAAGGTGCGGCCCGTGGGCCATTTACAGAACTCGCAATGATTTTAGTGCGACCCACGACTGCATTTCAAGAAGGATATATATATATATACAGGTCCTTCTCAAAATATTAGCATATTGTGATAAAGTTAATTATTTTCCATAATGTCATGATGAAAATTTAACATTCATATATTTTAGATTCATTGCACACTAACTGAAATATTTCAGGTCTTTTATTGTCTTAATATGGATGATTTTGGCATACAGCTCATGAAAACCCAAAATTCCTATCTCACAAAATTAGCATATTTCATCCAACCAATAAAAGAAAAGTGTTTTTAATACAAAAAACGTCAACCTTCAAATAATCATGTACAGTTATGCACTCAATACTTGGTCGGGAATCCTTTGGCAGAAATGACTGCTTCAATGCGGCATGGAGGCAATCAGCCTGTGGCACTGCTGAGGTCTTATGGAGGCCCAGGATGCTTCGATAGCGGCCTTTAGCTCATCCAGAGTGTTGGGTCTTGAGTCTCTCAACGTTCTCTTCACAATATCCCACAGATTCTCTATGGGGTTCAGGTCAGGAGAGTTGGCAGGCCAATTGAGCTCAGTGATACCATGGTCAGTAAACCATTTACCAGTGGTTTTGGCACTGTGAGCAGGTGCCAGGTCGTGCTGAAAAATGAAATCTTCATCTCCATAAAGCTTTTCAGCAGATGGAAGCATGAAGTGCTCCAAAATCTCCTGATAGCTAGCTGCATTGACCCTGCCCTTGATAAAACACAGTGGACCAACACCAGCAGCTGACACGGCACCCCAGACCATCACTGACTGTGGGTACTTGACACTGGACTTCTGGCATTTTGGCATTTCCTTCTCCCCAGTCTTCCTCCAGACTCTGGCACCTTGATTTCCGAATGACATGCAGAATTTGCTTTCATCCGAAAAAAGTACTTTGGACCACTGAGCAACAGTCCAGTGCTGCTTCTCTGTAGCCCAGGTCAGGCGCTTCTGCTGCTGTTTCTGCTTCAAAAGTGGCTTGACCTGGGGAATGTGGCACCTGTAGCCCATTTCCTGCACACGCCTGTGCACGGTGGCTCTGGATGTTTCTACTCCAGACTCAGTCCACTGCTTCCACAGGTCCCCCAAGGTCTGGAATCGGCCCTTCTCCACAATCTTCCTCAGGGTCCGGTCACCTCTTCTCGTTGTGCAGCGTTTTCTGCCACACTTTTTCCTTCCCACAGACTTCCCACTGAGGTGCCTTGATACAGCACTCTGGGAACAGCCTATTCGTTCAGAAATTTCTTTCTGTGTCTTACCCTCTTGCTTGAGGGTGTCAATAGTGGCCTTCTGGACAGCAGTCAGGTCGGCAGTCTTACCCATGATTGGGGTTTTGAGTGATGAACCAGGCTGGGAGTTTTAAAGGCCTCAGGAATCTTTTGCAGGTGTTTAGAGTTAACTCGTTGATTCAGATGATTAGGTTCATAGCTCGTTTAGAGACCCTTTTAATGATATGCTAATTTTGTGAGATAGGAATTTTGGGTTTTCATGAGCTGTATGCCAAAATCATCCATATTAAGACAATAAAAGACCTGAAATATTTCAGTTAGTGTGCAATGAATCTAAAATATATGAATGTAAAATTTTCATCATGACATTATGGAAAATAATGAACTTTATCACAATATGCTAATATTTTGAGAAGGACCTGTATATATGGCGGCCCCGCGCAGAACATTAATGAAGATGTAAACTTATAATGAATAAATAGGACTTCCAATGACCAATTTAAATCTTTTTCAAATAGAAAATGTTAGGTACAACACAAAGTTTTGACCTTTATAATTAACCGAGATATTTGTGTGATTATGTTTCATTTCTATGTAAAATCTACCACTTTGTTTAATTAAAATATTGTGTGTTTAGTGTACTATTTAAAATATAACATCTGCCCATTTTTTTTGTTTGTTTTTTAACTAATTGTGTGGGCTGTAGGCTCTACAGAAGATTTTATACCACTGTTCACTCTGAAAGAAACATTTGTAACGATGAAACAATGGCTTTGGGAAACAGTTAGCCGTATTTTTCTGATCTAACATTATTATATCCTTTATACAACATTTAACATACAGCTGGCCCTCTACGCATCAGCTGGCAGTGAAAACACTAAACCTTTTAGTTAAATGCCTCCGAGCCTGATAAGCTGCAAGGGGTCTGCCTGCATCCCTCTGGGGGTTCATCCTGTGTGAGTGTGTAATGATGCATCCAGCCTGGTTGTGGGCCCCGTTTATTCTAAGCTTGCTTACCTGCACCAGGGTGTCTGTGAGCTCCGTGCGCGGAGTGGCGCTGCACCCCTGCGGACAGGTAGCTCCCCTGGGCGTGCTGCTGCGGCGGCGGCAGCGACTGTTGCTGCTGGCCCTCCGGGTAGCCCCGTCCTCCGTGGTGCGGCGCCCAGCCGGGATTACTCGGCGGCGGGTAGCTCACCCCTCCTCCGCTGGCGTTCATCAAGCTCCCGTCGTTGCCTCCAACGCTGCCGTTCATGGAGAAATGATAGAAGCCAGACCGAGACCGCGACCGAGTCCTGGGGGGGTCCATGGCCGGAGAGGAGGTGGGCGGTGATGGATGGATGGATGAAGAGATGCAACCACTTCTCCGGGACTATCTACTAACTTAGCAATTACTTCTGAAGATCAGCTACTCTTAGTGATTTCTGTTTAACAATTGCGACAAAAATGTCTAAAATAGTTTTTGTGTACGCTCAAAAATAAATTGACAAAAAAAAAAAAAAATCAAGAACAAACCCTCTCTTCCTTTTGTCTCTGCACAGTAAACACTGTTAATGAAATTAAAGTATTTTATGGTCACTTGTGACACGAGTGAGCTCGTCTTAAACACGTAAATGAACCATCAAATTAACACCGCTTGCTCTTTGTCATCAAAATCCAACCAAGTTCAGCACTTCAAGCCGTAAAACCCGAGCAAAGATGGCTAGCTGAGAAGCGCTAGCGAACCAACCCGGATACTGGGCATTAAATAAAAGTTATCAGCATAGATTTGTGAGGAAAGATAGAAGTCAGATGGAAGAACTGGCTAAAGCAGGCAGCAAAGTTACTGTTTTGTGTTGGCGAACTATACCTGCTCGTTCATTAACATAACGCAATTTTCCAGCGAGCCCGAGGCTAACAGGAAGCGATGTCTACGGAGAAAACAAGTCCTGACATTACAGCTCAGCTAACGCTGCCCAGCGCCAACGATGAGCCGTTTCTCTGACACACGAACCCAAGCACGACGCCAACCGGCATGAAAACGCAAACAGCAACCTCGTCCGTCAACTAAAGCGGACGGTTTTTGTCTAATTTAAATCCCCTCTCGCATTCGCTATCGGGTGTTTTCTCTGGTCAGCGGGGAGTGGAGTGGAGATCAATCAATGGGAGTCTCGCATCGCTGTCAAGTCGCGACCAATCGATAACAGACTTATGCGGCTCGTCGCCGTGGACATTTGGGCTACATCTCAAAATATGCTCAACAGAAAAGAACAAAGAGATGTTTGATATCTTAAATATTCACGATTCTGTATTTTCCGCACATATAATGCGTCATATTTCATTTTTAAATCGGGTCGTTTCCATCGGACCCGACTACTTTTGTCTGAAAAACCTCAGGCAGCTGCTCCGCTCATTAATAATTCAGCAGCTTCACAGCAGAACTACTATGAGACAACGCTTTGAAAAAAAAAAAAACAAAACACTGGCTTCACACGGTTTTTATTCGTTTGGCAAAAACAAATGCACAGCATCATATAAATAAACATACCTACTGTTTCTATTAGCCTAAATATATGTCCCAGTTAAAAAAAGGGAAATACAATTTTTCAACCTCGATTTTTATCACTAAGCACTGAAATTTAGTTAAATAGAAAAAATATTGGGATCATGTAAATGTAATTTACTGAATTGTATTAACATTTTTACACATAATGCCATCAGTAAAAAAAAGATTTTAAAGAATAAAAACCAAACAAAGAAAATTAAATAAAATTATTTTTACAAACAAATGTTGCCCAGCCAATATGGCCAGAATAAAATTAAATAGTTTTTTTTGTTGTTGTTGTTTTTTTTCTATAGGACAAACCACTCTTGAACGATTATTGTGCAGAATATTACAGCAAAGAACTACACTATCTTGAAAAGTGTTCTTCATTGAGAAAAAACAAAATTTCAGTGTATTCTGCGCTTGGATAAAATAACAGGTAACAAATATTTTGTAGTCGTATAATAACTCCAATTTAAGTTGCTAAAGATTCCACCTTAAATCATTCATTTAGCCTGAATAACAGACTGGTTTCTATGATAGATGGTAGATGTGTTAAAATTTTAAATGTAATTAAAGCAGATTTGTTTATCTACATATATACACTCACAGCATTTAAACACACTTTTAAAGTGTAAGTAAGTTCAAAAGGAAGAAAACTGAACAGAATTGAACATATCATTCCTTGACCCTTTTCTTTCATTTTATCACAATGTCCCCACCACTCTTTGTAAGCTTTAGCATCTTAGACACTGAAAATATACATCAATCAAGGCGATCAAGGGCAGGGAAAGTCTGCATGCCAATATACGTATAACGGAGTATAATGCAGTACTATGGAACACATAAATATGGAGTGGCTTAAATCTCGTAACATTGACATTTTGTACCTCTAGCCAGGAAACTCCCCAAAGATAAACCCCATTTAAACTCTATGGTCAGTTCTGAAAAAGCGCACTGTCAGTCCTTATCCACCTGAAAAAGGTGGATAAGAAATTAACCAATTGTGATCAACTTCAATCACTGATGAGCGGAAAATGAGTCAAGATTTGGATAGGAAGTTGTACACCAGAGCGAGTCAGGAAAGTTATAATGTATAAGAAAGATAAATGAAGACTCTTCACATGAATCTAATCTATTTGCAAGCCAAAGTCTTTGTTATTTATTATTTTAATTGTTCTTTAAAAACATTTTAAAAACGTGTAAAAACTTTTGCAAATCTGAAAAAAAAAAGTTTATACTTACAAACGTACTTTCACACCTGATTCAATGAATATCACAATTTCTCATCGGTTTATTTCCTGCAATTTCAAGACAAATTATAAATAAACTGAAATAAAAAAATGAATTAAGGCTTCCAGATACATAAAAATATATATAATGTTTCACCTCCTTCGGTGACGAACTCTCTGCTTTGGAGACAGAAGGTTTTCACTTCCAATGTCAATGTCGCTGTGTGGATACAAATACCCACGTTTTGTCCCCCCTCTTTTCCTCCACCTCTCTGCCTCTCTGCTCTTCCTGCTCTTTTTTCCAGCTTTCTCTTCTCTCCTTTTCTTCTCCGGAGGGGGTCTGGACTGTCTTTGACTATGTAGGATGTTTCTGAAGGGGTCAGCGGGACAAACTGCATCATCAGAGGCGCAACGATGTCTCCCCAGGAGTCCTTCCCGCTGGGCCTGGGCTTCCCTCCTCAGTCTCTTCACCTCACGCCTCTCTCTGCGCCTTTCAGGCCAGGTCTTCCTCCTTCCAAAATGGGTGCCTGCCTCCTGCCTTGTCCTTCTTCTTCCCTGGACTGATGGCCAATCTTTGCAATGTTCCCCTGTTTTTTTGGCCCACTCTTCCTGCTGTGAAGAAGGTAGGGGTCCAGCATTCACAAGCTCTGAAAACACAGAGAGCACAGAGGAAGCTTTCTCCTTCTTATAAGGTCATATATAAGGTCACACCTTTAAAAACCTTCTGTATGATTAGTAAAATCGAAATACGTTGTTTTAAATGTACATAACATTTTTTTATTCACCGTTGGCTGATGTAAGCGTCCTGGAGCTCTGCTGGAGAATGTCTTCCAGGGTATCATATTGGCAAACATGAGGCAGTGAAGGAAAAGTGCCACTGATCATCCTCTTCTTTGTGCACTCCTGACACCAACAAAGACAATCCCCCAAATAAGCAAGAGAATAAGGACAAAATACAAATACAGGGCATCCAGAGATTGTGAAATACAGCTACTTACATGACCATAATGTCCCCTTTTTGAGCAGTTGTAGCAATGAGCACAGTGGCTCTTCTTTCTGTGACTGCAGGCAGTTCTGGGTCTGAAAGGCACCCCCACCTTGACCTGGGAAAAAAGAAATTGGCCTTTGATGATTTGCTAGATATTATATTACAATACATTCACAAAGCTATACTTTAAAAACCACAGAGTCTGTTATAACTTGCAAAAGCATTCATGCCCCGTGTACTTTTCCGTATTTTATCACATTACAACTGTACATTACATGTACAACTGTAAAGTGAAGGAAAAATGCTCCATGATTGTCTAATTTGTTTTGCAAATAAAAATACTAAAAAGTGAGACATGCATTTGTATTCAGTCTCTCTGAGTGAGTAATTCGTAGAACCACCTATCGCAGAATTAAAGCTGCAAGTCCTTTGGGGTATGTCTCTACAAGCTTTGCACATCTGGCAACATCCTAAGTTAGACTGAATTGAGTGTCTGTGAACATCAATTCTGGATTAATTTCTGAACTTTGACTAGGCCAGTCTTCCACATGATATGTTTTGCTCTAATCCATTCCACTGTAGCTTTGCATATATGTTTAGAGTCATTTTCCTGATAGAAGGTGAATCTGAGCCCTAGTCTCAAGTATTTTGCTGCCCCTAACAGGTGTTCTTGCAGGATTACGCTCCATTCATTTCCTAAAAAACATCTGACCCTGTCCCTGCTGAAGAAAAGCATCACCACTGCACGATTCAACCCACTACCATGATTATCTGTGGGAGTGCTGTGTTCACACAACGATTTGTATGTAGGCCTAAAAGTTTTATTCTGGTCTTATCTGACCAGAGAAACTCCTCCACATGTTTCATGTGTCCCTTATATGGCCTGTAAAAAAAATGAAATAAAAAAATACATCTTTCATGGCATTTTTCTTGCATCTCTTCCATTAAGGCCAAATTTGTGAAGTGTACAGCTAATAGCAGTTCTGTGGATTTCTGCAGCTCCTCCAGGGTTTCATAGAGGCAAAAATAAAGCAGTGAAGGAGTCCACGGTACTCTTGGCTGCTTCTTTGATTAATTCTCTTCTTGTCCAGCCTGTGAGTTTAGGTGGTATTGTCATGTCTTTGTATTGGAGTTGTGCAATATAATAACAGATAGAGATATGGGTTACAAATACACACAACATTTTTGGATTTTTATTTTTTGAAAATTATGTATCATCTTATTCACATATCAGAATTAGGCCATACTCTGTCTATTGCATAAAAACCCAATAAATGCACAAAAGTCTGCTAGTGTAAAGTGACTAAATGTAAAAAAGTTTACGTGGTGTTAATCATTTTGCAAGGCCTTGTACAAGTTGAAACCTGACCAACCAAATTCTGCATTTTCCCTTGAAAAGAAGCTAAAATAGGCAGAGAGGAATTAAATAAAACTTCCACTTACTGTCAGGTGGTATTGTCGCCATGCATCTGGGCAGGCCTGTGAAAAACACACAGAACATTTATTTCCCTCTGAGCAACATGCAACACATCATTGTAGTTCCACTGAATATGAGATGCATGCAGAAATATAAAAGTGGCCACACACACACACACACACACACACACACACACACACACTCATAGGATTGCAGAATCTGCTTTCAGCGACTTCTTCAAGACTCAACACACTCGAACAATCCAAGGAGTTTCTTATGGGAAGTGACAGAAAAACCCACATCAGACATGTGGCCAGTCACACCACAGCGATGGCAGTGTTGTTTCCACACTGGAGGTACTTTGCAGGGATTTAGGGCATGTGAAGGTAGCCCACAGGTGGAACAGGGGCGGCTCGGACAGTTTCTTTGGACGTGGCCTTGGATGCCACAAAGGAAACAGGTGGGGGATTTCTGCTGAACAGAACAAGATTTTTTTATGATTGATGACATGATTTTGTCAATCAATTCCTGCAGCTGCCTGCAGGAAAGGAAAACACAAGTGAGTAGTGTACCTTGTGGAAGCAGCAACTTTTGGCAACGTGCCCCGTCCTGTTGCAGATGTTACAGATGGATGAGCGACCACCCATGAAATAGCGACTGCACAGAGACTGGGCAGCTCCATACTGCACATATCAAAATTATGTAAAAGATTATTTCTGAGCTAATACACCCAACATATGCATATTTTTTGCATCAACCAGCTCGTTCGTAGTGTTTTTGAAACGTAGACAAGATTACCTTGTCTCTGTCTGATACAGCCCAGGTATCTCTTCCTGATTTCACTTTCTTGTCTGTAAAACCTGTGATGGAGAGAATGATAAAAAAAACTGTTAGTGTTACTGGTAGTGGAGTGGCCACTGGGGCTGCATGATATTGGGAAAATGTGTGATATATGTCGAAATAACCCCATAACATGTGATAAGTAATTAAGAAGTGTAAATGTATTTTGAGTTTTGAGCTTTGAGTTCACAGCAAACATACAAGTACATCTAAAAAAATTAGAACACTGTGAAAATATTCAGTATTAAAGCCTTTATTTCTTGTAAAGTTGATGATAATGGCTTACAGATATTGAAAACTCATAGTGTCACACCCCAATCAGCTAATTAACTCAAAGGTTTGCTGAGCCAAATGCTCTCTCAGTCTGTGTCATAGGATACACAATCATGGGGAGACTGCTGGCTTGACAGATGTCCAGAAGACAGTCATCGACACCTTTCACAAGGAGGGGGAGCAACAAAATGTCATTGTTGAAGAAGCCGGTTGTTCACAGAATTCTGTATCCAAGCATATTAACAGAACATTTAGTGGAAGGAAGAAATGAAGTAGGAAAAGGTGCACCAGCAACAGGGAGAACCACAGCCGTAAGAGGACTGTCAAGCAAATTTTTTTCAGGCTGAGGCTGGAGTCAGCGCATCAAGAGCCACTACACACAGACCAATCCTACACATGGGCTACAAATGTTGCATTCCTTTGTGTCAAGCCACTCCTGAACCAGAGATGTCAGAAGTGTCTTACCTGAGCTAAGGAGAAAAAAAAAACTGGACTGTTGCTCGGTGGTCCAAAGTCCTCTTTTCAGATAAAGGTAAAGTTACCATGTCATTTGGAAATCAAAGTCCCAAAGTCTGGAAGAAGATTGGAGAGAGACAGAATCCAGAAAGCCCAGTGTGAAGTTGTCACAGATAGTCCTGATTTGGGGTGCCATGTCATCTGATTGTGTTGTTCAACTGTGTTTTCTGAAGTCTGCAGTCGACGTAGCCATCTACCAGGACATTTTAAAGCACTTTTTGCTTCCTTCTGCTGACAAGCTGTATGGAGATGCTTATTTCATCTTCCAGCAGGACTTGGTACCAGCCCACACTGCCAAAGGTACCAAAACCTGGTTCAATAACTGTGGTGATGCTGTGCTTGACTGGCCAGCAAACTGGCCTGACCTGAACCTCATAGAGAACGGAGCATTTTAAAGAGGAAGATGAGAGACACCAGACCCCACAATGCCGATGATCTGAAAACCGCTAAAAAAGACCTGGGTTTCCATGAAGCTTCAGAAATGCCACAGGGTGATCACCTCCATGCCATGCCGCACTACTGCAGCAAATAATGCAAAAGAGGCCCAACCAAGTATTGAGTGCTTACAAATTCACATACTTTTCAGAAACCTGACTTCTCTGTTTAAAATATACCTTTTTATTGATCTTATGTACTTTTAGGGGTTTCATTATCTTTAAGCTATAATCATCAAAATGACATGAAATAAAGGCTGAAAATGAATCTATATAATATATGAGTGTCACTCTCTGGAGCGTGTGAAAAAAAAAGGCCTAATTTTTTTTTATGTTCTTGTAAAATCCAGATAAAAAGAAGTCTATCCAGCTACTGGAAAAAAAATAGTATATTTCCAACTTAACAAAAACAAAGTTGCCCATTTAACAACAATTGTCACCAAATTTATCACAGGCATGAAAAACCTGAATACTTAGCTAATACTTATTCCAGTTGAGTCAGTTGCAGATATGCAAATTGTGCAGTAATATTGCGATGACACATTTGTGAAATATGGTGCAGCCCTGGTGGCGCCATATTGTGGTCATCAGATCTACCCATTTTTACTCTGCACTCATGTTGGGTAGCTCCTAAAAAAGGGGTCAGTTAATGTGTCTGTTTAATTGTTTTCAGTGTCTGCAAACGCAGTGGTGGTTTTAAAATTGGTCATTTTGGAGATTGCTTTTATTATTATTTTTTTATACCAATTTTGCATCTAAAGCACAATATGACCGTTTTGTGAAAGATCTAAACAATAGAGATACTAAGCTGCTCCGCAATTGACAGAGACCTATTCTCAACCTGAATAAAAACTAGCAAAGTACAATTTAGGATTATATCTTGATCTGCAACAGATAAGTTCAAAATCCAGCCAAAAGAAAGAATGTTTTGCAAAGTATAATTATTCAAGTTTACAATAAGGACTCAATTTTTTAAATAAATACTTTTTGTACTGTTTCTAAAGTAACACTTATTTATAAGGTTGTTTTATGCAGACTTCCTTATTATCCCATTTCAAATTTCCATTCTTTACTAGATTTAAACGTACAAAGAGGTCCTCCTCTGTCCTTTCTGGAGCCCAACATTTCTTGTAATAGTATTTTATAACTTTCACAGAAAACAAGAGATGGCAGGAAATACCAAATATAAAAACGTTGCCAGTTTTTGAATTGAATGTAAAGTTTTAATTACATGTGTCATGTCTTAAATACCAAACCAGACTCATTTTGTAAAACTATGCCCCTACATAAAGTGAAACAGAAAGCTGTGTACACTTCAAAGTTGGGCTAACTTGTTATTGACAAGTTTTATATAGTATGTAACATGTAACAAATGGTTTGCATTTCTAAGTCAAATGTTTAACACAGAGTTCAGTTCACAAAGATTCTTGAAACCAACAAGGACTGTCTTTGACATTTAACGAATATAAACAGCAAACTACGATTTTGCCGGAATACGTGAAAAGGTTTTCACAATCCTCGAACCTTTTCACATTTTACCACATTCAGACTTCAACTGATGGTTGTACTTTGTGTCCTCTCCCCTGAGGGAGACGTAAGGAGCTAAGTTGTCTTTTAGTTAATTTATGCTATGATATTTTTATAGTTGTGTGCTTGAATATCCGGGGGCGGGGGTGACCACCGGTTACATTTAGATTAAAGCGTATTCATATGTAACCCTATCCTGTAACAATAAAGAATGAATGGAAAATGGATAGATTGACATGTGTTATAGTGATACAGTAAAAGTCTAGACCTAAATCTAACTGATAATCAGTTGAACTTGAAAACCCTGGTTCTGAGAACATCTGCGTTCAGTCTCACTCAGTTTTAGCTGTTTTGCAAAGAACAAAGATTTTAGTCTACAGGCTTACAGCTGTAAACAGTACCATCAGATTGGATTGACTTTGTGCTGTTCCGTCATATAAAAGTCTAATGAAATAAATTTAAGTCAGCGGTTTTAATATGACAAAACGTGCAAATGTTTAAGGAGTACAATGTAATACATTTTGCTCAATTTTCTTTTTTTTCTGGTTAAACGTGTTGTTAAAATGATTAGATAAAAATATGTCTTGTACTTTGGCTTCTATAATACAATGACACATAAACAATGTTAGCATTTATCTCTAACCTTCATCTCCAAAGTCCTCCTCAGAGCTGCCCCAGCAGCCAAGGTTGAGCTGGATGCTTGGGTCCTCCACCTGCTCCTCTCCCTCCAGGATCATCCACTCCTCAATGGGCTGATCATTGTCCTCCTCCAATTGCTCCTGTGAACCGCCACTGGAAACACTGCTGGTGTCCTGCTGAGTCTTTCCAGAGGTGATGGAGAAGGCAAGGAGGAGCGGAGGAGAGCTGTCTCTGCTGAGTTGTGAAAACTGCTTTGTGCTTTTCTGATCTTTCATGTAACCATAACATGTTTCTTCCTCACTCTCTGAACTGTTGGATGCCTCAATAAAGAATAGGTGGTCTTTGATATTTTCTTTGGTAAAGCTCATAGTGCAATCTTAGGCAGGCTACACAGCGCCGCTCAATGGTGACGTCGTGTACTGCAGTGACACAGCGCGGGAGAATAAGGCATTATACACTGCAGTTTTTTAATTCTTAACCCCACCGAAATGAAATTAGATTTAGTTAGCTGGAAACGTGTTTTCAAATACATTAAAACCCGTTCTGTAAATATTCCCAAAATGTCATGCACGTTAAGGAAATGCAGCAGTACACTAGCACCTAGCAAAGAAGCTAAATTACAAATACGACAAAACAAAGTCGCTTTTCTGTTGTACACTATGTTACTTTAGTGTATCTCGGTAACGATTACCTCTGTTATTTAAAAAAATGTTCCTTCCACACTGCAGAGACAAATGTCGTTCCCACTAAGCATGTTTGTATACATGTGGTTATGATTTGAAGTACTTAACCGGCGTTTCCGGAAAATGTTGGACGCCCAAAAATGAACCCGGAGTGTGGCGTCAGCGGCACTTTTCTGTTCCGGAGAAACGAATTAATGGGAAAAGACAATAAATTTTATTCTAATCCGACCTACAGTTGTTGCAGCATAGTTTTAATGTCTGCTGTGTATTTTTTCATAAAAGATTCCCTGAGCTTTTCCCCGAATTAGTTATCGTGCTCTATTCTGAATATAAAAAAATATTCACAACCTTTGAACTTTTTCGACATTTGTCACATTACGACTACACACCTCAACGTATTGTATTAGTAATTTATGTGATAAAGCAACACAAAGTGGCGAATAGTTAAAATTAAAAGGAGAAGTTGTACTCAAATTTTTCCATCACCTCTTACCTAATTGACCCTGCGAGAAGCATCCCCACAGTATGATCCGGCCATCACCATGTTTAACCATGAGGATGGTGTGGCAGAGTGATGTTAGTGTTAGTTTCCTGTCACATTTCTGCTGTGTTTTACATATAAGCATATTTTCTAGTGTAGTATACAAACTCGGTCAGATACAAAGACGGGGTGGGAAACTGGTGAAAAAGAAATCAACCCTGAAGCCTGAAGAACTAATGAACTTAATGTTAAAACATTACAACAAAGTCTGGTTCCGTGAAGCTAAATATAGAGATGAGGAATAGTGTTACATGTTTAAACATCTAATTTATATATCATTTGTCTGCACATAGTATTTTTCAAAAATGACTCATTAAAAGTTATTACAAAAATCTATTTATCTGATATCAATTGACCCATATGGCAGCAATCATTAGTCTTTTGTATTCTTAAATTGATGCATGATAACATTACATAATACATTATAAAGCATTCTCTCTATATTGCTCAAAGGGTTCAGCGCTGGGTTTACATCGACAATGAAGTTCAATAGTCTGAATATGTAAACATGTTTTTTTTTTTTTGTATCCAGATATACATTTTATAACCTGAGCATTCATTTAGAGACAAGGAGAAATGTTCAATATTTTTGATAATTTTTCAAATTCTCTCTGCATCCATCTTTGTGTAAATGCGCTCAATGAAACAACGAGCGCCTCAACCCCGCCTGTATTCTCAGAGGCTTTTATTGCTGTCCACAGATCAGATGCTGAAAATATAGCAGAGAGGCAGCCTGGATTTAACTTTTTACTACGTTTGTGTATTTCTTCGGTGTTTTTAATAGAGTCTGTTTGAAGCGCTCAGGGTCACCTAACTTTGGATGTCAATCCAGATTCAGAGCTACATCTAGGATGTAGTTTTCTTGCTTAAGTTTCTATTTTTATGTCTAAACGTCGGATTGGAGACAGAAACACGAAACGTTAAGCAGGTCATGGTGCTTTGACGTGTCTGTGATGGAAGCAAGTTTTGGACTGGTTCCGTTCACCGTTACGCACAGTAAGTATTGAACCCTTTCAGTGCGCTTTTTACCCGCCACCACAGAGAGGCTGTCGGAAGTCATGTAACTGGATCTTTTTGTTCTGCTCGGACACTCAGGGCTCGGCGGGGTAAACCAGCTCGGCGGAGTCTTCATCAACGGGCGGCCGTTACCGCACGAGGTCAGGCGCCGCATCGTGGAGCTCGCGCAGCACGGGGTGCGTCCCTGTGAGATCTCGCGCCGCCTGCGCGTCAGTCACGGCTGCGTCAGCAAAATACTGACCAGGTAACCGCGGTTTGAAACGGGTTCAGTAGTATGGTGACTACTACAGGTGTTGTTTTTAAACTTAACACAACAAACAACCTTGATATTCGGAACCATGGAGGGTTTGTCAGCTGGTTTTATACAAACTGAAACCGTAAAAAATAAAAGTTGGTAGCCTTTATCCACACATATCATTCTTGTCCACTCCAGGTACAATGAGACAGGAAGCATTAGACCGGGGATGATAGGTGGCTCCAAGCCCAAGGTGGCAACCCCCACAGTCGTTCAAAAGATCCTGCAGCTGAAACACAACAACCCCACTATGTTCGCATGGGAGATCCGAGACCGACTGGTGCTGGAGCAAGTGTGTGACCCAAACAACGTTCCCAGCATCAGCTCAGTCAACAGGTAAGGGTGTTCTAATGTGTTTCTGTTCGACACCAAAGATCTCTCAAATAAGTGTTGGTTGTATTGGTCTTTGCAGGATCATCAGGAACAAAGTTCAAGCTGATTCTTGTGAAGATGGTGAGTGTTGCCCCATCATCCTTCTGTCTGTTCTGCCTTCCTCTCAGTAATATTATGTACCTCTGTATCGACAGCATCACCTGTTTCCATGGGAACAGACTGTCCCTCTGAGCCCAAGTTTTCAATGAGTGGGATTCTGGGACTTAGAAAACACAGCAAACAAAACGAAGGTGAGAATCATTATCAGTCATGTGTTCACGCAAGTTGTGTTTGTACTACAATGAGAAAATATGAGCACATTTAAATGAAAATCTACATGTTTAACCTCTAAAATATTACCCAGCAAAGAAAATGTGATTTTTTCAATTATTTGAAGTGACTAAAAAGACTTTTGGTCCTGGAAATTTGTATTTACTTCTTTGTCTGGTGATATTTTCAGTTCATTTTGATTCAACATCCTGTAGTTTTCATTGCGTAATGTTCTGTTTTATCACTGTAAGTTTTGACATGGCTATTCTGCAACCATTTGTTTTATCCTTTCAAATTATTACTTGAAAGATTTCATTGCATGTCCATGATCTTTATTCTATATCAAGGATGTAAAAAACGGTGGTTTAGGACAACATATGACAACTGTTTTTCCACATACCAGTTACTTAGCAATACAGCACAGGAAGACTACTTGGTTGGGCTGGAATATTAATTGTGTATTATAAATAATAACAATTGTTTATTATCATTATTGGTATTATTATTGTGTGATTTTCACACTTCGCATACCTTAACTCTCACAACTTGAGTATTCTTTCAGGAATTTTTATTTTTAGAGTCTTAAAGTAATTTTGTGGAATTCAGCAGAATTTTCATGCGTCCTGAATGCTGCCTTTTTATTCGATCAATTTTGAGGTGTGATGGTTGTGGTGTGCTTCATGTTGTCCAGATAAACCAGTCTCCTTTTAAATTTGTCTAAATCGATTTCTATGAGCTGAGTGTACATGTATAATGTTTCAGTACGTCTGTATTATTCGAGGAAGTTTATTTATTTAGATATGTCATAGACAGTCATTTTTTAAAGGATTTTCTTTATATGATAATATTGATTTTATTTCTGTTCATTTAAATTTAATGTTATGCTAAATGGATGTTTTTTCAATTAATAAAGATGTAAAACAAGAAAAATATAAAACTTTTTCTTGATCAAGGGTAATTGGATCTGTAACACGAATTTACATCTTTTGATTTAATGTATTATTGCCGTTCTGCAATGTTTTACTGTAATTCTGGCAGAAACAGTTCACTCATATGGCAATGGCTCCAGTGTCTTTTAGCTTTTGGCAGAGAATTGCTTTCAATATTTTGGATGGTATTTTTTCTACCCAGCAGCTCTATTTGACTCTAGTTCAAAAAGATAAGCTAATTTATTGCATCCTTTTCCTGCAAGCGGTTTATATTGTTTTTTGTTTTTTTTTACACTTGACACTTTCCCACATTAAAATCATTCAAAAATGTTGAAACGTAGTCTCAGTTTTCAATGGAAATTGTAAGAATTAAAGGTATTAAAGTAGAAAACAAAATTTATGAATGAATGACTAAACAAGGTATGAACAAGAACAGTATTTGTGAAAATGGCTAGAGAGCACACAGAAGACGGATGCTCGTGACTTTGTGCTTTATATTAACATTAGTCAGATGGAGACACTAGAAGCAGCAGGAGGTCCACCTCGCCTCCCCAGGTCTCCATCCTCCTCCCTGCCCCCACTTCCATCACTGAGCACATTAGAACAGGAGGCTTCAGAGACAAATAAGCATAGTTATTTTTACGAATACACCCATTCATGTGGCTGTTTTTCATTCTTCTAATTAGAACAAATGGAGGTGGAAATGGTGATAAAAGTAAACCTATGCCGATGCTGTTCTGTTTTCCAGGAAAGGACGTTTCCTGCAGTGAGCACCACACCCAGCACTGTTTCTGTTTTAACACCAGGAGCAGATCTGACCTCAGCTTGACCTTTCACCATCAGCTGCCAGCTAACCATGATCCAGACCTGTTAGGGTAGCCTGCACTGATCTGTGATCATGTATCTGAGGTGACATCTGTTGGATCTTTCTGCTTGGGTCTTCATTTCACTACAGCTCAAGAAGAGAATTCATCATGTCTAAAATCAGAGCAAGCATGTTAATAATAAATAAATAAAATAAATAAAAAATAAATAAAAATACAACCACCTTCCTGTTATATTATTTGTTTACATAATTTGGGGGAAAGAACAACAAGGCTGCTGTGATTAGTTCAGCATGTTAGGGTCTGTCCCAGTGGTCATTTTCTGCTCAGTCAGTGGCTGAAAAGCAGCATCATTAGAGCCCCCATGATGGACAACACTAGCTGCTTTCTCTCCTTTGTGTTCAATTCCCTTGCCTGCCCTCATGGATGAGGAATCTAGGAAGATGGTAGCCGCTAAAGGGACCAGCAGGGTAAATCAGATCCATCCATTGTGTTTTTGTGTGAAGGCATAAACCCACAAATAATCAATTTCTTATATAAAATTGATGCTGAATGCAGTTCAGATTTTGTCCATTTCTGCAATGCATGTGCAAATGTTGTGATTAAAGTAAGGAGTAAACCTGCTTTTTACTGTTTAATTACACAAAAATGCCTCACTGACTAAATTTTTCCTCATTTTCGGTTCGCGCGTTGGGAAAACTTTCACTGGAAAAAATGGATAGCCAAGGAGAGAAGGTTTAATTTCCGGGACAGACCTATGAAAACTTTCATGTGTACAGAGTGGATAGAAGCATAACACATTAATATTGGTGCATACTCTTTAACAAATAAAGTTTATTTTTATTCAGTTTATTAAAAAAGTCACAACACAAGTCTTCCTAAAGGCCTTGAAAAGACAGATGAATCCAACTCATACCTACTTACAATGTATTATGTCATTCAATCTAAATTATTTCAACATAGTTCAATTACACTTCAGTAATAAAGTCAGATGCTGTAGATTATACAGTGCCGATCAACAAAACGGTGTCTAATTAAACCACATTGCATCAAAAATAAACTTCCCTGCAATTCCCAATTTTAGCATGGACAGGGTGACAGCGGAGAGGAATGACGCGCCTTAACAGGAAGCACCTTCAGCAGAACCAGGAGAAGAACAAGGAGAACTGTGCCAAGGCGTACTTTATTTGAGGAGGAAAAAAAAGAGATCCCAGAGTTAATGACTTTAGAAAATGTAAAAAGACAGTAGATAGAGGGGATGTGACCCTTGAGCAGCCTTAGGCTCTTTCAGCACAACTACAGAGATACCTCAGGACGACCTATGCCATTTTACCTATAAGTTTGTCAAAAAAAGAAAGTTTTTAAAAATAGATAAGAGTTCTGGCTCAAAGTCAAAAATTACCTCTGTTCTACTTTTAGAAACTCAATGAACCACCAATAAACCTGCAGTCCGACAGTAAAATGCTCTGTTAACAACATATATAACAATTAATTATTTAATATGAGGTGGAGCTTTATTATTCAGAACCTGATATTTAAAAATAATTTAAACATTCTGCTTTGATTTTACAGTGAGTCATTAAGGAGAAGGAAAAAATAAAGAAATATGATCTCTCGTCGGCGTCAGCAGAAGGCTTTTTACTGACCTCTTTTAGGCATCCTGATAACAAAGAATTACAGTGACCCAGTCAAGAAGCAACTGTGATGTTGGCTTTACTCTCGAAATCTAATGAAATCTATTCATTATTAATACACAAAAAATGTATTGGTGTCAACGAGGGGCAACAACAGCCACCCCTAAATACTTACTGCCCTACCAAGAACGAATCTCTGTTTAAAATACTGGTCCTTCTCAAAATATTAGCATATTGTGATAAAGTTCATTATTTTCCAGAATGTCATGATAAAAATTTAACATTCATGTATTTTAGATTCATTGCACACTAACTGGAATATTTCAGGTCTTTTATTGTCTTAATACGGATGATTTTGGCATACAGCTCATGAAAACCCAAAATTCCTATCTCACAAAATTAGCATATCATTAAAAGGGTCTCTAAACGAGCTATGAACCTAATCATCTGAATCAACGAGTTAACTCTAAACACCTGCAAAAGATTCCTGAGGCCTTTAAAACTCCCAGCCTGGTTCATCACTCAAAACCCCAATCATGGGTAAGACTGCCGACCTGACTGCTGTCCAGAAGGCCACTATTGACACCCTCAAGCAAGAGGGTAAGACACAGAAAGACATTTCTGAACAAATAAGCTGTTCCCAGAGTGCTGTATCAAGGCACCTCAGTGGGAAGTCTGTGGGAAGGAAAAAGTGTGGCAGAAAACGCTGCACAACGAGAAGAGGTGACCGGACCCTGAGGAAGATTGTGGAGAAGGGCCAATTCCAGACCTTGGGGGACCTGCGGAAGCAGTGGACTGAGTCTGGAGTAGAAACATCCAGAGCCACCGTGCACAGGCGTGTGCAGGAAATGGGCTACAGGTGCCGCATTCCCCAGACCTGGGCTACAGAGAAGCAGCACTGGACTGTTGCTCAGTGGTCCAAAGTACTTTTTTCGGATGAAAGCAAATTCTGCATGTCATTCAGAAATCAAGGTGCCAGAGTCTGGAGAAAGACTGGGGAGAAGGAAATGCCAAAATGCCAGAAGTCCAGTGTCAAGTACCCACAGTCAGTGATGGTCCGGGGTGCCGTGTCAGCTGCTGGTGTTGGTCCACTGTGTTTTATCAAGGGCAGGATCAATGCAACTAGCTATCAGGAGATTTTGGAGCACTTCATGCTTCCATCTGCTGAAAAGCTTTATGGAGATGAAGATTTCATTTTTCAGCACGACCTGGCACCTGCTCACAGTGCCAAAACCACTGGTAAATGGTTTACTGACCATGGTATCACTGTGCTCAATTGGCCTGCCAACTCTTCTGACCTGAACCCCATAGGGAATCTGTGGGATATTGTGAAGAGATCGTTGAGAGACTCAAGACCCAACACTCTGGATGAGCTAAAGGCCGCTATTGAAGCATCCTGGGCCTCCATAAGACCTCAGCAGTGCCACAGGCTGATTGCCTCCATGCCACGCTGCATTGAAGCAGTCATTTCTGCCAAAGGATTCCCGACCAAGTATTGAGTGCATAACTGTACATGATTATTTGAAGGTTGACGTTTTTTGTATTAAAAACACTTTTCTTTTATTGGTCGGATGAAATATGCTAATTTTGTGAGATAGGAATTTTGGGTTTTCATGAGCTGTATGCCAAAATCATCCGTATTAAGACAATAAAAGACCTGAAATATTTCAGTTAGTGTACAATGAATCTAAAATATAGGAATGTTAAATTTTCACCATGACATTATGGAAAATAATGAACTTTATCACAATATGCTAATATTTTGAGAAGGACCTGTAATGTGGGGAAAAGAGGGGGGACTACTGACTGAGGAGTTTTTTTCTGTTATGTCCGTGTTGAGTCACTAGAGGGCAGTGTTCGTATCATCATAATTCCCTGTGCTACAGATCTCTTGCTTACATCTGTGTTTATAAAGTAATAAAACCACAAAACGCGACCAGGTTTTATGACACTGGGTGACAACCTGAGTCTGCTAAGAGGACACAAGCAATGAAGCAAGGCATTTCTTTGACAGCTACTTCCCCCAGCTCAAATTATTGACAACCACAACATCTCTTACTATATGTATGCTGATTATACACAGCTGTTTTCTGTCGCTGCATGACTACAGTATTTTGAAAACAATAAGAGCGTGTGCCTATAATACTGAGTAGATTAATCAGAATTTCCTTCCGCTTAAGACAGAAAACCCAGAAATCGTTGCTTGTGGTCCCAAAATGCAAGGTTAGGAATCAACCCTTAACTAGACTCTGTTAAGGGTTGATTTTAAACATGTAAAGTCTAAATTAGCCAATTACTGTCTTGAAAATATTTCCATATCTAAGAGTTTCCTGTAAAAAACAGGACACAGAGAACCATTTTGCAAACTTTTATTTTCTGTATGTCAAGAGTATTATCTATACTAATCTCTACCAACTCCTTCACAATGCTGCTGTCAGCCCTGATGATTCTCTCTGCAGACCTGATTATTCGTTGCAGTCTGCACCTGTCCTGTTTTGTGGATGAGCTAAACCACACTGAGATGGATGAAAACAGGACAGACTGGATGATGGCAGTGTAGAAGATGACCAGCAGCTCCTGTTATGTTCCAGGTGGTTCTGACCACACCAGTGTACCAGCCGGCCCACCTCCTGTGTGTATGCAGACTCATCACTGTCCTGGATCAGACCATTAACAGTGGTGGCATCTGCAAACTTCAAGAGATTCACAGACGGGTCCGCTGAGGTGCGGTCATTTGTGTAAAGCGAGAAGAGGAGTTGGGAGAGAACACACCCCTGGGGGGTGCTGGTGCTGAGGGTTCCTGTGCAGGAGAAGAGGCTCCCCAGCCTCACCTGCTGCTGCCGATCCTTCAGGAAGCTGGTGATCCTCTGACAAGTGGAGGCCGGGACTTTGAGCTGGATGAGCTTCTGGTGGAGGATGTCTGGGTTGATAGTGTTGAAGGCCCAGCTGAAGTCCATAAACATGATCCTGGCATAGGCGAACTGGAGGGGGTCCAGCAGGGGGCCTGTGATGTCCTTCAGGTGCTTCAACACCAGTCGCTCAAAGGATTTCATGACCACAGAAGTCAGGGCGACAGTCATTCAATCATGTGACGTTGGATTTCTGACAGCCTGAGCAGAAACAATCAGTTTATGTTTTATCAAATAACTTCAGAGTGATGTCAGAGGGGAAATGCATGCATTACACTACAGCCTATAAGTCATGTACACCAATTAGAAAATTATGTCAAAAGAGGAACATTTTCATTTCCAATCTTTGCACAAAAATATGCTTAGAGAAGACATGGGAAAATACAATCAATATAAACGTAATAGGATTTGAAGGCCAATTTGAATTCCTTTAGTGGTAGAAATTTTAAATTACAATTTTTTATATAATTTTACACACAATGTAACAGTTTACTTTGAAAACCTCAGCACATTTTACCCTTCGCATAGGTATGTTGATGTTAAATTAGATGCACTGTCTAATGAAGCTGTTTGTACACTAAACAAGTCCCTCGGTTAGACAGTAAAATTCTTTTTATCGGATATTTTACAGCTGCATTTATCAGTGCTGGTTAATGATAGCAGTGAATCCATAACCCTTTTTTACAGTGCAGGAATTGTTTTGCCTGTGCATCAAATTTTTTCCCCTTTCATGATTCAGGTACTAAATCATTATCTTCTGGCATATTTCCCAGCTTTTTTAAGCATGCCTTTATGGAACCTCTTCTTAAAAAACCCAATTTGGACCCTACTGTGTTAGGTCATTTCCAGCCTATTTCAAAACTTCCGTTTTTGTCCAAACGTTTGGAGAAGGTGGTCTCTGAACAATTTATTGTGTTCTTAGAAAATTTTTAGATTTTTGACCATTTTCAATCTGGTTTCCGTAAGCACCATTCTACGGAAACTGCCCTGATCAAAGTTTCAAGTGACATTATGATGGCTGCGGATGTCGGGAAATGCACTGTTTTGGTCTTGCTGGACCACTCTTCAGCATTTGACACTGTAGTTCATGAAATCCTGTTGAGAAGATTGCGTGATCTGGTTGGTCTAACAGGATCTGTACTAGCATGGTTCTCGTCTTATTTGTCCGGTAGGAGCTTCAGTGTCTCAGCTAATCAGTTTATTTCTGACTCTGCAGATTTGGTGTGTGGAGTGCCGCAGGGTTCTGTGTTGGGACCTATTCTATTTTTGTTATATGTTCTTCCCCTGGGTAATATTTTCCAAGAGTTTGCTGATGTCTCCTATCATCTTTATGCAGATGATATCCAGCTATATTGCTCCTTTAAGCCCACTGAGATTCATAAACTGGACTCTTTAAAGAACTGCCTTGTGAAAATTAAACAGTGGCTTGGCAATAACTCTCTGCAGTTAAACTCCGATAAGACTGAGGTCCTGGTGATTGCTCCAGACGATGTCGTTCCTGGAATCAACCAGTATTTGGGTGACTTGAGCTCATCTGCTAAACCAAGCCTAAGAAATCTGGGCGTGATTTTTCATAGAAAGTTTGAGCATCATTCAAAGCAGCTCACTAGGAACTGTTTTTTCCAGCTCAGGAATATTTCGAAACTAAGAAGATTTGTTTCCAAAGATGATCTTGAGCTGATCATTCATGCTTTTGTGTCTTCTTGTTTAGACTATTGTAATAGCCTTTTTTCTTGTCTTAACAAAAAGGAGCTGTCTCGTCTGCAGCAGGTCCAAAATGCGGCGTCTAGGGTGCTGACTCGCACCAACAGAAGGGCTCATATTACCCCAATTTTAAAATCTCTCCATTGGCTTCCAGTGGTTTTTCACTTTAATTTCAAAATCCTGGTTCTAACTTTTAGAGCTCTCCATGGTCAGGCTCCCCGATACATTAGAGCCCAGTTGTGTCCGTATATCCCTTCTCGAAGGCTAAGGTCATTGGATCAGAATCTTCTTAAGGTCCCTTACACCCGTTTTAAGACTAGAGGAGATCGTTCCTTCTAGGCCATTGCGCCAAAGCTTTGGAACGATCTCCCGCTCTCGTTACGTTCTCTTGATTCTGTGGAAGTTTTTAAGAGCAAACTTAAAACCTATCACTTTGGCAAATCTTTTTAACAGTTCCAGTGCGTTGGATGTAGTTATGCTACTATAGGCTTGTGATTATTATATTTACCACTACCCTCATAGTGATGGTTTTTATTAAATTTTTTGTGCCTTTATTGTTTTATCTTAATGTATAATTGTGCACTTCTGTAAAGCACCTTGTGACATTTAATGTCTGTGAAAGGCGCTATACAAATAAACTTTTACTTACTATTACTTACTTAAATGGGACAATAAAGTACCAGACTTTCGGTTTCGGTCTAGTCAATGTGCATGCATCATCTTTAAAAATGAACACCCAAACACACATCTAAGACTAATGTCATGTTAAGCAGGTTGCTTGCAGGACCAACGAGCACACAGGAACTCAGAAGCAGCATGGTGAGTTGATTTAATAATATATGAAACAGCAGACCTTACATTGGAAACAAAGGAGAAAACAGAACATGGGCAGAGTATAAGGTGATCTGAAGAATCCAGCAGTGAAAGAGAAAAACCAGAGAGCTTAGATACAGGAGGAAGTGTGGAGAAAGGTATGGCTCAAGACTGTGGAAATGGTGGTGGACTTTCGGAGAACACCACCCCCATACACCCCCCTCACCATCCTCAACAACACTGTATCGGCCGTGGACCACTTCACGTTCTTAGGAACCACCATCTCTCAGGACCTGGGATGGTCTTCACACATAGACACTGTTTGAAAGAAGGCCCAGCAGAGACTGTACTTCCTGAGGCAACTCAAAAAGTTCAACCTTCCACAGGAGCTGCTGGTCATCTTCTACACTGCCATCATTCAGTCTGTCCTGTCTTCATCCATTTCAGTGTGGTTTGGCTCATCCACAAAACCGGACAGGTCCAGACTGCAACGAATAATCAGGTCTGCAGAAAGAATAATCAGGGCTGACTTTCCCTCCATCCAGGACTTATACAGGTCTAGGGTCAGTAAAAGAGCTGCTAAGATCTCTGGAGACCCCACTCACCCTGCACATAAACTGTTTAGAGTTTTACCTTCAGGCCGCCGCTACAGAGCACTGTTCACCAAAACCAGCCGCCACAGAGACAGTTTTTTCCCCCAGGCTGTTTCTCTGATGAACATTTAATAGAGTACCAAACAACAGCATACAGATGTTGCAAATGCACCTTTTATTATATATGTCAGTCAGTCAGTCATTTTCTACCGCTTATTCCATAATGCAAAAACAGAACAAAAGAGCAAAGTGTACCGGATTCAAAATCCTTGTTTGTATGTACGAACTTGGCAATAAAGCTGATTCTGATTCTGATTCTGCAGAACACATTACACTTTGTTATATATAACACTACTCACACCTTGTTTTTATTGCTAATGATTAATCCATCCTACATTTTCAGAGTTTTGTCTTGAAGGAAGTGTGTGTGTTTGTGTGTGAACACATGCCAACACCCTTTACGGCATCAGAGTAGGTAGTGCAAATCATCCTGAGTTATGCCAGGGGCAAAGTACAAAAGCTGATAATTATTTAGGGTTTCTTATTCATTTTTTTACTAACTACTTCCTTCTTTGTAAAGCAGTGCAGCGTTTCCTCATTCACAGCCAGAGTGGCTCTGAGATTGCATGAAAAAGGTTATTATACCGGGTTTATAGAGCAGTAATAATCTCAGGCTGTAAATCAGTGCATTTCGACTCACACAAAAACACAGAAGAGCTCAGTTTTCCCAGGACTCAGCTGAACGGTTCAAGAGAGTTAAGAAGGAACTAGACAAGGAGAGGAAACTCGTGCATATAATGGAGAGCTGGACAATGTCGAAGCACCCAAGAATTATCCACAAGAGGAGGGAGAAGATCACGGCTCTGCCTCTCTACTACTCTGGAAACCTGCTGAAGAAAAGCTCCAGAGAGAAGGTAGAACAACTAAAGCTGAAATGATGCAGAATTTTGAAACTGGAGCTTTAAACTGAGAAAGTGGAGGTTTTCATGTGTTATTAGTCTTTTTTTTTTTTTTTTTTTGCCTGATCCTCTTTGTAACTGATAAATTTAAAGAACGACCTTGTTGCTGAGGTCAAATTGTGACTGCTCTTTATAGCAGGAGGAATATTTACCTCAACAATTTATCAAGATGATCAATATTTAATGATAAATACACACTTTCTGAATGTTAAGTCTCAAACGAACTCACCTAAAACAGTTGTACAATTTTAAGATAAATATAAATTAATTGTTTCAATAACATAGTAGAAGAACAAAATGTTTTGAGTTCTACTGTAATCTACCACAGCGATGGTTATGAATTTATTGCACTGAATGTCTGTGCAAAGGTGAATGTTTCATTTGTAGCCGCAATAAAAAATTACATTTATGACTTTCAGGATTTCGAGCGCTTCTTCGGAGAGCTCAGAGGATCAACGCTGTTTCTATATACCAGTGACACACAAGATACAGTAAGGACACAGCCAAAGTTAATCTTTTCCAAAAGCATGTCATCAAATGAAAAAACAAATGTGTTTTTGGTACACAAAGAAACCTAGAAGAAGGGCAATTAGGAAGTACATCTCTGCTGTTATTTCATCAATTAAACCGCCTCATGACTGGCTGTTTATTTGTCAGTACACAGAAAGCCTGGACCTGGACTTGCTAAAGAACATAGAGCTGGAGTCTCATAAAAAGAAGGTGCCAACTATTTTCACCTTAGCTCTGCCCCTAGAGGAGGTGCAGTTAAAGGTTTGTAAAACTTGAAATTTACTCAACATTGTTCACAAAAATGGAACAAACAGCTCATGTGATTTAAAAGCTGAATTATTTGAATATATGTTACTTAGATACTCTGGGTATAAATAAGGATTTGGGATGGGGGACTGACCCCCGTCCCAAATCCTGGAGGCCATGGAGGAAGGGTTAATTATGTCTCCGGTGAATAATTACTTAGTGGAGTAGGCCATAAAGTAGCAATAATTATTCTGATAAAATAGCTGTTGACAACCCATACTATAGACTTAATCTGATATTTATTTAACATGCCGTGTAATTTCTATGGATTATGATGCCAATCACTTTAATAGGTTTCCCAGGGCCTTTGGAAGAGAAACAGGCTTGTTGCATTATAGATCTTCCACTAAGCTTAACAGTGGGCATGAGGTACTGTTCCATATATTTATGCTTTGCTTCACACAAAACCCACACTGAGTGTGTGCTGAAGGAAAGCTCAAAATGTGTCTCATTTGACCAACAAACACATATCCAGTAAAAGACCCAGTAAAGTTAGGTAAACTCCACATGTTTATGTTTATAGTGGTAGGAGGGAAATAACTTTTTTTCTTGACATGGCTCCTAAACAACCCCCTGGCATGTAGAAAGTATCTAATGAGTGTTTTGGAGACTTGGAGTTAATGTTCACTGCTGATCTGTAACCTTGAGCTTTGGAGATTTAATTTTTTTTTTACTTCCTTTACTGTCCTCCTTATTTTGTGACGGCCAGAGAATTATAGGCCCTCCTCCAGCCTTGTGGCCAGTGGCCAAAAGTAGTGGACCTGAGTTACTAATAAGACGTTTCAAAAAATGATCATCAGCTTTAACCCAAAATGGACAAGCACATATAAATACATTTCAAATTATTTCATTACCATTTTCTGATTTATCCAGCCTACGATGACACACACGTTTAGGACCCTTATTTTCCAATTTACAGTTTGTATTCCCCAGGATATATTGCCAATTTAACATATTTGTAATAATTGATGTAACAAATTATAAAACATTTTAATGAAACGATAAACTATGTTATTTTATATTTTGTATTTCAAAATTTAAAAGTGACACAAAGTCAGCAAATCTGATCATAAAAAATGAGCAATTGTTTTGAACCCTGAACTTGCTTGAACCCCTATCATTGAATAAATGATCAAATTTACAAAAAACAACAAATTCTCCAATAATCTGAGTTCTTTCTGATTTCTGTCTGAATGAGGTTCATCAGTTAATAACATCGCCCCAGTGTAGAGCCTTTACAACCAATATTCCAGCGGAAATGAAAATTGAGGAGACGGTGGCAAACATTTTGGCCACTGTTTTATAGTACTGTACATCCCATAGAAACAATGCACCAAAGTGCTCTGAATACATATAGGATGCACCTTAAGGATCAAAACTGTGAACTGAGGCCATTTAAGGGTTAAAAAAGAAAAGAATAAATAAAAACAAAAACATTTTCATCTACTATGTTATGTGTTGTCTTTTATTTGTGTTGTTTTCTCTGACTGTGCAGATGGACAATGCTGAAACAGGAGAGGAATGGAGATGCTACATTATGACTGTAGTTAATGTAAGTCCAACTCAGAAAAACAGAAACAAACCTAGGGTTAATATGGTTCTAATATCTATAGATGGTAGGATTGGGGTAGGGTATATGTACGGCTAGTACATTAACATTGAACTCTGACAGCATGTGGCAACATCGCTGGAGGAATGTTTACCTTGGTGGCAACCAACCATCAACTTTAAAGCAATAAAAACACAGCATATCAGCATTAAAATGAATAATACCTTGAGCTGCTGTCATCTTGACTAGTACAGACTTGTAAATGAGTGGAAATTGCAGTTGGTTACTCCTGATTGAAAAACATTATAAATAAATACAAAACTTAAATATGTTTTCAAAACACTGAAAACTATTAATACAATAAATATTTGCTAAGAGGGTTTGAATGTGCTAATAAAAATGTCATAAAAAGACATACACAAAAAGAACAGATGAAAATTTGATTTAAGATGTGTTATTTTTTATCATCCTCCTGCTCACCAGTGGTACAGCTAACAACACTTTGTCATCATCTCTGCTTATGGAAAAAAAAAAAATGTAATATTCATTGTGGCTGTCTTCTAAAGTTACTACTGAGTTTAGATGCTATGTCTTTTAGCTTCCTATGCTAATCAGTATCACGATGTAATACCCTGAATAAACTTTGTTTTCCAACCAAATATTTTGGAAATTTCTACTTCACATCACAGTAAGCCTCTTATCAATTATTAACCTAATGTCATTGCATTAAAAAGAAAGGAAGACAAATATTTCCTGGTTGATGGTTTGGCTCAAGGTGCTTGCAAGGACAAATTCCCTTTAAAACTTAAGAATTGGAAAAACTGATGAGTTTTACAGTTAAAGCTTTACTCCTCTCTTAAATATTGCACCTACTTTCAGTTCAATTCAATATTTTTGGTTAAAAAAGTTTCTCTTTCTCTGCTATATTTAATGATTAACTATAGTTTCAAGTGAGTTGCAGACTGTCTCAGGTGGCAGCCTTATCAGTTGTAATCTTTATGTCATTGCAGAAAGAGATTCCCAAAAACCTTCAGATGCTGCCTGGTCAGAAGATGAAGCTGGAAGAGATGCTGTCTCTGGAAAAGAAAAGAAACCCCCAGCTGCAGCGCCCAGCTCTTCCACCTCGACCGAGTTTCCTGAAGTCTAAAGATACTCCGGCCCCTGACATGCCTGCGTGAGTTCAACTAAGGAGTTTCTCTTTGCATCCAAACACAATGTGAAAACTGTCCTGGAAAATAAGATCTGATATTGTGATGCCGTTTTGGTCTCTGTCTTCTCTCCTACATCTTTTTTGGCTCTAATCAGTCCTCTGAGCATCATGGTTCATTCCCCCTCCACTTGTAGTGAGAATCTCTGTTCTCTTCAATTATATAAATATCTATTTTCTCACAGGCTTACTTCCTGTAAAATTCAGGTGTCATAAAACTCATCAGATATAAGTAATGATAAAAAAACTATTTGTGTTTTGTCATTGGGCATCTTGGTGGTCTCACTTGCGTACTTCCCTGAAAAGTGTTTCATACTTTGTATTATGATAATTACCTTCCCAGAAGAAGATTACAAAGTAACTTAGGCAGAATAAATTATTTATTTCCTTGACAGCACCGACAGCATGAATCTCAATGTTTTTTACTTTATTTAGCTCAATTCACAGCTCTTTTTTTATTTATTTTACTGAGAAAACCAACATATTTTACTTTAGAGACTCATTAAGGACACTGTCTGAGTCTTTTTGCTTTCTGTGAACCCTGTAGCTGTTTCTTCGATGTAACTCGACAGGAGGCTGAAAAGATGCTCAAGGAGAACCCTGAGAATGGAAACATCATCCTCCGCCCGTCCACCATGCCCAAGAACTACGCCCTGACGATCATTCAAAAGACGAGCAGGTTTAATCAAACTCCATCCTAAACACATCCAGCAGCTCTGATTCTCCCACAGAACTTGGAAATAAGCCAGCTGACTGTGAAAGTATATCGGTTTATTGTTTAGATTGTGTTTTTTTAAGTGCTGTTGACACAGAAAATATTAAAGATTTAATTCTTAACCAAGCGTTTCTTCTCTAATCCCCGTCTGAAAACGTTAAACATGCAAAGCATGAATAGCAAAACAAACACTTCAACCAATTAGACCATTAGCAATCAGAAACAAAATGAAAGTGCATTCAGAGTAATGAATTATCTTGATGTCCATTGTGTTGCAGTGGGGCTATCCCGAAGAACTACAGGGTGACCTCCACAAGTTCTGGCTTTGTGATTGAACTGGATACTCCAGTAAGTCTAAAAGATTTGTATTCGTGGTTGAGCAGTTGTTCATCGTAGTCCACAGCTGCTTAAGCCTAAAATTAAAGAAAAGAAACAGCAACATAAAACATACAGGATAATTAATTGAACAACTATTTAGATTATTAAGTTAATGTTGTTGGGGTCATCTATTTGGGCTGACTGAGCTGCGCAGCTCAGCCTTCATTGCAGTGATGGACATCGAAGCTGACATCATCTGAGGTATAAAAGTTGAAGAAACACATTTTTAAACCGCCATTTCCAGCGTGTCTCACGGGACGACGCAACGGAGGTGCATATCTGGAGCGACAGAAATTCACTGGCGAGCTATTTTTTTCCTCCACATGGCCATTCCCGGGAAGAGCTTGAAAGCTGGAAATCTGTCTGATACTAGAAGGTCAGAAGATTCATAAATTGATCGAAGACCCCACCGATACCCCAGCGCTGGTGAAAACCAACAGAGGTGTTTCCAAGAAGATGGGTTTTCCTCCTTGTTGATTCAGTCAACTGCAACAGTTTCCCCGTTTTGGACGGATGAGAAGTTTACCGTTTTTGGAGTTGATCACAGATGCGTGTCACTCTGGTCCCTATTAATTATAATTAACTAATTGTAATTATTGAGTGCCTTGCGCCCATAATCACTACACCAAAGGACATCTCTGATTCCTACTCGTAAGCAATGATTTTTGGTTGAGAAAACTATTTTCCTAAATTATTATTTAATAAATTTTTTATAAATATATATTAATTAATATATATAGGCTGCACGGTGGCGCAGTTGATAGCACTGTTGCCTTGCAGCAAGAAGGTCCTGGATTCGATTCCTGTCCGGGGGTCTTTCTGCATGGAGTTTACATGTTCTCCTCGTGCATGTGTGGGTTCTCACCGGGTACTCCGGCTTCCTCCCACAGTCCAAAAACATGCCTGTTAGGTTAATTGGTTTCTCTAAATTGCCCTTAGGGGTATGAATGAGTGTGTGCTTGGTTGTTTGTGTGTTGCCCTGTGATGGACTGGCGATCTGTCCAGGGTGTACCCCGCCTCTCGCCCATAGACTGCTGGAGATAGGCACCAGCTCCCCCGCGACCCACTATGGAATAAGCGGTAGAAAATGACTGACTGACTGACTGACTATATATATACTGTATATAACAGGGGTCTATTTATTATACATATATTTTTGTAGCCTACCATCAAATCAAAACAGAATTCCTCAACGGGCACCAGCTTCCCCGTGACCCACTATGGAATGAGCGGTAGAAAATGACTGATGACTGACTGATATATTAATAAATAATCATAAACCTTACAGTGTTAATAAAACTATCCATCCATCCATCCATCCGTTGTCTATACCCACTAATCTAAAAAGGTGGAGTGGTAGGGGGGGGGATCTCCGTACCCCGTTTCAAACCCAAGACCTGCATTAAAGTAGCAGTGCTATCAACTGCAGCCTTTAATAAAACTATTTACATAGATTTAATTAAAAACCATTTAAAAAGCTCCCAAAAAACAATTTGTACAGAAAAAAAAATAAATAACTTTAACAAAGCAGCTTTCTTCCACTTAATCTATTGATTTTTAAATAATGATGCAGTTTCACCTTAGGATAACCCGCGTTACAAGTGAAAACCCGCCTGGAAAGTTACATCACATAATGGGAATGTAACCAAGTTAAATTTGTTCAGATGTTCTGGCTGTTCCTGTCTGGCTGATGTTTATGGTTTGAAATGTTTTAGTCACAGTTTTATAAATGACTAAATCGCATAATTCAGATTGTCAAAACAGTTTGTCAAAAAGTGTATAAATAGTTGAAATTAAAGTAACTGAAAAAACTGACTTAGAGAAAAGTTCCCATGTGTTAGAAAGAACAGGTTTAATCCTCCAGTGTATATTTATCTAATATGTAACAGAAGCTTTGAAAGAAAAGCCAGATGTCGTAGGATGCCTCGTAGATTAACTGGACCGGGAGTAGACAGTGTTGCACATAATAGAAATGCCTAAACAAACTGCAACTAGTACAATTAATGTCCAGTAAAAAAACAAACCAAAGCTCAAGGTTTTCCTTCTTGGTTACATCAGGAGCTAAACTTCAACTGACCTCAAAAGCTGCATCTGCATGTTACTTTCAGAGCTTTAGGAACACACAATAAAACCAAATCAGGCCTTTTTCATTATTGTCTTAATTCCAGGATAAGAAATGATCCTCAGTGGTTTTCTATTCAGCACAACAATAATAATGATATTAATAATAATTTTGCATGGTGCAAAAGTTTAAACATTAACCTCAGTTTCTTTTTGTGAATGGGTTTAAAAATTGTAATTACAGTATATTGTGCAATATGTCTTTAAAAATGTTTTCAACTAATACCTTATTGGAAATCATCTTGTTGGTGCTGAAGTACTATTTGGTGTCTGCCTCATCTTGGGTAATTTGCACATGTTTGACTGACAAAATGCAAACAAATTGTGTTTTTGTTGCAGTCTCCAATTAACAAAATGCCTAAAGATCCTATGGAAAATGTGTTTTGGAGCTGGTTATGTGAGAACAAATACCTGTTTGTCCCTTGAGTTAAGAATGTCTGATGAGGTCGGGGAAAATATGACTTTAACAAATTCTACTGGACAGAAAATGAGGAAACAGGCAGCCAGAGCCAAAAGAAAATCAACTAAATAAATACATCAAGACCCTTTTAAAGAATTACAAGAAGAAATAAAGGGTGTCCAGAGTACTATGTATTTGATAAAGGATTTATAATTTTATATACACATCAGTAGTTTTACAGTTGATTGTGAAATAGTTTTTTTCTTTTAATTTTAGGAAGATCAGAGTTAAATAATAGCCAAGTTTAAGTAGTTACTTTACTGTTAAAGTTGAATCTGTGTTTCTCTGGTACCTGATTATTAGTCCGCTTGTGAAACATCCAAATAATACCTTAACATGTTCTCTGCTCTGCAGATGACCGTCCGCTCACTGAACGATGTACTAAAGTACTTCCTGGAGAAGACTGAGTACCGCCTACGTCCCTACATTGTATCTCAGCCCTATGATACCCGGATAGGTGAGGCTGAGCACTGCTCTGAGAAACAGCTGAGCACACAGCAACAAAGATTAACAATTGTTTTTGTTTGACAGAGGTGTCCCCTCCCCCAAAGTGTGTCAGCGTCCCGCCACCTACAGTCCCCAGAGCCCAGGTGGCACCCATGCAGCACTCCCAGACCAAAGACAAGCTTCTTCCCCCTCTACCCAAGCCTGATGAGGGAGAATATGTGATGCCAGATGAGCCTGTGCTGGATGAGCAAATGATGATGAAAGGTAAATACAGACCTGGACAAATGTCTTGGCCCTCTGAGCAAAGACGTGTAAAAATCCCTGACATAAACTCATCTTTTCAGTGGTAGAAATGATTCCATTTTAGAAAAAAAAATGTTTTTTACAATATCACCAGTCATTGGAAACCCTCATACAGTGAGGAGGATGGAGAGAGGTAAATACATCTCCAAAAGTCACTGCTGAAGAACTGCAGCAAGGTGTGGCACCAGGTTTCCATAACAAACATTGACTGCATGCCAACTGGTTGGACCTTTTCTGTCCTACCATCGCAAACTAATGTCGAGTTTTGTAATCTGGGACTTTAACTGAAACAATTTGCTTTGATTAAGACAGAACTTCTCAACAACAAACATTTTTAGCTGGTTTGGAATGAAACAAAGGACAAAATTGTGCCCACTGTTAAGTACGATAGAGGAACTATAATGCTGTGGGCTGGTTTCTCTTCTAAAATGCCTGGGAACCTTATTAGAGTGCCTGGAACATGAACCAGTAGAATTTAAATGAAAATTTGGCTGCAAGAAAACTGAAGATGGACGGTCTTTGGGTTTTGCTACATGATGATTATCCAAAGCATTCTTCCATGGTCATCTCTATCTTCAGATCAAAATCCTACAAAATACCTGCAGGGTAAACTGAGGGGAGGGGAGCATAGACAGAAACAAAGAGATTGTACAAATGGAAACACAGTTAGAGGTCCCTCTCTCTGCATGATCCAACCTGGAGAAATGGATAACAATGATCGTACACCTGGTGATATTGTTAAAAACTGTTATTTTTTAATCATAGAAATTTGTTCACTGAAAATGTTACTTAAATAAAAGGTGGAATTTTTCTAAAATGTTCTGTAGGAAATTGTGCTGCTGCTATAAAAGATACATTTATTTGAAGGCTTTTTCTGCACCATAACTAGAGTGCAACTAAATATGTGTTCATCATTTGTGCTGAAATGTGTTAGCAGGTAAATTTGATCTCAACAAGTAACACTTTTTTTGTGCCTTAACCAGCTCAGGTGTCTGAGCTTCAGGCAGTTTTACAAATGAGAAAAAAAGAAAATGTCTACATGGAAACTGGAATGGGCAAAGAATCCACCTATGAGAATGGAAACGGTGAAAATTGCAACTACAAGGTCCAGTGGGCTACAAACCGTCCCATGTTATGAACTTTAAAATCCTGCCAATCCAATGTCAGATTTATTTATGCCTCAATTATTACGTTTTCCACTGAATTTGACTGCGTTCTGCCTTTACAAGTTTTTTTCTGTGGGGATATTAAACACATGCCAAGGTTATATCAGAAATAAAAAGGCTCCAAGTTTATTATAAGAGAGGAAGAGAGCCTTTGGACACTTTTCTTCCAACACTGTACAGAATAAAAAACAGCAAAGCAATCATTTAAACAGACGTTTGGGTTTATTTCCTAGGATACAGATTTTATATGTTTGATGACAAACAAGCTATTTTATATATTTTTTATGTTAGGGATTAAGGTGATTATTCAACTTGTTCAAGACTATAGATGTCTCCAAAGTACCACCTGACATCCACAGATGAGACACTGTTCATGAGAGTTAGAAAGCCAGGGGAGAAAAAAGCAAATTAGCCAAATATGTTTAAATATTTTGTGAATTTAAAGCCTTTTGATGGAAACTTTGACTTTGTGTCAAACTGAAGGCCCAACAGATGTGAGAACCTCCCCTTTTATGACTGAACTTGAGTAGTTCTGATCAGAAAGTTTTTGCACGGTTTAGAGAATACGTTTGTTCCATGTCTTAATAGTTCATTTCTGCATTGTACCATATGCACTCTACAGTATTTTGTTTACATGTACCCCCATAAAGCTGCAGATCTCTGCATTTGATCCTGTTTCATTAAGAAAAGCATCTTGTCTTGAAATGACTAGAAAATAATGACAAGCTAACGAAAGAAGTCTGAAATATCAAAGGGAATTCAAGAAACACTAAAAAACACTATACACTTTAGTGTTTAAGAAAATGTAAATTATATGTTGTATATAAACTTTTTTATTGTACTTTTCACCTCCAAGCATCCATACTCTTTTTGTCTATGTGTAGCATTATTATAAAAAGTATTTTCTGACTCGGTGCGCTGATGTTTTCAAGGGATTGTTGGCTAGCAGTGTCTATAACACTCTCAAGACAATCCAGACTCTTTTCATGTGTCGTTCCACGATGGTGGAATGATCTACTGAGCGCTACCAGAACAGTGTAGTGCCAGTTTATCTTCAAGAAACTCTTGAAGACCCAGCTCTTTAAAGAGCTTCTCCTACCTTACCTCCTCTACTGCACTCTTTCTACACTGCTACCACCTAGACAGACCCTGACTATTGGTTTCTTCTAGGTTTCTGTTAGCCTCGATATTAACTGCGTTGTTATATTTGTATTTTTAAGTTGCTTAGGATAATTGTCTGCCAAATGAATTTATGCAAATATAAATGCGATTCTGTCTCACAATTCACTGATGATACGGTCAAAATAATAGAAAAGGAAATCCTCACATATCACACGACTGTTGGCCAAACCAGACATCCCATTACGACCAACATCTCCAGATTTTCATTTTTGAAAGCTGCTAAACTTCAGTTTTGGCTTAATATTTGTTTTATTATTATTATTATTAGTGTAGCAATGTCTAATTATACCACAATGTAAAAAGAAAACATAATGAAACTGTAAACATGTAAAATATTTTAATGCAAGTTGAAAACAAAAGACCATGATCCAGGATGATCTTCATTCTTTATTTTTCACACTTAGGAGTAAGCCAACATAAATGTTTAGAAGTTTTTATATTACATTATGTTTTACTGTATTACTTTCATCAGTGTAGTGGATCATATAAGCTTAAAGATCATTCATCACTCAAAGAACAGCAAGACTGTGAAAAATATTCAATAAAAAAGAAAAAGAAAGCTCCCTTTTGTCTCCTCCTTCACTTAAAGTGTACAGTATTTTATTTAGAGTATCTGTCTCCACAGACCTGTTTCACATTTCCTACATCACTTCCTTTCACTCCCTGTGTTTAGCAGCCTTCATGTGAGAAAAACAAACAAAATATCTGCAATAATAAATTAATGTCTCGGGATTTAAAATTAAACTGAATAAATTAAGGTGTGGATTCATCCTGCTGCAGCTGCTGGTACCGCAACATTACTTCTCCGTGAGGGACAGCTGCAGGATCCTCTCCAGCTCCTCCTCTTCCTCCTTACGCTTCCTGCAGCAGAAAGAAGAATTGGGGTTTATTAGTTTTGACCAGTGAAAGTCCTGTGGATTCGATGTTTACCAGGTTTAAGCCGGGACAAGCTGACTGGATGTTTGATGTGGCAACAGCTTCATTAGAATTGCATCCCAACATCTCATAATGAGGTTCACACACCTTCTCCATGTTACAATCAGTCACTTTTTAATTAAACTGAATTTTAAGTCTTTTCTACAAGATTTTCTTTGTCAACTTATAAAATCTGTTTCTGAATTATACTACAGATACTGAATGTATTGCGATAAAAGTTAAGCATCCATAGAGAATGATCCAAGTAGGCTGTAATTTGTGACACACACAGAGACCAAAGACGGGTACGTTAGTAAGAAGACTTGCCAGGTTCTGCACATACTGTCATGGGAAAGAAAATCCAGTACACCCAATCCTTTCTCAGCTCATAGAAATGCTGTTCGCAGCAGTAATTAGAAGTAGTCTTCTTCTGTATGCCGTTATTGGGATCTCATCTCTGAGGAGGAATTTTGGTCAGTTTGTCTTTACAACATGGCGTCAGGACAGGTTTGAAGACTTTTGAAGACATTGATTCAGACAAAGCTGCTTTTTTTGATGCTGCTTTTAAAGAGGTGGTCAAAAGAAGGAGTGAGAAATTGCAGCTTAAGTAGATGTAGAGATACTTTAAGGAGGCAGAATGTGTGAATAAACACCAAATTTGTGGCTTCCATAACTTCACTGCATGTAGACATCCCTACGGATCTCTCAGCGTGAAATGTGTGCCTCAGGTGACAAGCATGCAACCTAACCTGTCAGTCTCCTCCTGCTCCCTGCACGACAGCTCCATGGCGAGCCGCAGCTGCTCGTCGAAGCTGGTTGCTACACCAAAGTGCCCGGAAAGCCTCGGATCGGTGGCAGCGCTGTAGGAGAGCGGTGGGTTCGAGGCAGAATCCAGCGGGGACACCGAGGAGGGCAGGCTGGGATCGGCCATGTCTTCTCCCTCTCTGCTTGCCAGAGAAATAGAGAGGGACTCCTGGATTGCCCTGAGAAGAACCACACCAGGGTCTCTAAGATCCTTCTTTGTGTCAGCCTCCTTTTTTTTTAAAGAGATCACTGCTTAAACTTAATTAGAGGATACATGAGAGGTGCTGCTCTCAGGAGAAGAGGAGAAAAGCTAATTACTCAACTCTATTTTAATATCTGTTAAACTACACTTCATGGCAGAAGTTATACTCAAGAAAAAAGATTTCGTTAGACTCACATGATAATTGCAATGAGGCTAACAATGTATAAAGAAATCAATAGAACTTCCAGTTACATCCAAATAATATTAGGGATAAACACAAATTCCCACATATGTATGCTCCCAATTTCTCTCTTTTCAGTTTATTACTGATTCAAAGAAATAGCCCATTTATTCTAAACACACAGTGCACCTAGAGTCTCAGCAGGCCGATAGATGGCGAGACAGAAGCAGGTAAAATCACCTCACCTCTCCAGCTGAGAGTCCTCCTCATACAGCGGAGACTGTGGCCCCGGGCGGCTGTTTGTCAGCGCCTCCCAGATGGTCACCTGGAAATTTCGAAGCAAATGTTTCCTGGCTTTAGATATAAGGAGTGCTAGCGGAGAATTTAAATGATCAATTACCAGCGTTGTAGAGAGCTCAGCGCTCTGTAACTCGAGGAAACAAAGTTAAACAGATGCAAAGACTCATGCAAATAAAGAAATGCTGCTTCTACAGTAGAAGCTAAACCAGACTGGACCGAGCCTGCCAGTAATTTAACATTTTTATGTCAAACTATTGGTATTTATTACTCTACATTTGGAGAGAAAAAGCCTAAGTAAATTTCTCAGTTAATTTTAACCTCTCAAGTTACCAATAAACTCCCTTTTTTGTCCTTAGTTGAAACTTGTTTGTGTCTTTTTCGATGTTTTTATCCAGCTTTTGCAATATACTCAACTGTCTTCACAAACTCATACCCCTAGAACCTTATCACATTTAATCACATTACAACCACAAACCTCAATGTATTTTATTGGGGTTTGATGTGGCAGACCAACACAACATAGTGAATGATTGTGAAGTTGAAGTAAGACGATACAGCAGTTTTCAATTATTTTACAATTAAATATCTGTTCTCAAACAATATTTCAACCTTTGTAAGACCTCACAGTGTTGTTAAATCCATCATCTAAAAATAATTAAAGATAATTACGAGCCTACTAAGACATGGCCGTCCACCTAAACCGGAGAGCATTAAGCTATGGAGCGGCTAGGAGGCCCATGGTAACATTGGAGGAGCTGCAGAGATCCGCAGCTCATGTGGAAACATCTATTAAGAGGACAACTATTATTTGTGCTCGACAAATCTGGCCTTTTTGGAAGAGTATGAAGTTTGACACTAGCAGTAGACAAAGCAGACACATGAAAAAGGGTCATATCTTTGTCCTGTAAAAGGTTTGTGTGGTGGAAAACTGAAACTGCACATCATACTGAAAAAAACAAACCCATGGTGAAACATAGTAGTGGCAGCATCATGCTGTGGAGATGCTTTTCTTAGCAGGGACAGGGAAGCTGGTTAGATTTGATGGTAGGATGCTTAAAGTTAATCACAAAGTAATCCTGAAACGAGCGTCGACAACCCTCATAACTCAGCAAGAGTTACAAAGGAACGGTTAACTCATAGCATATCTGGGTATTACAACGGCCCAGTCAAAGTCCAGACCTTAATCCAACTGAGAATCAGAGGCAAGACTTGATGTTCAAAAGCTTTCGCAAAGAATGGGGGAAATGGGTGATTTTCTGTATCATTGTAATGTTTTTCCTCATGTACAGCACTATGAGTGCCTTGTTGCTGAAAAGCGCTATATATAAATAAACTTGACTTGAAACATTGGTGTCGCTAGATGTGCAATGTTGGTGGTTTAACAAAAATATTGGCTCGGAGGGCCAATACCAATGCCTGCCACACTTTTCAGATTTGAATTTGAAAATATTTAGAAATTTATGTATCCTTTTCCTTTACAAATTTGTGTTAATGGGAATTTGTCTACCACGCGAAGTAAAGTACATTGTTTTGTGTGGTTGAAATGTGATAAAATACAAAATAGATGCAGGGTTAAGAAAACTTTTGCAGGGAACTATAAATATTTCCCACTGATAGGTGCTTTCATAATTGTAAAAATAAGTTGTTTCTCTTGTTGACATAACGTAAAATTTGACTTCCCCTTACAAATAGTACTGCGAATTCATTAATGTACACAAAGGATCAGAGGGAAAGCTCAAGTAAATGTTGGGAAACGTTCGATACCTGCACACACACACACACACACACACACACACACACACACACACACAGTTGCAATATATTACAGTCAAGCTGCTTCAGTTCACAAGTCTATAGCAATATATATTGTAGTAAATGAAACTGTAGTATAAAATCTATGCACCTCCAACATCTCAACACATGTGGTGCAATATCCCTGTGCATCCCTCCAGCACTTCATAACATCCATAATCCCGTTACACTTCACTGCACATATTCTACCCACCTTACCGTGTTTATGTAGTAGTGTTCTACTCTACTTTATGACTTAGATTTTATTACTAGTGTATTTGTTATAGTACAACTATCAATAAATCTACCTCTTTATCTGTGCTGACCAAAGTCTCCTGTCTGACTGAGCCAAACTGATGTGCTTTAATCTTTGTGCCAGACTGATTATGGTGCTCGGACCTGATCGCTCTCGGTGCCAGCGTCCAGCAGGCTCTGCTGGATGGCGAACTGCAGCAGGTTGTCGTCCTCGTCCCTCAGCGGCTCGCTGCGGCCCGGGCCGAGTGTGGTGTAGTCCGGAGGGGGCTCGAACACAGAGGGGTCCACCTCGCAGTGGAAATCAGAAGGACACTGACCTGGAGAAAAAATTTGATGCGTTTATTATAATGCGATGCATAGAAACCTCCTGCAAGTGGGAGTGAGTAGGATGACAGCTGTAATTAGCCAGAGTAGAATGACAGCTGTAATTAGCCACGTCCACCATTTTGTCGTGCTGTGAAAACGTGGGTTTTGGTTGCTGCAGGTCAGAAGTAGCAACCAGAAACTAAAATGTTTAATATGTTTTGTTATTTAAGCATGTGAAATATAGCACACTCCACACTTACTGACACCCCTGGTAAAGATGTATAAAAAGATTTAAAGTAAACCTTTTACATGACTACAATAAGACTAAAATCTGCTGGTATTTCAAAGAGTTCATGATGCCATGTATACTAACCAATTTCTCTGTACCTCTGAATAAGAAACAGGCCCACAGTGTCAGAGGTCCTTCGCCATACTTCACAGTGAACATGGGGTGTTTTTACACATTCCAACAATGGTTTCATGCCAGTTCTACCTGGGGTTTTTGATGCCCCAAAGCTAAATCTTAGTCTGACTATTACAGACAGTTTAATTTCAAAGGTTCAAAAGAGCCCAGTAAACTCTACATGTTTACAGTTGTGATGGTAGGATAGAAAAAGCCCTTTTCCTGGCAGGTAAATAGCATCTAAGCAAGGCAAGTTCATTTGTATAGCAACAAAATAATTCTAAGTGCTTTACATGATGAAAAAAAGTACATTGCAGTAGCATGATAAAGGAAAGTAATGAAAAGTTGCACTGCAGATTGAAATTAATGAATGCACTCTGTGCTTTTAGGCCCTGTTCTGACCCAATTTTGCATCTCTAAAACTGGTCCACATGTGGATCCAGAGACAGAGACTCCCTGGTGTTCTGTACCTTAAAAGCAACTCTAAACAACTGAGTTTTTAACTTTGATTTAAAAGAACTCAGGCATTCAGCATTTTTCCGGACGTTTTTCCAGATAAGTGGGGCATAAGAACTGAATTCTGCTTCTCCAGTGGTTAATATGGAAGGCAAATAACAATTTTCCTGTAACAAGCTCCTGACTTATTAAGATCAACATACATGTACATTATTGAATGGCATGTTCTCTATGGTATGCTGTCCCATTCTGGGGCTCTGTGTTAGGTCAAATTTACACCCCAGGGAAACAAGAAGTAATGGATTACAGATTAATAGTACCTATATGCTCTATTGAAGTTAAAAGTAAAAAAAAGAAACTCATTTTGTAAGAACAGGTACGCAAAACATTATAAGCGAGCATTTTTTGTTTTAATATTATATTTAAATAATTTTTTTCTCTCTACTGAAATGTACTCAAAATAAAGGTTCGGTTTATCAAACCTTTTCAGTGTGAGTCTAGGTGACTGCAATAACAGGTTTATCCCCAAGTTTTTTTTGTGTTCCAGTTAATGTGGAGGCTACTGCACATATAAATCTCTTGTATTGTGTGTTGGAGTCGTAGTTACCAGCCTCTCCAGAGTTCTCTGGCTGGTGAACCGTCACAGAGCTGACCGGCTCGTCGCAGCCGCACAGATTACTGAACGTCACTCTGGCATTCAAAACGTGAAACAAAGGAATCTCTGAGGGACAGAAAGGGAGATTAATCAAATGGGAGATTACCTGCAGATGGAAGGCAGCCAATTAAAACCTCATAACACAGGACATCTCTGCAAAAGGAAACCAGAGAGGTGTCCTTTGGCTGTTGCTTTACTGTATTCAAGCAACATTTCCAAAGTAAACCTCCATTCGAAGCCATTTGCTTCTAAAACACCAAAGACACAGAGAAGCTTCCTGCAGAATTGCAATGTCCCATGAGCCACACATTTTATGACTGCGCTCACCTATCTTGACAGGGAAGCCTGGAGGGAGCCGCAGGGTGATGAAGTCCCGGAGTTTAGCAAAGTGGGCGTTTGAGATGGCCATGAGGTCTATGATGGGCGTCACCTGCTCAGCCAGGGACAGAGGGTGTGTCTCACTGAGCCAGAGCGTGGCTTTAAACCTACAAAAAAAAAAAAAAAAGACAGAAAAAGAATGTAGTGCGATCATAAACATGTGACTGATCTAATGCTGCTCCGCCTTTACAGCACCTCTGCACTTTGCTGGTGAGCTCGACGGGACGTCCGATGTCCCGGCCGTTCAGGTTGAACTCCGGGTTGAAGTACTCCTCGGCTGTGATGGCGGTGGGGTTGTGAGGACTGGCACACTGGGACACGTTGCTCTGACAGGAACACAGAGAGAGGCAGCTGTGAGTGTTTGTGAAAGGATGAATGATCTGGCGTGTGGGAATGAACGTGCACCGAGGAGGATCTTACCCCATTGTTAGCAGTGTGCTGTTCTGCAATCCCCAGGAAAGACTGTAGGGGAGTCTTTGAGCCTGAAAAAAAGTGTGTCAAATATTGTTTTTCCCATGAATCCATGCTAGTGTGTTTGTTTTTCTCTATTTACAGTGCAGTCAAACCTTTGTTCTGTTTCCCACTGTGATCTCAGTTGGCAGCTTAGTGACACTGTCTGTATGATTTAAAAATAGCGACAAGCCTAGAGTCTAGCAACAATGTTTTGTCAAATAGATTTTCCCTTCGGTTACTCTGAGGTTAAGCTGCAGCTTAAATGAGTTTTGTAAACTGCAAACAGAAGCTAAATTTCTGTTTTTATTTTCAAAAAGACAGCAGAAATCCTAAGATGCAGTTTAGCTACTGATGCATAAAAACAGAAGAAGCGCTAAAAAAAACGTTAAAAAAAGTTTTATGGTGCCTTTAACTACATCTCGTTAACTTTAAACCTCAAACATCTCATCAACAACTCAGGCCTAACCATAATATAGTTCCTGTTAATTGTATTCATACAGACTACATTTTTTAGGAGCTCTAAAGGATTTTGATTAGACTGGATTTTATTTAGGAGTATCAAGAGTAGAAAAGAGCTAAATATATGTGCACATTTTTATCTATACCCAAACTTGGCATAATGCACAAAGTGGGGTGTGTATTGTAATTTTATTAATAAGAAATAACTTGTAGTTTCTGCAGTGACTTATTAACCCAACACCCACAGGACAAAACATTGCATCCAGATTGGTGTTAGTGTGTATCCACCTTTGTTTCTTGACTTGTCCTGGTCTGATAAATGTTCTGTCCTCGAACGCGTCACCAGCTCTACATTGGTGGCACTGTAAACCTGGACGCACAAAAGGGAACACATGGACATGTCTTTTCACATTTTCAATAAAGTTTCTAACATTAACTCTATCAGGTTCAGAAAAGTGAAACCTATGAAAACAGCTTTTTTTTAATGTTGCAGACAAACCAGAATAGAGGCGTATCGTGTGATTTAAACACACGATGTGGAGCGTTTGTGGAAACATCTCAGTCTGTCACCTTACTCCCAGTGTAAAGTTGAATGTCAGCTTAGGCAAGAAAAAAAAATACTTTATGCTGCCTGTAGTTTCGTTGTTGGAAGACCAAAATGAACTTTAAAAAATCCCAAACACAAAATAAGTACTTAGTTCTGTGAAAGTGTCATTTTGCACGTTTTCCTGTAATGATCACATCTTTGAGATCCAATCAGAAATTTGTCTGGAGTAGTTCTGGCAGTGAGAAAACGTCTTAAAATGAAACAGTCCTGGAGTTAGTTGTCGCCTTACCTCTCACACTGTTTGACAACAGAACATTTCTGAACTTGAGAAAAGAAATTAGGTCAAACTGGTCAAACTCACAGCAACAGAATTTCATTTTGCAATAAAAATTCAGATAATGTTGAATATTTTGTAGCAGAAGAAAAAAAAAACCTACTGATATAATAAGTTAACGCCAGGCTGGGTCAGCAGTCTCCTTACCTTGGCTTCGTACCCGCTGACCAACTCTGTCTTCTCGGAACGCCACCCCCAGATTCCAGACTTATTCCTGTTTCAAAAACATAAACGGTAGTTTATGTGATAGAGTTATCAATATTTTTCATTTAACCCTGAGGATCTCATATACGTGAACAGGAATGTTTGGGTATTCAGTTGTTACCGCTCAAAGGAAATGTTGCGTGTGTTGAGGTGTGTGGAGACGATGGGCGAGGTGAGCCTCTGGGCCGTGTTCTCCTGCGATGGCTGCATGGCTGCCAGGAGGGAAGGCGCATCACGAGGGGACAGCACAAGCGGTTCAGTGTACACCACCTGCTTCTCATGGTCCACCTCCATCACCACGGCCCCCTCATCTAAGAAGAGAGACGGACAGTCGAAAAATCAAAGGCAGCGAAACCCCTCTGGTGCTGTTATTTCTTTATTTATGTTTTTATATCACACACCTCCACCCTTGAAAATATAGCTGCGCCGTCCTTTCAGCCAAGTCATGTGTTCGAACCCCAGGAGGGTGGTGTCAACACGGAGGCAGGAGCCGCTTTTCCAAACCCGATAGACATCACTGGGACAGACCTTTGACACCAAGGGCACTACAACGAGAGGGGAGGATAATGACAGGCATTTTATAAACAGGGAAAACAGGAAAGAGGTAACCCAAGAAAAGGTTTGAAAAGTAAACCAGGTTGTATGTTTCTTTCAGAGCAATATGTTAATCAATTTGATTAGTCTCTGTAGGAAATTGTGCTGTCACTGGTCTTGCTGTTTTCTAGATATCTCACAGACCGTTGCCTAAAAACGCAGAGCAACCTTTTTCCAGGCTCCTCCTGCTTTCTCAACATTGATTTTTGTCCCATTTTCTAAAAGGGAGCTGCTTAGAGATGGCCAAGAACCACAAATTTATGAGGCAAGCACTCAAGAGCCAAGACATTTGTAAAACATTCCCATTTGCATCACTGCCTATTTCCTTTATGCTTTAAGAAAACGAATACTTTTCTCCTTGTGAAGCGGAAGGTTTAACCAGCACAGCCCAAAGTTTTATCTTATTGACAGTAAATTAATTTAAAACAAAAGGTAAAATATTTAAACCAAAACCTATTTAGCAGATCAACGATAAAGCAATGTGATCCCTCCATAGACTTCTGAGTAGTCGTTTGGGGTAGAAATGGACAGATCAGGTTTTTACTGGCGATATAGGTTTCTGTTTATATGACCTGCCAATCCCAGTTTTGAACCCAATTCGGATTTATTCGCTTCTGGTCGATAATACATAAAAGACAAAAGCTTAGCGGATGATTTCTTAGTAGAGGAAGTCATTTTGAATGCAACACAAAATTGGATAATAACAAGACTATAACCATTCATACATTAAAGCATGTCCCAAACTAATATCTGATTTTCAATAAACTCAAAATGGCCATCAAAATACAAGCTGTTGGGTGATCAGTTTAAAGACTAAAAATGCAGGTAGTTCTTAGTTTTAATCTGTTATCTGAACAGGAATAAAATCTGATGTTTATATATTTGAAATCACCAAGAGCCTTTAAAACTGTTGGCAAATTCCAACCCCTGCTCTGCTGATTGGTGCACAATGGAGCTGGTAACACCTTTGAACTCCATCTTTCAGGTGTAATTTCCAAAGATGTAACTTTGGACATCAGATGCTGCTGTGGGAGCTGTCCAGCGTTAGTGGTGCTGAAATTTACCTCTGTATGGAAATCTTGAAATCCACTCACCCCAGCTGGTAAACTCCCACTTCATCTCCACGTAGAAGTCCCGCGCCTGCCAAGACAGAAGAAGCACGTTCAACAGGTGATAAACCAAGACCGTTTTTAAATTACTGGCTTCTTCTTGTGTTTTAAGATTCTAAGACCTTTTGGTGGTATGTGGAAAATATTGTTCAAACTTGGGAAAGATAAGCTTGACAGACTGTGTAGGTTCCTGATTCCACTGGGGGCATCTTTGTAAAAGACTAGACCTGCACAGAAGAATTCATGTATTTAAGCGGATGATTTTACCTGTCTTAGTTTACTGAGCAGCTCTGGGATGCCCGCCAGTCTCTCTGTTGCTCGCTTAAAGTCTCTGTACTGAAGCACCAGCTGCACCAGCTCTGGGTCCCCGGTGCTCACCGCCTCCTGCAAGACTGAAACAAATGTCCAGACATTAAACTGAAAGCAGCCTGAGGACATAAAGCACCGAGCAGCAGCAGCTTGAAGCACTCACTGGTCCAGCCCTGCGCGTTGCAGTGCGTCGGGTCTGCAGAGTACCTGAGCAGCACCCGGGTGGACTCCAGGTGGCCCAGACATACAGCCAGCTCCAGCGGGGTGCGACCCCGCGGATCCAGGCGCTCCACATCCTGCTGCGCGTCCGAAAAACACACACAAGCTGCGTCAGCGCACTGCGGCGCGACTAGAAAAAAAAAAGCGCACCTGTAGAAGCCCACCGTCCACAGCGACTCACCTCTTTATTCTGCAGCTCACGGTCCAGCTCTAGGTACTGATTGTTCCAGACGAGAAAATGCAAAGGAAAGGCCTCCTGAGCCATGGCTGACACACTCTTACAAAGACTTTTAAATCCAAGGAGATCGCAGTGAAATTGATCGGCACCGCTGGCTGGTTGGTTAGCGAGCTAGCTTCGGTTTTTGCTTAAAAATGTTAAAACTCTGAGAGGAAAAGTTAGAAAAAACTGCCACTTGATAAATATATTGAAGTTACTAACGTGAGGCAGCAAAACTATTAGTGGGCTGAGTCAGGAAGGCTAACTCAGCCCACTAGTTAACTAGCAGCTAGCTGGCTAACCTCAGCTAACCAGCTAACAACATTGCTTTCAGCTTCTGTTTGCTGCTGGTTTCCATACTGCAGGATGGAAGGCTTTAACCAACAAGCAATGCATAGCAGTCTCCTCTCATATTTGTTAAATATGTGTACTGTAGTGGCAAAACAATCTAAACGAAACAGCCAAATATTAAAGTTAGCTAGCTTGCCCGGGTGCAGAGGAGAGCATCCTCTGTTTCCATCGCAGTGTTGTGACCAAAATAAAGCAAAGATGCGGCCCCTTATTCCGCTTTCACATCCAGGTCACTCCAGTTCAGAGCCAGATAAGAAGATCACCGCTGCTGTTGAACAATATCGCATCTGTCAAGCCCGCCCTGATCCTCTGCGAATAACTTCACCACAACCAGGCGCTCCTACAGCTGCTGCAGCGGCGTTTATTTAGTTTGAAGCAGCTTTGTTTCCAGGTGGCAGAGAGACTGGGTGGAGTCGAGGATTTCTGTCACCCAAATATAAAGCCGTGAAAAAAGTACTTCCTCACCCAGATTCCTTTTGTTGCTGCTTTTTCCTTTTGTCAGACGTTCCAGATCATTAAGCCAATTTAATGTCGATTTAAAAATGCGGTTTAGAAATGATTTATTTTATTAAAAGGGGAAAAAATAGTCAAAAGAAAACCCGACCCTGTGTAAAAAAGCAAACGCTCCCTTGTTGAACCATGAAATAACTTTGATTAACCCCATTATTTGAAAAGATGAGTTTGATGATTCTTCTTGCCTGAACAGAAGAATCAAGTCACTTGAATAGAACCTGTCTGACAACAGGAAGTAGGCCGAAAGGGCACAAAAAAGCAGCTCATCTTGCCTATATCAAGACCAGATGTAAAAAACAAAGTCTCTAAAAAAAAAAAGTGTTACAAAGCTGTTTCTAACGCTTTGGGATTCCAGTGACAGGAATTACCTACAAATTGAGCAATCATGAAACAGTGGTGAACCTTCACAGGAGTTGGCCACCTTCTAAGATTACTCCAATAGCAACTCAAAAAAGAAATCTACATCACTGCAAGTCTCACTGACAGCCAATGTTCATGGGTCATCAAAAAGAAGGACATCCATGGGAAAGTTCCAAGGTGAAAAAACACTGTTGATTAAACAGAATACAAAGGCCAATCACACATTTGTCAAAAGGATGGTTTGAGAAACTATTCTGTGGACTGATGACATGGAAGTGGAGCTCTTTGGAATGTGCGTAAAAAATAACATCCTTCCAACAGCTATACATGTCGGTGATAGGGTGATGGCCAGGTGCTGCTGGACACCTCGCAGTAATTAAAGGAAACATTAATTCGGCCCTCTACCAGAAAACCCTGAAAAAAAAACAAAAAAAAGTTCAATGATCAGTTCATGAGCAGGACAACAGCACACCAGGAAGTCCAACTCAGAATAGCTGATAGAAAACAAAGAATTTCAAATAGAAAGTACAAACTTTCATCTTGTCGTAATTATTTATGGCATACCATGAATAGGCTGCTCAATTACACCTGAAAACCCGCCAAATGGTTTTAAAATAAGAATGGGCCAAAATTGAGCTATGAAGAGGATTCATTGCACCAAGTGTGGCACAACCCCGTTATCCGGTTCAGGGGGTGATTACGTTCTCATATAAGGTCAGGCTGCTTTGGGTAGCTTAAATATTTTTAGAAGAAAACGTTTAAAAACTGCATTTTGCATTTCCTCCGTTTATCTTTGTCCCATTAAAATCCGTTTGATCTGAAACATATTAGAAATAAGGTGTAGTCGGCGTTTACACTTAGCAATCATTGTCGATTTTCTTTATTTTTCTTGAAAAATAACATGAAGTGAAAAAAGCTTCTGAAAATAATTACAATGCTACAGGATCTTTGTTTATACTCTAAAGGCAGAAAACAAAACAAAAAAACAAAAACAACAACACATTTACACAAAAGTAAATATTTATATAATTATATTCATTCTTAGAGATATGGACAGGAGAGCAGTCCGGGGGGGGGGGGAGAGAGAGCTTCGTTTCAGTTCCAACACTTGAAGTGAACGAAAACGGGCAAAAACTCCAACATCTCCACGCAGACATAGACAAGTGAACAAAAGTGACTACAACTTTTTTTAACCATAAAAAAACGAAATTGTAACAAAGAGAGGTGGGGAGCAGTTTCATCTACGATATTTTTACTTTAAATGTCTGTACAAAAAAAAACAAAGCAATACGAGTTTGAAAATAATAGCACCTGAAGTTGAACTGCTGTTTGGAAATGGACCATTTATGCGACACCTTATCCTTGGCTTGACCCCCACACTTAACCCAACCTGCCCTTTTCACGGGGTGAGGTCTTGTTGCTATGTTGATTGCCTACTCACAGTCTTTGTACCTTCTTCAGCTTTACAACAATGTATACCACCGATGTACTGTTGCAATATGTCTTAATTACAAAAGCTGAATGCACAATGGTAAACACGGGCCGGGCCATTCCAGTAGTCTGATTTTTATGTTTTTTTTTTTACCTGTTTACTTTTAAGTTTAAAAAGGAAAAGAAATCTCCAAGCAAAGCTGCTGTGCATAAAGCAAACATTGACATTGTAACCCTGACAAGAACAAAAACATCCACTAGTAGCACCCAAATGTAGTTGAAATCGAACAGATTTATTTTTGTCACGAGGAAAATAGGAATTTATGTTAGACAAGCGCAAAAGATCAATTATTTATATCCCAAGGTTGCAACTCAAGTCTTTGCTCATCTAACTCTGAAAGGCAGGAGCCTGTGATAGGGGTCAACACTGGTATTTTTCCCAAAACAAAAACTAGTTGAGGTGGTGGTCGTCCACAGGTCAAACTGAGCTAGGTCATCATTCTCCCATTCCAGTTAATGAAAAATTATATCCTCTTTCCAAAAAATTATTTATTGAATGAACAGCAAAAATGCTCCTGAGCGTCTCTGTGGGTACACAGAAAAAAAAGTATTGATCTGGCTTAAACAACCACCTTTACCAAACACCAGTGAAGTAAGCATGCCCTGCAGTTCAGACCCCACCCCTCCTGCATGCGACTTTCCCTGTTAATTAGGTCCACGCCCTCTGCAGGCGACTAGGATATCCGTTGGATCAGTTTCTCGTCTGATAGGCAGTAGAGTGTGTTGACTGACAGCTCGGAGATGAAGGCCTCACAAGCCTTTCTGGAGACTCCTTTACAGCCTCGCAGGTCCAGCAAAGAGATGCATGACAAGCGGCGGAGATATTTCAAACACGTGTCTGTCAGTTTGCTGCAGCCTGAGAGAAATGAACGCGAATGTTAACGATGGTGACAGGCAAACCATGATCCTAGTCCCTTCTGAACATTGCTCACCTCCTAGGTTGAGTTCTGTCAGCGTGTTTCGGGTGGACGAGCCGACCGCAGTCAGCAGGTTGATGGAGTGGTCGGTGAGGCTGTTGCAGTGGGAGAGATCCAGTTTTGTTAAATAGGGCATGTGGCGGATCACCAGCCGCAGAGTGGAGTCGCCTATATCTAGACCTGCAAGCCGCAAACACTGCATGTTCCTCAGCTGGCTGCGGTTGTCACAGCCTGGGGGAAAGTAAATGAAAGAAAGTTGTATCAAATTTATATTAAAATATCACCAAGCAGATATTGTAACCCATACTTGCAATCTGAGGCTGCTTACCTGGAGGTATGACTAAATCCCTGATCTGTGCATCTTTGACACCATATGCATTTCGCAGGTCCAGAGAGCGGAGCAGAGGACACCCAGTGGAGCAGAGAGCTGAAATAGACGACCAGGAACAACCGGACAGCATCAAATCCTTTAGTCCTGCAAAATGGATAATAGTTCATATTTGTTTGCATATAGAACTGGCAAAAAATAAAAATCAGGACTAGAACAATGAGCTTGTGCAGTACCAGGCAGGCGGCCAATAAGCCAGTTGAGCTGTTTTTTGGAGATGTTCGTCCAAGAGAGGTCGAGTGTGACGGGCTGTCTCTTTATGATGCCGGTGAGGGCCTGAGGGGTCACAATGCGCTTGATGCTCAAGTCAATCCGGGCCCAAAGCCTTTTATCTAAACACCTACGGAGAAACGTGGCGGTAAATACAAAAACATTTCTTTCAGTTACCTTATTTCAGACACAGGACTCACAATCCTTGCAAAAGAAATAAGTGTCTCATTACTAAAGTTCTAATCCAGAAAAAGATTAATTGAAGAGCATCGTACGAAAATAAAATCCCAAACTTGGTTGACTGTGACTAGGCCAATAGCACACTGCGCCAATATTTATATTTTGAGATTTTACATATTTGTCTCTTAGATTTGACTCCTCATTAACTGTTTTTAATATTTCTAAATGAAAAAAATAAATAAATAAAGCAACTCTTAAAATCATAGGATGCTGCGGCTCAGCATTTCTGTCAAAGAAAATCCATCTGAACATGAATGTCAGCACTTTTTTGCTGAAGTATCATTTCACATTGAAGGCAATCTGTGTGCAATTTGAACTTTTGCAGTTTTTTGTCGTTTTGTTACAGGCTTGTTTTTAGAAATGAAAGGAAGACCTCTGCAACGGAACGGGGCGTTTGATACTCATTTTGACCATCGATGATTTAAATTAGTTTTCTATTAATCTACTTCTGGTCTATTGTGAGAAAACGTGGCCATGTGACTCCTATAAATATCAAACAACAGCAAGTCGCTCAAAGTAACTTGATCAGGGGTCATAATCTGTCATATTTCCTAATGGTAAACCGGATTACACAGGGATGCATAATCAATGGAAACAAGGTGTTGAACAGTGCTGCGTTTTCTGAAAACAGTACCAATTTATATTCAAACATGAAATTTAGGTATTTTTATGGTCATCTATAGAAATCAAAAAAGCAACAACCAAGAAAAATCAACTGATATTCATTGGTTGAAGCACACTGGTGTTTTATAATGGTGTTTTTACGTGTACAAAAAGGCAACGCATGGGAAAAGAATGAGGGAACAAAGAAGGTGAATTGACCCAGAGTCAATTTTCTTACAGCCTGCTCCACAAAGACATGCTCTGAAGACACTCAGACTGTGTCTTGTTGTCTCTGTTTATCATCAAACACTAGAAAGAGCTAAATAAAGCTTAGCTCATCAGTTATTGACTAGATAAGTAAGAATCAGAGGCTGTGAAATTCACTTTATTCTGCAGAGTCTTGCCTAAATCCGACACAAACAGATTTATACTTAGCTTCTCACTGTTGGATAAAACCCTAATTGTGACGTTCGTGTCAACTAAAGCCAAGAGAACTCCTGGTGGCATGGCGCAATATAGATGGCCGCGATGGTTTCATGCAGTGTGCACCATTCTGTAGGCCTGCAAACTTTCATTTGCAAAGATTCTGATATTTACACAACAGATTGGTATACAAAGTAAAAGAAAGGGTTTTTCTATTGTTTCTTTGAGTGAGAAGACATAAAAAGTTATAATGAAAACCTGCCATTACAGAAACTAAAATTGTTAATCAGATTGAGACAATTGTTCATCCAAATAAACCAGTATGAGTGAACAGGTCTTACCACTTGTACCAGTTCTTGCAGACAGCCATACAGACACATAAATCTGCTCGATTTAAGTAGCGAAAGACAGAGACCCAAACTTCCCTCTCACAGCTCGGACCGCTCCCTGCACTCTCCCTGTCTGCCTCACCCCCTCCTTCCTGCAGGGCAGAGAGAGGGACTCTGAGATGGTGAAGCTCGGATGATGCAGAGGAGGAAGCCCCATTGCTTAATTTAGCTGGTCTGGTTGGTTTTGATGCTTCCAGTCTGTCTGGGTTGGAAGAATAAGAGTCTGTGTGTCTGCTGCGAGTGCGTGGAGGTGTGACCCTGTTTGTGTGTCGATCAGGACAAGGCCCTTGATTTCTAATAGGGGGTCTGACGAGGGGCTTGCTCTGGTTGTGTATTGTAGAAGTGGCAGTTGGAGGGGTGACAGCCTCTAATTTGGGAACAATAGCTGACGAGTCCTGTTTTGCTCTGGGTGGCTTCTGAAGTGTCACTTTAATATACGAGCCATCTTTGTCCCCTTTTGGAATGTCATGATCCATCTCCTCCTCTTCATCCTCCTTCTCTCCACCGTTTTGGTTGCCCAGTCCACTTCCACACTCATCCTGTTCTGTGGCTGGTTGTCCTCGCCTCGATTGTGGCTGGTTCTCTTTATCCCCTCCCCTCCCGTTATTCAGACCGCTCTCCTGGACCTCCTCCTCGTCCTCACTGCTACTGGTGCTGCTGCTGCTGCTGTCATCACTGTCGCCCTCCAGCTCATGATGCGTCCCTCCACCTCCGATACCTCGCCCTGCTCCTCCACCTCGCAGCCTCACACCTCTTCCATGACCCCTGCGGGGCTCTCCTTTAGGGTGAAGCACCAGGCCGTGGGAGGACTTCTGCTGCCCAAATGGTCCATTACCTCCCAGAATGCTGCTGTGAGATGAACCACTTGCCCAAGCAGAAGCTCGGCTTTGGCCCTGAGACAGTCTGCTGACTGGAGAGTGCAGGCGAGACAGTAGCCTGGAGCTCAGAAGCCTTGGAGAGCGATCTAAAGACGACTGTTTCTATGGAAAAAGGTCAACGAGAAGATTTTATTTTCATTAATTCCAATCAGTGAAATCTAAATGCAACAAAAAAGGTATAGAATTATTTAGGTGCAAAAATCAGAACGGTGAAACGGCAAATATTTCTTACTCTTAAAAGTTTGCTCCTCTCTAGTTTTATCTGGAAGAAAAGTTGAAAAAAAACAAACACTGAAAACATCATAAAAACTTATAAGCAAACAGTGTAAGAATTTTCTACTACCTTCTTTGAATAGGTAAGATGTTAAAAGTTAATGGCTCTTCAAGTGCATCATATCTACCCTTTTCTTAAGTCTGTAGTCCAGTGCACTTTCACGTTTGCAACTCTGTTGATGCTGTAGTAGAAGTTTTTGTGAAGGAGGCGGTGCCGTTTGTCGGCCCGGCAGTCTGCTGCGTTTCCCTCGCCTCGGACCTTCATCACCAACATCGTCCTGATATGCACGTTTAGAATGCGGCATGAACGTGGAGCCCTCTGACTCTTCACTCTCCTCGTCACTGGAAGACTGATGTTGAGAGGTTAATCAGTTTGTTAATCAAGAAAAACATGTGATCAACCACATGTTGTGTTTTATTGGCTGAAAAATGAAAATAAACGTTTCTAATAGGGTGAAACACAAAGGAACAGGAGCCAAATTAAACCAAGAACAAGAAAGTGGTCATTTTGTACCTCTGATTCAGAGTCTTTGCCAAGGTAACATTTGGGACACTCCCAGCAGCTGGGCAGGTCCTTATTGATCTTCCCCTCACTGGGTTCCTGAAACAAAGATGGTCAGACACAAAAACTACCAAATCTGGCCAAGAAATGAATGTAAGCATTACTACAACCTGATTAGCTTTTAAAGTCACAGTTTGGTACGTTTTCGGTGTGCTTCGATCAGGAGAAAGAGTTTTTCATATTTGTAAAATTATTTGATTTTATTATGTTTCAGAACTGAATAGGGGTTCAGTTTGAATATTATCAATTCATAAAGGATAAGCAGGTATAGCCAATCCCACGGATATACAGGTCCTTCTCAAAAAATTAGCATATTGTGATAAAGTTCATTATTTTCCATAATGTCATGATGAAAATTTAACATTCATATATTTTAGATTCATTGCACACTAACTGAAATATTTCAGGTCTTTCATTGTCTTAATACGGATGATTTTGGCATACAGCTCATGAAAACCCAAAATTCCTATCTCACAAAATTAGCATATTTCATCCGACCAATAAAAGAAAAGTGTTTTTAATACAAAAAACGTCAACCTTCAAATAATCATGTACAGTTATGCACTCAATACTTGGTCGGGAATCCTTTTGCAGAAATGACTGCTTCAATGCGGCGTGGCATGGAGGCAATCAGCCTGTGGCACTGCTGAGGTCTTATGGAGGCCCAGGATGCTTCGATAGCGGCCTTTAGCTCATCCAGAGTGTTGGGTCTTGAGTCTCTCAACGTTCTCTTCACAACATCCCACAGATTCTCTATGGGGTTCAGGTCAGGAGAGTTGGCAGGCCAATTGAGCACAGTGATACCATGGTCAGTAAACCATTTACCAGTGGTTTTGGCACTGTGAGCAGGTGCCAGGTCGTGCTGAAAAATGAAATCTTCATCTCCATAAAGCTTTTTAGCAGATGGAAGCATTAAGTGCTCCAAAATCTCCTGATAGCTAGCTGCATTGACCCTGCCCTTGATAAAACACAGTGGACCAACACCAGCAGCTGACACGGCACCCCAGACCATCACTGACTGTGGGTACTTGACACTGGACTTCTGGCATTTTGGCATTTCCTTCTCCCCAGTCTTCCTCCAGACTCTGGCACCTTGATTTCCAAATGACATGCAGAATTTGCTTTCATCCGAAAAAAGTACTTTGGACCACTGAGCAACAGTCCAGTGCTGCTTCTCTGTAGCCCAGGTCTGGGGAATGCGGTACCTGTAGCCCATTTCCTGCACACGCCTGTACACGGTGGCTCTGGATGTTTCTACTCCAGACTCAGTCCACTGCTTCCGCAGGTCCCCCAAGGTCTGGAATCGGCCCTTCTCCACAATCTTCCTCAGGGTCCGGTCACCTCTTCTCATTGTGCAGCGTTTTCTGCCACACTTTTTCCTTCCCACAGACTTCCCACTGAGGTGCCTTGATACAGCACTCTGGGAACAGCCTATTTGTTCAGAAATGTCTTTCTGTGTCTTACCCTCTTGCTTGAGGGTGTCAATAGTGGCCTTCTGGACAGCAGTCAGGTCGGCAGTCTTACCCATGATTGGGGTTTTGAGTGATGAACCAGGCTGGGAGTTTTAAAGGCCTGAGGAATCTTTTGCAGGTGTCTAGAGTTAACTCGTTGATTCAGATGATTAGGTTCATAGCTCGTTTAGAGACCCTTTTAATGATATGCTAATTTTGTGAGATAGGAATTTTGGGTTTTCATGAGCTGTATGCTAAAATCATCCGTATTAAGACAATAAAAGACCTGAAATATTTCAGTTAGTGTGCAATGAAACTAAAATATATGAATGTTAAATTTTCATCATTACATTATGGAAAATAATGAACTTTATCACAATATGCTAATTTTTTGAGAAGGACCTGTATTATAACAATAATGCCACCTGAAAATAGTCAGGGTTGTTATTTAGGATTTTTTAATAAGACTGTGTTGATATTTAAGAATAAAAATGTTTTAATCACCTTGGAGACAACTAGTTGTCCCTGAATGTACCTCAAGAGTTCAGCTGTTGGGATGTGACCTCTCCTCACAGAGAAACCCGCTGCTGTGCAGCATTTCAGTCTGGTTTAATCTACTACAGAGAGCAGGATTTTGACCTTAGCAAACTTTTCTCCTGTAGCGATGGCGTTTATGTTCGTTCGGCTTGAATTTGTTGCAGAGTAAAGCAGAGTAATTCAAGTGCTGTAAAACGCTGTCAAACCTTTGGCTCAGTCCTTTCTTTCTCTATCATCACTGTAGCTAAATAGGGAAACTTTGCTGTGCTTTAAAAAGTAGACTTAATAATAGCAGGGAGTCCACACTGTTTTGTTTCGGTGTCTCTTTTTAAAGTTGCACAATGAACCGTAGTTCTGTGCACATAAACATTCGGCTTCAAAAGAACACTGTCTGGTAGGGGCGTAGGGCTGTACCCGATATTGCATGCATGTATTCGTGTACCGTTACACCCCTTGTAATGTTATGTATTCGGTACTGGTTTGTCAACTGGCTGAAAGATTACTGAATGTGGTTTGTACTGATTGGTTATTACTGGTAAGAGATCTAAAAAACACCTCAGATCCCTGCCAGCACACACACAACCACTTCAACAAACAGGGAAGCATGTATAAAGCAACAGAATAAGCAGCCAAATTCAAACCCCTGTACTGAGAGTTAAAAACAAATGAATCATTATTTGTCTTAATATTTGTTTAAATCTGCACACAACATAAGTAGGCTCAACATTTTTTCCTCAATCAGTTTTGGCCTTTGATCAGCAGACCAAACTGGGGGAAAAAAATATATATTTTTTTTCTTCCATTCATTTAAATTGAGTCTATGAAGGGATAAACTGAAACGGATCAGTTTAAATAGACTCACCTTGACGCACTGACGATGTACAATTTGCGAACAGGCAGTGCACTCCATTAAAGAGAACGTGCTGGGATCTGATTCATCAAACTCCCCTTCTCCACATACAGCACATCGGGCCGTGTTCGGCAAGGCAGGCTGGAAAAAGGGGAAACAGTATTAAAACAATTATAATCTGATTTCATACAGAAGATCACAAAAAATCTGTAAAAATAATAAATAAAAGAAAATGTTGAGTCTTTTTCTATTAAAGATAAAAATATCCATTTTGATGGTGGATCTCTTGATACTATTCTGATATTCCACACAAAAAAGCAGAAACAAGATTCTCTGGCACAGAATTTCAACTTTTTAAACAGGAAAACTGGCGACATTAATACGTTTTAATACCATTTTCATACCAATTTGCATGTAGTCTTACCATGAGACACTGCCTCATGACACAGCTCTTTTTCATGCGTCCAGGACCACCGAATTTTCTCATGTCGTGACAGTACTGGCATTTCCCACACTCCTTCCTGCAGCATGCCGAGCATCGCTTGCATCTTACCCGTCTGCGCCTCAGAGCCGAAATGGACGTGTGTTTGGTAGACCTTTTAGATTTATGCAGAGACGGCCCCAAACGAGGACGGTAAATAACAGGTGGCGGGGGGGTTGGGGGCTGGTACCATGACGGCTAGACGACACCAGCAGAAAATGGTTGGAAGAACATGTTAGTATGGAAAACTGAAAAAAGGCATTGGGTTTGACCATTATATATCAAACATACAGGGCTTTTGATTCGCTTCTGCAAAATGAGTTATTAAAAATATTTGCATGTACAAAAATTGGGGAACTATCTTCCTCTCTGTCTCCAACCAGCTGAGAAAGATGTGTACTCACCCTCTTAGGCCAACGGATGATTGGCTCTCCAGTGTAGGCTAGTTTGACATCGTCACTGGCACACTCCCGTAAAACAGCCTGGACACAACAAGGTAACAGGTGGATGGAGGAAGAAGAAAAATATGATGTCTTTTTTACTCAAAGTGATATTACATTCTGAAACATCTACACAAGGAAAAGCAACAGCTACCCACCCTCATGTCCTCCAGCAGCGCTGCAGCATTTCTTATCCCTGTGGGGACACACTTTTTGTGGGCCGGCAGCTCTTCCAGCTTCCCTACAAGGTTCCACAGTCCCTCCAGTTCAAATGGGGTCAGCACAGGCCGAGGGGTCACAACTTTGTTTGTAGGCCCTTCGTGACCTGGCTCTTCGTGGCCTTCCTCTTCCTTGACCTCTTCTTCCTTCCGCTGTTCTTCAACCTCATTGTCAACCCCATTGGTGCCATTTATTGAGGGATTGTTATCCCCGAGGTCTGCCGGAGTCAGTCCTAAAAAATAAAAAATCCATTTAAGACAGAGTTGTTTCCATCGGATTCCATGTGGGAGTTTGAAAACTCAAAACAAAATATACAGTACATAGGAAAATGGTATTTGTTTTCATCCTTCCTTACCGATGCCTAGAGAATATTTCTGGAACTCCGGCGTGAGGTGGGAGTTGTTGGTCAGACAGAAGAGGTATCTCTCCAGGACATACCAGCACATCTCATAGTAGAACGGGTAGCGAAACTTCGCTGGCACCTGAAGAATGATGCCAACAAACAGGTCACATAAAGTAACAATTCAATATAATGACTCTCATATCGAGACCATAAAGCACAAAACACATATTTCCCCTATCCACTACTTTTATTTTTACACATTTATTTAGCCATTCGTGATGCAACTGAGGACCAGATTCTCATTTAAACTCCCATCTGTATCTCCCGACTCTGCAGAACACCAACACATGACCAACAGAGTTTAAGGAGTGCGATGATGTTCACAGCAAGTAAAAGCTAATGTGACAATATCAACTGCTGCTATTGGTCTGCTGGTGTTAAACACGATCGCTTCTTAGGTATTCCGAAGATGAAAATATTTGATGCCGGAGTGTGCAGGAATCTCTTCGGTTGTTCTCTTATTATCAGCACCAGACGTCCTCTTCAGTTTGAAGAATGCAAGCTCCTGTTGCCTGCCTGGCAGTTTAAGTCTTACATTACACAACTGTACAGAGGTTTACTCAGCGAGACACACCAAGTACTGCGACTAAAGATTTAAGACTTTCACGTGGTTGAAATGTGAATCATGAGCTTTATATGAATACACAAGATAACTCTTTTGCCATAGTTGTGTAATCTTTTAATAAACACACCCCTACTTTAACTTTGCCTTGCATTATGATAAAAAAAAACCAAAAAAAAAAACCCTTATCTGATAATGTGAGCTGCTTCTTACCCGTGTGCGGTCTTCAATGTTGTAGATGTTGAGCTGCATGGGGATGTTAAAGCTGTGGAGAAAATTTCCTCCAAATACTAAAGTGTCTTCTGGAGTGTATACGGCATGGATCCACCCTGCACCACACAAAACACTCAAACTAAATGTGGCGATTAAGTGCAATCGACAGAAGACGGTAGGTGTTTGGAGTTTCAAAAGATGAATGCGTTTATTGGAGTAACAGACCTGATGGGATTATGAAGGTGTTGCCCTGTTGGAGCTCTATCCTCTGGCAGTCGTAACACTTGTCTCCCAAGAAGATGTCCCCCTGCTTTCCAGATAAAACCCAGTCCTCATACATTCCCAGGTTCTGAGACGTTGGTGGAATCAGCCAAAACACCTGCAGGAAGCAAAGGTAAAAATGTTCACAGATAATAAATACAGAGTTCAAATCCTGTCGAATTTCAACACCAGGCTAAATTTATTCATGGCCACCTTCCAAAGCCCCTTTTATTTTCACTAAATAAAGAGAGATCGCTGAGGAGTGATTGAGGATGTATGAGGCCACACACCACTCAAGTATTTTACTGTATAGAGGCATTAGAATAATTTGAGCAGCTTTTAGTTTAACTGGTTCAAGTGTTAAATTCAAGCAACTGGAAAGAAAATGGAATTAAAACACAAACCTGGATGTAAAAACTAAGCATCACTTGATTCAGTTTGTTTAGGCAGATCTTATAGTAATAAATTTAAGCCATTCTGCTGGATCTCGGAAAGATGTCTTCTTATGAGAAGATTAATTGTTTCCACTAATGAACAAGATTTCTCACAGTAAAATGATGAACTCTGACTCCTTTGCAATGGTCTTACAACACTTTATAGATCGATAGGCAGCAACAATCGTTTCTTTGATATCAATGCTGATGTCATTCCACCTTAATGTTGAAGTTTAGAAAACTGGTAAAACCTTAGCTTTATAGAGGTTCTCACACATTCTACTGATAGGGTTGAGGCAAGAGCGGTATGTTATCTCTCGGAGCTCAAATGCCTTTATGAAAACTTTCTCTAGAAGCTCCATCTCAAAAAGATGCCAGTGGGAAAAACGTCCAACAAGGATAGGAGTGCAATGATTACAAAATGGAACAAGTTTTCATTTTAATTTTAATTAACAAGGGACAAGCGATGACGTTAAGAGGAAAAGTTGGATTATGATCGGATACATCTGATCCAAACTGCAAAAGCTCTGGTTTTGCATACAACATGATGCCAAAACTGACCTTTGCACCTCGCAGAATGTGGTACCAGACTGAAGTTCCACCAAAGTCAATGTGGAAGTCAGTGAAGCAGCCTTGCACACTCATGAGACAGTACCTGGGGGACAAAGCAGCCCGTTTTAGAAAATAAATACAAAGAGCTGAAATGATGTATTTTACAGTAATGTATAAGAATGCTTGCAGTTCACTTCAACTGTAGAAAATCAAATGTTAAGTCATTGGTTTACTCACTTCTGTACTTTGGGATAATGCATGTCTATGATTGCATTGGTGGAGTCCCTCTGTCTCTCCTTGAGGTGGCGGGGCCACATGTTGTCCACCCAATCAATGAGGTCCACCTGGACAGGGTAGAGAAGAACACGGTACACACATGACTTCAAAATGTCAGAGTAAATTATATCTACTACTGACAACCGATAAAATTTCTGGTTGTAAATAAAAAGCAATCTAGCAATTGTCGACCTGACCTCTTCAAAAAGCGAAAAATGGCAGAAATTTTAATTTCTTTATTATGAAATTGCAAATATGTGTAGAGACCTAAACTGTAAGGTGTGAAATGATTTTGGTCCTTACTGATGCTGGTCGTTTGACCAGATTCTCCAGCCTGGTGTGGCTGAACTCCAGGCTGATCACATTGTAGAGTTTTTCTCTTTCTGATGGTGGCGTCTCATAGTAGCGTCGCCACTGAGCCATAGACATTTCAATTCCCTTCTGGGTATTCACATCCATAACATCTACGATCCGTCGACTACCTGTAAGAGAGTTAACAAGGGTTTAGCAACTAACACAGCCATAAATGAAGCTAAATAGGTGTTCTTTTTATTAAAACAGCTATTTCAGTGCTGTAAAGCCTTTAGTTTTGACAAAGAGGGCATTTTAGGCAGTAAAAGATAAACTGCTAAGCTAAAATAATGCAACAGTGATTATATTTATGACATATGTAAATAAAAACTACCTGTATAGAACCATTTAGTTTTTATTTTGATAACTAAAAAGAACATGAAAATTAAGCTCAAATTGTGTTTTTTGGGAGAAATGTGTTATTACAATGTTACAAACACATTTGTTAAATACACTAACAGACTGTGGAAATCAGGAACTTACCAACAAATAACTTGACATCACTCACACTAAAATCTGGGTCTGGCATTCTGCAAGAAAGAGAATCCTTTAGTATTTTTCCGACATGTTTTTAAAGGATATTTTGAGCTCAAAGAGAAACGCCGTTTGACTTACTGTATACCAAGCCCATCAGTCAACTTAAAAATAATGGGGTCCCTGAGCCCTTCCCTCTGTATGTATTCATATGTAAAATCTATCAAGAAGATGAAAAAGAGCAAAGCAAAATATTCAACAGATGTCACACACTTAAAAAAAGCTAGACTAGGTTTCACCTGCAAAATAATTGCACTGCCTTTACATATCATGAGAGGATTTTCTTTCGTCAAAATCACCTTCCACAAATCTATTTCATTTACATGTGGGCGTCTCACCTTTACCCTCCATGAGTTTGATCAGATCACTGCCAAACCTCTCACATTGCAACTTCTCATCCAGGTCAAACGTTCGTTTGCCTTCAATCTCATCGTCTGAGATTCCATCATCCTGGTACTGCCTTCGCGGAGCTGTCCGCTGAGGAGAAAAACGGATTTTAAATCAGACAGAAGCGATCAGAGGAACTAAAATAACCAGGATGGCAGCATTTTCTCCTGGTTTGCAGAGAGGTGCAAGAGAAGTTTTCTTTATAAATTCTCTCAGTTGAAAAACTTTTTCAGTCAAGTGGAGCAAAAACCTGAAACGCAACGATGGATGAGAAATTCACCTTTGATCAGCAGGTGAAATTATGAAAATTTTGATTTTTTTTTTTCTTCCCTACATTGAATTTAGCTAAATCACGAACTCAGACAATGTTCATTTTATTGACGCATCAACCAACAGCATCTTTTTAAACCAACTTCTTTTTCTAAATGAAAAAAAAAAGTGATAATGGTAGGGACATTCGCATTAATGCACAAATGGGGATATGCTTTCAAGCCCTTCATTTTTTTATTAGGTTCAAAACTACCACCTCTGCCAGCAAACCTTTAGCACACAATTTTCTTTAAACTGTGCTACAGCCCTCTAAAAAGAAATTGGCCAAAATCTGAATAGGCAGGTCATACCTCAAAGAAAAACCAAAAATCACTATCTGCCAGGACAAGACTGATCCTGCATTTCTACCAAAAACGTTCAGCCAAAGACTATCTGTTAGTCGCATACCCACTACACTGCCGGCTTTTTTTATAACCCATAAAGAGACACTGGAGCAGGTCTGTCTTAGATATAAGCAGCAATGACCTGGGTTTAAATCATATCAGCCACAGAATCAAGCCTTCCATCATATTTATGGATTACAAAAAAACAAATAGATTTGCATAAACTCATACAACCAGCTGCAGCATCACTTCATGTTGCACACAAAGAATTACAATAATACAATGGCAGGAGTTAATCTTCTACACATTGCCCCCTTCAGCCCCCCGCCCCACATGAAGCACTGCTTGTCCAGACAGATGGATTAGGCACACTTCCCCCTTCCTAAAGACAACACAATGCTTTTCTCACAGCAAATAAGCAATAATAACTATTTAAACATACATTTTCTTTAAGAATGAGGGGCAACTTAGTTTTAGTACATATTAATATGCAACATAATCAAACCGCTTAATTATGCAAAAATAAAAATTACAAGGGAACAAACCGAAAAGGAACTATTCAATTACAATATAGCATTGAACATAAACCAGTGGCCCAACAGAAAATTAAGTGATAAACTATATACCTATACATAAAAATAAAAAAAAATGATTACCTACCCCAGAAACAACAAAAACAAATAAAATGGTCTAAGAATACAGACTAGGTGGAATTACAGCTGAAAGAGAAACGGTGGCAAAAAGGCTAAACAAGGTCGCTGAACAAACGCCATCAGGGTAGATGGTGAACTTGACCTTCTTTTGAACCCAGGGTCTTTAAACAAGTTCATTACAACCAAAACAGAGAGGCTTCTGCCTGGAGTCAGTTGGACAATAGATGCCGGTCGTTTCATTCAAACACCGCAGTAAAGAGCTTCATAATTACCAAAAGAATGCCGTTAAAAACACATATGCAGGGCAACAAATGGTTCTTAGGCGTATAATAAACACAACGGGAGTGTTTGGGACAGGTAGCAGCTTGGCTAAGTTACTTACCAGACGTTTGCTGTACCGTGTGTGAGGATCCTCCATAGTCTGCAAAACAGGAATATGGTTAAATCTCTGAAATATGCCAACTAAACGCTCAATGAGCGCCGCATTGTTAAATTGCAATTTATTTCGTCAATATTGAGAATGTTCTCTATGAACTGCTAATATTAGCCTGCTACTATTGCTTTAGCCAGCGAGCTAAGGCTAGCATCACACGATTGGAAACGATTACAATATTCTTCTTCTTTTACGTTCTCGTAAGGGCTGATACAGGCAGCAACGTGTTAATTGGAAATAAATGAGCCAATATGCGGACCTATAACCACACGTCAGCTGACAGGGCAAACTAGCTCCGCTCGTCGGCTACAATTGATGCTAGCTAGCTAGTTCTAGTTAGCCCGTCTACGGCAGTTGGGAGCTTTTCACCCTTACCTTTACGTTTTAACTCCGCTCAGACGGTGTGGTGAAAGTTATCTGTCCCGACTAACGCGTCTGAAGCCTCCGGATAAGGTTTATCTCCATGTTATGCGAAAACAGCTCAGTATTTTTGAGGTGTTTGTTATTGTGCGACAAAAGTTAGGAGCTGTCGACGGTCCGGGCCGCCGCCATTTTCAGCTGGTCAGAAAACACACACACACACACACACACACACACACACAAAAAGGATCATGCTTAAGCCCCGCCCCTTTCCCCGTATTAGCATGAGCTGCTGTCATTGGACACAGCGGTGCTATTTAAAAAAAGATTACAATAAATTAACATTCTGGAATCACTTGGTTTCTGAATGGTTTAACGCGATCTCGGGGTTGCACTCGGGTTATTGAACCATCCAGCTTCCTTTTGACTTACTGGATAAACTTGCTTTCATATTGGAAACGACGGAATACGGCATAAACTGGTATGTGAATGGTTCGGATGGAAGTACAGGTCGGAGAAGGGGAAGATATGGATTTTGAGGGATGGACACCGGTAGGTAGGGGGAGAGGAAGAGGACGTGGGAAAAAGGAGGAAGGAGGGATGTTTGAAAGTCAGGGTAACAAGCGAGAGTTGGAAGGAAGCAGCTCGGATGAAGAGAGAATAGTTAGAAGGAAAATACTGAAGGAGGAATTTAAAATAATATTAAAATTAAGGAATGAGGAGGATCACAATAACCTAAGCCCGATGGTGATTTCTAGAGAAATAAAAAAGAAAATAGGAGATGTAGAAATGGTGAAAGTGTTAAGAAACTTATTAGTGACGTGTAAAAACGAACAAAAAATGAAGGCTTTACATGTAGAGAGCATAGGCAAAAAAAATGGTTGTAGAGAGAAAATAAATCAATCCGGGGAGTGATTTTTGGTATCCCTCAGGATGAAGATTTAGACAAAATAAAAAGAAGCATTACTGGTGCAAATGTGAACTCGCTGAAGAGATGATCAAAAACTGTCAACAGAGAAAGAATAAGAAGTCTGTCAGTGCTGACTGAATTTGCAGAAACAATCTTGCCAGAAAACATAAAAATAGGATTCTTGAGCTTCCAAGTAAGACCATACATCCCTCCACCACTTAGATGTTACAAATGCCAGAGATATGGACACATAGCAGCAGTTTGCAAAGGAAAGCAGAGGTGTGCAAAGTGTGGAGAAGATCACAAGATAGAAGACTGTAAAGAAGTGCAAGAAAAATGTTGTCACTGCGGAGGTCAACATCGAGTTACATATGGAGGATGTGAGGTGAGGAAAACAGCAAAGGAAATCCAACATGTTAAGATGAGCAAAAACACAAGTTATGCAGAAGCAGTCAAAAGTGTGAAAGGACAAAAGATAAGAGAGGTGGAACAAAAAGAGACAAATTCCTCAAAAACTGCAAACAGAGGAGAGTATTGCGTTATCGGTAGAAAAAGTTATACTATTCATTGCTTACGTCATCAATTGCACTGACCAGGCCAAACATAAAACTGAAAAAATTAAAATAATTGTGAGAGGAGCAGAACATTTTCTGGGTTTCAAAGAGGGATCTTGGGAGAACATCAATAAGAGGTTGGAAACAGAGGACCAGGAACCCCAGCTGATAACATATGAGAATACTACAGTGGAATGTTAGAAGTCTGATAGCTAATGGACAGGAACTGAAAGGATATATTAATAAACTTGAAGAGAAACCAGAGGTGATTTGTGTACAGGAGAGACGGTTAGAACCAACATTAGATTTTGTTATTAAAGGGTATGGTAGTATAAGAAGGGATCGAGCAGAAGGAAATGGAGGAGGGTGTGCGATATTTATAAAGGAAGTAGTTCAATATCAATTAGTAGGACAAGGTAAATATTTGGAGTATATAGTTGTGGAAATTTGGGAAAAAGAAGGTAAATGTAAGATGATTGATTTTTATAATCAATGTAAAACATTATCAATGGAGTGGATGGAGGAGTTGTTGGAATATCTAGAGAAGAAAGTAATATGGTGTGGGGATATTAATGCTAATAGCACAATATGGGGAAAGTGTAATGATAAAAATGGACAAGTTATAGAAGAAGTAATAGAAACAAAAAATTCAGTATGTCTTAATGATGGAAGGGTACAAGAATTAATGTAAGAACATGAACAGAGTCAACAATTGATTTAACTTTGGTATCAAATTCATTAGCTGGTATATGTGAGTGGGATATAGATAAAAATACAACAATAGGTTGTGATCATTATCCCATTAAGATCAGAACAGAACTAACATTAAACATTAAAAATATAAAAATAAATAAATGGAATTTTAATAAGGCAAACTGGATTAAATGTCAATGTTTGAGTGAAAAGAATCTAGGAAAAATAGACATGGCAATGGATGTAAATAATATAAATGAATGTGTTTGTAAAACAATTATAGAAGCTGCAGAAAATTCAATAAAGAAAGGAGAAAGACGGTGTGATAAGAGAATGGTACCATGGTGGACAAGTGAATGTAGAGAAGTAATAAAGTTAATAATTAAAGCATTTAAAGCACTTAAAAGAAATCCAGTATTTCAGAATCTCATGGAATATAAAAGAAAACAAGCAATGGTAAGGAAAATTATTAGGAATGCAAAAAGAGAATATTGGAGGAATTTTTGTAGTACGGTAGGGAGAGAAACAAAAATTGATAAAATATGGAAAACAATTAAAAGAATGAATGGTTTTAAGAAAGAATATGGATATCCAATATTAAAAGTAGAAAACACAACTATAATAAAAGATGAAGAAACAGCTGAAATACTAGCTAAAACATTTAATAAAATTCCTAGTTCAAATAACATTAGTGATGAAGGAAGGAAAGGGAGGGAAGCCACAAAACTGAAATACAAATATTTACTACAGAACACTGAAGGAACAAATAACTTAATGAATGAACCGTTTACAAAAGAAGAACTAAACTCTGTGCTTGGAAAAATTAAGAATATGACAGCTGGTAAAGATCATATTAATTACACAATGATACAACATCTCAGTGAAGCATCCAAAGATGTTATATTAGAGCTTTATAATAAAGTCTGGGAGGAGGAGGAGCTGCCTCAGAGCTGGAAGGAGTCAATCATTGTACCAACAGCTAAACCTGGAAAAGATAATACAAAACCAGAAAATTAAAGACCCATTGCTTTAACATGAAATATATGCAAAATAATGGAAAATATTATTAATAATAGATTAACATATTATTTGAATAGCAACGGGTACATTACTAAAGTGCAAAGTGGTTTTAGAAAAGGGAGAAATATTAATGACCCAACGTTGTGTTTAGAACATGAAATCAGAAGAGCGCAAGTTAATAAAAAAATGTAGTAGCTGTATTTTTTGACATAGAGAAAGCTAATGACATGATGTGGGTTGAAGGATTACTGATTAAATTAAATGAAATGGAAATGGGAAAATGTTTAACTGGATTCAGAACTTTTTTAACAAATAGAACTTTTCAAGTTAAAATAGATCAAGAAATATCAAGAAAATATGCTGTAGACAATGGAACACCACAAGGTATAAGTCCACTTGTTCACTATAATGATAAACAACGTATTTACAGAAATTAGAAAAGAAATAGGATGTTCACTTTTTGCAGATGATGGAGCCATATGGAAAAGGGGCAAAATGTAAAGATAACTGGAAAGAAAATACAGGCGGAGATAAGAAGGATAGAGGAATGGGCTTTTCAATGGGGATTCAAGTTCTCAGTCGAGAAAACAAAAGTTATTGTATTTACACGGAAAAAAACAAGAGAGGAAATAAAATTAAAATTATATAATCAAGAATTAGAACAAGTTAAATGTATAAAGTTTTTAGGAATATGGTTTGATGAGAAAATCCTATGGAATATAAATATTCAGAAAATGATAGATACATGTAAGAAAGTATTAAATATGAGATGTTTGGCTGGCAGTGACTGGGGAGCAGACAGGGAAGCATTAAAACAAATTTATACAGGATTGATCAGATCAAATATAGATTATGGAAGTATTATATATGGTTCAGCAGCAAAGACACATCTGGAAGGGGTTTGAGTGCTCAAATGATCCTAGAGGCTATGTTGTCTGGGGCCTAAATGCCCCTGGTAGGGTCTCCCATGGCAAACAGGTTCTAGGTGATGGGTCAGACAAAGAATGGTTCAAGAACCCCTCATGAAGAACACAATATCGAGGCACGTGACGTCGCCCGGTACGGCGGAGCCGGGGTCCCACCCTGGAGCCAGGCCTGGGGTCGGGACTCGTCGGAGAGCGCCTGGTGGCCGGGTTGCTCCTCGCGGGACCCGGCCGGGCCAAGCCCGAACGAGAGACGCGAGGCCATCCCCCAGTGGGCCCACCACCTGCAGGGGGAACCGTGAGGGACCGGTGCAAAGAGGATTAGGTGGCGGACGAAGGTGGAGACCTCAGCGGCCCGATCCCCGGATGCTTAGGCTGGCTCTAGGGACGTGGAATGTCACCTCGCTGGGGGGGAAGGAGCCTGAGCTGGTGCGGGAGGTCGAGAGATATCAACTAGAAATAGTCGGGCTCGCCTCCACGCACAGTGTGGGCTCTGGAACCCATCTCCTTGAGAGGGGTTGGACTCTCTTCTACTCTGGAGTGGCCCACGGGGAGAGGCGGCGGGCTGGTGTGGGTTTGCTTGTTGCCCCCCAGCTCAGCCGTCTCGTGTTGGGGTTTACCCCAGTGGATGAGAGGGTTGTATCCCTGCGCCTTCGGGTTGGGGAGAGGTCTCTGACTATCATTTCAGCCTACGGGCCGAGTGGTAGTGCAGAGTACCCTGCCTTCTTGGCGTCCCTGTCGGGGGTGCTGGATAGTGCCCCTCCCGGGGACTCCATTATTCTGCTGGGGGACTTCAACGCCCACGTGGGGAACGACAGTGGCACCTGGAGAGGCGTGATCGGGAGGAATGGCCTCCCCGATCTGAATCCGAGTGGTGTTTTGTTATTGGACTTCTGTGCTAGTCACGGATTGTCCATAACGAACACCATGTTCAAACATAAGGGTGTCCATCAGTGCACTTGGCACCAGGACACCCTAGGCAGGAGGTCGATGATCGACTTTGTTGTCGTATCATCAGACCTTCGGCCGCATGTTTTGGACACTCGGGTGAAGAGAGGGGCTGAGCTGTCCACTGATCATCACCTGGTGGTGAGTTGGATCCGCTGGAGGAGGAGAAAGCCGGACAGACTCGGCAGGCCCAAGCGCATAGTGAGGGTCTGCTGGGAACGCCTGGCGGAGCCCTCGGCCAGGGATGTATTCAACTCCCACCTCCGGGAGAGCTTCGACCAGATCCCGGGGGATGTTGGAGACATAGAGTCCGAGTGGACCATGTTCTCTGCATCTATTGTCGATGCTGCTGCCCATAGCTGCGGCCGTAAGGTCTGCGGTGCCTGTCGTGGCGGCAATCCCAGAACCCGGTGGTGGACACCGGCAGTAAGGGATGCTGTTAAGTTGAAGAAGGAGTCCTATCGGCTGTGGTTGGCTTGTGGGACTCCTGAGGCGGCTGACGGGTACCGTGAGGCCAAGCGTGCTGCGGCCCGGGCTGTGACAGAGGCAAAAACTCGGGCCTGGGAAGAGTTCGGTGAGGCCATGGAGAAGGACTACCGGTTGGCCTCGAAGCGATTCTGGCAAACCGTCCGGCGCCTCAGGAGGGGGAAGCAGTGCTTTGCCAACACTGTTTATAGTGGGGGCGGGAGACTGCTGACCTCGACTGAGGACATTATCGGGCGGTGGAAGGAGTACTTCGAGGATCTCCTCAATCCTGCCATCACGCATTCCGTGGTGGAAACAGAGGCTGGGGACTCGGGGTTGGATTCTTTCATCACCCAGGCTGAAGTCACCGAGGTGGTTAAAAAGCTCCGCGGTGGCAAGGCTTCGGGGGTGGATGAGATCCGCCCTGAGTACCTCAAGTGTCTGGATGTTGTAGGGCTGTCATGGTTGACACGCCTCTTCAACATTGCGTGGCGGTCGGGGACAGTGCCTCTGGACTGGCAGACTGGGGTGGTGGTCCCCCTTTATAAGAAGGGGGACCGGAGGGTGTGTTCCAACTACAGGGGGATCACACTCCTCAGCCTCCCTGGTAAGGCCTACGCCAGGGTATTGGAGAGGAGAGTCCGACCGATAGTCGAACCTCGGCTTCAGGAGGAACAGTGTGGTTTTCGTCCCAGCCGTGGAACACTGGACCAGCTCTATACCTTCTACAGGGTGCTCGAGGGTTCATGGGAGTTTGCCCAACCGGTTCACATGTGTTTTGTGGACCTGGAGAAGGCATTCGACTGTGTCCCTCGTGATGCCCTGTGGGGGGTGCTCCAGGAGTATGGAATCGGGGGCCCTTTATTAGGGGCCATCCGGTCCCTGTACGAGCGGAGCAGGAGTTTGGTCCGCATTGCCGGCACTAAGTCGGACCTGTTCCCAGTGCATGTTGGACTCCGGCAGGGCTGCCCTTTGTCGCCGGTCCTGTTCATAACTTTTATGGACAGGATTTCTAGACGCAGCCAAGGGCCGGAGGGGGTCTGGTTTGGGGACCAGTGGATTTCGTCTCTTCTTTTTGCGGATGACGTGGTCCTGCTGGCCCCCTCTAGCCAAGACCTACAGCATGCGCTGTGGCGGTTCGCAGCCGAGTGTGAAGCGGCTGGGATGAGGATCAGCTCCTCCAAGTCCGAGGCCATGGTACTCGACCGGAAAAGGGTGGCTTGTCCTCTTCAGGTTGGAGGGGAGTTCCTGCCTCAAGTGGAGGAGTTTAAGTATCTCGGGGTCTTGTTCACGAGTGACGGAAGAATGGAGCGGGAGATCGACAGACGGATCGGTGCAGCTGCCACAGTAATGGGGGCGCTGTGCCGGTCCATTGTGGTGAAGAGAGAGCTGAGCCGAAAAGCAAAGCTCTCAATTTACTGGTCGGTCTACGTTCCTACCCTCACCTATGGCCATGAACTTTGGGTCATGACCGAAAGAACGAGATCACGGATACAAGCGGCTGAAATGAGCTTCCTCCGTAGGGTGGCCGGGCACTCCCTTAGAGATAGGGTGAGGAGCTCGGCCATCCGGGAGGAGCTCGGAGTAGAGCCGCTGCTCCTCCACATTGAGAGGAGCCAGTTGAGGTGGCTCGGGCATCTATACCGGATGCCTCCTGGACGCCTTCCTCGGGAGGTGTTCCAGGCACGTCCCACCGGGAGGAGGCCCAGCGGACGGCCCAGGACACGCTGGAGGGACTATGTCTCTCGGCTGGCCTGGGAACGCCTTGGGCTCCCCCTGGAGGAGCTGGAGGAGGTGTCTGGAGAGAGGGACGTCTGGGCAGTCTCTGATGAGTCTGCTGCCCCCGCGACCCGGTCCTGGATAAGCGGAAGACGACGAACGAACGAACAACATCAAGCATTAATACTTTTTTCAGGAGCTTTTAAAACAACCCCGACAACAGCACTTGAAGTGGAAATGGGAGAAATGCCGTTAGATTTGAGGAGAGCACAATTAACAATAAATTACTGGATAATTTTACAAGGCAATAACCCGGGTCATCCAACACGAGAGATCTTGAAGCCATGCTGGGAAAAAATCAAAAAAGAGACAAGAAGTTTTGGATGGATCATTAAAAAAATATCAGAAGAGTTTCATATACAAAATATAGTAATAAGTCCAATACTGCCACTAGCTGTTGTACCAGCCTGGATCTTACCAGAAGCACAGGTAGATATGTCATTAACGGAAAAAAAGAAAAGAACATGTATATTAGAGTTGAATATGATACAGGAATATGTTAACAATTATCAATACCTTCAGATTTATACAGATGCATCGAAAACAAATGATAAAATAGGAATAGCATTCATAGTACCGGAAATTCAAATAAAAATAGGAAAACGAATCACAAATGGTTTATCAGTATACACAGGAGAAATGTTAGCAATATTATTAGCAGTACAGTCGGTGGAAGACGTAAAGCCTTTAAAAACAATAATTTGTTCAGATTCAAGCTCAGTATTATTGAGTTTAAAACGTAACCATTCAGACAGCAGGCCAGACATTCTACTAGAAATACAGCATACTTTATTCAGACTACAAATGATGGGTTTATCAATAGTATTTTTATGGGTTCCAGCACATATTGGGGTTAAAGGAAATGAGATGGCAGATAAGATGGCTAAGAAGGCAACACAAAATCATATCAATTTTACAGTACATTTAAGTAAATCAGAAGCAAAGAGCATCATCAAACAAAAATTGAAGGAAGAATGGCAGAAAAGGTGGGATGGAGAAAGAAAAGGAAGATTGTTTTATAGGATCAATAAGACAGTTGGTGAAAAAAGAACTGGAAGGAGTAGAAAGGAGGAAAGGGTAATAACAAGACTAAGATTAGGACATACAGGACTTAATTATATACTGTTTAAAATACATAAACATAATACAAGACAATGTGACCACTCTGGGATTGATGAAACAATTGAACATGTTTTTATAGACTGTCAGAAATATGAGCTGGAAAGAAGAGGTATGAAGAGAGAAATTCAAAGGATTAAAGAAAAGTTTAATATAATGGATTCATTACAAAAGAACATAGGGAGCAAACATATACAAATTATTTTAAGATTCCTAAAAAGAACAAAATTATTTAATAGAATTTGATTATAAAAGAAAGATATTAATCCATGATGAACCACACTCCATACCAGTGGTGGCGGTAATGCACACCTACAGATTCTTGCCAACTGCCATTAAACACCAGAAGAAGAAGAATAGCGTGTTTTATTTCTTCACCGGCTGACGCGTCGATTACTTGTACTTTATTACAGTTCGTGCATGTTCTGGTAATTGGATGACGCAAAAAAAAAAAAAAAAAAGAAATGGTTATAGTGTTTTAAAAAAAACACCAAAAAATTGATTTAATACAAATCGTTTTCGTTTTGTGTTTAAAATTGATGTCTCTTTGGTTTGATTTTCTCTTCATGTCGAAAAACAACACACAAAAAAACTCCATATCGAAGAACTCCATTTTGTCATATTCTCACAACTGAACTTGTACAAGGTATTTTTACTCCGTGACGTCACTGCGGGTCACCTACTGCAATCATTGCTTATTTTTTCCAGAATTAGTCTTCCTAACTTCATGAAAAATTGCAGTCTTTTTTTTTTTATGTATAAGTAAAAAAATGTCACCATAAAGTAACCACAGTTATGTCTAAAAGTCTCAAACTCAAAACAAAAGCTGTAAGTAAAGCCCTGAGTAAAAAAAAAAAAAAAAACCTACCACCAGTTAAGCTCATTGCAGTAACTGTGTGCTCTATTTGTAGCCAGAAGTCAGGTTTTCCAACTTTCTAGTTCAATATGCCACAAGAAAACCCCCCAAAGTTATGTCGTTTTGTCGCTTTAATGTCCTGTTTTCATCATGTAAAGCATGTTGAATTGTCTTGTTGCTGATATGTGGCATACAAATAAACATGCCTTGCCTAAAAATTGAATTCCAACCGGGAAAGTTTAAAATCACCGGCTAACCCTGAGTTCAACATCCAATATGGCTACCATGCATTGAAAAATAATTGTTCTAAATTTATTTACACTGGTGATATTTTGTACCCCGGTAAACGAGTGCCACATATAGTGCAGTACATAATTTATTTATGATCCCCTTTTTTATAACCCAGTAAACAGAGAAATACTTTGCTTGTATTGCTAATGTAGTAAGCACTTTAATAATAAGTGTGATGGCTTGAGAGTTTTCAGTTGGCACATTTGTTTTTATTTCTCTGTAGTAATTGGTTTGGTTCGTTACAACACCAGTGGCTCCTGTGGGGTAGGTGTGGTTGGGTATAGAGGTGGCTTGAACACCGTACTTGAGAGTCTTTTCCTCTCTGTCTCCTTCAGGGGAGACTGGCTTTCAAGATTGGGGTAATGTTTTGGTTACAGTTTTTTGGTTATTTGGTGCTACTTTCTTATCAGAATTCAGACAGAATGATCTTATTCTGTTATTGACCTAACCTACTTTTTCTTCCACAGTGAATAGTTGTTTTTGTTTGTGTGTTTGTTTTTTTGAGTTTAAATAAAATTGGGCCAGCAGTCTGTGGATTCTCATCTTTTGTTGCCAACTATGAGCCAAGTTGGTAACATAAGCAAATCGCACTGTTTTTCAAACTTATCACCTGAACATTTGACTCACGTGTGACATCATTGCCAACTCTGAGACAAGCTGAATAGACTTGGGAGATCTGGGGAGGAGGAGTGAAGTTTAATGTTTTGTTAACAAGAAACTATAAGAAAAAAGGCAGAACTATATTTATAATTAGGTGATACAATGCAAGGAATGTCACCAAAGCTCAGAAACAAGTAGTATAAAATAAATTTAGCATTGCAATATAGCATTCAAATTATGAAAGGTTTCCTTTTTACTGTATTTACTCAACTTGTGGGCTAGTAAGCTTGCCGTGTGTAAATCCAAGTCCTCAGGTCAGCAGGGGGCCCTAAGCAATGGTAAAGTTTGCTTAAGCCTTGGGCAACTCTGATTTCCTAAAATGTCAGTGTATTATAACACCTACAGTTGCATGTATGGATTTGTGGTTTCTCAAGTAACTGCACATAAATTAATACCTTCCGACTGAATGCAAGAGAATAATAATAAACTGGCATAATGGTAACTAAGTCTAAGATGTAAGTACAATCCAAGGATTGCACTGTGAAAAGCTGTTTGGATCAACACATTATGGATTTAGGAAATCCACATTTCTATCTTTTACAAAGTGGGACAGGTAGTAAAAATTGAAAATAAACATAATTCCATAGTTTTTTGCCATATAATTAATCAATTTATCATCTATACTCCTTTCTCATTGCAGGGACATGGGGTGGCTAGAGCCTGTCTCCAGCAGTCATAGGGTGAGAGGCAGGGTACGCCCTGAACAGGTTATCAGTCCATCACAGGGCAACACAGAGAAACACAACATGTTTTTGGACTGTGGAAGGAAGCTGGAACACCCTGTGAGAAACTACTCATCCAAAAAGACCCCAGGCTGGGACTCAAACCGAGGACCCTCTAGCTGCAAGGCAATAGTGCTAACAATTATGCTAATGTTCAGACATATCATCAAGACCTGAAAAATACTAAAATCAAATTCCTGATTTCTCATAAACTCAGTTTTCATGCTAAAACTGAAACACTTGAAAAAACCAGGCATTTAAATTTTTCACATTAACGCACGTCTTGCTTGTAGAGGTTTTTCATTAGAATCCACAGAACCCAATAAAACCCATCTACTGTGCCTTAAAAAAGTATTCATACCCCTTTAGGTTTTTCACATTTAGCAACATTAGAACCACAAACATCAATGTATTTTATTGGGACTTTATGTGATAAACTAAAATAAAGTAGCATGTAATTGTGAAACAGGAATAAGCATACATGATTCCAAAGCCTTTACTTAGACTGGATCATTCTAACACATTTAGCTCCATGTACCTACCTATCCATTCTGACTAGCTACCCTGTCCACACTAAAGACAAGTATCCACACAGCATGATGCTGCTACCACAATGTTTACAGTACGGATTGTTCAAGGTGAAGTGTTAGGCCAAAAATTATTTTTTTAAATCATGCATCAATTACCTCCCACTTGCCATTTCTGCTCTACTTTGTGGTGATGTATGACATATAAAATAAAATGAAAATTGAGATTGGCAAAATATGAAAAGGTTCAAGGGATATGAATATTTTAGCAAAGCACTCACTGTACAGTCATATTTAATTAATTAGAATAATTTTGAAAAGTTAATTTCAGTAACTCAATTCACTAAGTGAAAATCATATAGATTAATTACACACAGACTAATGTTTTAAAGCCATCATTTCAGTTAATTATGCAGTTGGTAGCACTGTTGCCTTGCAGCAAGAAGGTCCTGGGTTCGACTCCTGGCATGTTCTCCACGTGCATGTGTGGGTTCTCTCCGGGTACTCCAGCATCCTCCATCAGTCCAAAAACATGACTGTCAGGTAAATTGGTTTCTCTAAATTGCCCTTAGGTGTGAATGAGTGTGTGCGTGGTTATTTGTCCTGGATGTCTCTGTGTTGCCCTGTGATGGATTGGCGACCTGTCCAGGGTGTACACCGCCTCTCACCCGTCGACAGCTGGAGATAGGCAACAGCTCCCCCGCGACCCACTATGGAACAAGCGGTAGAAAATGACTGACTGACTTTTAATTATCAGAAAGCATATTATAACTATATAACTGTATATTTAAGAGACATTAAATAACCAAAATACAAAGAAAGCATAATATAAGAGAAAAATAAATAAATGACCACACACGTTTTAAAAAAGCCCAGAAATTAGAAATAGTTTTACATGAGAAATATTATGCAAATTAAAATAACATTTCTGAAACAAATTGAAGAAACACAACCATAAAATTTACTTAAAACTAATAGAGTAACTAAAATAAACAAACTGTAAAATTATTCAATGGTTTTACCAATTAAAATCTCTTCTGTAAATTTGTAAATGATTAAACCTCCTGTATTTCAGTTGATTTTAAATTTAACCCGAAAAAGGTCACTTTACAAAGTATCATTACGTATTTACATAAAAAAATATATATATATTGTTTTACACAGAATTCTCTGCTTGGAGTTTAATATTCTACATTATTTGACCCTTTCAGTTTATTCTCCAAACTCGGATGAGTTAAACGAACGCACCCCGCTCCAACTCCAGCTGATGGGCGGAGCTTCTGAGCAGCAGCGAGATGGGGGAGGAAATTAGGTCAGAAAGCTCATCGGAGGCTGAACACAGCATCAGCTGGACCAGATCTCCACAAATGATCAATGCTACGAAACCAGTAGCAAACTGGTTTCTCTGTATGGCTGATCAGCTGAGCAAAATGCAAATCATTCACAGGGCTGAGACGTGAGCGGCTCGTAGTTCACCGGAGATTTGTTTTTTTTTATTGCATAACAGGCTTTATAGAGTTGACACAGCCAGCGAGGCCCGCTGTTACAGAAAAGACACAAGCAGTATAGACTCATACACACAACAAAAGTCACACATTTTTGTTACAACACACAAGTGATAAAATAACACAGATCTTTCCCAAACATTTTGGAGCCAATGCAGAAAAAAAAAACAAAAAAACAAGGTTTTGCAGGGTTTAAGTAACATTTCCAGTAATTTCTTCACCAAATCATTTTTTCTTCTACAATTGCTTACAATGATCATTTCCTTCAGAGCACCACCAGGAGGCGCTGGACTACAGCTGAGCAGAGAGATCCGTAAAGATTAAAACAGTCACATGTTGAACCATCTGTCCGAGAGGAAAATCCACACATTTATAACACGTTTCCAAACACTTTATACAGCGGAACGGAGATTCAAATGTGATGCAGAGCGGAAGGGGAAAAAGGTTTTTTTTTTTTTTTTAAGAGATGCTGAAATTTATTCAAAAAAAATGTAAATGACATAAACCGGGTAAGCGCCAGAGGAAAGAGTTTTCTCCTGGAGATAACTTTATTCCTATGAGGAACACAAAGAGAGAACATGAGGGTTTAAACATCACTGCCAGTGAATTATAGTAATTGCAACAGACTGATGTTTCACCTGTGCAAACTTTATGAGAAGAAACTGTAGAGATAGGAGAACCCAACGATCCCAATGATGGCACAGCACAAAGTAATCATCATCTTTTTCTGGAGAGTTAAAATACACACAAAGTAAAAAAAAAAAAAAAAAGAAACAGCACAATATAACTGTCCATTTAGGGTGGCTGGTAAGAGGAAATGATGGAGCAAAGGGGAACAGAGGATCAGACAGATTAGGATGTGTGTATTTTCTGTAGTAGGAGCAAGGTGACGGAACTTACCTCCACCTCTGCAGAACGAGTCTTTAAAAACTGTACATTGCAGCACAGCAGTAAACATAAAACACTTTCACACATCTCCACAACACTGTCATCAAAAACTGTTCCCATACAGGTACAGCGCCTTGCAAAAGTATTCACCCCCACAACTTTGCACAATGTCGACTGTCAACACCAAACTTCATTGGAATTTCATGTGATAAACAGTGGTGCACACATGTGGAATGACAGTACAAAGATACATTACTTTCGGTTTTTCTGAATGAATACAAATGCACTTACAGTTTTCAGATTTTTATTTTAAAAAGTTATGTACACTTTCCCCTTTGACTTTACAAATATGCGTTACTTTATCTTGGCCTACTACATGAAATCCCAATGTATTCATGATTACTTTTGCAAGACATACAGTATATTTGGGATTGTGACTCAAAAACAGGACAGAAGCTCAGGCTTAAAAAAAACTCATCTTTAATTCTTCTGAAATATTTGACATAAACAAAATGTGCAGCAGCTTGAATTGTTTTTCTCCCTCATCCTTCTGTGACCTGCAGGACCACAAAAATCATGTTGGACGCTGATTTCAAGTATTTCCTGCATACAGAATCTTGAAAAGAAAATGCTTTGGCTCTTGACAACTGATTGATTATCTTTAAATACACACTAACAACCATCCTACAAATGCTAAAGCCAATACAATGTTTTGTAAACTGTCAGTCTGGAATATTACCTGCGTAGGACAATAATGGCTACCAACTCAAATTCAACTTAGCAGCCAGTTGATCAAGTTCATCTCACTAGAAATAACGTTTTGAATAAACAAGCTCAACCTTTTTACCCAACAAAATTTGTATATATATATATATAAACTGATTGAGGTTCTGGTAAATTATCTGATGACAAAATATCAACCTAATGAACACTAAGAAAACTAGAATTGCCTTGAACATCATTCTAACAGGAAACTGAATGATAAACTGGCAGCTTAGCTGTATGTTTACTGTGGTAACAATTGCTTAATACACCTAAAAAGAGCTGTTAGAATGAGAGACTTTCCTTTTGATTTAGTTGTCCCTTTCTATGTAAAAACCTGTCAAATAGAAAATGTTTTTACTAGTGTTAATTCTAGCCTCTGTCGTCTCTTAGGTAGTATGTTTATAGCATAGTTTCATTTCTACACGTTAACTGGTTTAACAGGATCAAATTCAAGGTACAATTTCAACGTATAACTTTCTAGTCTTTTCTTTCAATGTTGCTGGAATGTGTCATCCTTCATATTTAAAATGAACATTTTCAAGACCTTAAGCTTCTTACAAGATTGAATGTCAACAGTGTACAATTATGACTTCTATTATTTACAATATAATTACATAAATCTTAGCTTAATTTAATAGTTAACAGTGAAAGTGCTGGAACCCCCTGAAAACCAACCATAACCTGGAGCAGTGGACATTCAGTAGCTTTTAAAGTAGTCATATGTGTCGAGGCTCATTGAGGCAAGAAGGAGGGGGGGGGGGGTGGCATGTGCTCCTGCATAGTTAAGACAAACATAAATGTTAAACAATGAAATGTTTGGTGACAGTGGAGTGATGAAACAGTCAGTTATGTTTCCAGTTTCCCTTTTTGGCTTCCACAGAGGTGTAAGCAGGTACTGGGCCCCATTTCAACTCATTTCCTCATCCGAGCATCCGTAGATTGTCTAAAACTGAGGAAGTCAAAAAAGTTCCTCTTTTCACACCAGGTCAGCAGCACTGATCCACATGAAGTAATTTGCACCAGTTTTTAGCAGATGATGAAAAAATGGACGGGCTGCATGAAGTAAACACATGATGGTGATGGTAGCAATACGGCAGGTCCTATTATAGGGTCTGAGTGAGGACAATAATGAGGATGATGACTAAAACCACAGCACAGCATATACCGATGAAGATCATCTTCTACAGAAGGGGAGATACAGAGAGACAAAATGAGAGAAGAGTTAATGACAGAGTGCAGGAGCATTTAAATGCCCCCACTGACCAGACCAACTCACCACTAACACCAAGTCATTTAACAGTGACCAGAAATGTTAACACACACACTAACACTAACACTGACATCAAATGAGTTCCCAAGACAGGAAGAAAACACACTCATTTAGCTCAAAAGAAACCTCTTTTCCTAAGCATGCCTCATCCCCACGCTTGTTTCAGCTCTACTATACATATTTTCTCCAAGGTTACTCACCAGCGGCTCTTCTTTTAGCCAAACAGCTCCTCACTTTTTCAATCCTACTGACAACCCGATAATGAGTGCTAGCAATGCCAGTAAGACCACCACAACCACCACTATAATCACAGTTTTCTGTTGGGAATAGCCAAGTACACACAGTCTGGTCAGGTCCAAATCTCAGTAAGGAAAGCTAAAATAATTAGGCAATGTGCCACATAGCTACTGGAAGTTGTCAGAAAAAAAAAAAAAAACGCTGGACAGTTTTTTTTTTTTTTTGAAACGCCACACAAATGCTGGATCAGCTGAAAGCAAATCATATCTTCAGCAATAAGAGACAAAAGCAATACTCATGTTCAAAAACATCAGCAAGGTTAAAAATGAAGAAGCAGGAGAAAGACAAAAGAGAGAAAACAAGCTGTGTGTGTGTGTGTGTGTGTGTGTGTGTGTTTCAGTAGGTGGAGAGGAGGATAATCTTGGCTCTGGGTATCAGTGGGGAGTGGGTCACAGCAGTGGTTTTATCACAGGGATCCACAGGGCACAGAGTTGGTGACAAATCACAGAGGAGGGTCAGGGGTCATCACAGATTTTGACCGTGGAGATCATCTTCAAGAAATAATATGGTTTCCCAAAAGCATCATGATGTCCCAACAGGTGGCCATTTGCAGTTTCCTACACAAATTCTTTAGTGGAACTTGCTCTCAATTTCTTATTTTATCCCCTTTCTTTGTTTTTTTAGGTTTACTTGTTTGTTCTACATCTTCGTTTCGCTCTGGGAATCACATCAGATTTTACTCGTGTTTGAAAAGTGCTGTTTAAAAGTTGAGTCTGTATACTTTAAAACAATGGTCTCTACTGACTGAGATGAGCTGTTTCAGTAATGAACAAAAACATCCTACATATGCTGATAATTTAGAAAAAAGCTGATTTGAGGATGTTTCAAAAAGTACTTTGAAACTTGCTGCAATATTTAAGAGGTAAAGAACAGGTGAAAACTGTTCTATGTAAAATAAATTATAGCTTAACATCACACAAAAAAATTAAAACTAGAACAAACCATTTCTCCTGTCACGGAGCTCCTGGGTTTAGCTGTACTGCTCATTAACATGGGTATCCTGCTGAAATCAACAGGGTGGCTGCAAATGTTATACCTTTTTATTCAAGGTCCCAGAATTAAAGAAAACAATTACACATTATTAAATTAGATGCTGCTTGATTTCAATATTCAAATAACAAAACTTGGTTTAAGACAGTTTAGGTTTTAAATGTTTACTGATGTTTATTTTTTAATGTGTGCCCTTCTGATTGGTAGGTAAACATGATCAATACGCAAAGCATAATGTCACCGGAAGAAATACATCTTAAACCCTTTAAATATCCTTTGGCTAATAGTAAATGTATTACATAGAGTAGATGTTTGGGTCAGAAACCAGTTGCCCTAATGTTTTGATGCAGATTCTGTAGGCAAAACAAATTATTTCCTTTAATTTTCACTAGAGTTTTTAAATGTTTATGGTTCTTGTTAAAAAGCGGAAATATCTTGGGTACTTTTGGGAAACTAGAGTTGCAGTTCTTGATCACAGCCACTCACACGGCGAGCCTCTTGCTGAAACTTGGCAGCTTTCTTCGTGTCTGCAACAGCTCGCTCCACAAAGCCCACCGACTGGTCCATGTTGCTCTCAATCCTGTCAATCATCCCCCCCTGACCGTGCCAGAGGCAACAACACAGCAGCAGAAGGAAATGAGTAAAACAGCAGAGAGAAAGAAACATGCAGCGAGCGTACACACAATTGCAACAGTTATGTGTGAATGTGTTATGGCAGGGAGGCAAAATAGAAGAGTAATTTGCAGGGCATGCAAAGCGGATCAAAAGTGTGAAACTGTATAAAAGTGCAAGAGCGCCTGAAATAAGAAGAGAAGTAACAGGAAGATGTCACATTTATGTGATAGATTGCAAAACACATTACCTTGCGGGATTTGGTCTGGTACCTTACAGCTTTTTTAGTCTCCTCCTTTGCCTGTATAATGTGGTCCACTGACTGAGATACATTCTGCTCTATGTTGTCTACTATGTCCCCCTGAAAAACAAACATGCATTTTATTATTTCTCAAGCAAACAATATCAATGTCACATGTTCTGGGATTGACACTGTGTTTGGCTAACTGTGTAGCTTCAGTTGTTCGTGGAGACGGATCAAAATGTTCTTGGGTCGTTGTGAAGCATGATTCTAACACGGGCCCAGGTGAAACTGGGAAAGACCGCAGCTGAAATCACTACAAATCAACAGAACTATCTCCTTCTGTAAAGTGAGTGAATTCTGTTGCCACCAATGCAGAGCTTGCTCAAAATTGGCTGCAGGTGGGTGTGCATGGACCTGCAAATGAAGTGAGGCAAAGAGCTTTGAACACTGGTGTTGTGAGAAGAAGAGAAGGAAAGAGACCATTTCGGTCGAAGACAGATTGAATTTCTCCAGGGAGTGCAAGGGGTAAAAAAAAAAAATAGTAGATGCTGTGAATACTTCCTCTTTGCATAATTTGCTAACAAAGTCTTTGAAATTCTCTGAAATTTCCTGAAAATGTCCAAAAGTAAAAACGGAAAAGTAATAGATTCAACAAATTCTGCATGTGTTGGTTATTAGAGAGTTAAAAGTAAATAAAATAAGGAAAAATACATTTTATTATGAATATTACTATAAGAATTATTAAACCCATTTCTTTGACATTATGTTTTTTTTATTTTCAACAAACTAATATAAATAGCTAAAGATTTTGTACAAAATGATCATTAAACAGCAATTTCATAGGTTACTTCCCTGCTCACATTACTGTCAATCTGCACAGAAGAAGACAACACTGAGGTGGACGCATCTAAACGTTGTAGTCGTGCATCTCAAAAGGTCTTTCATTCTCACTGATCTTACGCAATCAACCGTCCGCTGTCGCTACGTGCTTGTTCAGGGGGGGGGGGAGGGTAGGTGACTTGATGCAACTGACCGAATTTCCTTAAATAGATGTCTCTTATTAACAAGCCGCATATTAACCTGCGGAGGACAGCACCGTGGCATTTGAAATTTCACTGAAGTTGAAGTAATCGGATGGAAAGCGTTTAACAGAATCTGAACTTGTCTGAATGACTGGCCTGAATCAGCTAAATATTTCTGTATATAACTTTTGTCTTGTAAAGTGCTTGAAAACGACACCTATTGTATATATGGTCACTATCTGAATAAACTGAGCTGAGCTACATTTTTGTGTCTACCAAAACGTCTAGCCATATCTCTATATACAGCAATAGATCTGGGTTACAAAATGATTCTCTACTGATTAACGTTTAAATTAGCTTGAAGCAGCTTCAATAATGACCAACAGAAGCTTTAAGTGTGATGTTTACTTCACGTAACTTTAGAGAAGAAATAGGTGTGTTTATGTCTTTGATGCATTTCTTTGGGAGCAAAGTTTCTTCAGATTGCAAATCTAGTAAATATGAACAGGGTGAGGAACAGTCCAAACAACACAAACAGAGTGAAAGACAAAGATTCTTACCTCAATCAACCATTTCCCTCAGGAAGCATGAAGGTGTAAGCAGCAAGAAAGAGGTGGTCATACTCTAGTTTTTTTTTATAATTTGGTACAATTGTTAAATGTCTGAACAAACTGTCCAATGAATTTGGTGGCAACAATGATGCTTAGTTTATATCTTACTACATTAGATAGGGTTCCATTAAGGGAATGAGATGAAGATGGCCGTGCAGAACACAGGTTTAAGAAAAGCATGGAGCTGGAAAAAAGAAAACAGACAGATGTAGAGCGACAGTCACAGAACAGCCGAGGAAGAAACATCAGGACAAAACAGCCAGACGAAGCCATGACTGATCACTCGGACATAGCAAAGATGAACTGAAAGAATGGATGAATGAATGGATTTGAATAATAACAAGAAGCGGATGTATGCAGAGGAGTGTACCTGGCTCTCCACCAGCATGGCGATGTCTACAAACATATCATGCAGCTCCTTGATGCTACTTTCCAGACGGACAATGTCTTTATGCCTGGATTCAATCTCACTCAGGGCTTGTTTTGAGATCCCAGAGTCCACAATCTGCAAAGAGGAGCGGGTACTCGTTACCATATAGGCTCAAAACAAACAGTAAATAAAATACAAACATCTGTTAATCATGTGCAAATCCCAGTTTCTTGTCTTAAGTGTCAATACCAAAAATAATGTCCCAAAAATATCTTGGTATGTTAATATGTTGGTTCTTGTGTTTTTTTTTTATGAATCAGGTATCCTAATAAGCTCCTGTTGAACAGGCTGATGAATCTTACTAACGAAGGCAGATAGCCCAAGTTAGGCCCACACTATGATGCCACCTCTGCCATGTTTTAGAATTAAGGAGTAGTTTTCCTCTACACATAATTAATTCAGGCAAGTAATTTCTTAGTAATTGCAAATGTCGGCACAGGGCTGGTGGTGTAGGGAGGCTTTAGCGTCCCTACACCACCATATACGGAGGCTTTAGTCCTCGATGCAGTGGTCACGGGTTGGAGTCCTGGCCCCGGCAACATTTGCTGCATGTCTTCCTCTCTCTCTGCCCCCATTTCCTGTCTAACTACTGTCAAAAATACGTGGAAGAATAAAGGCCCCTAGCGCCGCAAAAAAATTCATAATTGCATATGTAAAAAAAATTAACCAATCCCCAACTAAACCACTGTATTTTTAAAGAGTTGAAATTAAGGAGTGAAGTTACTTTTAGACAACTCTTTCCTGATGTTGGGAGACCACCAAGGTGACCTTTTAATGTCGAGTCTACACAGCACTTTTTTCCCCATGTCCATCCTAACAAACTGATTACACACAACCACAGCAAGAGAGACACTTTTCTATGAATGATTCGTGTTCAAGGTCAGTTAGACTCTGAACATATATAGGTCAGGGGCTGGATAACATGTAACCGTCTCATGGAAATAGAAAATGCAGCTAAAATCAGCACATTGTCATGTCAAATTATTTCTGCCACAGCATTCCTTATCATACAATTTTACCATATAAAGAGTGGAGGCTAAAGTTCAATCAGGTTATTAGTGTGAGCTGTGAAAGCTTTATTCCAGTGAATCCATTTATTAGATATCTATAAGATGTAAGCTCTATTAGTCATAATAATTCAAACTAGAGTTTGTTCTAGACTGCCTTATATCACGGCCGACATCTTTCACATTATCCCCAAACAAACCTGCTCTTCGTCCCACAGTTGAGCGGGGATCTGGTTGCTCTGAACACAACTGCTCCGTTTACCTCAATGATCAACGACTCCTATTCTCCTATTCTGTAGAGCTCAAAATATTGTTTCCTGGACATGTTTAGAACATTAAACCCTTAGTGAACTCCTATGCGCCCACACACCTGCTCAGGGTAGCAGATCAGATGCTTCTAAAAGTCCCTGAAAGGTGTTGCAAAGTTTGGAATGAGAGCCCTTTTGCAGGGGCGGTACCACAGCTATGAAATGCTTTGCCAGTGCAGCTCAGCAGAATTCATTACTGCTTTTAAATCTTGTTTGAAAACCTCACTTCTGCTCCTTAGCTCTAACACACAGTGGCTTTACTTTGCTTACTGTACAGCAATTTGGCCAACCTTGTTGTTTTAAAAGTGTTTTAATAATAAATTGGTATCCCTGTTCTTTTAGTGGAAATACTTCTGAAAAGCTTCATAGTATAATTGCCTAAGTCATATTTGCCAGAATATATAACTTAGGCAACTTTGCTCTGAGGCAAATGATTTGATAAAATGATTAACGTTATCAAAAAATTACTAAACATTTTGTTCTTAATTGTTCCCGGTTTTGCTTAGCAACCCTTTGGACTAAAACAAAAAAGATAAGAGACTCAAACACCTCTGAGCACCATTATAGATGTTTTAAAAATTACAGATTCAAAGTTTCATATGAATTATTGAGAACTTTAGGTGTGTTTTTACAATATTATAAGCATGATAGTCAAAATGAAGGTGGGGTTTGTTCATGTCTTTGCACGTCTGGGTGTCCTCGAGCAAGAAATTCCTCCTCAGTTGTGCTGAAAACAGCCTCCTCTTTATTAACAAGCTGGGACAGAAGCAGGAGTGCAGGGTGTTTCTCATTTTATCAGCGACACATGCAGTCAAAGCTACGTGATTCAGTTCTCCCAGTAACTGTTTCTTTCTTGGAGCCTCCCTACAGCTGTTCCATCTGTTCTCTGAGAAGTAAAGCTCTAAAACATGCCTGCTTTTCATTAATCTTTATATTTTGGTTATTAAATATGTAAAAACAACATCCAGCTTGGCAGCGAGTGGCACCACCCAGATGCCAATCATTTATATCCACTAATACTACTGGATATAAATGTGAAAAATATCAGGAGCAGTTGAAATATTTATCATTTTGTCAAGAAGTCATCTTAAATATATTTACTCTCCTTCCTTTTGTTAAATAGATGGGATGAAGCAGAGCTTCTATTAAAACGTTTCAAATATATTTCTAGCAGAAAATACATAGAAGAAGATTTCTAGAAAAAGGACAAAAGTTCCTTTATCCAAATATGAGAAATTTAAAATGTGTTTTTAGGATAAAACAGGCTTTTAATTTAAAAAACAAAACATGGATGCTCATTCTCACACACACACACACACACACACACACACACACTTACCCCGGCAGTGAAAACAGCAGCATTTCCACTTTCCAACATCTCCTCCAGCTCTTCATCGGTTGTAGCTTTTCCAGCTGGACGAGACAAAGTGAAACACACAGATCATCAGGGGATCGTTGTCTATTTTATTTTTGTTAATGTAGGAGTAACTTACTTATCTCCAGCTGTCTCTGAATACGTCCTTTACTCCTTTCCCTGAAGTCCACCTGAGCCTCATTATACTTTGTCATGACCTCCACAAACTTCCTGGACAGCACAGCATGCTGGGAGAGCAGAGCAGATGTCAATAAATATCACCAATCTTTCTGGAGATCCTGAAAACATCTGTGCAATCTTTATTTTTGTTTTTTTACATTTATGTCCCGAAATATTTCAGGAAACTAAATCCTATCAACCTACTTGATTTCAACAAATAAACTCTTAAATAAACCTAATGAAAAGCTATATAAAAAACAATTTGAAGAAAGACATTTTCCATCAAACCAAATAGCTTCATCCAAAGACCACCTGAATGTAACTTACCTGTGATTTACGTATCCGTATATCAGCTGACACCCTCTCCTGCTGTTCTGACTCCAGATTTCTCTCAATTGCTGGAAAACAGTCCAACTTTCAAATTTACAATTTATCTTAAACACGTCACACAAGATTTTGGCTAAAATTCAGTGAAGTTTTGAGTCATTGTGTCACAGCCGGACTTACTCTTGAGTTTGTTTCTTGCATTGTTGGCCATCTTCTTTATGTCAAGGGTGATTGCTTCCAAGTCATCCTGTGTTTCTGAAGGGTAAGAGCATACAGGGAGGGACCATTTAGTCTTAACCAGGGATATTTAGGTAGAAAAGAAGCTTTTTAATGTTAATGTATGCAAAGAAAATGAAGATAAATGATGGGTTTTTTCATATTCCGCATCTTAGCATGCGTTTTTCTGCTCAGATTGTAACAGAGCTTAATTTAGAACAAAAAGAAAGATCAAAAACAACAAACCAGGAAAAAACCCAACAATAAGCTGATCCCTGTGGACCATATTGAGCTGAGCACAGAAAAAAAACGGACAAACAGTTACTCACTCTGATCTGAGGTGGGAGCAGACAAGATGACTGAGTAAAGCTTTTTGACTTCAGCCACGTTCTGGTCAATTTTATCAATACTGTTCCTGATCTCCTCAATCTGGAAACAGACAGGTCGCAATCAACAACACTCCTTAAGTTTCATCCTTTAAAAAAAACTAATGGACGGTGCAAGAGAGGCTAGGTCTCTGCACGTTAACAATCGTGAACATAAAAACTGACCTGAGAGAAGAACTCGTCCATGAAGGCTGCGTTGTCCATAGAAATCTCCACCTCGTCGTCATCTTGATCACAAGTCTAACACAAACACAATAAGGTCATTAACTGCAGAGAATGTGGGAAAGACATTAACAACGAAGAAACAAAAGCTGTAGGTAATTTGTGAGCCTTTAAGCCTAAAGAAAACAACTAATTATAGATATAATATATATAGAAATTTTACCAGCTTTCATATATATTTTAATGACAATCTGCAATTGGAACCTATTTTCATGATTTATTTTGCTATTGATTGAATAACTTTCATTTATGTCTGCCAATATTAAACCACAGTAAATAATTATGGCTTTTCAGATTAGAATACAGTATTGTTTAAATAATTTACCACCCTCAACAAAACATAAGTAGACTCTAGTTATTTTGTCCACGTAAGGATTACCGACATAAAAATCCCAAAGGAAAAAAATAAATAAATTATTAACCTGTGGTATAATTCAAATAGGACAAAAAGTTAAACATTCAATAAAATAAATATATTTATACAAATTTTATTCTCGGAATACTTTACATAATCAAATAATTAAATGTGAAATCCAATATATATGAATATATTCTTCGGTTTCCAATGAAATAAACAATAATTGTTTCTTTTGACCAGAGATTTTCAATTCTGGTTCAACCAAGCGGACTTTGAAAAGCTGACAACTAAACATGCTTCTCTCTCTCCATGTAAACATGAAGAGGAGAGAGCTTTACAGAACTTAGTACAATTAAAATCCATTGAAATGCAGTATTACCAGCTCCATCAGCTGGTGAAGTAATGCCACTCGGCTATTCAGACTTTAAATTAGTCTTTCATAGGTTCACACTGACACAGAGTACGCTGTACATTATCAATATATATCGTTTATGAAATGAGACCACTAAATGCACCACTAAACTCTTTCTACAATCAGCTGACATTAACATTATACTTCATATTTGTTTATATAGTACCATTAAGTTGTGAAAATGTCCGTGTTGAAGGGTAGAAGATTGTAAAAATAAAGATCTTCTGTTGAGCTGTCGGTGTTAACAGGACTACAGTATCTAAAGTAGCTAAACCTCATTCATCTATGCCAAACTAGACGAAGAGGCCAACGTTGGCCGCTACTGATGTCCAGTCACACATACCAATTTCTGACTCATTTCAAAAGGCAACAACGCATACAAAATCCATTTTGTAAACTTTGTTTTAATTCAACTGTTAAAATGTAACAAAGGCTAAAAAAAAAAAGAAAAGCGCTTATTGGAGGAAGCGGCGTTCCAGTCCAGAGAAAATGTAAGAAGGACAACATTATATCTACTTAGGGCAACAGAGTATGCGCCTCTAACCTTTAATAGATTTTTACTAAATACAAAAAGAACATGAGCACGCTGTTTGTGATGCATTTAGAAGCTGAAACGGGGAGGGGGGGTGACCTACTGATCACAGGTCAGAATTCATTGAGGAAAAATGGCTCCATTTCGATGACTGATTGCTGAATCAATTTAAAAGTCCGTTTTTTTTCTATAAAATTCAGGTTGTTTCTTAAATCAACACTACTGTTTGTCACAGAGGTTCTACGGATCAGTTCGTGTCTTTGACCATTTGTACTCCCATTTCACACCTGTAAACAAACCATTTTGTAACCATGTAATTAAACTATGACTAGTCAATTTGTTTTTCCTTCTAGTAAAGCATTTTCTAAAAAATATGGAAATAAACAATAATAAAAAATATCAAATTAAATTCAGTTGTATTTCCTTATCTGAAATCTTGGTCGTGTACTCTATTCCTTTTTATTTTGGTTTTGAGCCGCGTTTCACCACCTGAGTCATAAAATATGACCCTTGATCACAGCTAGAGAACAACTGAGCAAGTTCCTGCTGTTAGATATGATTTATTTTAATCATGAAACCATTCCGTTGTCAAAGCTGACACAAAACATCCCCCAGGTGGGTTCGAACTGACATATGGTCTGTGACGCAGCTGAGGGCAACATTAATTACCCGAAAAAGTAGGGTAAAGAAAGATATGAAATAACACGGGTAAAAGGATCAGTAATCAATGAGAATGAGCTCCATAAACAAACTTATAAACAATATTTTTTTGCCATAAAGACTTCCTTTAGGCTATAAAAAAAAGTCCAGCAATGTACAGCTGGGAAAGTATTTGTTAAAGTAGCAGAAGGAGCATAAAAGCCATTCAGTCCATGTGGTTTAAATTGAGGAGAAAAATACCAGAAGATCCAGATATTGTAAATCAATGAAGGAAGAAGACATGCAATGTATGATTATTTAAACATGTTTGGTCAAGGTTCCCTGAACAGCTGTTTAGAAGTCAAATGAAACCCCAAATGTGGCAATTACTATTTGAATCAGATATTTACATATAAAAAGAAAAATAACCCTCAAAACACGGTCTGCCAATAAATTAGACCAAACCTTCCTGTTTTAGGTCAGTTAGGATTAGTTAAATAACAACAACATCTTAAATGCCAAAATATGTTTTGATGATTTTCATACATCCCAGATGCCTGAATTGCCACAGTTATTTGGCCAAACAATGATGTTAGCATGGAAATGTCCAGCTATCACACCATTCAGGAAGGAGATGGGCTCCCAGAGGTTAACATGTTTCGGTGTGAAATTTACATATCATCCCAAGAACAAAAGTAAAAGCTCTGATGATGCTGGCTCAAACTGCTGAGTGTCATTATACACAGTAAAATAAGTCCTGTACAATTCAGCAAGGAAGGAGTCATTACTCCAAAGGAATCACAAAAAAAGATAGATAACAATTTGCAAAGACAAAGACCTTCAAGTCTGGAGGCACATTTTGATCAAAATAAAAACTTTGAAGAAAAAAGAAGGAAGCTTACAAGCCTGAGAACACCACTACAACTGCAAAGTACAGGGAAGGCAGCATCATGCTGTGGGAGATTTTCTGGAGGTATAGATGGCATCATGAGGAAACAGCAATATGTGGAAATACTGAAGATATTGGCAAGATGTTAGGAAGTTACAGCTATGGCAGAAATAGCTCTTCCAAATGGACCACCAGATCACTTACAAAGTGGCTTAAAGACAACAAAGTAAAATCTTTGGAGCGGCCATCACAAACCTATGAGCAGAGCTGAAAACACTGTGTGTGAGCAACACAGCCTACAAACCAGCTTCAGTCACACCAGCTCTGTCAGGAGGAACGGGCCAAAGTTGCGGTGAACTGTGAGAAGCTTGTGGAATGGTACCCAAAATGGTGTAGGCCCAAGCAGATACAAAAGGAGATGTTTGCAAACTTCTGCCTTTAAAGAAAGTAATAAAATAGTCTATGACAAAACTCCTTCTTAGATTTACCAATCAGAAATAAATTTGAAAATACTAACTAATTCATAGCTGGAGAAGCTTAGTCAGATTTAATGTGGGACAGGATGGTAAAAAGGTTATTTATTAACATAAATATTCAGGTTTAATATACGTGGCATCGCCTGTATGTTTAAAGGAAAACAACACATGTCTAAAAGGGACTTTTGTTTGATGTGAACAGTTTTGTGGAGAATCTAAAAACAAAACAGGAGGTTTTATACCATCATCTCCCAGCTGAAGACCACAGTATCCTGATGAAACTTCTTCCTGCTTGGTCAGCATGAAACATCAAGCAGGAATATGGGTCTTAGTCTAACCAGACCACACCCAATATATTTATTAGACAGCTTTCCTCCGCTGAAGTCTATAAATAACAAATAACGTCACAAGGAAAAGTTGGCAAACACAGTGGAGTTGCAGCCGGAGGTTTACATGACTGCAGGAACTTAGCCTGTTTTCAGCCACCGTTAAAAACCAAAACTGAAGAGTAAAACCCTGTCAGGTTTGGGTTTTGACAGCGACAAGAAAAACCAACAACCATACAGGTTAATTTGTTTTTAAATCACATATGTTTTATTACACCCATGTGATGCAGCTGGTTGGGGATCTGAAGGCGAGTCAGGTGGCGTGGTTAGTAATGTTTCACCAAGACCGCACTCCTCAGGTGTGACAGTCAGGTGTGCGGCTGGGTCAAAGTGAAACTGGGCGTCACAGCTGTTGGTTTTCCCTGCTGTCGTATCAATCAACTGCATCATGAGCTAAATAAATACTGAGAACACAAAAAGTCCACTATAATTAAACTGTAAAATGTTTATCCTTTAACTTAAAGGACAATTGTTTTAGTTATTTATAGAACCTTGCAAAATTAACAATGCCCTTTGAACTGTTTATCATTTTTCCAACCATAAAATGTATTCCAAAAGATTACCCAACACAAAGAGAGTAACTGAAGTAGAAGGGAGAATGAGACACGATTTCCCAAATTTTCTATAAAACTCTCAAATCTGAAGAGCTGGCATGCATTTGTATTCATGCCTCTTCGCTTCGCCACGTATTTTCAGAAGTCACCTAATTAATAAATCAAGTCCACCTGTGTGTGGTTGAACTCAGCATAAGAACAGCCCCAGAGGTTTGTTTTGCCCCTCATCCACTAGTACCTAATCTAGTCGGGTCGGGTCAGATCAATGCTAATGCTAGCTTGCTATAATGCTGCTCATATACACAACAGACCCAGCGTAAAACGATTAATCAGTTGAAAATATTAGTTACTGAAAGATGCTGTGACTGGTGAAGTTGCCCCCTAACCAATCAGTGACCGACAGTCTTGTCACGTTGCGTTTTCAATACGACTCGGAACAACTGCACCACAAACAAGCAGCCAAGTACTAAAAATAGTAATGTTACAAGGAACCTATGGTAGAAGCTGAAAAAGCAGGTCGAACCAAAGCTAACCCCTCTAGAGAACAAACAGCATATTGAAGATCAGGAACACAGCAGGTTTAAAGCAGGATTAGGCTATAAAACAATATCTGAAGTCTACAACATCACATGGAGGAGCTCATGTTTAATGAAGCACCTGAAGACCAACCAACCTACAAAGATACGGCCATCCACCTGACAGCCAGACAAAAAGAGCATTAATCACACCAGCAGCCAAGAGTCCCATGGTAACTCTGGAGGAGCTGCAGAAATCCACAGCTCAGGTGTGAAAATCTGTCAACAGGACAACTAAAAGTTATGTACTCCACAAATCTGAACTGTACAAAATACTGGCAAAAAACCCAGAAGAAGCCCCATGTGACTGAGCTGAATATAAATGCATGCCACACTTTTCACATTTTTATCTGTTAAAACATTTGAATACTATGTACCATTTTTCTTTCACTTTACAATTATGCACCATTTTGTGCTGGTCTATTAAATAAAATACCAACAAATTAAAACAAATTCAAAATAGAGTATAAATACCTTTTTAAGGCACTGCATTTAGGTGAGATACAAAGATAAGCTCAGAACAGAGGCTGTGATGTTTTACTTAAAGAGAAAAAACATTTAAATATCATTAAAATCTTTGCGCTTACATCTTCCCCTGATTATTTTCCTTTCACCTGTTCAAAACCCTTCTTTCTTTTTCCCTAGCATTTTCATCCGAATTTTGTCTTTAACCTACGTACACCTTCAAAATTTGAATTGCAAATGTTTTCCAGGACTATTTGGTTCAGCCTAACAACAGTTGTGAAGAGAGTTCCCTGGACATGTACCGACATACTGCTCACTTCTGACTCGGTCACGTGATTTTTCCATCAAAAGTGGCGCTTGGCCTCGCACATTATAACCTCCCTCACGCACTGTGCTTCTGCAGCGGTGAGATAACAACAAGCACCCACTTCCTTCCACAGGCTCATTCAGCAGGAACAAAAGGAAAAGGGGGTTGATCTATGCAACAGGCCCGAGAGCAGAAGAGCCTTTCTACGCAGGATCACCTAAAAAACTGACAGGAACAATCAGAGGAAGAGGACTCATCCAGGTCATGAGGGCTTTGGAAACAGTCACAGGCTCACATAATAAATGAGCTAATGCAGTCAGAATAGGACACTGAAAAACACTTGGAATAAACACTTACTCATAAAAAACTAAGATCACAGCTTCAGATCTGATCATGTAACTTCAAATGACTGTTCTGAAAAAAATGTTTAAAACAATGTGTGGGTCAACATTGAAGAAAAGCCACTGACTGCAGACCTGTGAGCTGAAATGCAGATACCGTGAGTCACGCTGCAGCAACTTAGATTGTAATCTAAACCAAGAAACAATAATCTCCCAGTGAACATTTCATAATCATGTGACTCAAGCGGACATAAAGATTTAAAAAAAAAAGGGCACAAAATGCACTGCTCCAAAGGATGCATGGTCTACTGGGAACGCTGCTTTGTTCCTTTAATGCAAAACCTCATTACACTTATTCAGCATACAGAACGCCCATATGTCAGCTTGCATAATTCCCTGTTAACAACAAGGCGATGCCTGAGAGGAGCTTTTACATTTAAACAAACACTGTGATCCCCTGCCTCAGAAATCAGTGGGCGTAAAGGTGAAGCTCACTTCAAGCTCCGTGATTCACATTCATCTTCTGGATTGTTGTGGTACCTGCCCATCCAGGCAGTTTCAGAGTACAGTCAAAGTAAAAGAGCTTTATTAAGGAGCTAATTAAATTTTAAGGGGCTAATTACTTTTTTTTTTTTTAAAAGGAATACAACAAATAAAAGGGGGAACTGCTCTGCAGATTGAAACAGGAAGTAGTTTTAAATCCAACAGGATAGGAAGAAATAATATCATTCACATTTATTTCTGTATTCATTTAAAAGAAAAATGTATTAAATGTGCATCTTGGTACTAATTAATGCATTTAGACTATTAAATGGTGGACATTCTTTGCTTTGATGCATTTGATAAATAAGTTACCGTATATTTTTAAGTTACCGTATATTTTTTAGTGTTTGAGCAGCCAATCAGAGCAGAACAAGAGAAAATTGATGGATTCTGATGTCTAATCAGCTGATAAGTCTGTCTATAGATCCGAAGGCCCCCAAAAGGACCAAAAGGCCAGCAATGTAACTTTGTTCTGAACTACTGCTTTATATAGTTTTTTTTACTAGGGCTGCAAAATCAAATTACAATCACCATCACAATATTTATGTGTGGACTGTTTGGATTAGGACGGATATTTTATATCAGGTTCCACGCACGCAAATTCTGCAGGCCAATAATGTTTTTGATCTGTCTTCCAGCCTTTCACTGCCCTTAATGCACCCACTAAATGTGCATTTTTAAGTGATTGAAATGCTAAAGCTCACAGAGAGTAGTAGGGACATTATGATGAAGGCAGGCCGGTGTCACGACTACAAATGTCCCCCCCACCATGATAATACAGCTGACAGTTACAGATCAATGGAAATGAGAGTTCCTCAACAAATGTGATCAAACGTTTTCTGATCTATGGAGAGACCAACTCATCTTGTACACATTTTAATGCACTTTGATAGTGCAGTAAGCCAAAACCTGTCCTCCGTTTAAGAAAATGCAGTCATGATTGAGAATGGTGCCTTTAAAAGTCTGCAATTCTACAAAAACAATGAAAAGGGACAAGCAGAACAGAAGTCTAGCAGTGAAACTTTTACATTAAATTCAAGACTGAAGTTCCTCTTTATGTCTCGTCTCACTGATGACTCATAATGTTTTGCCATTTTCTGTATTTTATATCTCTGACGTGGAAATAACGCCACACTCCAGTTCCAAGCCAGAAAACCAGTGGAACTTGCATTCGTTGGGATCAGTGACCAGCCCAACTACTCCTTCCAATGTGAAGGCAATAACCCTTCATTTTTTGACAAGGGGGTGGTGGCCTGACAAAACCAGACATCACAATTAAAAAAACTAAAACAAATCAAAATCCTCTTTGTGAAATATCTCCTTAAAAGTAAAACACATGGGAAAGTTTTTAGGCCAAAGAATATTTTTACTGGAGTTTTATCCATTTGTGCATTTTTGGAATTACAATTATTTAATCAATTCATGAATTGATTAAATACTATAATTCTAAATCACTGAATCAAATGTTTGTGTGTTGTTAATCAACTGGTTTGATAATGAGCTAATGGGGTTTATTTTTAGAGCAGCGCTGCTGTTTTTCTGGGCTCTGATTTAATGCACTGACGGATATATGGCCAAAATGGCTGCAATAAACGTTTAAATGCTTTTTTTACTCACCACATTTACCATCATTTCAATAAAGACCACAAAATACAGTGGATAAAAATGTCCTATTTAATATTGCTTTCGTTCCTACTTTTGGAGGCATTCCAGTTTTTTGTTGTTGTTTTTTTTACTTGAAGTTTTTGAGTATGAACACCTTCAGGTTAGTCAGGTGAAAAAGTAAAAATATGCAGGCTGGTCTTAATGGCAGAATTATCTTAAATCACATCACGGACTTCGAAAGGTTTTTCCATTGTCACGTCACAACCTTTTACATACAGCTCACTGAGGTCATGTGGTAAAACAAACCCCTTTATTGACCTTACTTTTAGGAAACCAGGAGGTGATCAACAATGACCGATACATATAACAAGGATTTGTGGTAATGCAAATCTGCAATCTGATGAGGGAATTTAAGAACATCATAGTGGAAGAAATGCGAGTGCTGGTACAATTCATCCATTCATTAGGATTCAAGAGGGCAACCAAAACCAGTAGCCCGTTGAATTAGAGTTGAATTACTGTGCACACAGAACTGAAGAAACATTTGGCTTTGCCAGAGGCCATAAACAGAAAAAAACTCAATGACAAAAAGATGCTTCAGTTTTTACATCCGCCTTTTGTCTTGCACACAAAAAGGAAACATCCAGCTGAACTACTTGAGTTTAAAACTGCACAAGAAGGCGAGATCAGTCCAATCCAGCAGCATGAAAGCCCTCATAACTCGAACCAATTTATGTTTCCGAGTTTCTTTCTTTCCGAAACGTCTCCAGGTTTCCTGAAGGTCAGGTGGTTGTTGGCAGCAGCTTGGGTAAACATTGAAATGAACATAAGGCTGCAGAATGACACATATATAGTCTAGATTACAGCCAGCAAGTTAAACATTAGAAAGGAAACTCAAGGAGGAAAATCTGTGAAGGGTTGGGTGTGGGTGAGGGGAAAAGATAAAGAGAAGAGTAAAGGAAAAAATAGCAAAAATGGGAATAATGTTGAGTTTCAGAGGGTTGAATAGTTTCACATTTTCTGTTAACTTCCCTACATGTGAACAGCCTATTATCTATACTTCCTTTCACTGACATGAGGACAGCTGTGTGACAGGGGAAAGCAGCTCAGGAGTTTTGAACACAGCAAATATTTAGCCAAATGTTTTAAGACGCCATGGCAACACACCTCATATTGGGTTACAACAACAGGATCAAGGCTTCAGCTCTAGGAGCACCAGGAGAGCAGAGCACACCAAACATTTTCTACATCTGGTTTTCCTTCTGACTTGACACAGAATAACTTCTTCTCTTCTCAATGCAGATAAGAGAAACACTTTTATACCATCTTGTAAAAGTATCTAAAGCTTAAAAGACATCTAACCCCACGACTGTGTTTTCAAAAGGTGAATTTTTTGACCATAGGAGCAGTTTTATTGATGCTACATTGTATAATAGCAGGCGACTCTGCGTGGGCTGGTAGGGGACTTTCGGAGGATTATAAACATGAGGAAAAATACCAGAGTTTCACAGTTTTTAAAGAAAATCTTAAAAACTGAAATATACATGATCTCACGGCTTTTATTTCAGGGATTTGCTCAGGGAAAAGCAACTATTACCCCTACTGTTACCAAAAGTCTAACCCGGATAATTGCAGTTATAATAACGATACAGATAAAAAAATTTTATTGTTATCTTGATTTAAAAACAATAATAAAGAATGCTTGCTAAATTACTGCACAGAGTATGCATTTCTGTAGTTCTGCTATTTATCACAACTACAACATGCTGGTGTAGGCTGGTCAGTAGGTTGGGGCTTTTGCTGCTGCAGTAAGCCTGAAGTTGTTTTTTTAAAACACATATGCAGCTTGTAGTTCCCTAAATGTGCATTTAAAACAATGTTAACCAAATAAGAGAGATGTGGTGTACCTTTAGTTTGCACACCAAACCGGTGTGTCTTTTTGTGTTCAAGAATATTCCCAAACAGTCGAGTTTGTCAATCTTGTAAGGCATGAAAAGAAAAAAAAAAACAACAAAAAAAAAACAATAGGAAGCTTCTTTCAGCCAGCTGACTGTCGAGGTGCAGCAACAGGTGGAAGAGGGGTAGCACACTGGCTTACTCCATTCTCCAAATAGTATGGGAAAACTGGCTCCAAAGCAAAACAAAAAAAATCCAGTTCTTACAATATTTATTTAAAAACTTTTCTTGATTAATTTTCACAACATATGTCAATATTTCCAATAATTTGATGTGACATCTCTAAATATAAAAAACTCTGATTCCTACCACTAAAAGATAAAATGTATAATCATGCAACTCACGAGTCATTTTACTGTATTGATCTGATTTCTATAATTGATATTGATTTTCTTTCTTCTCATTCATTAACAAGGTATCAAAACCAACAACACCCAACATTTCTGTTCTATAAACGCCTCAACCAACTTTAGTGTATTTTTTTTGAGTAATTCCGATAAAGGTTGGGGCCATATGCTTTGAAGCATAAGTAGGGAGAGATCCAAAACTCTGAGACAAAAAAAGAAAAATCTGAATTGGTAGCGAAAATATATATCAGTATCGGCTAAGAAGAGCCAAATCAGTCCATTATCAAATACCAACAAACCCATACACTTACTTTTAAGTTTCAGCATTAAGGTAAGAAGAAATTGAAGCATTACTAGAACTCACCAACCTAATTAAAGTGACTTAAATTTGAAGTTAATTATATGAAATATTCAGAAACTGTACATCTCAACAGAGAGCCAAAAACACTTTAAAACATGTATCCTTCATTAGTAAATCTCCTTTACCCAACATCAACATATTAAACCCACATTTAAGCTGCTGGTTTGTTACCATCAGTTATGTCATCACATATACAAATACTTTAAGTAAAAATATAAACCCTGTGTTAATTCCAATGTCTTCGTACGAATTAAACATTTTTTGCTATATATTTTTAAAAAAAGGTCATTTTTAAGTGCAGAAACAATAGAAGAGATGGACAAAAACATTTCCTGGACATTACTCACCGCTTTCAGCTGTTCCAATCGGTCCTTCATTATTAGTTGTGTGATACAAAAGTCCGAACAAGCAAACAAAAAGAGCCAATATTGCACCAAATGGAATGGAAAACTACTCCCAGCGCCTGTGTTCCCCAGCCAGCTGCTGAGCTAGCTGTGTAACAGAAACCCAACCGCCGCTGAAAAGCAAATTAAAACTCCCCTTAAATCCTGGCAGGGGGTTTCTTGGGAGTGCAGTTTTTTCTGAAAACTGGAGTCTTCCCGTCGCTTTTCCATACAATATGGCTGCTGGGTTTAAAGGCAGTGGTTTTTCTTGCTAAATCTCTTCTTCCAGGGGATTAAAACAACAGTTGTGTGGAGTCATATAATCTGCCTCTGCGCTGCCCAGCACTAATCATTCTAAAACGCACTTTTCTAGCTCACGCATGCGCAGCCACGTCCCTGTTCACTTGGATGAAGCCACGCCCTGAGCCACCTGCACTGCTGATGCATTTAGGTGCTGTGGGAATAATGTCGTTAAATAACTTTTTTTGGGGAAACAGGAGGTTTTTGTTCCTACTTGTGAATATGAAAAAGGAAGTAGATTAAAATTATGATATATTTAAATAATACTACAGCATTTTAAAATTTCTCTCATTAATTTTATTCTCAATTTTATGTCTGAATCTTACTAATCTTGCAGTGCATAGCAGATTTATTTTTACCCCTTGAACTAAGTCTTTTGTAGTATTTCTCGTCCAGTTTAGAACTTCCATAGACTGATGTTTTTTGCCTTTTTTTCTTTGCAAAATAGTTTATGGTCAGTCAGATTAAAAGGAGACCATTTGTGAACATAATTTTCCAAGTATTGCCACAAATTCTCAACTAGTTAAAGGTCTGGACTTCGGCTGGCCCATTCTAACACATAAAAATGCTTTAATCTAAACCATCTCTTGTATTACAGCGTTTCTCCAGGGCTGTTCTGTATTTATCTCTATCCATCTTTCCATTTCTTCTGACCAGTTTCTCTGTCCATGCTGAAGAAAAGCATCCATGTTTCATCATACTGATGGAGTGTCCAGGGTGAGGTGAAGATTTTAGTTTCATCTGACTGAAGCATTTTTTTCCATGTTTGTTGTATCCCTACATGGATTGTGGTAGACTGGATTATGGACTTTTAATGCCTTTAATACCAAACCCCCCGATTTCCGTGGAGCGCATGGCTAATAGTTGTCCTGTCAACAGCTTCTCCCATCTGAGCTGTAGCTCCCTGAAACTCCTACAGAGTGACAACACCTCGATCTTGGGGAACAGGATCGAGGTGGTGGTACACTACAGATTTCCTTGGTCTTCTCTTGAACAACAGAAGAGAAATCCCATAAAGAGCAGGTTTAACTTCTGGAGTAAGCTTAGTTAATCCAATATTTGCAACATGAATGTAGTGAACAGTGGAATTTGCTCTGCTGCATATATGTTGCTGCAACAATATCTAAGCAGCTGGCTTTGGAAACCTAGAACCACATTGGGGAAAGGGAACAAACATCAGAAAATAAAACAATATTCAGTCATTGCATTCTTCATTTCAGCTGCCATGAACACTAAAGGTCAGTTCCATTCATAGCAATTACATTTCACGAAAGCTAAAGGTGTCCCTCTGCATCTGTTATTTGGTGAGTTGCATTACAGAAATGAAATTATGAGGCATTTAAATTTTTTGTAAATTATTGGCCCAATCATTAATTTATTTTGATGTGCCCCTTTCTGCTCAAATTCAATGTATTTTCTTTATTTGTTTCCTATTTAAAATAGCTGACTGCCTGCAAATCTGAAAAGTCTTCTCCCTAGAGACAGACTATCATTCTATTAAAAAGATTAAACTGAAAATGTGCCAACAGCGATGCTTCAGTGTTTTTGACTTTGTTCTCTCCAGCACTTGTAATGATACCCTAAGGGTAAAATATGCAAGCTGAGTTTTCGCTTTTTTAATACTACTTGAATGCACCGCTGGTGGTTTCTAGACTAGTGGCCTAATGATGCAGTAAAGGTAACACACCACCAGGTTTGTGCGTTTAACGTAAGAAACCAAACTGTATCTCTTTTCTTCATCGTACCAAAGCTGCTAGTTTATCCAGACATGACTCTCTGTTAAAATTATAAACTATTTTACGCACCCTTTCAGCAAACTGTGTAAAACTGGTGTAACTCAGTCCGAACCCGGTGTCTAAAAATGAATGAGAACCAACATTACACGTCCGGTTGAACGTAATCAACAAAGCTGTTACGTAATTCATTATAATGGTTTCATGCGCAACGGAACAAAGTAAGGACGCTGCTGACACCTAGTGGACAGCAAAGGAGAAAACCTCCAATCAGAGGCCGGGTTTTTTCAGACAACTTTTTATAAGTGATGTGTTCTTAATATTCCTACAATTTCGGCAGTTTTAAAAACTTCCTAGTGCAAAATGAAATATTTTTTTTAGGCTTACCTTCAAGCAAATAGGCAACCAATAAAGAAACTATACTGCATACTTCAATGCAGAAGTCATTTGTATGAATTTAAAATTCTTATACACATTCAAACAAGCCAAATTTTTCAGAGGTGGGAGATAATGCAATTCAAAACATGCAAAGAGCAGTGAAGCTTCAGGCTTTTTTTTAAACTGCACACCAAGTTTCAGATTCCCATTTCCTACAGTTATTCCCAACCACTCACAATATAGTGGTTAAAATGCTCCAGCGATGTTTGTACTTAGTATGTTTCACTAGGGTAATACAGAGTACATTAGTCCATTTACACTTTTTGGTCTGTTAATAGAAACACTACTCTCTTGCTCACACACCACCACAAATGTAACTACACATTTTAATAATTGTTGGCATAATCAATTGTTTTTTGAACTTTTCTGAATTATATTATTAATAATTAACAGTAGTACCTTAACACTTAGACTTTAAAGTCATATTGCCATTATAGAGCTGTTAATATACAGGTCCTTCTCAAAATATTAGCATATTGTGATAAAGTTCATTATTTTCCATAATGTCATGATGAAAATTTAACATTCATATGTTTTAGATTCATTGCACACTAACTGAAATATTTCAGGTCTTTTATTGTCTTAATACGGATGATTTTGGCATACAGCTCATGAAAACCCAAAATTCCTATCTCACAAAATTAGCATATTTCATCCGACCAATAAAAGAAAAGTGTTTTTAATACAAAAAACGTCAACCTTCAAATAATCATGTACAGTTATGCACTCAATACTTGGTCGGGAATCCTTTGGCAGAAATGACTGCTTCAATGCGGCGTGGCATGGAGGCAATCAGCCTGTGGCACTGCTGAGGTCTTATGGAGGCCCAGGATGCTTCGATAGCGGCCTTTAGCTCATCCAGAGTGTTGGGTCTTGAGTGTCTCAACGTTCTCTTCACAATATCCCACAGATTCTCTATGGGGTTCAGGTCAGGAGAGTTGGCAGGCCAATTGAGCACAGTGATACCATGGTCAGTAAACCATTTACCAGTGGTTTTGGCACTGTGAGCAGGTGCCAGGTCGTGCTGAAAAATGAAATCTTCATTTCCATAAAGCTTTTCAGCAGATGGAAGCATGAAGTGCTCCAAAATCTCCTGATAGCTAGCTGCATTGACCCTGCCCTTGATAAAACACAGTGGACCAACACCAGCAGCTGACACGGCACCCCAGACCATCACTAACTGTGGGTTCTTGACACTGGACTTCTGGCATTTTGGCATTTCCTTCTCCCCAGTCTTCCTCCAGACTCTGGCGCCTTGATTTCCGAATGACATGCAGAATTTGCTTTCATCCGAAAAAAGTACTTTGGGCCACTGAGCAACAGTCCAGTGCTGCTTCTCTGTAGCCCAGGTCAGGCGCTTCTGCCGCTGTTTCTGGTTCAAAAGTGGCTTGACCTGGGGAATGCGGCACCTGTAGCCCATTTCCTGCACACGCCTGTGCACGGTGGCTCTGGATGTTTCTACTCCAGACTCAGTCCACTGCTTCCGCAGGTCCCCCAAGGTCTGGAATCGGCCCTTCTCCAAAATCTTCCTCAGGGTCCGGTCACCTCTTCTCGTTGTGCAGCGTTTTCTGCCACACTTTTTCCTTCCCACAGACTTCCCACTGAGGTGCCTTGATACAGCACTCTGTGAACAGCCTATTCGTTCAGAAATTTCTTTCTGTGTCTTACCCTCTTGCTTGAGGGTGTCAATAGTGGCCTTCTGGACAGCAGTCAGGTCGGCAGTCTTACCCATGATTGGGGTTTTGAGTGATGAACCAGGCTGGGAGTTTTAAAGGCCTCAGGAATCTTTTGCAGGTGTTTAGAGTTAACTCGTTGATTCAGATGATTAGGTTCATAGCTCGTTTAGAGACCCTTTTAATGATATGCTAATTTTGTGAGATAGGAATTTTGGGTTTTCATGAGCTGTATGCCACAATCATCCGTATTAAGACAATAAAAGACCTGAAATATTTCAGTTAGTGTGCAATGAATCTAAAACATATGAATGTTAAATTTTCATCATGACATTATGGAAAATAATGAACTTTATCACAATATGCTAATATTTTGAGAAGGACCTGTATTCACATTTGTCAGGGATTCACAAACAGATCCTGTCATGTTCAAGGTCTGAGATCACATCTAAAATGACCGAGGCAAAACACTTACATTATACTGAGAATGTTTTTATTCAAAGTTTATTCCCCTTAGTGCTTCCAGTACACCGTACAACAGCATTATGTGAGCTGGATATGTGCAGCGGAGGAGGATGCTTGACTATGAAGAGAGCAGCATGTTGCCATGCCAAACAACAACACTGGGGCGTCATACAGTGAAATTAGAACCACAACTTTTGCATCGAGTTTTTTTTCTGAAGTTTTAAAACAAAAAAATTCAAAAATAAAAAAATCTGAAAAGGGATTTTACAGTAAAGGGGGAAAAACTCCAACTTCCTGTCCACAGCTGGGGTAGGGAAAAAAAAAAAAAAAACAATGAGGAAACAGGTTAGAGGTCATCTTCTTCATCTGGGAGTGCCGTCTGTGATGCAACCTGGAAAACAAAAGTGAATTTTAGCTTCAACGTTGTTTTGATGAGCTAAAAAATGCTGCATGATTAAATTTGCAACATACAATCATGTTTTTACTTACTTGAAGCTCTTCCTCATACTTGGCGGCAAGAGACGGGTCCATCTGGACCTCTGGGGGAGCGAGGGCTGGCATAGCCACAAACTCCAAGTTGGGATCACCGATCAACTTCCTCGCTAACCACAGGAAAGGCTTCTCAAAGTTGTAGTTACTTTTGGCAGAAATGTCATAGTACTATGGAGAGAGTAACAATGAAGATAGATTTAGACCCAATAAAAGACAACTCCAGTCTAAAAGTGAGAGAACCCCAAAATAAATGAGTTAGTACCTGCAGGTTCTTCTTGCGGTGAAACACGATGCTCTTGGCTTTGACTTTCCTGTCTTTGATGTCTACCTTGTTGCCGCACAGGACGATGGGAATGTTCTCGCATACACGGACCAGGTCGCGATGCCAGTTGGGCACATTCTTGTAGGTGACTCGGGAGGTGACATCAAACATGATAATTGCACACTGAGCTGTAAAATAATAATAATAAAATATAAACATTAAAAAAAAAAGATAAAAGGTAAGCCACTACACCAAAGGAAGAGTCAGGCTAACTGAATCCAGGCTGCCAAAAATTTGATTCGATACCTTGAATGTAGTAACCATCTCTCAAGCCACCAAACTTCTCCTGACCAGCTGTGTCCCACACGTTATACTTGATGGGTCCTCTGTTGGTGTGGAACATCAACGGGTGCACTTCTACTCCCAGAGTGGCTATATGCAAAGACAAGATGTATGATGACACGAAACCTGTTTAGAATGTGCATATCTAAAAAGGAAAGAGCCTGTATAGAATAAACAAGACTGGTTTAATCAAGTGTCTCAGTGTGCAGCTCTATCAGAGGGAGGTGTAACTTTTTTTTCACAATTCCTTGTAAATCCTTTCTTCCAATATGTCTGCTTTGTTTGTTGGGTTATAACATGTCTTTTCTTGTCTTCATCTTAAGTGTTTCATTTAATATTTTTTGTTCATGTGTACATTTTTCAAATTGAACTTTCTGCATTTAAACTTTTTAACTAATTTGCTTCCAATTTGATCAATTTTAACATGTTTTATGCTAAAGAACTTTAAATTGGCTTGAAAAGTAGTCAATTGGTGACATTTACTGTCTAAACCTGCTGACATTTTTTGTGAATCATTTTTGTCATGATCTTTTACCTTTCAAGGAATGCCATGAAGCAGTCTTTTCTTATTTTAACATTTTTAAAGGCAGATGTCAGATGCTGTAAACATGGAATACTTGCCATGTCCAGGCCTTATTTGCAAATATGAAAAGGGACACTGTCTCGCTTTTATTCTCTGGAAGTAAGGAGATCACTTTGAGAAGTTTACAAGTCGTTTTACCCTAAATTCATAGAAGACATTGGCAGACAAACTTGATTTGCACATTGTTGTCTGATTTCTTCCTTTACAACTTCATATGCGAGTACTCACCTACATACTTCTTCTCAAACTCTCCTGTAATGTGTCTCTTCACAAAAGTCGTTTTTCCTGTGCCTCCATCTCCAACCAACACCAGCTGAGTGAAAGAGATAGTAGTTAGTCCAGACTGGCTGGTACCGGTTCACCACTGTTAACTGATGCAGGCTTCAAAGTCAGCATTAGAATCCCACACCCGGACAAAAATAGCACATAATTGTCACTATCGAGTTAAATGCTTACCTTAAACACTGCCACAGGCACACACTGTCCCATAGAATCAGCCATGGTTGCGTCTTTTCTGAGTTGAAAACAAAACAAGGCGGGATGGTCAGTTAGCACATTTTTTTCCGTTATCCTCCAGTTGGTCAAGCTAGGCTAGTCGTGTTAGCATTTATCTGTTCATCTGCTTTGAATTGAGTTTTAAAGCAATATTGATGAATTAGAAAACTGCTAGGCTTTGTGTGGTATATTTTATGCTTCAGTAATCCGCATGTTACATACACAACTTCTTCTAGCATGTTCCATCCCTGCTAACGTTCCGTCACGTAACAAATGCAGCGCTACGTTAACGTTAGTCTATCCTTAGTTTGTCTTGAATATTGTAGCGTGCTGAGTCCAAAATTAAACCACACATGTCAAACCTGATCCTAAATGACCATTTTAACACCACTGGGTTGCTAACTAGCTTAGCAGCTAACAGTCTGCTGGCGTTAGTTTAGTGCGCCATATGACGAGCGAGCGCACTTTTTCTTGTTCGAGTGGAACAATCGGTCTGGAGAAGCAGCTAATGTGTTCCATGCTGCGGCTAACTTTACTCCCCATTAAAAGAAACGCACTACAAAAGACTACGGACCCAAAATAATATGTATTTGTAAAAAAATAAATCAATACATACATGTAAATGAAGGAATATCAACTGTTCTCAAGAACAAAGCAGTGAAACGAGAGATAGCCAGGCATGCTAACATGTTACCTAGCACGAGCATGGAAGCCATTCTTTCCTACATGCTAGCGGCTAAGTTAGCTAGTTAGCACACACAAAACAAAAAAATCGATGACCTGATCTAGCTGCTCATATTGCAACGCCTGACAAATCCAACGAATACCTCAAAGTTTTTGGCTGCTCTGGCTGACTTTCCACGCAATTACAAAGTTGAAATTTAGGCCGAGCCGCAGTGAGGGAGGAAAGTAAAGACTCACCGGTGTCACTGCGAAGAGAGGAAAGAGTAAATGGCTGCGTTCGCGGGAGATTCAGCGTGGACAGTTTCCGCCCTGATCACGTGACTCGCGCAGCGGTAACTATGTATGGTAGACCATGATTCTGTGTTCCTCCGACATATGTTTGTTTAGATAAGACACAATTGAGAATGTACACTACAGTATGCCGCGTTGTGCATTTAGTACTAACCGGCAGCAATAGTCGTTTTTAAACAGTAGATATTTCTGAAACATCAGCTAGCAGTAGCAAGGAGGAGCAACCTTTGAGGTGTTTAGGTCTTACGAGTTTTTTTCATTTTTTATGTATCATAAAATTATTTACTCAGAGCCTTTCAAATGTTGTATGAGGCCCTATGCTGAATTTTTTATTTTTTTTTTTGCGCTACACACCTTAAATATCTTAGTGATCATGGACAGCTAGCCTAAGGCATAAGCAAACCCTAAGAAAAATCCATTTATGTATTTTATAAGGGATTGCATTTTTTTAGTAGAGATCTGATAGCGTCTGCTCGTTTTCTGACCATTTCTTTCTAACTTGCTTTATAGTTACTGGACCTAATTAAATTATAAATGGAAGCAAATGAGTTGGTTGCATTTCACCCTGAGTCTGAATCAGACTGCATTAATAATGTATGGCATTGGAATTAACTGGACAAAATCAAAGGAATGAATTGGAAATTATATAATTGGACATGTCTGTCTTGAAATGTCTGGTGTGAATTTATACAATGTAAATAAACTGAACTGACTTTCAACATTCTTCCCTCACTCGTGAACAAGACCCCGACAGACGGATCGACAGACGGATCGGTGCGGCTGCCACAGTAATGGGGGCGCTGTGCCGGTCCGTTGTGGTGAAGAGAGAGCTGAGCCGAAAAGCAAAGCTCTCAATTTACTGGTCGGTCTACGTTCCTACCCTCACTTATGGCCATGAACTTTGGGTCATGACCGAAAGAACGAGATCCCGGATACAAGCGGCTGAAATGAGCTTCCTCCGTAGGGTGGCCGGGCACTCCCTTAGAGATAGGGTGAGGAGCTCGGCCACCTGAGAGGGGCTCGGAGTAGAGCCGCTGCTCCTCCACATCGAGAGGAGCCAGTTGAGGTGGCTCGGGCATCTATACCGGATGCCTCCTGGACGCCTTCCTTGGGAGGTGTTCCAGGCACGTCCCACCGGGAGGAGGCCCAGGGGACGGCCCAGGACACGCTGGAGGGACTATGTCTCTCGGCTAGCCTGGGAACGCCTTGGGCTCCCCCCGGAGGAACTGGAGGAGGTGTCTGGAGAGAGGGACGTCTGGGCGTCTCTGCTGAGTCTGCTGCCCCCGCGACCCGGTCCCGGATAAAGCGGAAGACGACGAGTACGAGTACTTTCAACATTGAACCAGCAAGCTGCATAGCTTTGATGCTTCATAAATCAATACATTATTTCATATTACCAATTCAAACTGTCTTGATTTATTTTATCTGCTTTATTTCTACATAACATATTTATATTTCTACTAAAAAGCTTTGGTACTTTAAAATTACTCACGTATAGTATCTTCAAGTTATACAATCAATATGCTATCATTGTGTCACAGTAATTGGTCTATTACAGACTGCGCAAAATTCGACATTAAACAATTCAAAAACAGAACACTGCCAGGCCAAAAATTGTCACTACCCCGATTTATCTGTGGAAAAACGTAAGAGTTTTGCACTGAAAAACAAACAAAACAAATTTAGATGTTCAGGGTTCTAACTTCCTGGATTTCACCTTTAATGATAATCACTAGCTTAATAATTTTTAACCATTTTTTCCAGTGTTTGTACAAAAGATATGACAATAGTTGAAGGGTCATATTTCAGATTTGCGTCAAAGAAATAAAAAAGGAAAATGCTTAAACCAGTAGTGTCCAAACTTTTTGACACTCGTGCCAGGTTCCTCAAGTTAATAGTGGTCATGGGTCATAAAAATGTAATTTTTTTTCTTTCTCTAATCAAAAAAACAAAAAAATATTTTTTGAAATCTTAAAAAATATACTTTTTTCAAATCTAAACTAAATGCAATATTTTTATGAAACAAAGAAGTCTGATTTTTTTTTTTGTTTTTTTTTTTGAAAAGGGGTGCATAGATTATGGAAGATCCAACACCTAACAAGGTTTTTTTGCATACTTGCCTTATTAAAAGATAGGCATCTGATTGTTTTTTATTCTCTTGGCCTTGAAAAAAATGCTTGCTCTACTTAGCCAAATTTAATGAATGGCTGCTTCCAAATCTGCTTTTGAGTAAAGGTCACCAGATGTTTGTGGTCCTGTTTCCTATGAGCCTACAATTAAAGAAAAAAACATGGTAAATACGAGACAAATAGTGTTTGCCGTACCTTTCCATTTTATGAAGATTTTAATTTGTCGGTGAAAATATTGTCCTAAATATGTTTAAAAAGTGTTTGACTGCATCAACCGCCAGAGTTGGCGGACCAAATTTGTGCCATTTTAAAATTTTGTCCGCAGGCCATAAAACATAATTCCAAGGGCCACATATGGCCCCTGGGCCACACTTTGGAAAACCCCTAGCTATATAAGATACCGATTAACTGTGAGATGCTTTATTAATAAATGGGTAATTAATGCAACAATCTACCATTCTACCATAGTAAAACTAAAAGTAAAGAAATATGCAATATGGATACTACTCTCATTAATTGCACTAAACTGCATATAAATAGTCTTAATAAAAAACAATCAGTAAAGCTAACAGTGGAAAAAAGCTTGATAGAAAGCATAAAGATTATATTCCGGAACAATGGCAAAAAAGTCACGTGGTCTAATGAGTCCAAACTGACCCTGATTCAGAGTGATGAGTGCATTAGTTTAAAAAGAGCAGTGGACACATTGATGAATCCATCATTAATAGTGTCAACAATACAGGACTGTGGATCGGTGTTAATCCATAGGGTTGCTTCAGGAAATGATTAATGCAAAAATAAGGTTATCTGCCTACCTGAATATGTTAGCTGACCTTTTCTTTTTCCATAAAATGATTATTTCATCCCTGATGGCAGAGGTATGCTCACACATGATAACGCCAAGACAATTAGACAAAATTTTCCAACACGGGTGGCTCAGCAGGCTGTAGGTCTGGCGAGAGATGTGCTAAAGAAGACTTTAAGCCACAGTTCAACCGTACATCAGTGTAAAGTCTTAAAACTGCTACTTTGGTTGGGAATGGTTTGTAATAACCTTGGCAGAACAACACTTAAATTATTATCAGCCACAGTCAAAGATGACGGTGATCCAGTAAAAAAACATGACATTTTTCACCAGGCAGTGTATAATTTGTACAATTTGTACATGTCTGCAGCAGGACTTCAGTTCTTACCCCTAATTCACTTTTGCATCAGTAAGGCTACATTTAGCTATTTATTTAATGCATATATTCAATGGTGTATCTCTGACACAGCAGTTTATCTGTAAAGATAATCTGCCTGTATGTTGGCTGCTATCTCAGCCTCCCATTGGTCTCCGTTGTTGAGCAGCTTCTCTTTATTGTACAGCAGCTCCTCGTGAGTCTCTGTAGCAAACTCAAAGTTTGGACCCTGGAGAAAAGAATCGAAAGTCTTTCAACCAAAGATACTGCATAAAGGAAAACATACTTTTTGTCACAGGTTTGTTCAATGCAAAAAAAATAAATATACATAAATAGCCTTTGCTCACCTCAACAATGGCATCAACAGGACAAGCTTCCTGACAGAAACCGCAATAGATGCACTTGGTCATGTCAATATCGTAACGTGTAGTTCTCCTGCTGCCATCAGCTCGAGTCTCAGCTTCAATAGTAATGGCCTTAGGAGAAAAAGAAAAAGGCTCATAGTGATATAAGCAGTAATAACCGTCTAGCAGATGGTATAAAGAGGTATTTTATAGATCTGGGATTATGTATCTCCAGAGCCAGTTTGACGTTTACATCATCATCAGAAATGTCATGTTAATTTGTGGTTGTTAATTATTTCTTTAATTATAAAGTGGAACTATTATAAAACAAACAACTTCAATGAATTTCCCAAACACAAGTTTACATTTGTTGTGGCTTTGCTCTTATTCAAACAGGGTCTAAATTAGACATAGAAGCTCAAATATACAGAAGCAAACCTCACTAATAATTAGCTAATTGTTCCTCTGCTAGCTACAGAAACAAACATGTAGTTTTTGAAGCCATTAACAAGCTCCTGGCATAATTCTGGCTGGATGTTTTTAGAAGAAATGGTGGAGCTCATTTAAATTGGTTGGTTTGCTGTCAGAAACCTAGCTTTTAAGCAAAGTCCCTCCATTTACAAACAGGGTTGAGGTCTAGGTAGGTTCAGAGGCCTAATGCTAGCCTGCTATTGATGTGTATTTGGTATCATTGTTCTACTGGAACACACGATTGTGTCTAACTTTCAAACAACTAGCTGCTGAATTTAGGAAAATGTAAAGATTTTGGTGGTAGTCCTCATCCTTCATTATCCCACCCACTTTGTGCAAGGCACCGGTACCACTGGCAACAAAACAGCCTACGGCATGATGCTGCCACCACCATGACTGAGAGTGGGTTCAATCGTCTTAGATTTGAAAGTCTCAAATTGATACCTCAGAACATGTTTTTTTTTTTTTTTTTTTTTTAGACAAATTGCTCAGTCTCTGCCTTTACATTTAGTTTCTCTACAACTTGCTAAGGTACATTTATTCAAATATTACTGGGGGTGTTTGTATAAATTTAAGCCTGTATGTAATTGTTTTACCTGTGTGGATTAGTTTTCAGAAGTCATGAAAGCTATTTGTCATCTTCTACGCTGGACAAAAAGGTTTAAATGCATCATTAGAAATCCAAAAAATAACATGACATTCATGCTGATGATGAGGGATGTAAACTTTTGACTGACACTGCATAATTGAAAACATGTATTTTGTTCACCTGAGCAGGGCAGATGGCTTCACACAGCTTACAAGCAATGCAGCGCTCTTCTCCATTGGGGTACCGGCGGAGGGCGTGCTCTCCACGAAACCGTGGCGAAAGTGGACCCTTCTCAAACGGGTAGTTGATGGTGGCTGGTTCACGAAACAGGTAACTCATGGTCATCCCCAAACCTGTAGGGAGTTGTTGCGTCGTTGCCAAACAGTCAATTACAGATAAGTGATGACTTCAATTGAAGCATTTTTTTTAATCAAAAATTGTATAAAAAGAGAAAATCTAAGATTACCACTGTCTTTGTCAACAGACTTGTTTCATTTTTATAAAAAGCTCCACAAAAACCTCCAAGCATTCAGCCTTGAAAGTCTGTGGCGGCATGCCATTTGCTGTCCTTCTCTGATCGAGTCAAATGAACTGAAATCAGTTTTATATTAAAATGCATTGGGTATTTTAGGCTACAAACAGCAGGTGCATTTGGAAATGATTCATACTACAGTGACTGTGTTCATCATAGAGAAGGAACATGTTGCTGGGCAAAAATCTGTAAGGTATAAGCTATCAGCTTCGCCCACACAGTGAGCAGTTGTTCAAATTAAATGTTGGTCTTCTCATGAGCTTTGATAAGAAAATACAGTTTTTAGCTTTTACTCTATGCATGAACCAGGCCATCTGAAATAACATTAACTATGACCTCTTAAAAGCTCTGTCCATAAGAGGGTTGTTGCAGCTCGGTCAGTGATGGATCTCAGGTCAGTTGGCAGCTCCTGAGCATTTACATACTCTGCCAGCAGGGTAAAGAAATAATCTGTTAGATGTGGTCATTTTTCCTAAACATGAAACATAGATGAAAAGGTATACACACCCTTAGGAACATTTTGAGTTATATTTTGTCACTTTATATCCACAAACTTCAATGTATCTTCATGAGATTTTATGACATAAAGCAGTTTCTTTCCAACTACAAATTTTGCACTACTTTTCTATATGTTGCTCAGTCACATAAATCCCAGTAAAATACACAGAAGTGTGTGGTTGTAACATGACAAAATGTTCAAAGTTGAAGGGATGTAATGCACTGTATTCAGTCCAGTACTTACTGTAGCCTTCTCTCAGTGCACTAACACTGAATGTGCGCCTGACACCAGAACCAGGTCCAAATGTGCCTAGGGATGCAGAAACATGAAGTGAGCCGGCATCATTTTGCACAAATACGTGTTACTATAATGTTTTTTTTAGTACCGTGCTTCGAGTAGCAGTGTAGCAGACGCAGACTGAGTGCAGCAGACATCTGATTGACAACAAAGAGAGCTCAGACAGAACATACAAACAATAACAATGCAAAAACCCAGAGAATGTAAGGAGACTGCCAGTTGAGGACTGCTCTACTGTAATCTGGCGCCCCAAATCCCTGCTGTATGACACATTCACGGAACGCCGGGAGAATGGGAAAAAAGAAGAGTGTTCCTTCAAACAATTATCACCATGTAACAATTTCAAGTAAACACAAAAGGCAGCGGAACGGCAGAAAAGTCTCTTTTTTTTTTTTTTGCGTCAAACAGCAGTTAAGAAGAAAACAGCAGATAATATAGTTGTTGTAGCGGTTTAACCCGGGGGTGGGATGGGGTCGTTCTTTTGAAGACGGAATTAACGATGCTCTGAAACGCATAGCACCAAATGGTGTCCTTACAGCATATATTATAAGGTTTTAAGTGTTTTTCTGGTAAAACCTATTTGTTAGTCTACTCCAAAAGGATTATTTTGCTATTACGTCGCTTCTTCCTTGTTGACGAGCTGGTTATTTTAGGGTAATTCCAGAGAACGGCACAATAAACCATATATGTTCCGTTTTTTTTTTTGGTTAAAGTATCAACTAACAGCAATTGTTTAGCTGTAATAATCTTTTACGGCACATACCTCTGAAACGAGTTCCCTGAACTGCGCAGTTTTATAAATGCTGCGTTCAAAGCGCCTCGTTAAACCCATTTATCTATGAGCTACAATGTCTCGACCCTGTTAACCTTTTAATATTTCCTTCTTAATTTGCATTACTTTGAACACTGTATATTTGCAGCACAGCTCTTTGGCAATACAGTACAATACTTTAAAAAGCACAAAAACATATTAAATATTTAACACAAATGTGTCATGCTTGCAAAATAATATTTAAACTTCTACAACTATCTAAGATCTTTATTTAAAAAGACGTTATTACTGGACCACAATCTGTAATAGTGACAGACAAGGGCGGTGTAACGGGTGCAGTTGAACAACAGCAGAGAGAGAGAGGAAGTTTATCTTCTACTTCCATCACTGGAGGACCTCGCGCTGCACCTCTTCGGCAAACAAATAAGCAATAATGAAGGGAATGTAAAAGGTATTTACATTTAAATTAAATTAAATTACATTTGTTGTTGCTTCTGGTTGAATGGCAGGAAGTTAACACTCTCGTAGCTTCCTGTCAATACTCTCCCAACCCTAAGACAAGTGTGTCTCAGAGAAAGAAATAACAGCAGAATAAAAAAACAGGTTGTGAACAGGTTGACGACTAACTACTGTTGCTTGGTTCAGATGGGATTATTACTCCTCAAGATGCACAGCCAGATTATCTTAAAATCTTCATGACTCGGGACACTTTTAAAAAGTGAACCACAAGAGCCACCCTTCTTCTGTGCTGCAAAGATGTTGAAACAATCGAGTCAAGCCCAGAAGCATCTGAGTAAGGAGGACAACTCTGGATCGGATGCCGGATCAGAGGTCAGTCTAGAACCAGAAACGGACCGGTTTGGCTTCATTCTGACCAATGGATCAACAGCTGGGTGAGTACATCTGCAGGATCATGGAACACTGCTACTATCAGAAGGGTTGGTCCTGCTATAAAAACCACATACATTCCTTAAGGAAATAAAGCACTTTTAAAACTCAAGATCACACACAAATGTTAAAAGGACTGAAGATATAAATTCAGACTGAGCAATTTATGAATAATATACAAAGAAATATCTCAGTGGGTTGAAGACGCTATTAAACCCATGCAGTTCATATATTACCATACGGTTGTAATTTATAGCTTCTAATTTAACTGATGTCAAATTGCCATTTTTTAAACAGGGTATAATATGGGTTCAAATGAGCAAAGTCAATGTGAGAAAATGTGGATAAAGGTAGCCTGCAGCAACAGACACATTTTATTTTTGTCTTCCCATGACGAGACCAGGAAGTTATACGCGGCCACATATCTGAAGACCTGTGTGTTAATGCCGTAGAGCGACATGTGCATCCTGCACATAAAGGCCAAAAGGGTAAAAAAACAAAAAAATGGCATGTGTTTTACCAAACAAAATAGGACAAAAAAGGGGCGAAACTTAATGAAGATGAACCTTTTAAGCTAATTACCAAAGAGAGAAAATGCACCAGCTGTAAACAGAGCACAAACATAAATAATGTGTGGTATTTTATTTAAATCTGTAATTAAGATTATTTTAGGCACTTGTTAAATTGTTATTTAAATGTGCATATTTGCATATCCACACAACATTTTCATCTGGATCATAGCCAGAAAAGATCATTTCTTCCACATTTTGTTTATTTTATTCGTTTATAAATAAAAAACTAAAAAGACTGGTTGAACAACTCTGTCAAGCTCCAAAATTATCTCCCATAAATCAGAGAAGAACATCTAAATATTTACGCCAACAGTAACACTATTCCTTATACTCTAGTGGTGCAAGGTCAGCACGCCTCACTGGGAGATTTCCTCACCATGTTAACATTGAGTAAAAACGATGCCACAAATTCACAGTATTTACACGATGTTTTTAAACAAAAATGTATAATATAATTTAATTGGTATGTGCTTCATATACTTTCTAAACCATGTGTGTCCATGTTATTTGCCACTGAAAATATTTCCAGACACTGCCTGTCAGCCTTCTTTCAGCCAGCTGAGCGTCAGTGTGAAGCAACAGGTGGGGTAGGAGCAGCGCTGCATTATCTTACTTTTAAAAGTGGAATTAAACACGATGTAAAAGCATAACCCCAACCCCAGACAAATTTAGAAAAATGCCACCAAAGTGGGTGGTGTAAAGAGACACTGAGGGGTACGGCCAGGTGTGGCGATGAGTGGCGGAGGTTAAGCAAGGTCATGAGGGCAAGGGAAAGTGGCAGCTAGCTTAATCTGACTTATTGAAACATGAAGCGACGCTGGTAGTTTCGGCATGGACAAATCTTATGAGGGTTAGGATTTTTCACTCCCCTCGTCACCAGATTTCGAGGTTGGGGGACGATTTATGGAGCCCAGCGGGCCTGAGCCTCATCAGTTCAAGGTGCTCAGCGATGCCTGAAGTCGGTGCTGCTTAGGCAGCAGAGGACAGAATGGGGGCGTCTCTGAGTGAGATAGTTTTATACTCGAATGCGGGGATGTGACGTAAACATGTACCTGGCTGTACCATTTGAACCAATTGGAAAGTTCAACTGCAGTAGCCACTGTTCAACCCAAAGAGGGCAGCACTAAGACGGCTTAGAACTAATATCGCAGAATTAAACAAGCTTACATGAAAATGTAAAAAATTGCGCAGTAAAATAAAGATAGCAATCTTAAGACCAAATTTATACAGTTTATCTGCAAAAAAGTTGATTTGGGGATTAGTTCCTCTTTAAACAGCTAGAGGCATCGTCGGTGAGTCTGACACCTTCAGATTAAACAGAACATTTGAGCAGTTTTGAACTTTTTAAAACCTTAATATACTTTCATACTTGAAGCAGCCAATGCCTGATGCATATCCTTATAATTATGTGGCAAAAGCTTTTACACACTTATTTACACAACAATAAGTGAACACTGAACACAGTGATGGCTGCAGATGAAGCTGTATTAAATCAGAATAAGAGAGGCAAAACAACCTGCTACCTGTCATCTTCACATTTTCCCCATTGATAACATCCTGACCTGTTGCCATGGAGACGTGAAACTGCTAGCGTGTGGTTTTCCTGTTTCCTGCCTTGTTTTTTGTAGCTCTGCGTCTCTGTGCAGTAATGGCACAAAGCAAAATTAGTCTATAGGTTATCTTTGTAAACAATATGTGATGAAATTACTCTCTTGGTGTTTTGTTTGCTGTGTTGTGTGTCAGGAGTGTTGGCCCATCCCCTGAGGTGGTCAGGCAGCGGGAGGCCAAATGGATCAACATCATGAGCCAATGGGACTTCATCTTGTCTAAGAAGAGCAGCAAGGTTCGTCCTGATGGAGATGACAAGCAAATCAACTCTTCTTCAGTTTAGAGCCTTGATAAGCTAAATAACTATTATAAAAATGTTAAAAGAGCAGAATAACCTTATTTTATTTACTGTCATGACGAGTCGTATTGTTTGCTTAACTTGTGTATGACCATTGGAAGCTCATTCTGGGTCTTGATGTCTCTGCAGGTCAAGCTTCAGTGCCAGAAAGGAATCCCTGCTTCACTCCGAGCGAAATGCTGGCCTCTGCTGTGCGGAGCAACGGACAGAATGGCACAAAATAAAAAACTCTATGAGGCAAGGCCTATTGAATTTTCACGGGGTTTATGGATTGTAGCAATTTCCAACTGCATAGATTTTGTTGAAATACGACTTATAGTTCAGCTGAATATTTAATAAATAGCTAAAAATAATTTTCTCATTAAATGCAAACATGTTTGTGCTACATGTAAAAAAGTTAGTATAGCATTGCAAAGTTAATTTAGTTCAGTAATTATTGTATAGATTAACAACACACCCAGTGCTATATTTCAAGGGTCTATTTTATGTTCATTTTGATAATTATTACTTTCAACAAATAACAGAAATTTGTAATTTTACATTTAAACAGGATTTTTAATACAGAAATCTTGTGTTACACAATGATGGAGGAGACTCCTGACTTGACAGCTGTAGCAGAAATGGTTATTGCTAGTAGGTGGCTCTTTACAGAGTGCCATTTTCAAGAATATTAATGGAAAGTTTGGTGGGAGGAAAAAATCTGGTAGAAAAAGGTGCACAAGCAACAGGGATAACCACAGACTGAGTGATTTGTAAATCTGTGAACCCCATTCGAAAATTTGGTGAGACTCACAAAGCGTGGACGGTGGCTGGAGTAAATGCTTCCAGAGCCAAAAGACAAAACTGTTGCTCAGTGGTCCAACTGTTATCTCTTCAGATTAAAGTAAATTATGCATTTCATTTGGAAATTATGGTCTGGAGGAAACATGGAAAGGAACAGAATCCAAGTTTCTGGAGGTCCACTGGGTAGTTTATTTAGCCTTTGATAGTTTAGGTAGCCATGTCATCTGCTGGTGCAGTGTTGATTCGTTCAAAGTCAGTACAGCTGTCCCTCTGCTAGGAAGCTTTATGGAGATGCTGATGTAATTACCCAAGATAACTTGGCACCTGCCCACACTGCTAAACATACCAGAAACTGGTTCAGTGTTCATGGTGTTACTGTGGTTCATTGACCAGCAGACTCTCCTGACTCACACCCCACAGAGAATCCATGGGGCATTGTCAAGAGGAAGATGATAAAACCAGAACCAGCAACAAAGACAAGAGGAGGGCCACCAGCTACAGGCTGATCAGCTTTATGACACACTGCAGAGATGCAGGAATTAATGCAAAAAGAGCACCAACCAAGTATTGAGAGCATGCATTGTTCAGTATATGGGCATACTTGTCAGAAAATCAACATTTATGTGCTAAAAAATGTTTTCATTGGTTTTATGTAACCTTATTTTCTGAGAAATAAAATTTTGGGTTTTGAGTGTCTATAAGAGATGACCATCACAACTAACATTTAAACACATATATATCACTAGGTGTGCAATACATCTATATAATACAGTATTAAACCTTTGGATGATATTCAAGATGAGTTGCACCTGTAGAGCAGATCAATTATTGTTGCCATTTTACCTCTGCATGATTTGGGAATATTAATGATTCATTTTTTTAGTTTCTAGACTCACAGCCAGGCCTGCAGAGCTGGGTGGATATAATCGAGAGGGACCTAGATCGACAGTTCCCCTTCCACGAGATGTTCCTCTCTAAAGACGGACACGGGTAAGCATGGTTTCTACACTGTTTTTGTCAACAAACAGAGCACAGTACGTTTTTTGATGCTTTTAGTTATCGCACCTGCAAGATAATTCTTTATTTCTTTTATTAAACACCGATAAAATGTTTCTGAACTGTGAGATCTTAACTTAAGTTGGCGGCTCTGTATGTGCTGTGTGGTTTATTACTGTGGTGTGTTTGTGTATGTGTGTGTGCAGGCAGCGGGGCTTGTTCCGGGTGTTGAAAGCTTACACTCAGTTCCAACCAGAGGAAGGTTATTGCCAGGCTCAGGGGCCGGTGGCTGCGGTGCTTCTGATGAACATGCCTGCTGAGGTTGGACCAATAACATGTTTCTGTTCTGCAGACTGGTTGCATGTTCATGTCGAAAACAATCATTGTTTCTGTCAAACTACAAAGTTTAGTTTTTACTCATGTGGATCAGCTCTTTTAAATGGCTTCTTTTCAGTGCAATACGGGCTTTTATATGTGCTGTTAAATACAATAATTTAACAGCACATATTGACTGAAAAACTACTGGCAGAAAGATGCAAAACACATTCATACAAATTGAATGAATTTAAGGGTACCATAAAGAATGAGCTGAATTTGGCATATAGTTGTGCCTTTGTAGTTTAGATTATTGTCTGTGTTTTTATGTTGATAACATAGATACTGATAAAAAAGTAAATTCAACAGGAATTAAACAACTTTCTCAGACACTGACAACCTGTTACATTGTTCGTCTGCCTGCTTCACCACTGAATACTCGTTCTTAGGGGAATATTCATTATAGTAGCCACTCAATCCCTATATACCTGTTCTTGTCTGGCAGGAGGCCTTCTGGTGTTTGGTTCAGATCAGTGAGCAGTACCTGCCTGGATACTACAGTCCTCTGCTGGTGAGTCCACACTTAGCTACATGTTTCCATGGTATCCACCTTAGCTTGGATGAATAGTAAGGTTTCCTATTGGATGAATGTTTCCTTCACATTTTTCTGTCAAAAATTCTATATCTTTCCAGATTTAAATTCCAGACTGTTTTTTGAAAAGTATAGTATATTTAAATGTTAAAATAATAATTATTACCAAAAAACAAACAAATAAAAGAACAAACTGGATGGATGGATGAAATACACCTTTTTTTCCTTACTCCATTATCTTTTCAAATACTTTTTCGTAGCTGGAATACTTGATCATATTCCATGTTGTTCTGTGAGAAAATCTTTTTCATTTACTGCGCCAGCTATTTCGAGGAAGCACATATAGCCAGAGTTTAGAAGATGTAGCTGTCTAACAGAGTGGTGTTTTGTGTAGGAGGGAGTCCTGTTTGACGCGGCCATCCTTTCCTGGGTCTTGAAGAAGATGTGCCCGGCTATACACAAACATCTCCAGCAGCATGGGGTGGAGCCACTCATGTTCGCCACCGACTGGTTAATGTGTCTGTTCACACGTCACCTGCCATTTAACACACTTCTCCGAGTCTGGGACCTCTTCTTCTGCTATGGTGTGTCTTAGCATGTGTTTTTTTTTTTTTACACAGAAAACTAAAAGTAAAGAATCTATTCTTTTAGAAGAATTTACTTAAATACGGAGTGAAAAATGTTTTAGGTGCAGCAGATAACAGGTATGCGTCTCCTCCACAAACCCTGTGGAATGTGTGAATGTATCTCATATTTGACGCTGCAGCCATTGTTGTGCATCCCTATCAACGAAGTTCTCCCATCTGTGCTGTCCAGGTGTGAAGGTGCTGCTCCAGGTGGCGGTGGTGCTGGTGCGGTGCGTCCTGGGTCGGGCCGAGCAGAGGAAGCAGTGCGCAGGCCAGATGGAGACTCTGGAAAGGCTGAGGGGTGTCAGGGAACATGTTCAGGAGGAGGAGGAGTCATTCATAGCAGAGGTAATGCTGACACATATTCAAAAGTTTTGAAATGTTTACATTCTGTCACACCCACAAACATCTGTGTATCTCATTCGAAGTTTTTTGAGATAGACCAACACAAAATAATGCATAATTGTGCTGCATTTACAGCTGAAAATCTTTTGGGGTCTCTTCCAGCTTAGCACATAATAATAATATTTTTGCCCATTTGTCTTGCACAATAGCTCAAGCTTAGTCAGATTCAATGCAGTGTCTGCGGACACCACTACTCTATTCTTGCCAAAGATTCTTAATTTGAGTTAGATATGGACTTTGACTGGGCCATTCTAACACCTTGACGTGCTTTGATCTGAATAATTTTATTGTAGCTCTGGCTGTATGTTTAGAGTTCCTGTCCTGATGAAACGGTGACTCTCCTTTCCCGTGTTAAGTTTTTCCTGCCTCAAATCAGGATTACCTTGTCTTTCACTTCATCCATCTTCCAGTCCACTCTGACCAGCTTTCCTGTTCCTGCTAAGGTGACGCTTCCTCACAGCTTGATGCTGCAACCACCACATTTTCACTGTGGGATGTGAAGCAGTTTTCATGTGGACCAGAGCACTTTCTTCCACCTCACCCTCATGGCATAGGGCAACCTTTAAACTTCCTATGGCTTTCATTCAACAATTGTCTTCCTCTTTTCAGATTGCAGTGTTTCTTTGTCTTCATTTAGGCTGTTTGTTCACAAATGCTTGTTAACAAACCTCTGAGGTTTACACAGAACAGGTGGATTTATACTGGGATTACATCACACAGGAGGACTAAATTTACTAAAAAGATAACTTATGAAGGCAACTGGTTGTATTTTAATTAGGGGTTAACAGAGTAAATAGGGGCTGAATACAAATGAACTACTTTGTGATAGTCTATTGTAAAAAGTCTACACAAAATACATTAAAGTATGTGGGTATATCATGGAAAATGGTTTAAAGGTGTAGTGGTATAAATACTTTTAGAAAGTTCTGTATGGAGGAAATATATTTTGGACAAAGTCACTGTCTGAATTCACAGATATATTATCTTTTCAGGTTTGCGCCGTGCCACTCTCAGGTAAAGACCTGAAGAGGCGGATGGAGAAGGAGTTGCAAAGGTGGAGGACAGACAAACCTTCGTCTACATTCGACCCCCGGGGTCGCTGCTATGGGTATCGGATGGCGTGTTTGAGAGTTCGACAGTGGGAGGAAGAACGTGAGAGGAAGGAAAGAGAAAAGGGGAATCTGTCTGTCCCTCTTGCTCGTTCTGCCTCTACTCTTTCGCTGTCACCTTCCCTCCTTCACAAGAAGTTTAGGAGAGGAAAAGTCAATGCTGGCGAGAGTGGCAATAAAGTTGCAAGGCATCTTTCAATAGAAGCAAAGGAGGATTGGAAAAGCTGGAGTGATTTAGATTTTAAAAAGATTCAAGGTGTCCAAGAAGAAGACGTAGTTTCAGATGGACATAAAACAGAAACTGAGACAAAACTTGAAGAAGAAAATGAACAAGAAGAAAACAAAAACTCACCAACAGACCACAAAGAAAATACAGTAAGAGTAGAAGAACAGCATGAGCCTTTGGAAGCAGGAATATCTGAAAAGGATGAAAGCAAAGAGATGGGAGAAAGCAAAATAGTTTTAGAAAAGACAGGGCAGTTTCAATCGGTTGAAAATAATTCCCAAACTGCAGAAGACTCATCTCAATGTGAGGAGAAAGAAAAGCCAAACCAACCAGAAGTTCTGGAGGAGGAGAATCACAAAAGCAATGAGGAGGAGAGCGGGGCAGCAGAAATTAATGGGACTGAGAACCGAAAAGATCTACAGAATATGGGCCAATCACATGTTCTGGAAGAACAAAGTAACAAAAACGAGGAGGAGAGTGGGGATACACAAATAAATAAGGAGACAGAGAACTCAGAAAAGCTGGAACATCTGGGCCAATCACATGTTCTAGAAGAACAAAGCAATGAGGAGGAGAGTGAGGCAACAGATATGCATGAGGAAGCAGAGAACCCTGCAGCAGAAAATAAAAACAAGACCACCGTGGAGAAAAATCACACAGAGATTCAGAGAGAAAACACAGACACAAACACAGAGGTTCAGATTCATATTCACACAGAATCATGGGAGGAGCCAACCACACAAGCTGGCATGAAACCAGAGGCTAGTACAGAAACTGAAAACTCACAACCGCTGCAGATGGACGCGGCCAACAAGGTCTCAGAGACGAGAAGTGAGACAAACCAGGACTCAGAATCTCATCGAGACCTGGATCCTAAAACTGACACACAAGAGGGGCAAGAAGAAGTGATCACAGAGACACAGGAAAAATGCTACAGCAATGAATCATTCATAGAAAAAGAAAAAGCAGAGTCCCACACCCAGACAGAGACAGAAACTGATGTCCTGGCAGAAAATGCAGCCGTGCAGGACGACCTAAATATTAAACTAATACAAACTGAGCCAGAAGAACTGACAGAGGAACAATCACAGATACCATCTGCACCTGAAAGCACCTATCAACAGGAGGAGATGGAAATAAAGACCATGGCAGTAGGTGGCACTGCACAGGAAATAGAGGACATAATGCCAAAACATCTAGATACACAAAGCGAGGAATGTGTTTCTGATCAAATAAATTCAGAGGAATCACAAAAAAACAATCAGACATACGAGGAGGCTGCCGAGTGTGCATCATCTGCAGAAAAAGAGGAGATTTTAACACAGGATGAGTCAGTGAAGTCTGATAAGATACAAATAAGCACTTCTGACATTCAAGCACCCGAACAGTCAGCATCAGGTACTGTGGAGGATGCAGAAAGCACAGAAAATGTTCCAGAAAGCAAAGCAGGAGAGGAAAATGTCTTAATTTCTCCTGGACCAACAAGTGAACCAAATTCTGACAGCTACAAAGATATCCAAGAAAAAATTAATCAGGATGCAAAAGACCTTGCTGAACTCAGTGACAGCAGCCAGAAGCAAACATCTGTACGCCGCAGTAGTCGCTCCTCTGGTGATTTCTGTCTGCGGAAGTCCTCCAGCTCACGTGGCTCCAAGTTAACACGCAGACTTTCAGAGGATCTCTTCAGCTATCCTGAAAAAACTAACCAATCCCACTTCAGCCCTAGTCAACCAGAATCAGAACCGAAAGAAGTAAAATCAGAGCAATCTGTTTCTGAAGTGGCTGATGATGCGGCGGTGCCGCAGCAGGAGCAACAGCCCGACACCTCCAAGCGCTTCAGGCTCTTCCGCAAACTAAAAGGAGAGCAACCCAAAAAGGCCAAGCCGAATAAGAAACCCAAAATGCAGGTACCCAAAATCTTGATTCAGGACTTCAGCGACATGACGCCAGCAGATGAGCCAGTCCAGGATGACCCGGAGGAGAAGCTGAGCTCCAGGGAGAGGAGGAGGAGGCGGAGGGAGGAGGAGAGAAAGGAAAAGGAGGAGGAGAAGCTGAAAAAGAAAAAAGAGAAGGAACAAGAGAGAGAGAGGAGGAAACCACAAACCAGGGGCAAAAGTTTTCAAGCCCAGAGGGAGAAAGTTAGCGACGGTGTTGCTCAGTCTGCAAAGACGGGCTCACAGATCCTCAGACATTCTGATTCTTATGCTGAATGTTACTTTTAACAAAAACGGCATCTGATTTTAGGCTACATCATCTCCCTTTCTTGTCTGACCTCAACCTTGGTTTATACTTGGACCATTTCAGATGTAAATAAATAATAAATATTGTTTATATAATATGAAAAGCAAATTTATTTTCTTTGGTGCAACTGCTTCTCCATCAATCAGACAGACTGAAAGTAAAAACAAACTGAAGTGCTTCATGTTCAGCTTCACATCATCACAGTTTTTAGGTTCAACATGAACATCAGAAGCCTCTGATTGGGATGCAGTAAGAAAAGCGCAGCACTGTCCGTTGAAGGAGGTCTGTGTAGTCTCTGCACTGTCCAGTAAAAACAAAAAGTAGGATCCAAAGTTTCAAGTAATCCAGGTGCAGTGGTGTAACAGCGCACTGATCAGTCCGTGTCTCTGAGCGTCATTCTGCTTCAGTTTCACCCTCGCTGTCGCTGGCCAGCACCTCCTGAGTTGTAACCGGCTGCGTGCTCATCTGAGGGGATGGAGGAAGTACTGATCCAAAGAACAGGGAGCAGAACTGTAGGAGAATACGGAAAGCTGTTACAAGGCCGAATTATAATCAGTGTATCTACTAGGCATGGGCTTGTTACTGACATCAAGGTACATTTACCAACATACAGCTTTAAAAACATTAACATTTTCCATCATACCGTTCCTATGGTTTGGTGCTTTTAATGACATGTCAGAAATAGCCCCGGAGTGACCGAGTTTTCTCCAGCTTTGTGGATCATAGAGTAACAACACCTCCCCTCCCCCACTTGGTGCTGTGCAGTTGGTCAGCTGGCTGAAAGAAGGTTACTACACTTTTCCCTTGCTTACAAGAAAGACAAATACAACTATATAAAGCCAAAATCTATTCATATAACTGGCAGATATAAATTTCAAATTATTTTCATTCATCAAGAAGTTTGTCTCGGATTGGAAGTGATACAGACATCTCCAGGATGAGACAATGGACATCATTTTAAAAATACATATTGTCTCTGTCTTTATTTATTTTTAATTTAAAAAAATGGGATACTGAAAAACCTTTAATACCCTTCTAAATTATCAGTGGAGTTACAGCAATCAAACCTTTTCCATGCTTCCACTTGCATTTTGATGATTTAACTTTGAGGATACACTCTAAATTCCTGAGATTGGAAGGCCTCCTTGCCATCACCCTAATCTTTAGCTCCCACCACAGGTTCTATATCAGATTCAAGTCAGGACTCAGACTGGACCTGAGGAAGCATGTTGGTCAAATCAAAAGTTTACTGTAAATCTAAGTCTTACGGGAATATGAATAATTTTGGGCTTTACTATATTGGTGGCCACAATAAATCCGGACAGTAATGCTGTGGAAACCATACAGCAGGACTGCCTTTTGTATTGAAATCAAAATAACAAGAAACCTGTTACAGGTAACATTGGAGCTGCAATCAATGTTTTATCAAATAATTTCAGTGGGTTTAACTGATGACTTTCAAATTATAATAAAAGCAATTAGATCTATAATTTCATTGCAAAAGACAAAGTGATGGGAAAAAGTTGTATTTTCAGTAGAAATGCGTGAGTACATTGGCATCTAGCCAATTTTGCCCTGATCTGCAACTGGCAGGTCAAATACTGAAATATCTGACTTTTTCCACCATTTCACTAAAAGCATCATAACCTAAAACTCCTATAATTTGGGGTCCATAAATGACCTTTTTGTGTGATGATGAGTCTATGTAAACCTCTGACTAACTCTGTAAGATTGTGGCACTTAATTTCCTTCATTCTGTAGGTCAGAAGACCAGATTTATGCTTGACATTAAATGCACCATTAATATAAATACACAATGAAGGTAATTGTTATTATTTAAACCCCTCGAATAAAATTAAGAACTTTTAGTATCAACATCAAAACAATCGCACTGAAGCCCTGATATGTGCTGCATGTGTTTAAATAAATAAGCCCAAACCTGGAAAATGTCACATCTTCTTTTAAACTTTACCTTTTTATCTGGTGGTCTCCCTGGATCTTCTACCCCATTTTCCTCCTCCTCACTGTATGTTCTGGTCCTGTAATTGGGTGCCGGGGGCTTTCTGGATGTGGCTAATGAGGATGTGGGCGGGTCTGCGGTGGAGGGACCTGGTGCTACGCTGGTATCCATGGCGATCAGATAGGCATCCATGTCGTCATTCATGAAGTCATCAGGAGGCTGCAGCTGCTCTGCGTCGGCTCTGAGGAGATAGTCAGGAGGAGTGAGTCGGGGAGAATAAATCTAGACTAAAATCAAACTACCTTAAGATAAACAGAAGGCAACAAACCGTGATGGAAAACTGACCTTTTTAAAATATTAATAAACCGTCTAAATGAGCCTATGTGATTATCCAAAATTTGTGATATGCCAGAATATTTACCACTTCCTCTGACAGGCAGGAAACCTTGTTTTTATTTCATGTGGATTCAATAACTGAAGGTTAAGTGCTTTTACTTGTAAGGTACCAACACATTTCTCATTTTAAAATGAGAATCGGTGCGTTTTGGTAACACTCTGGAGACCTAAGGACTAAACAGTCTGAATGCTCCTCAAATCTTGAAATACTGTTAAACCAGCTTTATTCAACAGAAAAAGATTGTTTCTCTGGTATGCCAGGGATGGTACCATGGTATACTCTTCAGATTTGAGCACAATATCTTGTTTTATTGCAATAACAACATGCGTGTTGAGAAAAAAAGTACTTTAAAACCAACAAAATCCCCCACAAAATTGATTTTTGCCCACATTCAGAGACCTACTAATACAAAAACTGTCCTTACAATAAAACTTAACAGCAAAACAATAATTATCACAATAAATCACAGTTCTTATCGTGACGTTTCCCCACCGATACTGATAAACCATATGAGAAATATCCGTCCCTAATCTAAATGTACTGAAATCAGTACAAGTAATGATTAGATTTCTCAAATCATGCAGGATGGACTTTTTTTAACCACAATTTAAGAGCTGTTTTTTTATTGGGTTTTTAAAAACAAAGAAAAAGACGTTCTATTCTTTGGCATCTTAAGATAATTCCTACGTTTTTTATTTTATTTTAAATTCCTACATTTAAGAACCACGCTTCCTTGGATGAGGGGCTTAAAAAAGCAAATAAATTTATGATTGGTTAACGAGCGTGTATTTATCTGTGGGTCCCCTAACCCAGAACATTTTATAAAAAGGTACTAACATATCTAAAATAGTAAAATTAAGTTGTGATGCAGAAAATCAGTAAGATATTTAAACAAAACCAATGAAAATAAGCCCTTTAGCCTTCGGAAAATCATATTTGTGTATTCTAGAAAATGGGTGTTATATCTGCAAATTTGGACATTTTCCAAACTCAATTTTCCTTTTTTCTTACTTATCCAGACCTGGAAATTTCTATTAGCAGATTCCACACTTAGAAAGACACCCTGTACTTGTAAAGAACAACAATCAGCTCTGGTAACAAGGACTAACATGCTTTCAGCCAGGCCCCACCAGAGTTAATATGGTGCTGCCGGAGCTTGTTTCATAGAAGGACAAATGATCCATCGTTGACGGTAAGCTAACCCTCTTTCAGTGTTTCACTGGTTGTAAGCATAAAACACAACTTAATGCAACACATTCCACCATATCATGATTTATTCAACTGAGATGAAGCCAAAATGGAGAAGCTGAGTATGTAAAACTAAGTATACCCCATAATTTAGTAGCTTGTAGAACCACCTTCAGCAGCAAATAAGTAGTTATTCACCATTTGATTTTATCAGTCTTTTCTTCTGTGGAGGACGCTCGACAAACAAGTTGCTCAACAGCGTGAATGATCCAGTTTTGGCCAAGCTTAGATGTCAGCCAGGTGACCTCATATTTGACTCTAGAAAACTTTACAGAGTAATATGTGGTGAATTTGGTGGTTGCAAGGAACCCAGGAGCTGTTGCTGCAAAATATGTCCAAATCATCACCCGTCCACCATTGTGCTTGACGGTTGGTATGAGGTGTTTGTGCTGATGTGCCGTATTTGGCTTTAGTCATGCATGGTGACGTGCATTACGATCAAACATCTCTATGTTTATGTCTGCTCAAAGGGCATTGCTGCAGATCTCTTGTGGTTCATTCAGACTCACATTTGAAGGTCTAAGTTGTGTTGCCAAATTCTTTTTAAAGTAAAGAGGGTTTCTCCTGGCAGTCTGGCAGTTATTCCAAATGTACATGTATGGCATATGCAGCATATTGCCAAAGGTATTGGGGAGCTTGCCTTGAAACATAAATAAACTTAAGAGACATTCTTAACCCACAGGGTTTAATATAATGTCCACCCTTTAAGCTACAACAGCTTCCACTCTTCTGGAAAAGCTTCACACAAGGTTTTCTGGTGTATGTTCATGGAAATGTTTCATTATTCTTCTAGAGGAGCATTTGTGAGGTCAGACAATGTTGTTGGGCGAGAAGCTCTGGCTGACAGTGTCCACTCAAAATAGTCCCAAAGGTGTTCTGTTGGGTTGAGATCAGAGCTTTGTGTAGGCCATTCAAACTTACTTATCAATGTCTTTATATACCTTGCCTTGAGCACTGGTTGGAACATAATGTTGGGGGAGAAAGTGTGGGAAATATAAGAATTTGTCACCAGAAATGTAGGAAATTGGTACGCTCAAGTATGAAACCTCAAACGTCCGCCTACAGTGCGCACAGAGTCCTCGCTGCACACAGTACGCCCCACTATGTTCTGGCCATAATTTTTTTAATAGCACTATCCGTCGGCACACCGCTTTAGTTACATCCTGTGGTGGTTTACAACTTTCATCTGGTTTAAAACCAAAGTAGTCCCAAATATGCAACTTTGTATTTTTTGTGATAACAAGTTCCTCCATTTTTGGACATTTGTGTTCTAAATTGATAAATTGGTAAATATGTTGAAGCATTAAAAGATCCTTTCATTGGAACAAAGAGGTTGAACCCAACAATTCAATGATTCGGAGGAGTGATCAAACTTTTGGCAATACATTGTTCATCTACATTTCTTTTAATTGTACTGTTAGTAAGTTTAACACTTAAATATACTAACTGATCCCCGTGTAGTTAGACATGTAGCTGCAGGTTGCCAGATTGGACCTAGGGGTGAACTAACTCATATCGGCTCCTGGAACATGGCAGCTATCTGAAATGTTTTCCACTTGTGAGTAATCTTTCTGTATGACCGACATCAGATTGTTTGGAAAGGGCCTTATAACTTTTCCCAGGTTGATGGGCACAATAATGAAACAACTGCTTACCTAGGATCACTGCTGTTCTCCTGAGAAAGATGGACAGCTCTTAATCTGGGACACACTGAGCTATTGACCGCAGCAGTCCCACAATTTTTTCTGGATCTGACAGATCCAGAAAAAATAGCTCTACAATTGTAAGTGTTAATATGAAGCAGAAGACTGGTGGATTACCTTTAACTAACTAGCAGGGGCAGAAAAACATTGTCTCAAGCACAGCTGACATAAATCCCACTCACATCATCCACCAGGTGGCATAAAGGAGCAAATACTCAGGACTTCCTGCCCATCTCTGAAGTGACTCAGACAGGAAACATTAGCTGAAAGTTAAAGTACTGATCTGATTTTCATTTTGCAATCACTTGAGTTTTTTTTTTCTTTTTACCGAAAGCTGACTGTTTTTTTTTTTTTATAGCTTTTATAGTCCTTCGCAGAATCATTAACACCAAGGTCTGTTTGTTAGTTTTTTTTACCCTCTGTTGCTCTTATGAAGACTGTGATCATCTGAAAGTGTTGCCAGCACAAAATTCCCCTCCAGAACGCTGTCTGTTACTGAAAGCACCACAGGGCTGACACACACACACAGAAAATACACAGATCAGTTCCCAAAAATGGAAAAATCTTAAGATGTGTACCAAGTAAAAAAACATAAGTATGCTCACCTGCCTGGTTCATCAAGGTACATGGACACAGGGAGGCCGGTGGACTCAGCAAACAACAGCAAACCCTTGAGGAGTAAAAGAAAAATATTTATCTCAAGTTTCTGGACTAAAACAAAATTCAGTCCTTTCGCCAAAATGGATTACTGTTTCTCTCTCTTATCTGTCGCACCCGAAACTCCTTTAGACAAAATGTGATGCTGTTGTGAGATTTGACGGCAAAATGGTCGAACTCATCTGCAGCCAGACACAGCTCAGTTAGCATGGCCTTGGAGCGCTCTGAGAGAAAGAAATAAAACAGAAAAGAAGTGACGTTTGCAGACAAGGTTCCAGATTAGATTAAAATCTAACATTTGGTTCTGTTTAACACAACTACTTCATCTACAAGAGCATCTTTAGGTTTAGGCTTTAATTTATCTTTCTGCGCCATTTTCTGCATCATTCCAGGTAGCACAGTGTATCTTTTGTTAAATGTTCTAAACTATGGAGCTCCTTTAAACTAACTCAAACAAAAACACGCCGACTCAAGTGGCGGTAAGTGAGAATTAATAATGAACGTCCAGGCTCTGAGAGGAGTTTTCAGCTTGTTATGCTGTGATAATAACCAAACTAATCAACTGGCCTAATTGTCGTGGGACTAATTTTGTCACCTGCGTCGTCCTCCACATGATTCCTGACCCACATCCGTTCATCACTCACTGTCACGGTGACTTCTTCCAGTGACGTAGTGAAGTGCACGACCGTGTCCACCAGCACTCTGAAGAACAAAGACAACAAAACAAAACTGAAAAAATACATCATTTCAAATGTAAACCAACAGTGATGAATGTATTACTCAGGCTTAAAATCAGCAGCTGGATGAGGAAAGCAGATTTAAAGACCTGGGCTGGGCTCTGAACACGTTGGCACAGTTGTCTTTATCAAACACTGCCTCCAAGCTTTCGCTGTCCTGGTACGACAGGTTATGTGTCTTCAGAAGGCCTGGAGAGAACGTCCCAACAAAGAAACCCTTAGAGCTCACAAAGACATACAATGTAATGAATGCACAGCTAAAATTACTACTAAATGTGTCAAAATGAATGTAAAGTGTCCCCTGTGAAACCCTCATTGTACAGCAGTATAAATCTGATAGGGAAGCGGGTGGCGTTACCATGTTTGCAGTGCAGCGTGAAAGTAAGGCGGTCTTTTTGCTCATCAAGACTGATGTGACATTTTTCCACCGTTTTCTCTAAAGTTGCAAGAGATCTGAAGACGGTCAGCACACTCTGGTAAATTAAAAAAACAAAACTGAAAGTTAAACATAACACCAACCCTAACTGCAGGAGTTGTTTTCAAGTTAATCTGCAGTGAAATCATCTTATAGCCATTATGTCTCATGTAAAAATACCCACTTTCGACATGTTTCATATCACGCACATAAGTGTAAAATGGAAGGTTGTACTCTGTGAGATTAGCTGCAACTATCTGGAGCAGGAAGCTCAGAGGTTTCACACTGATAACCACAACCTCCTGGTACCAACGTGGCACAGAAAACAGCAAAAAGAAAAAAATGTAGATGTATCTATTTTCCCTCTTTTAACTGAGAATGATTTACCTGGGACCAGCCATGAACAACGGCATTTAGATATGGTATGGAGACGTAGCGTTTATCTGGGCATGGGTCGGCATGAATTTCTCACAGTATGATAAACTTGAATAAAAATGCTGCTTTATATTTAAACAGAAATTTAAAACAAAATAAAAAAATGTATAATGTGATCTACTGCTTTCCTTTAAAATAGAAAACTAACTTTTCCTGCTGCTGCAATAAAATAGCATTTATATTATAACAGTTTGAATAATTTCACCTATAAAATTTATGGTTAATTTGAAGAAAAAAAAAAAAAAAAGATAATAGTACTTTTCAGATGTCAGTTGAGCAGAATATTAAACGATTTTGCTGCTCTCATTTAGTAACATCTGCTAGTCTGCCTTTTACTGTTAAACAGACATGGCACTCTTTTCTTGCCAATTATACTTTTAAACAAGTTTCTTCAATAAAAGTGCGACTGCCAAACAACAAAACGTGTCTTTCTTTTAACAAGAAAAATGTAGGAGCCTTCCTTCAGCCAGCTGACTGGCAGTGCAAAGCAGCAGGTAGGCAAAAAGAAGTGCTCCTTTCCTCCAGGCTCCACGCAGTCAATGGAAAACTCCAGTCACTCCATTAACTTTTGTTCATGAAAAAAAAGAAAACTTTAATCCCTAGGAGTGTGAGGACGTTAAATGTTTGCAGTTTTGAAACAAACTTTTTTTAACCTCACAGGCCAAAAAGTTTAATACAAACTTCAAGTTTCTGTTTACAATGCCTTGTAAAAAAAAAAAAAAAGAAAAGAAAAACAAGTATTATGAGTTGTGTGGATTTTGGATTGATTTACTGCAAGATATGTTTGCTTTTATTGTAAGCACCATTGTTCCAAATTTACCTTTAGGTATACACTCGGGATTCGCGATCATTCATGGCTAAAGGTTTGCAAAACATAAGGGTTTAGTTTTGGAGGTTGAGAGGATTTGCAAGAGACACACTCTCCGTGCAAAAGTAAAAAAGAACTAAATCAGAGTTTGCATACCCTTTGGCCTCCTTGATACCAGTAACGGCCCAATGTCTTCTAACATCTGAGGCAGTCTTTTTAAAGAAATGTACATCTGATAAAACAATATATAAAGCTGTAATTATACATGACGAAACCTGTTGTAGGAACTTATTCATTATGTCTTATGTAGGAAAAATGGAAATGAAGATGAGGCCATTTTTGGTGGGCTTTATGGTTGTATAGCTTGCAAATCAAATTAGAAAACCACTGGCAAATTTCTGATTTTTAACTGTACATCTGTGCTCTCACACCTTTATTGCCATCTTGCAGCGGAAGTTGAGCCCACTGGGAACAGAGTACCTGCACAGAAACGTAGCATTTAACAAGTCTTTGCATAAATGTGACGTTCACTGACCCACTCAGAAAGACCGGAAAATAAAACCTGCACCTGCTGAAGAAGAGTGGTGCGAACAGGAAGCAAGCATATGCCGACCGAGAGGAGTTCACAGACCGCAGGGCCAGCTACAAGTGAGAGAGAGGGGAAAAAATACAACAAAACTAGCACTGTTCATTGACGCAAGGTTTGCACTAACAGGAAGAAACCAGACTGCATGCTCTGCAAGAGGAAGTGTCGCCTGTATCTGACAGCAGAAGCAGCAGAGCAGCTCACCCCGTCTTCCTGAGGCTCCACATACAGCTCGTCTCCGATCCGGGACAGAGAGTGGAGGGCTTTGCCGAGCACTGGACGGTACACACACACCCACACGCATAAACACAATCAACGACTCAGTCGTCACTAACGTATGTTTCTTAAAATCTAGCTACAGAAAGCGGCGAAGCGGTAATAAACGTTACCTTTCACGTTTCCTCCCGTCACGACACATTGCATTTTTTCCAAAGTTATTTATCAGTTAGATGAGCAAACCGTGCTAAAGGTTTCACTAACTACCAAACAGCCATATAATCAGTTTGTTGAGTTTTTAAAGTTTCCAACCAGAGATTAAAACCTTTTACAGAACACATAGTTATTTTAACTGTGGCTGTGCTTGTTAAGTTTATTTGCGATGACTGCTTCACCAAATAACCGACCCTCGCCTTGTTTACGCCGCCATAATCCGCTTCCTCACTGTGGGCCTATCAGAAAGAAAGGAATCAAGCGCATGCGCACTCATTACAATGTCAGTAATGGCGGGATTTCCGGCTTTTTTTTGGGGATTCTGTGGATTTGGCTCAGATCTCCAAAAGAGACTTTCGGCTCGTTCACTAAGAACCTCTTCTAGCCTTTATAATAATGTCAACCTTTGACTTTTTACTTTTATCTAGCTGTCCCTTGATATAACAACAGCATTATAAAACTCTTGAATTTCTGTTTTGGTTTTGGTTTGTCCCACACGATTATCAATGGTCACCATTGATAATGGACAAAGTAATGACAATTATTCGTAATGCAATAAGTTAACCTTATGTTTGATTTAAAAGTAAATATGAATACCTAAAACATAATTATATACTGTATGTAATTGTATGGTCATAGTTTGCTTTGTGTGACAAACCTTAAAACGTTTGAACCCACTGGATTATTCTTTTTTTGTCAGTGCATCTCACTGCATTACATCCATGCATTTAGTAAAAGCATTCAGCTGAGTCTTTCCCAACCCTTCTCCATGAGGGCCACAGCTCTGCATGGCTTAAATGTTTCCCAGCTTCAACACACCTGACCCCAATTCGTGAGCATTTGACAAACTTTTATAAAAATTTCACAGGGTAACGCAAGTGTCTACTTCACCATACGTAGATAGACGCTTAGCTCTCTCAGATTACGACCTAAACAATTCTAACTACATTCACTCTCTCAATATGAACCACGTCATGGTCTGTCAGTTTATTTTCTTATAAAGGTTTTTTAAAATGAGTTGTCTAATGCTGCAAGATTCTATTCACCAATAGGCATGTCTCTATGTCTCTATCACGTTCCATTTGCAATCTGCACACTGACATCTTACAGACTTTTGATTCTCTCATAATTTTTTGCAGACATGCACTTTATTATAATTTGGCAGAATTCTCAATTAAGCTAATTTCTTTTTTTTTTTCCTGTTCCCAAAGTAAAGCCTGTTAAAGAAATGTACATGCAGAACAGTGAGTTCTGTTCAAGTTCCTCAAGTAAAACCAGCCTTGTTAAGGTTAAGATTCACTGAAAATCATATCACCATCGCCATGAACTTGTTCACTTCAATGCGCTCATGAACAGGAAGGGAACTTTATGAACAGCTATTGAGCTCATTGTTTGCTTTGAATCAGGTGTGTTGGAGCAGGGATATGTCTTAAAGTTGGCAGTTGCTGTTTAATTAAATGAGGTACGCTGAGTCTGCTGATACATCAGATAGCTATGTCCAATATGTCTTTAATATCTGAATTGATGTTTGATTGCTCATTTAGAGATCAGGGGTCTTTTTACAGTTAGGGTTAATTACTTTGTGGCAGAAATTACATTATTTAAGTTAAGACAAGAAATATTTGTTTAACTACTGCCTCTTTGAGTCTATCATCTCAGTGTTTAGTAGTAAGTCATTTATTGTCTATTTTGCAGAACACGTTTTTAGATGAGAAGGAAAGACAATTACATATTCTTTATTAAATAAGCATTCTCACCTTTCTGATTATGTCATTACTGTTCTTTAATACATGTGTACTGGTAGATACAATGTATTCACACTTAAAACTTCAACCTTATTTCACTTTTGATTTGCCAATAGTAAGCTGGACTTTCTGCAGCATTCTCTAGATGTTTGCTCTGTACTGAACCTCACTAGTTGTTTGACTAGATTCTTGCTCCAAATGGGAGGTTATACTTCAGAGTCGACCACAAAAACAGCAACTTTGTGTAAACAGTATCAAGTGTAAGTCTGTTATCCTCATTTCGCTTATAATCTGATGCTCATTGTGATGGCTTCATTTAAACTTTAATGATGAAATCATATGTCAACAGAAACATTTATTATACTACAACCTCAAAGATCACTTAACTTTACTAAGGTGATAGATCAAAGAAAATAATTTTGAAGTGAAAGGTAAATGATACATGGTTTACAGAATGGTTTACAAATAAAATCTGAAATGCGTGTATCTGCATTTAGCCAAACTAGTTCAATAGTTTTTAAAACCAACTTTTCGCTGCAAATAAAACTGAAAGTCTTTTGGGTTATGTCTCTACCATCTTTGCATATCTAGAAACAAAAATCTTTGCCAAATCGTTTTTGTAAATTAAGTCAATCTTAGACTGGAAGAACCTCAAGTTTCAACTTTTGCCTAGTTTGTCAGTTGGATTTTGCTCGGGGCTTTGACTGGGCCATTTTAACACATAAATATACTTTGATCTGAAACATCCTATTGTAGCTCTGGTTGTATGTTTAGGGTCAGTGTCATCTGCTGGAAAGTGAGCCTCTATCCCAGCCTCAAGTAATTTTTAGCCTCTAACTGATTTTCTGGCCTTGTATTTAGCTCCATCTTTCTTCTCATCAACTCTGACCAACCTTTATGTCCCTGCTAAGGAAAAGCATCCCCACAGCATGATGCTGCCACCACTATATTTCATCATCGGGACGATGTGTTCAGGGTGACATGCAGTGTTAGTTTTCCGCCCCATATAACGCTTGCATGTAGGGCAGAAAGTTCCATTTTAGTCTCATCTGACCCAAACATCTTATTCCACTTTGTTCCCTGCATTGCTTGTGTGAGTCTGCAAATTGCGCTTTCTTGCCATCAAAAAGTTTTCATTTCTTGTCAGTATTTCATTTTCATAAAGGCCAGATATAGAAATGCATAACTAATATTGGTCTCATTAACATATCCTCCTGCCTGAGCTGTGGATCTCTGCAGCTCCTCCAGAGTTACCATGGCTGCATCTTTGATTAATGTTGTCCTTGCCAAACCTGTAACCTCGGGTGGCAACAGCTGTATTTACACAGAGTTTAAATGAGGACAAATTTGGACCAATTAGTTGATCCCTGAAGGCCGGTGTTTGCACTGGACTTTATTTAGAGGTATCAATGTGAAAGACAATGAATACAAATACATTAATCATTTTTTTAGATTTTTATTTATGAAAAAAATTTAAAAATGTGTCATAGAGCTGTTATGCGCTTAAAGCAGTTCTAAACAATTAAGTTTTTAACTGAGCTTTAAACAAAATAAAATCAATAAATAAGCACTACTTTGTGTTGCTCTATCAAATGAAATTCAGATAAATTATGTGTCAGTTTGTGGCTGTGACAAGCCAGGCCTAAAAGAACTCCTGAGTTAAGACAAAATGGATTGCCAAAAACATAATTGCTTACTGTAGAACTCTCTCAATCTAAAGACACAAACTGTAAAAATAGATGCCACTCAAAAAAAACAAAAAAAAAACTCCCTATAATTACCAGTGGAGGGTCACTGTGGGAAGAAAGAGGGTGTGTGTGCACATGTGTTTTACTCAGTGAGAAATAGGAAGGAAGGGAGATTTAAAACACAGAGAGACACACGCAGAGGGAGCGTCACTGTGAAAGCGAAATTATCTAACCTCTCTGGTTTTTCTTGTTTGTCTGCTACAGTGCACAAGATGTGAGGAACGCTGCCGTGAAGTCACTCTCCTCCCATCAGAGGTGATATAAGCAGCTGCTGAAGAAGAGGTGTGACTAAAACAAGTTTGTGTGCCCAAACTGTGGACGTTAGTTTTTTCATGAGAGAAGGACTTTTGTTGCAAAGTTCGAGGACTGTTGAATGGGTGGATGTAAAATTGCAGCGAGGCACATTTAAGAAGCAGCAGGAAGATCGGCGGTAAAATGTGGGCCTTGGTTTGCTTTTGTGGTGAGGAACTGTTCGCATGATGGAAAGAGATCAAAAAACTCAACAGGAGCAAGCCAGTCCCTGAAGGAGTCTTTTGAACCAAAGCTGGACAAAAGGAGTGAAATGATTCTAGCACAGGTCCATTTTTCTGTCCTGATATCCAGCCCCAGCCAAACACAGCAGTGAGTGGAAGCCATTTCTAATTAGCTGGTTGTGCTGCATTGTTCACATGTATTTCAGTGACACCAAAATTTGACACACAGACTTTTTGTTCCTAGATGTCTCAGTCACCTCATACAACAGACAATCAGGCCTTGCTGCAGTCTATGCTGCAGAGACTAAAGCTTCAGCCGGGAAGAGATGGCCAGAGTGTTTTTCAAACCCCTGTATCCCCTTCTGTAGCTCCTGCTCTGGGGCAGAACAGTGAGAGAGGAGAACCCAGCCTCCAGGAAGTTGACAACAGACCTTTGAATGTGTTTAGTTTTAATGGGAACCCTTCAAAGGAGTTCACAGTTCCGTCCACGAACAATACTTCAGGCTTCAAAAGTGTTGAAAAACAGCAAGCAAGTCCTGCGTTTGAAGGGCGCAGGAGTCCAACTTTCTTCCCTTCGCAGAAAGTCAGCACCGATGGAGAGTCAGGTGAGAAGAGGGAGCTGGGACACGCTCCAAAGCCTGGGTTCTCGCCAACAGGTACGAGGCAGCTGTTTTCTGCTAAACCACAAAAGGAGGTTAAACTCACTTTCTTCAAGAGGACTGATGTGGAGAAAGAGAGCATTGGCAGATCTTTGATGACGGGACAGATCGCTGCTAATACTCACACTGTTTCAGACATGACGCCAAACCAGAACCATGTCCCGGTGTTGATGAGCACAGATTCTGGCCTGGCTGGTGGGGAAAACACAGGATTTCTTGTTGGAAATGGAGGAATCAGCAGTTTGGAACAAAGTAAAGATGTGCAGGTCTTTTCAAGCAGCCAAGTAACAACAAACACAAGGAGAAAGCGATCATCTGAGAATAAAACGAGAAGATGGACACAGAAGATCAAGGAGAGGTTTAAGGACAGACATGGCAACATTGGAAAAAAGGGAAAAGAAGATGGAGCTCATGAACAAGAAACACAAGTGAGCAATGTTCTCTTATTATTATTAATATAATTATTCCATTATAAACAATAATAAAAAAATAAGTGTAATTTCAACTTCTTTGTCACATTTCAACCTCTAACCAGGTAATAACGGCAGAAACACCAGTCAACAAACCAAACAACGATGCAGAAACAACCTTTTTTCCATTGGATTGCAGTGATTCCAGCAAATTGCATCCTTCACAAATAGAAGGCAACACTACTGAGAACAACAGGTGATCACCAAACAAACTTACCCCTTAAAATGTCAAAACTGGTCTAAGCTAGTTCTGCATTACTTAGATTTTATTTAGTTTTTATTTGCTCCTTAAAAAGAGAGTTATGTGAGCCATTTGGGATCTTTCCAGTCATAGCATTGTGACTACTTTACCTGACACTTTTACATCTAATGTGCCAAGAGCGCCCCTGTCAATCTGTCATCAGACATTGGCAAACACACTTTCAGACAATGAAATTGTGTTGTGTGATTCTTTTAAATACATTACACAAGGAAACAGCGCAAACAACGCAACGCCAACGCAGCTGTTAAAGAAAGGTTTATTGGTTGGAGGTCGAGCAAAATTACAATATTTTTACCTCCGTCTTTAAATTGGCTGGCAGACTCATCTCAAAAGCCCTTATTGTACAATAATAAATATGCAACGAATCATCAAACACCTCTCAGCTCCTTTTTACAAGAGGAGTTGATGAAAAAGAATATGTGAGATTGTTAAAAACAAATTTAAAGTCTGCAGATTTCACAGGAATTATCATGTGGATTGTAAGAAACGTAAGTGACTGTAGTAAAACCCCTGACACATACCTTTAATAAGTTTTTTCAAACAGGTATTTTTCCAAGTACAATACAAACATTGAAAGTCATGTTGACAGAGAATAGATAGATCAATCTCTGTGCTGTTTTTGCAAAGGTCTGTTTAATTAATAGACACCTATTAGAGAAGCAGCACGCTCTTAGATAAAAACCCACTTTAACAATAGATATTCGTATGTTTGGATAAATATGCTGACACTGATTTACCAAATGTTACCTGTGGAGTACCCCAAGGTTCAGTGCCAGGCTCAAAAAAGTTTTACATTATACATTAATTACTTAGGTAATCTATAAAAAGTATACAATTCACCTTATTAGCAGGTGATGCAGCATTATATTGCTCTGGTAAAGGTTTGTAATAACCTTTGAGTACCACATAAAGGAAAACATTAGTTTTAGAGAAATTCATGGACATACACTAGTAAACACTAAATTACAGCACAGCAAAATGTTTAATATTTAGTGATGGGCAAAAAAAAAAGGTTTGCATCTTTGAGATAATTTGTCCATATTTATTGTTCATTTGTAGTACTACATCTCTCTTTGTTGTTGTTTTGTTTTTATTTTACAGAGTAAAAACAGTGCTCTAATATATGTCTGAGTAATTTTAAAAACATTTAGCTGTAATAAGTGTTTGCTTCTGCCTACACATTCTTTCGGGTGTAGCAGTGACTTTGACATCGGCCTGGGGTCATTCAGCCTTCTGGAGGAGATCGTCAAGGGTCAGGAGTGGGCTAAGTTCATAAAACCAAACCTTTCCATAACCTCAGTAACTGAGAGACCGTCAGAGGAGCCATCAAGCCAACCTTATATTCAGCCAAATCCTTACAGTCTTAATCAGTCACCGGGGAGTTTGAATCAGGTTGGAATTGGGAGCAACCAGTGGAGCTGCAGGAGTACAGCGTCCTCACCTGGTCCAATCTTCAGCATGCCAGAGTCAGCCCCTGTGAGCAATGACATTTCAGCATTAAAGCAACACGCTGACCAGTCGGAGCCAATGGAAGATGAGCAAAGCCGATCAGAAATGTTGTCCAGACTTCAGCTTAGGCTTTCAGCATTCTCAGAGGTCAGATATGAAATTAGATATCAAAGAAACAACATAAAATTTTTTGTTTTTGCCGATCAAGCAATGAACGTTATCTCATCGATTGCAGCCGTTGGGCAACCCTTGCCACTCAATAGGGAGAAACAGAATCCAGATGAGCAGAAAGAGGCAACATCAGCCGGCTGAGAGGAGAGAGGAGAGGCTTCAGACTGAAAAAATGAGTGATGGAGAAAAGACAAACAAAGGTACGAAACACCTGATACAGAAAAACTGGGAAAACACTCAAAATCCATTTTTTATGTTGCAGTAAAAGATTGTCAGGTAGTAGCACATAATACAGTCTAGTACTTAAAGGAGACATACGAAGAAGCTACAGGGAACAGGGGTGCTTATAGGGTACCTATGGCATATTGAAGGGCTGCCTTGCGGTACCTGCAAAATACTTACAGGGTATCTATTATGGTACCTATTGGATACCTGCAAGGGACTTAAGATGGTACTTAAAAGTTGCTTTTGAGGTCCTTACAGCACGTTTACACAATACTTAAACTGCAAACATATTAAAAGGGGTTTTTAAAGGGTACGTAAGGGATACTAATGAGCTACCTGCAAAGGTACTTACAGCACCTCTATGTACGGCATACCTACTTGGTACTTACAGGGTCCCTACAGGGTATCTATATGGTAACAAAAGGGGTACTTACAGGGTACTAATGGGATACTTGTGGACTACCTACAGATGTACTTACAGCATACCTACAGGGTACATATAGCGTATACCTACAATTTGATTTGATACAACAGAACTTTATTGTCAGAATATGTCTAAAAATTGGGTTGCATCACACCACCTTTGTTTACTTACATAAACACACACAAACAAAACCAAAGGACCCATTGTAAGATGAGCAGATGATGGTGTTCCAAGCTGGTGAATTTTTCATTTTTAGTTTCAAGATTTACTTCACTAATCTCAGCATATTAATATGGTAGGGTTATGGTAGGAGGATTTGTAAATTATTTCCATTTGTTTTCCTATGATCTTACAACAGATTTTCATTTTCATTTCTTTTTCGTTTTAAGTAATGGGTAGGTTTTTATACCACCTGGTATTACAATGATACAAAGAAAATTAATATTAATTATCACTAAGGTATAAAATAAAGGAAGAGCTTCTTCACTTGCTGTAAAGGATCTTAGACGTCAAAGGAAATATGTCCTTTATTTTGTCTTATAACAAACCAGTTTATTTTGGGTTTTCCGAGGCAACAGATGGTCGATCCTGACACCTAAGTATTTATAAGACATTACCTGGCTGTTTTCCTCTTTATAGATGGCAATGGGAACTTCTCTTAGGTTTTTGTTGTATTTATTTTAAGAACATCATTAACACCATGTTGCTGAAGCACGGGGTTGTCAGAGGCGTCAAGCAGAGTGAGTAACCCTGTATCGTACCGTGTACGGGTTTGGTGTATTTAAACGGCGATTAACAGTGGAAAGCGTAAACAAACCAGCCAAATTCACACTTCCCTGGGGGACTCCAGTGCTGGTTGTGACAACAAATAATAGAGTTTTGTTAACTTTAACTATTTGGACTTTGTCAGGAAAAAGGCATACCAGTGAATTGGAAATGGATCTAATCCCTTTTTGGATCATTTTTGTTGCAAACCTGTAAGTATCCAACCTGTTAAGATAGTGTATCTTCAGGAAATTAGCAGGGGTACTTACAGGGTACCGACAGGGGGCTTACAGGAAACCTTCAGGGTACTTAAGGGAATACTTACTGGGTACTTACAGGATAATTATTGTGATGACTATATCAGTTGCAATATATGCCAATATTTTCTTTCCTCTCTCTGTCATCTGTGCGTCCATCGCTCTGGGATCTTTAGCATTTTCAGCAATGTCATTTGTTTCCGGTGTGAGCATCTGCTGCCGTGATACTGTCCAACTAGCTAAATGTTAAATTAGCAAGATGAATTCATAACATAACACTTATAATATATATTACCCAACAGTTGCACACACAATGGCGATATATTTGAGATTTATTGTGCAGCCCTACTTATAGTAGTGTAAAGCGCTTTGTGGTCTCTGGGGTCTTAATAAAGCGCTATACAAGTGCAGGCCATTTGCGCTTTATAAGGCACTTACAGGGAACCTATGGGACACCTTTTCTGTCTGTTTTTCTCATTATAATCCTAAAAGGTACTGTGCAAGTACCATGTTGGTACCCTTCAATCATTGGGCTGTATTGCTACTGATTTTTATACTTATACTTATCTATATTTTGATAAAATATTTCCTCTACTATAGTCCAACAATAATGGCAAGTTTTTTTCGCAACAGTTTTTGTCATCAAATTGTTCTCTTTTGTTCCTTATGATGAAGCAGGGCCCCTATCTTCATCCTCATCAAGCAGCATCCAAAAGATGGAAGAATCAGTGGAGCCACAGCAGGAAACCGTCTCACCTTCACATGAGCAAAGGTCTCATCCTATCCCTCTGTCTCCAACATCATTTAATATTTATGCTCCTCCTCCCCGGAGTGTCCTCAGACACAGCTTGTCCCATGACTCCGAATCCTCAATGGAAACGATGACAAAACGGGTAAGATGTCGTGGATGACAGCGCCTCCATGTGGTGTAAAGTTTTAATATGTAAAGGCATACACTCTAGCATAATATTTAACAGCTAAAAATGTTAGGAAAAAAACAATACTAAGCTACAGTTTGAGCTCCTTTTTCATTTATACATGTAAAATACAACATGGTGTTTGCATGCAAAATTTATTGTTTCTGATCTAACTACAAAATCCAGAAAAAAACAAAACAATAAACTCACTAAATCTAGAAATGATTATAAAAAACATTTGGAAAGATTAGAAAAGTTATTCAAAAATTGCTGTTTTTTTATGAATACCATACCATCTCTGACATATTATTGCAAATTTGACACTGATTGTTTTTGTGTTTTTTTCTGTCTATGTTCCTCTCTTGTTTCATTCACGATTCTGTGGCTCAGAGACGAGTTGAGGAGAACCGCCGCGTTCGTTTTTGCGAGCAGGTGATCACCATAGCATCCCCGGACATGGAAGATACGGACTCGGAGGTGGATTTGGGAGCAGATGAGGACTCTTTTTTGGAGCCGGACTATGGGGCAGTGCAGGCAGAAATAGATGAGGTGTTGCCAGCCCGTCGTTCAAATCTCCCTGCATGGATACAGGCTCTGAAGAGGATGAACACAGGGAAAAAGCCCAGATAGTGACTGTAGAACAGGAATAATAAACATCTGATCTACTAGATTAGTAATGTTTGAAAATGCATTTTTACAAACTTCATATTTGATGATGTAGCTTGTCTCAAAATTGGATTTATCGCATTCTTAAAGTGGCAGTATTTCTAAACTGACTTTAAACCACTGGTATCTAATTTAAAGAAGTCTTTGATTCTTTAGTTACAGGACTGTCTTAGTTATTTTATGTTTTATACAAGAAATACATAGAAACAATATGAGGTGAATAATCCTATTGTATGTGTGTCGAATATCTCTGGACACTTGAAGAAACAGCTTTGTTGACAAGCATTTGACCATATCATGCTCCTAGCAGCAAAAAGATTTAAACAACTGAGGGAAATGTTACTCTGCCATTTTTCTCCATCAGTCTCCTACAGGACAGCAGCAGATTGCTGTCTGATCTAATATATTTGTTGCTTACTCCCAGCAGATATCCTGTCTCTCTGTAATGATTCTCTGCCAGACTGGAGCAATTGACCCCCATGATGGTTCTCATCAGCATGTGGTCTCTAACTCGGCCATTTGCTTGTACGTTTGAAAGTGAAGCTTCCAAGCCAGACGTTTCTTCATCCTATGAAGAAAATAATGATTATTATCAACAATTGTCAATTTCATAAACATTTAAGGTATGATGCACAAGGACATAAAGTTGGTCAGTGTTCAACTGTTTTGAAAATATACTTGTTTGGCTTCTGCTGTGACTGATGAGAATAACGAGACAATTTACAAATTACTTTATATAAAAACAATGGTTATATATATTAAAAGGCATTTTGTATCTGAGATTTGTTGTATTGTTCATTCATAGAGAAAAGTTATTTATTATTTCGGGGCATTTAGATGTGTTGGAAAGTAAATTGTGTTTCCTTGGGACTAAACCAGGCAAATTATTTACTGTGCCAAGAAAATAAAGAAACCATCCGTCTCCTTGCTGCTTTATTTTTAAATAAAGATTGGTGTACTTTCAATAAGATGTCGAGCTCATATTTGCAACCCTATTCAATAAATTAGAATATTAATGAAAAGCTCATTTATTTCCGTTTCTCAATTCACAAAGTGAAAGACATTATTTAGTTAAATTACACACAGACTGATGTGTCCAAGCCTTTACTTCTGCTAATTATGATGATTTTCATTTCTTCTCTAGAAATTCATGTAACATGATTAGATCCATGTCTGTGGTGTTGCAGCCACTTACAGTTCTTCTGGTTAAAGCCCAAAACAACAACCAGCAGTAAAATAAATGTTTTGGGGTTAAGAAAAGTCTTTAAATTTCAGAGGACGAATGAGGACAACTGTAGATAAGAGAGTTAAAAATGTCCTGTTGGATTCAGCTCATCCCTGGTAGGACATTTTTGATAGTCACAGTGGATCCACATGACATAGCAACACCAATGCTGTTGATTAAAGATCATTCCTAAAATGTGAAATACAAAATGCAATACAAATAATGTTTGTTTGAAAATGAGTAAACAAGCACCTTATGCTGAAGTTGTACTGAATAAAATACTTGTTCGCTCAAACCGCTAGGACAGTTTTGAGTCTGAGTCATTTTAAAAGGTAGAAAGAAGTATATCTGTGAGCTTGATTCTTCAAACTGTGATCATTCTGACTGCTTGCTACTTAACATTAGATTCGGATTACTCATAAGTATTCCGAAAAGCCCACTTTTAAATAAAGAAATAATCCATTTAACATGTCTGTGTGTCATTCCATACCTTTCAAGCTGCTTCAAGTGTTGTATATTATTATTATGAACCAGACACATTCAAATATTTGCCACAGTCTTCAAACCTCATTATTATGTCAGATGGCTCAGAGTTTTGCTAAACATTTGGCCTGACAAAGAAAAAACTTCTGATATGTATGGTGCAGCGGAGACGTCCTCATACCCCTTGAACTTTTCCACATCTCTTCACATTACCACAATTTTATTTGAAATATTTTTGTATGATTTTATGTGAAAGATCAACACAAAGTAGTGCATAAATGTGAAGGGGAACAAAGATGATGCAAGGTTTTTAATATATTTTACAAATAAAAGTTTTAAAAGAGTGATGTGCATTTGTATTCAGTCTTCTTGTGTCAAACTCACAGAGCTGTGCGCAGGTGTTTTGTGTTTGTGGCTCTTCTCTCTTCCTCCTGCAGGGGGTCACTGACAGGCAGATCTCACAGCTGCAGCTTGTTGGAGCAATCAGGAGGAACATTAAGAGGAGCTGTATTCCACAGGCAGATGCCGGAACGTTCACATTCACAGTGTGGTAGCCAGGCCTCAGCTGTTCTCTCTCCTTGTGTCTTATGCCCAGTACTAACGTGAGTCGTGTCCTCCCTTTCCAGGAGTTTCTCCCAGTCGTTGTCTGCTGAAGCTGGGTGTAGTATTACTCGCCTTTTGTTCCAATTGCAGACATAAGTCTTTTGGAGTTTGTCTTACCAAGACACATTCTTTGCCATTTTTTTTTTCATTGAAAAGAGCTCTGACTTCGTTTGGATGGAGAATGTCCATGAACAGCAGTTTCCAAGCCATGTCTTTGTATGCTTGCAGTTGTGCTACATTCTTTCCATTTTCAGGTGTTGAATTGAAACGTGTTAAGTCGGATGTTCAAAGCATAGGATATTGATTTTATTAAATTCTTTACTCACTATGCTGCTCCCAAATTCCTGCCTGCACTTTGGTTCTTCACACAAACCACAATTAAAGACAGGTCTTTGCATTAAATCTGCCACTTGTGACCAAACCAATGAGAAAAACAAGGAATCTCAAAGAATTCGGAAGCACCTTTGTACCATTATATTCCCACATATATGCAATTTTAATGCTTTAGGTGGTGTATTGGGCTTCTTGCTTTCAAGAAAATCTAAGATGAAGTAGCCATATAAATGTTTAAAGGTGTACTGTGGAGTAGGTGATAACATATGTTCAATGCTGTTGTTTTACATGGCAATCCAAATCAAATTAATACTGACCAATGATTAGTGCCAAGCTTGGCCTCCATCAGCATCACTGATGCCTGCTTTGACATACAGGTCCTTCTCAAAATATTAGCATATTGTGATAAAGTTCATTATTTTCCATAATGTAATGATGAAAATTTAACATTCATATATTTTAGAATCATTGCACACTAACTGAAATATTTCAGGTCTTTTATTGTCTTAATACGGATGATTTTGGCATACAGCTCATGAAAACCCAAAATTCCTATCTCACAAAATTAGCATATCATTAAAAGGGTCTCTAAACGAGCTATGAACCAAATCATCTGAATCAACGAGTTAACTCTAAACACCTGCAAAAGATTCCTGAAGCCTTTAAAACTCCCAGCCTGGTTCATCACTCAAAACCCCAATCATGGGTAAGACTGCCGACCTGACTGCTGTCCAGAAGGCCACTATTGACACCCTCAAGCAAGAGGGTAAGACACAGAAAGAAATTTCTGAATGAATAGGCTGTTCCCAGAGTGCTGTATCAAGGCACCTCAGTGGGAAATCTGTGGGAAGGAAAAAGTGTGGCAGAAAACGCTGCACAACGAGAAGAGGTGACCGGACCCTGAGGAAGATTGCGGAGAAGGACGGATTCCAGACCTTGGGGGACCTGCGGAAGCAGTGGACTGAGTCTGGAGTAGAAACATCCAGAGCCACCGTGCACAGGCGTGTGCAGGAAATGGGCTACAGGTGCCGCATTCCCCAGGTCAAGCCACTTTTGAACCAGAAACAGCGGCAGAAGCGCCTGACCTGGGCTACAGAGAAGCAGCACTGGACTGTTGCTCAGTGGTCCAAAGTACTTTTTTCGGATGAAAGCAAATTCTGCATGTCATTCGGAAATCAAGGTGCCAGAGTCTGGAGGAAGACTGGGGAGAAGGAAAACCAAAATGCCAGAAGTCCAGTGTCAAGTACCCACAGTCAGTGATGGTCTGGGGTGCCGTGTCAGCTGCTGGTGTTGGTCCACTGTGTTTTATCAAGGGCAGGGTCAATGCAGCTAACTATCAGGAGATTTTGGAACACTTCATGCTTCCATCTGCTGAAAAGCTTTATGGAGATGAAGATTTCATTTTTCAGCACGACCTGGCACCTGCTCACAGTGCCAAAACCACTGGTAAATAGTTTACTGACCATGGTATCACTGTGCTCAATTGGCCTGCCAACTCTCCTGACCTGAACCCCATAGAGAATCTGTGGGATATTGTGAAGAGAACGTTGAGACACTCAAGACCCAACACTCTGGATGAGCTAAAGGCCGCTATCGAAGCATCCTGGGCCTCCATAAGACCTCAGCAGTGCCACAGGCTGATTGCCTCCATGCCACGCCGCATTGAAGCAGTCATTTCTGCCAAAGGATTCCCGACCAAGTATTGAGTGCATAACTGTACATGATTATTTGAAGGTTGACGTTTTTTGTATTAAAAACACTTTTCTTTTATTGGTCGGATGAAATATGCTAATTTTGTGAGATAGGAATTTTGGGTTTTCATGAGCTGTATGCCAAAATCATCCGTATTAAGACAATAAAAGACCTGAAATATTGCAGTTAGTGTGCAATGAATCTAAAATATATGAATGTTAAATTTTCATCATGACATTATGGAAAATAATGAACTTTATCACAATATGCTAATATTTTGAGAAGGACCTGTACCTCCTATTTCTGTTACCTAAACAAGCTGACTAGACAAACAACTCTTCACCAGTCCCATGTTCCACTGTCAACACTATGTGTTAAAAAAAGGATAGGAAAAAATTAAAGGAGAAAAAAAAAAAAGAAAGATGCCTGATGTATAACCAAGATGAAAAAAACATTTACTTAAATTTACAATCAGTGGAGGTTATCAGCATAATTTGAATGCTGATAATCCAAATGATTATCAGCATCATTAAGAGAGACAGCGGAGGGTCTATATTATTTCTATTGTAATCTGTCAGTAACGTTGCATGGATTAAATTGAATTTAATAGTATTAACTTTTCGTATGGCTCCGCCTACTGTAAACCTCTCAGAATATTGACTGAGAGAAGCATTAAGACACTCTTTAGCTGATTTTGTTTTAAGTGCTCTGGTGAGTTTTAAGTAAAAAGGGGTGGAAATGACAATATTCATTTATGATGAAATAACCAAGAACTGAGCAAATGGCTAAGGGTGTACTTACTATATGAAAAGAAATATTGGGAATAAAGCTAGAGAATAAAATAAGTGTCATGTCTTTTTCTTTAGAATTTCTTCTAATAAAGGGAACTGCATCTGTCCATTAGTGTGCACAGAAGAACATCTCATACTGACCCTGAAGTGCAGCAATTATGGCCAATTTGTAAACTTCAAGCCACACACACACATCCGTTCCTTTCTCCCTCACTCACATGGATGTACACCAGTTTAGCTGCACAGTAAAAGACATCGAATCTTTATTTGAGATTACAGAAATTTTGTTATATTGTGAAAAATGACAACTTTTATAAATTACTATGCCCATAATTATCTTTTTTTTTTCTAAACTAAAAAAACAATACTTTATTTGGATTAATTAAACATAACTGACAAATGAAAAGCGACACATTATTGTAAGTAAAAGGACTTAACGTAAACTGAAATAGCTCTCATATATATATATATATATATATATATATATATATACATATACACACACACACACACAACTTAAAATAATAGACTTTTAAAAATATTCATACCCCTCGAACTGTTTTGCATTTGTCTCGTTACAACCACTGACTTGAATGTATTGCATTCAGATTGCGTCTTATAGATAAGCCCAAAGTAGTTCATAGTTGTGAAATGGATGGGAAATTATTTAAGATTTTCAAAATTTTTAACAAATCAAAAATCTGAAAAGTATGGCGTGCATTTTTATTCAGCCCCTTTCAATCTAATACCCTTAAAGAAATAGTGGGACAATTAATTGTCTTTAGAAGTCACATGATTAGTAAACAGATGCCACATTTGTGCAGTGTACTTCCCCCAAAGTGAAAGGCTGGATCAGGAGAGTACTAATCAGAGAAGCAGCCAAGAGGCCCATTGTAACTCTAGAGGAGCTGCAGATATCAACATTTTAGGGGGAGAAAAATCTGTTGACAGGTCAAATATTAGTTGTAGCTACACTCCACAAATCTAGTCCTCTGGAAGAGTGTCAAGAATAAAGACATTGCTGAAAGAAAGCCATAAGTAGTGAAGGTTTAAAGTTTGTCACAAGTCATGTAGGTGACAAAGCAAAGATGTAGAAGAAAGAAGAATCTCAGAGGTGACCAAAATTGAACTTTCTTACCTACTTGCAAAATGCTATGTGGTGGCAAACAAACACTGCAACAGTATTCCTAAGCTGTCACAGTGGGTGGATTTTTTTTCAACAGGGACATGGAAGTTGGTAAGAGATGAAAGGAAGAAGTTTCACTTTCTAGCAGGACAACCGGAGAAACATTCAGCCAGAGCTACAGTGGAATGATTCAGAACAAAGCCTTATCATGTGTTAGAATGGCCTAGTCAAAGCTCATACTTGAATCTGTGGCAAGGATTGAACGTTGCAATTCCAGTGTACTCTCCATCCAGTCTGACTGAGCTTTAGCTATTTTGCCAAGAAGAATGGGTACAAATTTCAGCCCCTTGATGTGCAAAGCTAGTCAAACCAAATGCCAAAGGACTTGCAGCAGTTGTTGCAGCGAAAGCAGGTTCTAGTGTTAACTCAGGGGAGCTGAAAACTTTGGCATGTCAACTTTTTATTTGTTTTCATTTGTAACAAATTTTGAAAAACCATGTATCATTTTCTTTCTTACACTTCATAATTATACACTACTCTATGCTGGTCTATGACTCAAAAGTAAAATAAATCAAGTTTTTGCTACTAAAGTGACAAATTGTGGAAAAGTCAATGGAACCTTTGTAATGAGGAAGCTTTATCCAGCTTTGTCTACTGTAAACTACACATCGGTCATATTCTTTGTTTCTCACCTTCCTAAATTGTAATGTTTAATAAACTTAAAAAAAACCATACAATCTTGACAGCTGGAGAAAACAGTAAGGTTGTGCTGCAAGAATAAAGAGACAGAAAAACCATGAGGATTTTCCAGTTTCTAAAAGAAACTGGAAAATCAGTAATTGACAGAGAGGGAAATGGCTCCAGAGTCACAGCAGCTATCGTGTCCTTGTCTGACAGACATCTGGCTTCCTGGGCTTGGAGTGATGGAGGCAAGAATCTGAGCTTCTGACACCTGAATAGACAAATCAATTAGAAACACACCAACACAAACAGATCAGACAAATCTGAGTCAAACTAATATCTGGTGTGAGCCACATTTGCCTTTAAAACAGCACTGACCTTTAGAAATGGACTTGCACAAATTGGCATTTTGCAGGAGATTCTGATAATTATTCATTTTATAGGTTGAAACAAAGTCAAGAGCTAAAGCATAAACAGCTTTTCAGAATGAGGTAAAGAAAAGCCATACCTTGCTGCTAAGGTAAGGTTCTAGAAAACATTTAGAAACCATTTATGTCGCAGATTAAGGATACGAACAAGACAAGGAACAGTATACATTCACAATCTGTAATTGACCTTTAACCTTCTTTAGCTTCTTCTCTCTAGGTCCCTTTAACATTTTCTTGTTGATCCACAGGTATAGTCACCCAAACATTCATTCCTCCAGGTAGCGACTAATAATTAATCTCAACAAGTAGCAAAGACGAGGTGTAGTTTCGTTGAAACTCTAAAGTTGTATTTTTGCATATGGAGTTTGGGATTTGATCAGGATAATTGTTGTCCTCAATGTGTGTTATCGCCACATAAGTACTCACCATGACATAACTTCACATTATCAATCATGCCTGAGATTCCATGAAGAGATAAAAGAATTTGATACAGTTTTCATTCACAACAGATATATGGTGAGTTGTCCAAAAGCTTTTAGCCAATTTACCTGCAAGGTTTTCCTTAAGAAATGAATTCAAGTTTGCCTTCGAGAATCATTGCTGGTTTAAAGGCAAAGGGTAAACATCCTTTCCAAAACATTTCTTTTGTACTGTTTATTCTTACTCTACTGCATTTTAAACATGGTACCTCCTCAAACTTCTTTTTTTTATACTGCTCTGCTCCTTTTAAACAGTTCAGTAAGACGAGATCACAGACAACTGTACCCTGTCAACACAGATGAAAAAGATGTTAAAATCACTGGCAATTAAAATAACATTACATTTTAGCCTCAGTGTAGAAGTTCCTACCATCCCAATCGAGGTTAACGCTGCTATCACGTTGATCACTGTTGGAATTAAGCTGAACTTTCTTGCCTGGAAGAAAAAGGGATGAAGAGATATCATCTGCTTTAGACATACTAAACAGTGTTTTTTCCCATAGAAATTAAGTGACCGTGTTTTATGTCTTTGAAAACCATTGCATGCCAAAACTCTACAGTCTCAATGCTAAACAAAAGTAGCCAGATGTGGTGAGTGATGCAATAGCTTAATTATATAGAATCAATACTCATTACGTCTTGATCAAATGACTGGCAACCATTACGTTATCTTAGGTATAGTAGAAACAGCCCACAGTTTTGTATAATAAAGTATGATCTTTGCTTAATTAACTCTTGATGGCAGTACAAAGATCGATGATTGATTTTGTAGTTATGTCATTAAACCTTTAGTGTTATGTCTTGGACATTTGAAAGCTCTCATGCTAAAGAAGAAGTCATTTAGGCTTTGGTTGTTCTTGAGCAGCAGAAAGGCACAGGGTGGCCAAAAGGGCAGTGGCTTCCTTGGGTGCAAAGGTAAAAACTTGAGTGTGGAAGGAGTTTGGAGAGGATTATAAAAAACATCAGTAAACTGCTGAATTATCTGGCTTAAAGGAGGAATATATAGTAAAATCAAAACTGGTCCCAGCATGGAGCCTTGATGAACTCCACATAGAAGCTCTGTAGATTCAGACTCAATCTGGTTTGTAGAGAAACTAAAACTCCTACCAGATATGTAGGATGAAAACCACTTTAGAACAGACCAAGAGATCCCAACCGGATCCCTCAGTCAGTTTATCAGGATAGTATAATTAACTGTGCCAATAGCTGAGGAGCTGTCCAGCACTGTGCATTCTCCAGAATCTACTGACATCATAATATCACTGTAACTTTAAGTAGTGCTATTTCAGTGGAATGCATATTACAAAAACCAGATTGAAAACTATAATAGATTATGTTTTTTTCCAAGTAGGCTATTAGTTGGACAGCAACTGTTTTCTCAAAAAGGCTTTGACATAAAAGTTAGTTTCAAAATTGGCCAATAATTCTGATGAAATGTTGGATCCAAGTCGGGTTATTGAAGCTTTGATTCCACAATGCTGGGGAACACCCCAGTCAAAAGGGAAACATAAAAAAAAGGTTTACAACCCAAGGACCAATAATAACAAAGACTGATAAAAAAGCTTGGTGAGTGGACATCTGAGGGGCTGGAACAAGGCTTTTTTGTATTTATAAAGCCACCATATAATTAAATGTCACAGGTGTAAAAGCAGAACAGAAGTAAGTAGGAGGACCTTCATTAGCAGAAGATTTGGCATTAATTTCTCATTTGAAGGTACAGCAGCAGGAGACACACAAGCACTGTCAAACAAAACTTTAGGATTTCTCTTGTTTTTTATGTGTGTTTAAAAATATTCAGATCTGGCTTTTTCACCATATTATTTAAGCAGGGCATTAGATCTCTAAAATAGAGTCTGTGTACTTCAAGTTTAGTTTTCTTCTATAGTCGTTCAGCTTTGCAAAACATTCTCCTAAAGTTTAGAATAGACTAATTTATTCTATGGCATACATTTTTCTGTGATATAGAACTTGTTTTAATGGTTGCCAATTGATTCAGAATGAATGAACATTCTCTGTTAAAGCATTAGATACGAGTGTTTATAGAATTGTGAAACATAACAGAGAACCTCTCAGCAGAAGACTCAGGGTATTTGCTTAGAGCTCAAATTAAGGTAAACAAAAACACAATTATGATCACTCAATTGTACATCCTCCACAAACACATTGGTAATGTTGAGGCCCAAGGTATGGCCTTTTCACATGGGTTTGTCCAGAAATGTGTTGGACAAAGTCAAAATAATCCGACATTGTGCCCCCATTTCCTGTCTGCCTGCTTTCAGAAAACAATACTGGAAAAGTAAAAGCCACTAGTGCTGAAAACAAAACCCCTCAGCTGCTCAGTTTGATGAGGTATCAATATGAATGTTAAAATCTCCAACAATTTAAACTTTCTCCGACTTAATAATAGAAGATAAAAAATCAGGAAAATCCTTTAGAAATACAGCGGCAAGGCCAGGAGGGCCAGGTTGGCTCTACAAACATTAATAAACATGTTTGTAGAGCCAACCTTAATCATTTGCAACTTGAGGGAGGAATAGCTTTCAGTATGCATACCTCTGCATCTGTATCTGTCCTTAAACACAGTAGCAGGTCCTCCACCAAGGTGACCTAAACAGGGGACCCCCAGATAGGAGCACCCAGCAGGGCACAGCTCATCATAGCTCTGTCATGTTTTTGTAAGAAACAAAAAATTCCACGTTTTTGTGAAACGTTTATTAATGCAGAAGGAGTTTTTGGTGCAGGAGCGAGTGTTCACAAGGGCAACCTGTCTGGATGATAGCAGCACAGGTTTGGCCTCAGCTGGTTACAGTGAGACTGACACCGAACACCTCGTCCTGTCACGTGATCCCTAACCAGCGGTACATTATTTTGTAAATAGATTGAATTTTCTTGCGCATTTACTTTCTGGCCTGGGATGGCTTTGGAATCTACGAGAATTGCTGGGAAGTCTGGGTGGGAAAAGGGATTTCTGGATGGAGTAGGCATAGAAAATAACTGGATGGATGTTTGTATGAAGGGTTATTTGTTTCAACTGTTTCTATGTGAGCAATGATGGACTGGAAGCCTGGGTCTCTTGATCATTGGATCAGAGAGACTGTAGGACCAGGACTAGACAAGCACAGAAAATTAATGGATGGACATTGGTTTTTAAATATTCAGATGTTCTCTGGAAAACTATTTGTTTTAAAAATGTGTTATTCACTGGACATGCTTTTTTTCTTTAGAAAAAACAAATAATGCATGTAACTTACTGTGCCGGTCACCATAACATCAAATCGAACTGCATATGCTTTGTGAAGACTTCGAAAATCAGTTCCATCAGCTGTTTTGTAGTATTTCGCAAATCTGGATTAAACAACAAAAAAATGTTTCCAAAGAACAAGAAAAAGCTAAGAAAAAAGCTCACAAAAATCTCTCAGGCATAGCCTACCTGAAGTTGTACCCTTTGGAGATGTTATTTTCAAATGGAGCATTCAGTTTAATGAAAGAATAACTGGGAACACAGAGGTCAACATCTCGGTCCAGGTTACACCTCCACTCAATAACTATTCCTATTTCACCACCCTGTCAAATATAAAGTAGATATTCAGGCTTACAAAGTATTTAATAAAGTAACTACAGAGTTCAAACAGTCCAACACTGTTTTTATGACTAGATGTTTTTAAATACGGATCAAGATTATAACATAAATGTTCAGAAATTCTGGCTTTGACTTCTTATAGGGTTGGGTTTTTGGTTCTTACTTGTTTTTGTGTTTGGATAATTTTGGGTTGTTATTATTGTCATCAAGGTCGTTCCGTATAGGTTCATTCCTTTGTGTTGATTTTCTCAGTACTTTCTTTAAGTTCTTCTCTGTTTATTTGGTTTTGACTGGTTGGTTCAGTTCCCTCTGCATTCTCTCTGTGTTAATCAGCCACCTTCCCTCAGTCTTGCCTGATCTGCTTCTTCCTCAGCTGGTCCCCATTTCCCTGAATATTTCCACCAGGTTCTCATGTCCATTATTAGCTCTCCCAACAGATAAAGCCATCTCAGTTCTCACTGCCTGCTCACCTATTTCTGTTTTTTTCATGCTGGTTTACAGCATTTGGGTGTTTGTCCTTCATCTCTAAGCCTTTCATCTGTTTAATTCTGTCATTGGCAGCATGTGGTTACCACTATCCTGCCTGCCCTTGGGTCCAACTCCACCAGAGCAACAGTTTGTGAAAGGACCTGTTTTTTCCTAAAGCTTTGTGTCATGTTCTCCCTGTTGTAATGTAGTGAATTATTTAATGGTAATACTAAATGATTTCTGAAATCCTATGTATTCATTCAAACATGTTTTAAAAGAAAACAAATATTTCTCCTGCTACTTGATCACTGTTGATCTGATTTTTATGAAGAGAAAATGAGGTTGAGCTCTGATGTGACTAAAGGTTTTCTGTATTCTAAGAGCCACTATTTTTCAGCCATTATTTTTCAGTAATTTTCCAAATTAAGGTTGAAGGTAGGTCAAGCTTTATAGAAAAAAATTCATTAAAACTTGCAAGTTCTTTCATTCGTTAATTTACATTTCTCTGCGTTTATTGTTTGGAAATCCAGACACAATTCAGATTTTAATTATCTTGTTTCAGAGTTTAGGTCAGTTGGCTTTCCCGTGCATGCAACATAAACTTGACTAATATTTGATCAACAACACTTAGAGCTGAGAATTAGGAAAACTTTCAACTTTAGGAAAAGATCAGACATTGTTTGCCAACGTAGTAACATTCTGGTTGACTTCAGTCAGAATATCCCCCACTCGAAAGATGGGGCAGAAAGGATCTGTCAGCTTGTTATTTGTGCAGTTGTTGATTGTGGAATTAAAATTTCCTCTGAAAAAGAGAAAGAAGGTTTGTGACACAAAAATACTAAAAAAGGTCAGTTTTTGAAACTGTACATATGATTGCTTATATACTTTTGCTTAACACTCATTCAGATTTAAGTTAGAGCACGTATGTTTGGGGGCTTTTGAATGACCTACCTCGTGACGCTGAAGAGGGGGAAGCGAATGCTGTTTTTGATGTAAATAGTGAAGTTCACAAATTCAGCCATTGGCTCGCTGTAGACAGGGATAACATTAATATTTTAAGTGACAGTAACATTACAACTAAGTGTGCATCTGTGTGTGTGTGTCTTTTTATGCCTGAATCTCACATCTGCACTTGGTCATTTTCTGCTGGACACCATCCTTCAATCTCACAGGAACCACAAGATGTGTTGCATACACCTGTAATTATACCTTTTAAAGGAAAAACATAAAGCTGGTTCAAACTGGAGAGTTTGTGTGTGTGTGTCCAAGAACAGCTATCTGGGCCGTCCACAATGAGCACCAGAGGAATTATGAGTTGAACATTACTGTTACAGGCAGTTACTGGACCATCCAATCATGGGACAGAGAAACCTTAGTAGATGTATTAGAGAGCATTAGGACAACTTGAGAAAATTTGATGGTGATTACATTTTAGGATTGGAAGCAATGAGTGTGTGATGACATCCACCACACATCATGTGGTCCTGCACCTGTCCATCATGAAATTACTCATGTGGAGCATGCATTGTACAACATGGTTCTAGGTGTCCGGTCCATGAGGGCACTCACAGACTGGGCACCTAAAAACGGCTCCTTTTCTTCCTTATAAACTTCACCATCCTTGGAAATTAGACTCACCGTTAGCTTGAACGGAGCTAAGATGTTTGGCGCAGTCTGCATTTGTGCTACAATTGAAACTGTCCCCAATCTGAAATGAACACGGACACAAAACATGAGCATCTATGTCAGTTTCTCTTTTAATGGTTTATTAATGTTAAAATGATGTTGACATTTTATGACAAAATAAACTAAATTTCTTTAGGTGCACAAATAACAGCAAGAAGCATGCAAAAGTGATTGATATGAGATTAGGCAGTATGTTCAGACAGGTGTTTTACTCCATAAAGCAGCACAATTTAATACCCATCAACTAACATCTGGTCTATCATTTCAACATGTTGACTGAATGATTTATATGGATAAAGTCTTATGTTATAGGTGTACAATATAATGTTCATCTCTGCAGACTTTCTTGCATTATTCCTTAATCTTCAACAAATTATATGTGTGTCAATTGACCATCATGAGGGTTTAAAATGTGCTAAATAAAATAAAGTTTTATCCAAATTAATTGGTAAGCATGAGGATAATCCAAGTCCAAAATGTCCCAAGATGTGTCCTCACCTCTGAACATGTTCCCTGGAACTGGTTGTGAGTGGTTATGATTTTAGTGATGATGCTAAACACGCCTTCACCCTGAAACACACCACACCATGTGACATGAATTTGTTGTTGTAGGCATATATTCAGCACAAGTAGCTCTCAGTCTTGTGCTTTTTTAAAGGTGTTTAAATGTGTAGTACTGAGTTACACACCTGAGGAGGGTAGATGTAATCAGCCACATCCATCACAACGTTGTTAAGCTTGCCAAAGCCTTTGACCTTAGTTATGACTGATGACTCGATGGCTGTGTCGGCCTCCTGGTAGGCTCTTTCATAGAGGAAGACATAGCTACGGGGGAAATGAAACAACATACAAGGTTGTGCTCAATTTCAGATTTTACCTTTAAATCTAAAACCACTCAACCAAAACGTTTGTAAATTGAGCTCTACATTTTCAGGTTTTCTGGTTAAGTAATTGATTTCTCCGCTACAAGGCAGAGGCTCTCCACACAGCTGCACGGCCACCGCAGACCTCCAGCCACGGCACAAACACTCTCCAGGAACACCAAGTGAGCCATGTCCTGAAGGCTGTGTGAACATCAGGAAGGCTGGTAAACTGAATGGCGTACTAGGAAAAGTACTCTGTGGCTGTGCTGAGTGGCTAGTGGGAGCACTGACTAGGTTGTTCAACCTCTCATTTTCACAGGCTATCATTCCCCAATGCCTGTAATCTGCTACAATTATGACCCTCCACACGACTTTCCTCAGGGCTGTGTGGTGAGCCCTTTCCTGTATTCCCTGTACATGCACGACTGTACACCCATCCATCTTGCCAACACCATCATTCAATTTGTGAATGACAACAGAGTCATCGGCCTCATCAGCGGAGGGGGTGAGTCTCCATACATGGTCATGGTGAACAAGCTGGCAGGTTAGTGTTCTGAACACAACCTGCTGCTTAACACCAGCAAAACTCAGGAAATGGTGATCGACTTCAGGAAACACGAGGGGTTCCTGCCCCATTGAGCATTAACAGAGTCTGTGTTTAGTGGTTTTCCTCATCCACCATCGATGGCTTTCACTCAACCAGAAACGCCTCTCTACTTGGGATTATTGTACAAGTCCGTCTATAGTACCAGCAACTAAGAACTAAGATAATTGTTAAAATGTTGAGAGTTTCTGCTGGGAGGAAATTGCCAATATTCATATGTCTACTAAATTAGCCAAAGTTCAGACTGCCACAATCTGCCTGTGTTAGGTTTTTGGTTTGAGTTCTGTTTACTTTCGTTACACTGCCATGTTCTTCTCTTGCTTTATTTCTGCTCATTTAGGTTTATTAGATTAATTCTGTTTTTTAGTTGCTACTTCCCTGGATTCCTGTGTTAGATGTGTTATTTTACATTTCCTTTTAGATCTGGTCTTTGTTTACTTATTTCTGTTCACTGAGCTGCCTCATATTCCTTCTGATTAGTTCCCCTGGTTCATTGGTCAATTCTCCTACCTACCTCAGTATTTATACTCTCAGATTGCCATTGTTCTCCACTGGTTTCCCCTGATATTTACCATGTATGCTACTTTGTATCTTCCCTGCCATGTTTCGTGTCCAGCCATTCTGTTAGTCTGTTGCTTATCATTATTAAAACTACTTCTCTACTCACCATGCGGCTCCCTCGCTCTGCTCTGTACTTTGGTCCAACCCAAAACCAGCACGTCATGACACAGGTAGAATACTGGAGCTGATAGTGACACTGCGAACACCTCTCAAAATAGGAAGAAAGGGCAGCTGGGTAATTTTGACCCTTTAGCGAAGGTGTCCTGCATGCTTTAGATGTGAGCCTGCTAGTACCCATCTGAATGAAATTAATGCAGGCTCCTGCAGAATTGACCACAGGCGAGGATAAAAGACAGCTATTTAACTGTGCTGGAGCAGGAGGCATCTATAAGACATTAAGTTTATCTCAAAACGCTCAGTGATGACTCATTCCTTTTTTGTTCAGCACCATTCAATCCAGTGCTATGGAAAAGTATTTGTCACAGTAAAGATTTGTTTGTTTTTTTACACGTAAATGTTCACATCATCAAACAATCCTGAGTAATAATTTCATTTATTATGGAAAATAAGCTATCCAAAGCACCCTAACCTTATGTGAAAAGTACTATGGCTTGGCAGTGCCAGCAGCAACTACCATCAAGCATTTACTGTACATTGCATGGCAATGAGTCTCAGGAATTCTTACTCTTCCATGCAAACTTTCCAGAAACAATTGCCTGCTTAAGATCAAGCAGAGCGTCTCAATTGGATTTAAATCTAGACTTAAACTAGGCCACTTCAAAATGTTTTGTCCTTTGAGAGGTGGACTTGCTGGGGTGCTTCAGATAATTGTCCTGCTGAATAACCTACAGTACGTGTACTTGAGTTTAAGCTCACAAACTGATTGCTGGATATTGTTCCTTAGAAATTTCTGACAGAGAGCAGAATTCATGGATTCATCAAATACAGTATGTTGTCCAGTTCCCACAGCCTCCATTTTCACTGATAGATGTCAATGGTTTTGTTGCTTCCCTGGTCTTGAATTTCTTTAGATCAGGGTATAATTTGTTGCTTTTTGAGATCTATTAGCCTGCTTCGTGTAGTCAGACAGGTTCTATTTAGGACGTTTCCTGATTCTATGGGGATGGTAGTGATCAGGCCTGGTTGTGGCTAGAGAACCTGAGCTCAGCTATCCAAATATGGTGGTAAATCACATAAAATTAACGAGTTAACAACGAGGCTGATCACTTTTTCACATTGGGAAAAGGTGGCTGTTTTTTAATTACCGTAAATAAAAGAAATCACTGTTTTAAAGCTACATTTCATACCAACTCATATTTATCTTTGCCTGATCTTAAAATGTATCTGATGATCTGAAACATTTACTAAAAAATAAAAACAAGACATTTGTACGGGAACAAATACTTTTATATAGCACTATATATTTTCTTCAGGTTTTAAAAAAATTATAACTAGGCTGGAGGAAGTAGGAATGGTTTGAAGTGTTTAGATGAAGAGCTGAAAGGGAGGGATGACAAGCTGGGAACATAGTCAAATAGTTTTAATTTAACTGAACAATATTAGAAAACGGTAAAACATGTGGCCACGTTAGTTTTCATATAGTGTTCAGTTTTTTTCTCAAGTCCAAATTTTGAAGTCTTGAACATGCTGTCCACCTGAGTGGACATGTGAAAAACTTCAAAACTATATATTACAAAAAATTAGGGTTCAGGTTTTATTTTTTTCATACCTGAAGATGAATAAAAGCAACATTGCAATATTTCTGGAGTGAGTCTATTTAAACTCCCACATGAGCTAGAACCTAAATAAATAGATAGAAATCTGATCACTGACCCGACAAAATATGACATGATCATAAGCTGCACCAGCCGGTTAATGATCCCAACAGACCAGCTCTTCACCACCACAGACTTGTTGGTCTCGTAGGTCAAGAAGCTGGTCATAAAGCTCCATGCTAGCGAAGTCATGGCTGCAGAAATTCCTTAGTCTGAGAGAAAAGTTCGCTTCTTTTCCAGGCCTAGAACCTAAACCTTTAAACATCCAGAATTCTCTCTCCTGGTTCTATTGCAAACACTGGAACAGTAGTCTTCAGTGTCTCTCCTTGGCGTGTCTTCTTCAATGAAAATCAGTTTCTTTCCCCTGTGTCATTGGCTAATGACATAAATGAGACCTCCCCCTCGTTACTCAAAGGCGCAAGAGGAGGATGTCTCTTTCCTTCTTGACCACAAATCCCAGTCTCCCATGCTGTTCTCTACATCTTCTGGTTTGAAGCAAAACCACAGCAGCCTCGTAAACACTTAGCCAGAGGCACCAATCAATACACCATGTATCTGCATTCATTCACTGCTAGTGTATCAAATTCATTTTATAGGTTTCTTGTATTTTTTATCAGTTCATTCCTTGAATTAAGTGTCAGTTATTGGCTAAAATATGTGTCCAGTTTGATCACAACAACATGGTAATAAAAGAAAGGATACATCAGCTTTTCCCCTTCAACCTTTCTTCATTTTGTCATAACAGAGCCACAAACCTTTATTTATTTGCTTTACAAATAAACTCTGAAACGTTTGTTTTCAGTCCCCAGAATTAATATTTTGAAAAGCCACCTTTGGTTGCAATTTGGGTCATTTTGCTGGAAGGTGAACTTCCATCACAGTCGCAAATCTTTTGCAACCTCTGACTGTCTTTCCTCCAGTATGACCCGGTTTTTTTCCTTCATCCATATTCCTATTATCTCTGACCAGAGTAGCGTCCATGAGCCTGCATAAAAAAATACCCCCACAGCATGATGCTGCCACCACTATGTTTTACTATTTGAAATGTATGTTGAATTTCATGTGACTTGTTAGTCTTCCATAACAAATAAGTTTGGCATGTTTGCCAGAAAGAATCCATTTTGGTATCGGTCAGATACCACAGAGCAAACAAGTAAATTAAGGTGCTTAATTTACTTGTTTGCTCTGTCCTCCACACAGCTTGTATCACACTACAAACAAGACTTCTCATGTCACTGCTTGCTAAAGGCCAGATTTGTAAAGTGTAAAGATGATGACGTGAGTAAAAGTTTTTGATTAATTAGTTTTGTATGGAATAAATTATGAAATTATTAGTAAAATAAGGTTTTATTTCTGTCAATCCATTAACGTTGAATTTATTTATTTGCTGTTATATTTCAGTCACAACACCGAAGTGGGTTTCTTAAGGATTTTTAAGCATACTTTCAAAGTACTCCGCTAGAGAGTGGATGTTGTCAAGTTTGGGGTCTAACCCTTTTTATTTGCTTCATCAAATTATTGCCAGGTTGCTGCTTCTGCACGCAGAAGCGGATACCAGAATTATTCATATTATCTGTGGTAAATCTTGGGTTTTTTTCAGTCTTGCAGACAAAGAGGTCACCTTTGGCCTGGAAACTGAAAAACAAAACCAAGTCATTTCTGTTCAATCTGAAACCTGTGCTAAACAGACAACATGTATGTTAGTAGATTAGATTCAGGTCTGTATAGAATAAAACACCCCCTTCAGTCAAAATGAATGCTGAAATAATTTCCTACACAGGTAAAACACAGGTAAAACTCTTACCAATATGGATTTTAAATAGAAGTAAATATAGTAATTATAGAAAAATGCATCAAATGTTTATGAAGAATGCTGATTTTTTTGTCTAAGTAACTGAAAGATTTAAAGTGCAAAAACTGTTAAATTGGGAAATAAGTTCAGGAAAACGTGATAATTTACATAGATGACAATTAATCATTTAATCTGTTAATGTTTACAATGTAGCGATGGCAAATTTTCACAGGATCTTTTTTCTAAATCTGTTATCAGTTGATGCCTCTTTTTGTCTTTTAAGTAGGTATTTATTGTTTATGAATTAAATAATAATTTTAGAGCCAAGTTGAAGAGCCTCACAGGTTACAGTAACTTTCAAGGAGAACCTTCAATCCTTACAACTAAAGGAAAACCAGTTAATTTGTTTTGTACAGAAGAATAAAATAAATGTTTTTTGACAAAATGTACTTGTAGAAACTTAATTCTCTTCCCTCCTGTTTGATATAAAGATAAATAAATACATTTTAAAAATTAAGGTTTAATTGCTGAAATTAATATTTTATATTTGTTTTTATATTATTAGGCTTATAATTTTTTTATGGATATTGTGATCTTTTTCTGAGAGACATTTCTGTGTTAAAATGTTCTTTCTATTCGTCCGACGTACTATTCTAATCTGAAATGTCACATTAGCTGTGAGCAAAAAGTCTTCATAATAAACAGACATAAAGGCTTGAAAACAGTCTGTATTTAGTAATTACCCTTCTTTCTTTTTCTCTCTCTCCATATATATAGATTTCTATACATGAACTGTAAAGAAAAATGAACTCCACTAAAGGCTTATTGGTTACAAGACCGAATCTAAAAGCACTGTAATAAATTATACATTAATGACAACGGGTCATACGATAGGACCATTTCTAGACACACTCCCAAGAACAAGCAACATTATGGATTCTCACATCACAGAGATAATGTAACAGTAAGTGTGTCTCTCTCTGAGCATTTCTTAAGTGGCCCCCATTATGTTTGTGGTCCTCTAATAGTAATCTAAAATGGGAGCAGAAACACCTAAACATGTGCTGTGAACATTTGAAGAGCACAAGCTTTCAAGATTTCTTCTTATAGCCCGGACCATGAATATGTAGAGCAACAATTCTTTATTAATATTATTTTTTATTTTGTAGATCCAATTTGCCCAGACACTGTAAGGCAATTACAACCGCCATACTGTTTGCTTGAGCTGCCAGGTCAACACGACCTTAGAAAAAGTAAGGTCCAAAGTTTAGGATTTTCTTTTATTACCTAACCCTGCTTTAAATGTCCACAAAACTTATTGTGGGGACTTTCTTGGTCTTCACTGTGCTGGTTGCTCACTAATGTTCTCTAACAAAACTCTGCAGCGGTGAGGGAGCAGCTGCATTTATACTGAGACTAAATTAGACCTCCAAGAAATAGGTTGCACTGGATTTTAGGGAGTTAGAGTGAGAGGGGGCTGCATGATGTGGTGCATCAGTAGAGTGCGCAACCCATATGCGGAGGCTTCGGTCCTTGACGCAGCTGTCCTGGGTTTGAGTCCTGACCCCAGGGACCTGTGCTGCATGTCTTCCCTCTCTCTTTCAATCTCCTGTAATTGGTAGGTTAATTGGTCTCTCTAAATTGCCCATAGGTGTGAATGAGTGTGTGCATGGTTGTTTGTCGTGTATGTCTCTGTGTTACCCTGCGATAGATTGGCGACCTGTCCAGGGTGTACCCTGCCTCTTGTCTGTAGACTGCTGGAGATCCCCCGGTGATCCACTATGGAATAAGCGGTACAGAAGATAAATTAATGAATACAGGAAGTAATTAAAAAAACTGCATTAGGAAGAATCACTAAAACTGTTGAATTTCTATGAAATATTGCCCAGTGTAATCGTTATAATTCTTTGATTCCTATCTTCTCTAGTAAACCAGATGTTTGAACAACTCCATAAACAATCATACTGTATATAATCCACACAGAAGCTGAATTATATATGCAAATGAACACCAGTGGATTTCTGCTGAGAGTTCCTCCTGAAGGTGCCTTATCACTGAAGTCAGCACTCAAGATGAACATCACATCCGGTGACATTTGGCTCTTAAAAGCCACACTCCAAACCACCTTCCACTCAGGCTTCGGGTTGTTGTTTGAAACCACTGTCTCTACAAATTTCACCATCTAACACACTCGTCCTAACCGCCCGGCCTGGTTAAATTTGCTAATGTGCTCCAGGGAGCGCACATCCTGTGGGAATACCTTAAGTAAGACTGCTCTAAAACCTTGTTTTATATTCTCTAGCATAATGGGGTGGAAGCAGTTAATGAGCTGTAGGATTACAGTCAGAAATTAGAGGTCAAAGGGCTCATCCCTTTTCCCTGACAAAAGAAATGTTTTATACGGAACGTGGCAAATTTATCATCCAACCTGCTCTGCTATTGAACTATTTCACTTTTAAGCTCTCGAGTTTAATTTATTAAACTGTCTGACATTTTACAATCATCCTTTTATGCATTTGCTAAAAATGAATCTAAATTTAGAATGATAAATATTTTAAAGAACACGTCTGTAAACACCTCCTCCCTGAGCCGCCACCTTAACGTTGGTGGAGGGGTTTGAGTGCTCGAATGATCCTAGAGGCTATGTTGTCTGGAGCTTAAATGCCCCTGGTAGGGTCTCCCATGGCAAACAGGCTCTGGGTGACGGGTCAGACAAAGAGCGGGTCAAGATGCCTTCATGAGGACCAAAAAAAAAAAACGAGGCACGTGACGTCACCCAGTATGGCAGAGCCAAGGTCCCACCCTGGAGCCAGGCCTGGGGTTGGGACTCTTCAAAGAGCGCCTGGTGACAAGGTTGCACCTCGTGGGAGCCGGCCGGGCCAAGCCCGGACGAGAGATATGAGGGGGTCTGGTTTGGGGGCTACTGGATTTCATCTCTTCTTTTTGCAGATGATGTGGTCCTGCTGGCCCCCTGTAACCAAGACCTACAGCATGCACTGGGGCGGTTCGCAGCCGAGTGTAAAGCGGAGTTCCTGCCTCAAGTGGAGGAGTTCAAGTAACTTGGGGTCTTGTTCACAACTGAGAGGAGAATGGAGCGGGAGATTGACAGATGAATTGGTGTGGCTGCTGCAGTAATGGGGACGCTGTGCCAGTCCATTGTGGTGAAGAGAGAGCTGAGCCGAAAAGCGAAGCTCTTGATTTACCGGTCGGTCTACGTTCCTACCTTCACCTATGGCCATGACCTTTGGGTCATGACCAAAAGAACGAGATCCTGGATACAAGCGGCTGAAATGAGCTTCCTCCGTAGGGTGGCCAGGCGCTCCCTTAGAAATAGGGTGAGGAGCTCGGAGTAGAGCCGCTGCTCCTCCACATCGAGGAGCCAGTTGAGGTGGCTCGGGCATCTATACCGGATGCCTCCTGGACGCCTTCCTCAGGAGGTGTTCCAGGCACGTCCCACCGGTAGGAGGCCCAGGACACGCTGGAGGGACTATGTCTCTCAGCCGGCCTGGGAACGCCTTGGGCTCCCACCGGAGGAGCTGTCTGGGGGAGAGGGATGTCTGGGTGTCTCTACTGAGTCTGCTGCCCCCGCGACCCGGTCCTGGATGAAGCGTTAGATGATGAGTACAAGTACGAGTCTGTAAAAACCTGGTGTAAGTCCTGTTAAGTAGAAAGGTTGTATGCTGCATTTCTGTGAAAACTAAAACCCCCGAGTCCAGGAGATCTGATTGGTCGGCTCCAGTGGCCTGATGGGCCTATCGGTTTGCATTGACCCTGCTAAAATCAAGACATGACATTACACACTCAATGAATGCACTCCCTTAGTTGTATTACAAATCAACTTTAAATTACACTCTATAATAATTAAAAAACTCTAGAATGCCGAGAAGAACCATAAAACTACTTTCCATTGCAGTCCACATAGTGGTGTACAAGCTTTATTCAGAGGAATCATGACTTTGCCTTATGTTTTCAGGTTTTAATGTTTTCTTTAATGAAAATCTAAAAAAAAAGTAGTGTGCATTTCAATTCAATCCACTTTACTCTGATACCATCCGTTGTCTTCCACTCCTCTGAGATTGGGCCACAACTATACTATGGCCCGATAGTATAGCGACACCGTCCATCTCATTCAGGGGGATGCCTCACATTTATTCAGGGGTTTAAGAAGCCCTACAGTCAGAAAAATATCCAATGACAAAATAACCAATAGCGGTTGCAAGTTTACACCTGATTGGTTTAAGGTGCATAGGAGTCGTTACAAAGGAATTTCAAGAGCACAGATAATTGTTGGGTTTTATTTTATAAGAAACATCACAAGGCAGTAGAAGAGCATCATCAAAACACAAAACATAAGAAAAAAAGAGCAAGAATCTGAAAATTCTGTTTTTATTATGACCTGAAAACATGACATTGTTGTTTTTTTTAAAGAGCACTACACAAGAGGAACAAAAATTGATCCCCACTTGCATTGACAAACTATTACCTCCTACAGTCCTCAGTGCCATGTAACTAGCAACCATTCTCATGGGTTGGATGGGAAACCTTTCAAGCATCCCATCATTTCACTGAGCTGTCAGTAGGAGACTTGCTCAAATGTCACCACAGATGAGTTTCCAGACGTAGCCAAAAGACACTCGATTGTACTTTTAAAATTAAATGTGTTGAAGAAAATGGTACAACTCAAGTTTGTGATTGGTCTGAAAATCAACAGAGTAAAAAGAGTTGGTCCTTGGTTTGAGTGCATGATCTGTGTCTCTTCAGTCAGACTCTTCCTCTGAGCTGGCAGGAGTGGATACAGCTTCTTCCTCCTCCTCATCTTCTGACTCCTGTGTAAATAAAGAAAAACATCAATAAGAGGAACTGGGATTGTTTCACCTGTTATTAGGGTAAAGATTTATTTAATCTGAGGCTGAAAGTATACTTCAACTGTACGTTATGCAGTCTAAATGGCGTAGGACTAAAACATTATCTGTTAAATTGATATTTCTCTGATTCGGCTTCATTAGTCCTCACCACACATCTGTTTCGCTGCCTTCAAGATAACTTAAAAAAAAAGACAGCTGTAAATATTGCTCCAATTCTAGCAGACGTTAAAGTCCACAACATAAACGGCGGCTTTTAGAATCGCTTTCACAGTAATGATCCATAACAGCCAATTAAAACATCTGAATGATTTCCTCTTCCCCAGTAATTATTACTGCATTTGATGATCGATGTGGAAGTACGATGATTTGCCGCCACGAAGCTGCACAGCTTGCAAAACTGCATCATAGGTTTTCCTTCATTCTAACAAATCAAGGTTTTCCCTAAAAAGCTAGGGGTTTTTAGGCCCTACATTCAGGGAACGAGACTAATTAGCATGATTTATACATACACCAATGCAGGCTGCAGGATTCAAACGTACAGTAGAGCAGCGCTGCACATTGGTGAACGAACTCCGCCGACAATATAAGAAAACAAGTGTGAAAAATGGGTAAGAGATCCCGGAGCGTGAATGGTGATTGAATTAAGTGGGACACAATGACTGAAGTAATGCAAACCTTGTGATTGCAAGGAAATGCTGGATGTTATCTTACTGTCCTTGAAAGCTAATGGGTTTTAAAGTATATATCGATCAATCAAACTTAATTTATAGAGCGCTTCAAACACAAAGTGACCAAAGTGCTGCAAAAGATATTTAAAAAAATGAAATAAGCAATAAAATCCAATATCTACAGTAAAACCAATAGAATAATAGCAGTTAACACAATAAAAGAAAATAGAAACTGTTAATAAAACACGCTTGATTCAAATGATCAACTGGAATTAAAAGTCAAGTTAAAAAGATGAGATTTAAAATCATTCAAGGTGTTGTCCATCCTTACAGCGAGCATTTATGTAATAAACTTTAATATATAATAGGACTGGAACTCGGTATCAACAAGGCCCACTCTAACATGACTAAGAACAGTATCTGAGTCCAAAAAAAAAAACAAATCTGGACCTCGAAACAAGCGGTTCCTCTGTCATCAGTCACTAATGTTGATTTGGACTGTGCGTTTGGTGACATTAAAATGGTTAATGTAGCTAAGAATCAAGATACTATGTAAGTATGCAGATACTTTTATGTTTCCATATGAACAAAAACCGACTAAGCAAAATTGGCACCCACTAAAAACAGAATCAATCATAAATTAATTTGTAAGAAGAATAGCTTTGCTGTGACTACAGCGAGTGATGTTTGAATTTGCATTTCAGATCTGCATTAATGTCTCTTCCTGCAGCTGCTTTGATTATAATATTTATAACTGGTTTACCTTCTTCTTCTTCTTCTTCTTGGACTTGCTCTTGTGGTCAGAGTCAGAGGAACTATCCTCGCTGGTCTCAATGAACTCGCGGCTCTTGAAGCTGTCGTTGCCTCCCCGTTCCTTTTCTTTCTCTCCACCGCTGGACTTTCTCTTCTTCTCATCCTTCTTTCCAACCGATTTTCTCTTCTCTCTGAAAGTCGAAGGCGTAGGCAGACATTCAGGGATGTGACACATGCTACTTTAACAGAAAAAAAGTAATAGCTTCTGTAATACAAGCCTTACTTCTTGGGACTGGAGGCCGATCCTCCTCCGCTCTCTTTGTATTCCTTCTTTAGTTTGTCGTATTGCTTCTTTGCCTCCCCTGCCTTTGTTTCCCATTCCTAAAAGAAACATAAGTACAAGATATTATGGGTTTTTTGTTGCTTGAGATGCTGCACAATTCAATCTGAATTAAAATATAATAACATCTCCTCCAACAGTCCAAGCTTCACACCTCCTTCTCGTTTTTGTTCAGCTGTCTCCACATCTCTCCGGCCTTCTTGGATATCTCCGTGATGGAGATGCCGGGGTTCTCTGCCTTGATGTGCTCCCGGCTGGAGTTCAGCCAAAGCATGTAGGCACTCATCGGCCTTTTGGGGCCACCACTGTCCTTCTGCTTCTTCTGCTCATAGACAAAGGAGAAATGTTGCTTTTATTGAGGACAATCTGAGATTAAAAAAAAAAAAAAAACGTCCAGTTCTTCAGCTGCTCTCTCACCTCTTTGCGTGGTTTTCTTTCTTTTTTCTCCTTCACGACTTTAGTATTCTTGGCTTTTTTCTTCTTCGCCCTCTCCTCTTCGCTATCATCACCTTCTTCACTGCTGTCGCTTGCAGAGGCATTGCTGTCATACCTGATTGAAAGGAGAAATATAGAAGGAATCTGTGAAAATGCGAGAAGGAGCTTTGATCCAAAGTTTGGAAAATTGAATAGTCACTTACTCTTCTGCGATTTCCTCATCTTCCTCTCCAGGGTTGAAGGACTCATCTACAGAAAATAGAAGCTTTACCAGCTCTTCTGCTCTAAATGATTTCAGGCGTTCAGAGGCTGAAACAGTGACTTACCGCTCCCACTTCCATCTGAATCATCGCTGTCGTTGCCCTCCTCCCTGATCTTTCCCTCAGCCTTCATCCTCTCCAGATAGGCATCATGCTGGTCATCGTCCGAGTCGCTGTACTCGTCGATTTTGCCCTTCATGCCCTGGAATTACAAATCATAGTCAAGAAAACCTCCACAAAACAATACAACGCACAATGAGCCAACATCAGTAGAAAAGAAAACGCAGTCGTATCTAACAGCGAACAATGTTGTCTCTCACAGATGAGCCAGAATATGAAAATAATTCATTGGGATATTATGGCAGAAATTTTGTTGAAAGTTTTCACCTTTATTAAGGTTATTTAATGTAACATTACCTGCATTTGAATATTGTGTCCGATAGTATAAACATGCAACCTGAACACTACAAACTGTAAAAATTCACCATAGGAAGTTAGATCTCTGGTTTGAACCCATACCGTTGGCAGAGATGCTCCGACTGATCGGCCAGGAGTCAGAATCTGAACATTTTTCTCCTGATCTGTGATCAGCAGGTCAAATAACCGAAAAATATGTTTTCCCCAAATCATTACGTACGTTAAAAAAACTCCCACCACTGTTGGTCAATAAACACATCAACTAACAGCATGTACTTTAATGCATTATTTTAGTTTAATAAAACTGAGCGGGCTTTTCCTAACCAGTACCAGTTTTTGTTTTTAGCAATCTTGTCTTAACCCCTCCTCTGTGGGTCACCTTTGATGCAAACTAAATATCAACGTCCCACAGAAGAAAATGTCTCCATCCTCTTTTTGTTAAAGTTTTGTGTTTTCCTTTATTTTAAACCTAAAAAGAGAAATAAAATTGTGATTCTTTTAGAAAAATAACATGTCCTATCATAGATATTTATCAAAAATTAAAAGTTGTCTTGTTTCCCAAAGGTCAGATAACATTTGTGGCTCTAAACGAGCTTAATTAGATGGATTCAGGGTAAAAATGAATCTTTGGACTGTAACCCCTGACCTAGAGGGTCCTGAACCTCTTTTTCTTTTTCCTTCTACATTTTGTTTTTTTCACCCAACACAATTTCTTGCATTGTTAAATTTCTGTGACCCAGACGTTTAATCAGTCTCTGACTCCACTGTTTGAAACAGGAGCTGCAAGCATCCATCCTTATCTTCAGCAAATTAACTTTTTAAATGCCAGTAAAAGGCTTGGCAGCTTAAACTGACGTAGAAACATTATGGAAACCACAGTCTGACTATTTTCCTTGCCCACATGGTGCTTCTCATCTCCATGCATCTTTATCCATGCCCTACTGGCTGACAGAAACAACCAGTCAGGAAGGCTGCCGCTAAAAACACCAACAGGAAATGGAGAGGAGCTCCATTTGTTCTCATTCTCCATCACCATGGCAACAGATGATCATAATGTGTGTGTGGCGAAGGGGGTCGGGGGGGTCTTGTAGATCTCTGAGACGTCTGAGCCAGCAGGAGTTCGTACATGTCAGCCGAACATTACAGGTGACTCAATCAACGCGGTCGAGTGTTAAACACCAAAAGCCCCCAGGCAGCACATTAGTCAGCACAATGCAAACACACACAGGGAGTTATCAGAGTGATCAGTCTCTCTCTCTCACACACAGTCCTCCAATCCGCATAACCCATGATTAGCAGTAAATCACTTAAGATTCATCAAGTAATCTGACAAGATTTCCCCACGAAATCCTGCTTAGATCCATCAGCAGCACACCATGCAACCAGAAATCACGCCACACAAATCAACTCGAGTTCCTTCATCCACACGAGGCGCCCGTAACCAGACCCACCTTCTTCTACAGGAGGTACAAACACAGACACACAGGAGAAGGGCGACACAAATCAATATCTGCAATACAAATCTGCTTCACAAACTAGGGACGAGTTGATTTAAATAAATTACCTCTTTGAACCCTCTGTTCTTGATGTTGAGCTTCTTGGCATTCACAAAGTCAAACAGTTTGCCGTACTCCTCTCTGCAAAGAAAAAAAGAATAATTTTGGTAATGAATCTGGTCATGAAACAAAGTTGTAGAGTGAACATACCTTCATTTGAACCTTTTTCCTGCAAAGACTCTGATTTCCTGCCTAACTTCAGCAGGTCAGCCGGCCTAAGTAAAGCCCCATTCTTAAAAGTACTTACTCATCTGTGACCCTTCAGCGCATTGGTTTAGTTAGGTGTCAATGTCACATTCGCACCCTAGTCTTCTGAATCATAATCTATGGATCTGCCAAAAGATTCCCTCCTCTGTTATTAAGTGTACAACTGGAACAAGTTCCAGAAAAGACAAAATTACGTGAGAGGCTTTAACCCACACAAGAACGCACCTCTCAATACTGCTGAAGGTGTACTGGTTTCCTTGTTTGGTCTCGATCTCAAAGTCGAAGGATCGTGTTGTGGTAGTGCCTCTGGCGAAGTTGACGCAGGAGATTTCCTCAAAGCGCAGGTGAACGGGGGGCTTGTGGACGTAGATGAAGCCCCTCTCCAGAGGGTAGAGGAGACCTGAAGATGCCTTGTAGGAGCAGGTGATGCACTGAGCGCCGGAGTGGCTGGGGAGGAGGTATGAAAAACAAAATGTGAAGCAGATTTTATTCAGATTTCTTTATCATAAAATAGAATCTAGTATGAGATGCATACCCCTGGAAGTTTCCGGGTACAGTGATTTTGCGGTTGACCAGGGCCTTCATCACCCTGCTGACCATCTCGTAGAGAGAGCCAGACATGTTTTTGCTGAGTTTGCCCTCGAAGCGTTTCTCCACATCCTCCCTGTTGTGCAGAGTTGACAACAGAAGAACTAGCTTGAATGTAAACGTCTGATGGGATTTCTGAGAAGCAAATTAAAGAGACGCAAAAACTCTTTTTAAATGCATGAAATCGCACCTTTAGAGCTGCGGTGCCCCCTGGTGGAAAGCACAATTATAGATAGTAAAGAGTCCCCCCCCAAAAAAAGATCAAAATTGTCTCCTTTACTCTGATACACCCCCAAAAAATCCAGTGCAACCAGCCTCTAGAAGCACCAGATTTGTAAATACTGCATCTGTAAATCGCCTTCTGTGCACCAACTTAGTTATCTCAATCACTGGGGGCACGTGTGCGATTGTATGCAGGCCTACCACAAAGCAGGCAAAGCATTCAAGCAGGTTGGAGGCTGAGTTGTGGCATCGTCTCAGGTATGTAGGGGGAAAGCTGTGAGGGACCCAGGGAGCCATGCTTTGCCTCAAGTGTGCCGTTAGGAATGTGTTACAGAACAGCTGCATCTTGTCTTCTGTTTCAAAAACAGTATTACACCCCATGAACTCATTGGGCAGTGCCCTGAGTTGAGCTTGTCCACTCTTATAGCAGGTTGGATGTGACCTATGGGCCTTGAACCTGACATGTCTGCAAGAAAATTCATGGTAATGCTTGAAAACTTCACACAGGCCGACTCAACGGCTATTTTGCTATAAACGACAGGCAAAACTTTCTGGAATTAAACCTGCAGCCACGATCGCAACTTTTCTGACTATTAGCTGAAAAAACCTTTTAAAAACCACATCTAATTTTCCTTCGGTGCTGGTTTGCAATGTAACAACATTTTAATTTTACTGGATACTATTTATCTTACAATTTACCGGAATTAAATCTTTTAGGTGGGTGCCACTCCTAATATACTCACTCGCTCATGTTGAGGGTGAGGTTGATATCCTCTTCCTTAGAAAAAAGCAGAATGAGGAAGTGATAACGCGTCTGACCCTGCTTGATGGGAGGATCCAGACTGATCTATGACCACGGCAGAAAGAGGAAAGGTGAGAAAAGAAATTGAGAGAAGCACCATGATAGAAACACTAGAAACCTGAAAAGGAAGAGACGTTCGCTCACCACGAAGAACATCTGCCTCTGATCTTTGTGCGGCAGCAGGAAGAGACGGAGGACGGTGGTGTAGGGAATCTTGTAGTCAAAGGTCTTACCGTGCAAGTGGAGGAAAGTCGGATAGATGCGAATGTCGTATCTGTAAGAAGAAGCCAAGAGAAATGAAAGGAAGGCAGAGCTTTACAATCAAAATAAGAGATGACTTTTTAAATCCCACTTTTTATCTTGTTCATTCATTAAAAAATCATCTTTGTTGGTTTATTGGCACCATTGTTGCTTTCACAACAGCTGTATCTTTTTTCCCTGCAAATCAGGCTGGAGAAGAAGTGCTGCTAACAACAGCTCTTCTCCACACAGGCCAAAATAACGGCATATTTCTGTTTTTGGGGATTTTGTAAACCTTTAAAGAAACAGAAGGTATACAGGTCCTTCTCAAAATATTAGCATATTGTGATAAAGTTCATTATTTTCCATAATGTCATGATGAAAATTTAACATTCATATATTTTAGATTCATTGCACACTAACTGAAATATTTCAGGTCTTTTATTGTCTTAATACGGATGATTTTGGCATACAGCTCATGAAAACCCAAAATTTCTATCTCACAAAATTAGCATATTTCATCCGACCAATAAAAGAAAAGTGTTTTTAATACAAAAAACGTCAACCTTCAAATAATCATGTACAGTTATGCACTCAATACTTGGTCGGGAATCCTTTTGCAGAAATGACTGCTTCAATGCGGCGTGGCATGGAGGCAATCAGCCTGTGGCACTGCTGAGGTCTTATGGAGGCCCAGGATGCTTCGATAGCGGCCTTTAGCTCATCCAGAGTGTTGGGTCTTGAGTCTCTCAACGTTCTCTTCACAATATCCCACAGATTCTCTATGGGGTTCAGGTCAGGAGAGTTGGCAGGCCAATTGAGCACAGTGATACCATGGTCAGTAAAGCATTTACCAGTGGTTTTGGCACTGTGAGCAGGTGCCAGGTCGTGCTGAAAAATGAAATCTTCATCTCCATAAAGCTTTTCAGCAGATGGAAGCATGAAGTGCTCCAAAATCTCCTGATAGCTAGCTGCATTGACCCTGCCCTTGATAAAACACAGTGGACCAACACCAGCAGCTGACACGGCACCCCAGACCATCACTGACTGTGGGTACTTGACACTGGACTTCTGGCATTTTGGCATTTCCTTCTCCCCAGTCTTCCTCCAGACTCTGGCACCTTGATTTCCGAATGACATGCAGAATTTGCTTTCATCCGAAAAAAGTACTTTGGACCACTGAGCAACAGTCCAGTGCTGCTTCTCTGTAGCCCAGGTCAGGCGCTTCTGCTGCTGTTTCTGGTTCAAAAGTGGCTTGACCTGGGGAATGCGGCACCTTTAGCTAATTTCCTGCACACGCCTGTGCACGGTGGCTCTGGATGTTTCTACTCCAGACTCAGTCCACTGCTTCCGCAGGTCCCCCAAGGTCTGGAATCGGCCCTTCTCCACAATCTTCCTCAGGGTCCGGTCACCTCTTCTCGTTGTGCAGCGTTTTCTGCCGCACTTTTTCCTTCCCACAGACTTCCCACTGAGGTGCCTTGATACAGCACTCTGGGAACAGCCTATTCGTTCAGAAATGTCTTTCTGTGTCTTACCCTCTTGCTTGAGGGTGTCAATAGTGGCCTTCTGGACAGCAGTCAGGTCGGCAGTCTTACCCATGATTGGGGTTTTGAGTGATGAACCAGGCTGGGAGTTTTAAAGGCCTCAGGAATCTTTTGCAGGTGTTTAGAGTTAACTCATTGATTCAGATGATTAGGTTCATAGCTCGTTTAGAGACCCTTTTAATGATATGCTAATTTTGTGAGATAGGAATTTTAGGTTTTCATGAGCTGTATGCCAAAATCATCCGTATTAAGACAATAAAAGACCTGAAATATTTCAGTTAGTGTGCAATGAATCTAAAATATATGAATGTTAAATTTTCATCATGACATTATGGAAAATAATGAACTTTATCACAATATGCTAATATTTTGAGAAGGACCTGTATTAGGAAAACAACAAAATAATGGAATAGTCTGTATTACTCCTCTGGCCAAAAAGATAAAAAATAAGAGCAAACTCACACCTTAACTAAAACAATTAAAGATTAAATGTGATTTTTTGAGCTTGAGAGCTAAAAGAGACTACCAATACAGAAAATCTGATTTAAAATAATTCTGTCAAGTTTAGCCATTTAACTTGAATAAAATGTAACTGAAATAAATGCTTATAGTAGCATTCTGAATTTGCTTTTGGTTTGCAGCTGAACTGGTTTTAAACCCATTCTGCTGTTAAATTATGTCAGGCGATCAGTGTCAAAATGTGCATAAAAATTGTTATCCTCAGATTATAAAAAGACACATTTTTAGCTTCAAAATTGCAAATTCCAAAAAAATTTCTTGGGATATTTTTTAATTTAACAGACATTTGTGTACAAATTATTAACCTTTCACTGTTTGAATAGTTATTGAGTTGTATGCACTGGAAGTTTCTCAAATCATCAAACAAAACTGGCTTCTGATTTTTGGACTGCTGTAAAAGACCCTCACTGATTTTTTGGCATGTGGACTAAAATCAACTTTATTTGAACCTCTTGCACCTGGGAGGACTTACAAATAAGGACCACAGTGTCCCCCACTCAGACCAGCAACGTTCACACGGCGGATCTTGATGCTGAATTTAGATTTTTTTTTGCTAAAATATGATTTTTTTTCCCCTCTTTTGCTTAAAGGTTCAAACTACTAATTAATTGTGACCGCCATCAGATTTCCTTCTGAACGGTTCACGACCCCAAAGCGACCCTCATGCGCAGAAGGAGAACATAAACGTCACACATATACGTAATAATGGAGGTCGGCATCAGTTTTTAGGCTGTGGAGCAACGGGAGCCGGCAATGTTATGACCACATCATAAAACGAAGAAAGCAAATGAAAAGAGAGCACAATTAATTACTGTGGCCTTTTGTGGAGCAGTGCCTGCTACGTCTGTAAAGAGGTCTGTGTGGATGTGTAGTCTGAGCAGGGACAATGATGTAAACGTCAGATGAAATGCGACATGACCGTTCTGAATGCGGACGCTTGGAAAACTATCGCATTGAAACTACTTAGTCAATCACTTAACCTGGATGGCATTAAATTGACCTCCAGTAATAAAGTAAAAAACCTTGGTGTTATTTTTGACCAGGACATGTCATTTAAATCCTATATTAAACAGGTTTCTAGGATTTCCTTCTTTCATCTCTGGAACATTGCCAAAATTAGAAATATCTTATCCAGGAGTGACACTGAAAAACTAGTCCATGCATTTGTTACTTTAAGGCTGGACTAGGCTTGTAATTCATTACTATCAGGATGTCCACAAAATGCAGTTAAAAGCCTTCAGCTGATTCAAAATGCTGCAGCAAGAGTTCTGATGAAAATTAAAAAGAGAGATCATATTTCTCCTATTTTAGCTTCCCTTCATTGGCTCCCTGTTAAATCCAGAATAGAATTTAAAATTCTCCTCCTCACATATAAAGCCCTTAATGATCTAGCTCCATCATACATCAGAAATCTGATTGTTCCATATGTTCCTAACAGAGCACTTCGTTCTCAGACAGTAGGTTTACTGGTGGTTCCTAGAGTCTCTAGAAGTAGAATGGGAGGCAGATCCTTTAGTTATCAGGCTCCTCTCCTGTGGAACCAGCTCCCAGTTTTAGTCCGTGAGGCAGACACCCTGTCTACTTTTAAGGCTAGGCTTAAAACTTTCCTTTTTGATAAAGCTTATAGTTAGAGTGGTTTAGGTTATCCTGAGCTATCTCTGTAGTTATGCTGCTATACGCTTAGGCTGCTGGACGACAGAATGACCACTTTCACCCTCTTCGCTACATTCTCACACTACTCTCGAATTTTGCATTATTTGCTGTTATTTCAGTTTTTAACTTTGTTCTCTCTTTTCTCTTCCTAGAAGCTACACCTGGCCTGACTCGGTGTCTACCTGTGACACCTTTCTGGAGAGGGGCATCGTCCGAGCTTCTGCTGGCAACAACTTAATGCTCTCCTCTACCGATGATCCACATGGCCCTGTCTTTTAGTGTTTAAACCTATTTTCTCCTAGACATAGCTACTGATTGAGCTTTTACTGTGACTATGTGCTCTCTTTCAGACTCTAACCTTGAAAACTGGCTCAGAGTTTATCTGTTCTTTCTTTCTAGATGAAACGACTAAATGAGCTACATCAATTAACATTTATTTTTTCTTCCCATAGAAAGTACTCCTGGATCAGTGCTTCTGTGTCTCTGCTCTGTTCTCTCTAACCCCCAGTCGGTCGTGACAGATGGCTGCTCACACTGAGCCTGGTTCTGCTGGAGGTTTCTTCCTGTTAGAAGGACGTTTTCCTCTCCACTGTGACCACATCTATGCTTAGTATGAGGCCGCTACTTGCTCATCCAGGAGGAGTGACTGCTACAAGTCTCTGACTCAATGCAATTTCCTGGGTTTCCTTAGACAGAAATTTTTTACTAATTTGAATAAATAACTGAATCTGACTGCACTGTTAGATAGTTAGGACTAATTGGAATGTATGTACCCGAGTTGAAATCTATATGATTCGATTGAACTGACTTTGCGAAGTGCCTTGGGAGGACTTGTGTTGTGAGTTGGTGCTAATTAAATAAAACTGAATTGAATTCACCTGCAATGTGAACATATCCTTAGTACCACAGGTCAAGCTCAACCTGAATTTAAGTTTTTCTAGCAAAAGCAGTACCTAAACTATATTTCTTACTTCAAATGCATTTAGTTGGTTTTCTAAAAATGTTAAAATCAAGTTTAAATCTATGTAAATTCCACCGCTTGTATTTTGCATAACATCTTCGTCCTTTAGAGACTAGGAGGGGGAAAAAGGATCCTAGTTATTTAGACCTGATGTTGATCTCCTACCTTCCTCTGGGCGTGAGACACTGAAGCTCCTTGAAGATACAAACGGCGTCTCCTGTGGCCTGAATCACATCAGCCTTCGACAAAACATTCTGGGCAAACGCCTGAAGGAAAAAACCAAACGCGCATGCCGCGTGGCGGCACATTCAACAATAATTCACAGAAACTGCTCAATAAACGTTACAAGTTTAGTGGATCCATCCCCACCTCCACAGGGTCCTGTCGTTCATCGGTCTGGCTGGGTGGGACGTAGAATCGGACCTCCATGAGAGAAACCTCAGTGTCATCATTCTGGTGAAACTCCAGTGTGACTTCGTTCTTCCCTGTGGCACACTGGGAAACGTTGGACAGAGGGATCTCGAACGCTGTGTTGTCATTGACGTCAAACGACAGCTGGGGTCCTGGGAAGACGGAGCAGAACCAAAACAGTGAACCGGGTCCTGTTAGCCTCTAATCTTTAAATAATCAGGAGTCCTACATACAGTGTTCCTACTTATTTTACATTTAACATTTCCATGCTTTTCCACGCTCAGATGTCAAGATTTTTCCGGGACACTTATCAAAAAACAACTCTAGCTTGTTTTATTGTCCAGAAATCATGAAATATAATGTTTTCAGTGAGACATTGTGGTTAAGTCAGTCATTTTTTTAATGCATCGTGCTCCTTTTAAAAACTGATCCAATCTGGATTTGATTATTGTACAAAAAACACAGATTCCTTTCAGTCAGTTTCTGAACCTGGGCCCATTTGTACAGTTACAGAACCACAGGTCCATTTTTAAAACTCTGATCTGAGCAGAGAGATGAAACTTTTAGATTCTTTTTAACAAGTCTGTATTTATCTTTTGATTTTGTCTGTAACTCAAAAGCCAAAGCGAACAATAAGTTGGACAGATACTCTCGAGAAAATCATCTAAAAAGAAGTAAAACCAACCTTTGTTTCGCCGGAATGATTTTTTTAAGTTTGGAACGTCAAACATCTCTCCTTATTCAGTTTTCAATGGGTTTCCAGACTTTCAAAGACTGCGTAGGAAACGTGTGTATACCACTACTTCAGTCTGTGCAGGCTTGTTTACCTGAGAACTTGGCCGTCCCCCAGTTCCAGCCCTTCACAGACAGGTCCTTCTCAGACAGCTCCAGCTTGTAGTTCACCTTAAAAAACTCTGATATCTTGTCAAAGTCCTGGAGAGTAAAAAGAAAAGGCAGCTAAGAAAAAGGAAGCTAAGAAGCACAAACAGTAGACGGAGATGAGAACCACGACAGTCCTGACAGACTTCATGGCAATAAAAGCACCGGCTACGCATGGGTCAAAGCCTATAAAAACACAACCTAAAAGGAAGCAGAGATGGTGGATAATCAATCACAACGTAATTGTAACTGTGCCGCAAGGGAACACAGGAGGTGAATGTAATCCATCCGCCTTGTCTGTCCTCTGACAATCAGCTCGTTTATTTATCCTGCAGGCCCGCTTACGACCGGACTCACACACAGCGACAAACACATGGTCACTGAAGCACACACACGCACAATCCCAGCAGTGCAAACACATGTGGAAGTGATTGTGGCGAGCAAGTGTGCGCTGGGAGGAATCAGCACATTTACGCACCTGGATGTCTCTGACCATACAGTTATTAGAGCCAATTAAAACCTAGGAAGAGAGCATGTTTGTATTGGTCATATGGTGGGGCCCATTTTCTGAAAATATACAATGTTGTGAGGACCCACTCACCAAAGCCTGGTCCCCATGAGGGAAAATGCTGTTCTTGGGTTAGGGGTTAGGTTTAGGACCAAGTTGTGACTTGAGTTTAGGTTTGGATTGGATTAATTATGTACTGTAATGGTTAGGTCATATAAATGAATGGAATTCAACACAAAGCCCCCATAAGGATAGAAAAACCCAAGCTGTGCATGTGTGTGTGTGAACGCTATAAGACATCAGGATTTGTTAACATGGATTAAGGACCTGTTTGGATAACGTGTAAATAAGTGAGTAAACACTTAAAAATCAGGACTTGTTTTGGCAAAGCTCTTTTAAAACGAAACAAACGCACGCACGCACGCACACACACACACACACACACACACACACACACACACACACACACACACACACACACACACACACACACACACACACATCTCCGTTTCATCACAGAACTTAAACATCATCATTACCTGGTCTGGTTTTTAGGTTTCAAACCTGCAGATTCTCAAGAGTCTTTTAAAGTGATTCTGAGCGATACAATTTCTAAAAGTGCAATATATAAACAATTAAACAAAAACAATAGTCAGATGTTTAGCTAATTCTTTTGGGCTCGACTGAAATTTTTTTTGTGTCTATTCTCAGCAATAAGAACAGGAATTGGGTCTCTTTCTTTGGAAATGTAAACATAGCATACAGTGATAATCATTGCAATATGACACTGCAATCTCAAACTCCGGCTCAGATGCAATATTCGGCCGGCCATTATCTTTCAAGACTCGTGCTTTCACACCCTAATGAGTAATAATGTGGATAGTTGGATAAACTTTTACTACTGATGCCCTCAACCGCTTGGAGACTTTAGAGACCAAAGTGCTAAAGCAGATGGACAATGATTGGGACACCATGATGAAGAGGGTAGAGAGGGGAATGTGGGTTAATTGCGATATCACCATGACAACATTTGACAATAGTGCTGCACTGGTACACTGCTCTAATATCAGACAGTAAAATAACCTCCCTGCTAACGTGCAGTTCTTGTTATGATGAAAAGGATGGTGGCAGAGGATGTCTACAACTCCATGCACCGTTTAGTGATGTCGGGGTGTTTAATATGAAATATTGTTTGGGCACATGGAACCAAATACCGTATTTCTAAAACAGAATGACGAGAATCAAATAGGTTTTATAGTTAGGCCTGAAAAGGGATAAGAACAGAAGTAAAGTAAAAGCTGTCAACCTCCTGAAGACAATTACAGCTCAGCTATTCAGCAGAATCTCTGGCAGAGATTCACCATCTTCCTCAAGGACATTTCACAGGGGTAGATAAATCAAATTGTCTGCTCTGCACGCCAGCAGCTAAATCTCTCGCCAATTCTCGATTACCGACACTAACTGTGGGATAATAAACAATGACATCATGGCCTTTCCTCCAGAACCAGAGGATCCATCTTCCCCCAAAAAATATGCTGATTAACCCCAGGAGAGAGTCGCAGCCATCAGGTTGCACCCACACCCTCATCCCTGTTAGTTACGTGCTGACATTCTCCATACACTGACAGAAATTAGGAAAACAATGCAGAGATAATAAAGAACCGGAGTTTTTTTCTCATGTTCTTTGAGCTAAATTGGTCCAGTAAATTGATTTAAACACTGACTCTGAAGGGTCGATGATTGCACTGTTTATGAAGCATGCATACTGGCGATGGTTTCCCTCATTAATCCCATTAGAGGTTTGAGGAGAAGAGCCGACTGGTTCTGACAGAAACCCACACGCACTCATCGAAAGCCACATCGGCGTTTTTCTGAGGAAATAACAGGGTGTGAAAGGGAGCTGTTTATCAGCATACACTGCTCCATATATTAAATGGATCCTTGACCAGAACCAGAGGTTTATCACGTGCAAATATCAAACTATCCTGGGGGACATTTCCATTTCCCAGAAATATTTAGTCCGGAGAAACAAAAGCTCTTGTCAAGCTGAGCCTTTTAGGCACGATTAGTTAAATATGAACAGACGAAGAACTTACCGTGTCCCTGAAACCGTCATATTTGTAGATGTGCCCAGTGCTCGTGCCAAGTTTGATGCCGTGGCCTAAACACACTCGTCTCCACTGAGCCAGGTTGAGCTCTCCGGCTGGGATGCTGTCCACCTTCCCCGTCTTGTTGCTCTTATAAACCACATTCTGTTTGCTGAAACGCAGCCGTCCGTCATTCTGCGGGGACACAACGAAGAGCTGCGTTGAAATACCGAGTACTAAAATTACAACAGTGACTCTATTCATGGTACTTAGGGAGAGACGGGTTGAAAGTAATCAAATTTATTTATGTGTCACTTTTATAAAACAACTTTTGCTGCACAAAGGCGTAGAAAGTTATGACAAATAATAAGGTAGTAAAATATAAGATAAAGACAAATATTTTGTTGGGATTTAATGTGAAAGATCAACAAGAAGAAGAGGAGAGAGAAGAGAAGCAGCCAAGAAGCCCATGGTAACGCTGGAGGAGCTGCAGATATTCCAAGCTCAGCTGGATCATTCTGTGGGAATGTTTTTCTTCAACGGGGACAGGGAAGCTGTTCAGACATAATAGGAAGAAGAGTGGAGCTTAGAGGTGGGCAATATATATTGCCGACGGTAGTATCGTAAACGTTGCTTTGATGATGTGCAGTTTTACATTATCGAGTATTCATACTGTCTCCAAAAGACAACAAATGGAGGGTGCATACACGGTAAAGGAGAGGTGCATGAAAATTCTCATTGAAAGAATGCGTGCCTCAGAAGCCAATCAGCAGACAGGATTCAGTCTCGTGACTCACAGCGACTAAACGAGAACAATCTTCTCACATGGAGGAAATATGCAGCAATATTCTTTCTCAGCGGATGATTTAATAGCAAGACATGGGTCCACGTCCCTAGCCTGGAAATGGTCCGTTTTTGACAAGACTGACGTCAGTCAACATAGCGTTATATGCAAGATATGCGGAAAAATGGTCAACTACAGATCAGTTCCACCACTGGCGAACAAACCATACAAAAGAGTATGAGGACTACGTAAAACTTCGTAACTTCGTGAGCACTACTACCGCCAAAGAAAAGACAATTCAGCACAACACACTCAGCAAATATAAATATGGCCATTGTTGGGCGATGTTTTGCAAAAGGCCATAATATGTTTGTCTGCATGTTTTGCAGAAGATGTATGAAAGCACTTAAAAAATAAACAAGAGCTATTGTTTGTGTTTATCCATAGATGTCCTGGTAGGCAAGTAGGGTTTGACAGCAATTTTCATTAAAAAAAAAGAAAGAAAGAAAAAAGATATTGTCAGATTATTGTTACTGGAAAATTAAAAAAAATTATAGAGATGTTTTTCTTGTTCATATCACCCACCCCTAGTGGAGCTAAATACTGTTCAATCCTGGAACAGACGCTGCAAAATACCAGATACTGGGGCAGAGGTTCGCCTTATTGCAGGACAGTGGCTCTTAACATGAATGAAAGATCAAGCATATTTGTTTGCTGGACGCATCAAGTCAAGACCTGAATCCACCTGAGAATCTGAGGCAAGTCGTGAAAATTGATGTTCAGAGACATTCTTTATCATGAGCTTGTGCTATCTGGAAAGAATTAGCAAAACATCCACCTCTGGATGTAAAATGCTAATACAGATGTACCCTGTAAGACATGCAGCTGTGCTTGCAGTAAAAAGCGCCTCTACAAAGCATAGTCACAGGGGCTATTTACATATGCACATACTTTCAGATTTATTTTGTCTTGATGAGAAATATGAAAGCCACACGTCCTCTACCATTCACTTTATGATTATAAACAGTTTGAGTCGGTGTATCACGTAAAAATCCAATAAAAAGATGGTGCCGTTATGTACCCAGGAGCCTTTGACCTCCTGGTAGATATCGTTGAACTCCAGCATGTCCCCCATGTTGGCGGCAGGCGATGACTGATGCTCTACAGAAAGACAGAATCAGATACACAAATCACTTTAAAATACTATTCTCAAGAGAGGAACCTTATATATATATATATATATATATAAGGCTTTCTCTGTGTGAGTGAGTGAGTGAGTGATTGAAACTTTCACCACTGCATTATCTGCTTTTTGTCCTCATAATATTTCAACTGCCTCAATTTAAGGTCGAGCTGTAACACCGTTCAGTATCTCCCATGAGCAGCATAGCAGCTAAGCTAACTGAAAGTGCAAGAGGTGCGCTTCCTTCGTGTTACAATGGTTGACGGAGTCCGGAAATATTAACAGAACACGACAAACCCAGCCCAGCAGAGGCAACCCGTACATTTAATCGAGCGCCCCTACAAAGCAAGGCCGGCATGGGAAAAACAAATCGCGATTTAAAGGTTTAAACAGCAAACTACAGAGCTTGAAATAAACCACGTATAAGCTTTGCACCTTCCGCTGCTCGACATCACCCATTAAAGACATTTCTATCTAAAAGAGAAAATACCGCATGAAAACTTGAAACCTTACAATCGCTGAGATGCGCCTCTTTTTCCCGCGTGTAGCATCAGGAGCTAGCCCTACGTCACAGGAAGCAGCAAGCGGTGTTTGTATTTACATCCGGTTAGTCGATTTTCTTTTTTTTTCTATTTGTAAATGTATAATTGTATAATAAACGTGTAATTACGAATATATAAAGTAACTATATATAGCAGGTAAATTACTGAGTTACTAAAATTCGAGTCAAAACAGTAAAGTGTGACGGAGTCTGCGCAGACCAGAGCTGGCTGCAGTAAGAACCAATAACCACAGGAGGGCGCACAATGCTATCCATATATTCCTACATTCTCACTTTTAAGAGTTTTAAAAACAAAACGCAACTAGTCTTAATTTATCTTATAATTCTGAGTGAAATGTATTACACCCCAATTCGTTCTGTACACAAATGTATACTTTTATATTTCTAAGTTTGGAAACAGAGCCAGTGTTTTTAGTCAGGATCTGGACAATATTAACCTGCTGGGATATAAAAAATAAAACATTTGTGTGGACAATAGTTTTATTAGTTTGTAGCTTGATTAAACACATAGAAGAATGCAGTGAAAACGTGAAAAACGTAACACAAGCAGTAAAGTAACCAGCTTAATAGAACACGTTCAAAGGAGGGCCTGAAGGCCTGTCTTAAATCATAACCCTTTTAATGCTCCCACCCTGTCAAGTGAGATTATCCTTTCATTGCTGCGCTCTCCCAAATAAATCTCCTGTTACATAAAAAAGAAGAATTGAGTCCTAGGTCCCCTCTGTGCTCCGAATAATCCAGCCCTGGGGACCTCCACTGTCAGCTCAAATAAGTAGGCCACTTTATTCAAACACATTCACCGCTTGACTTTAACGGATTTGAGGATTTCGTCTTAAATAAGGAAGAATTTGACCAAAGAAGTCCGTTGGGATTATTTGCATGAAGACGCAATATTATGCGGGCATCTGACGTCGATAGACTTAATAATAAATTAATATAAACTTGAACAAAATGGCTAAAAAAATTTTTTTTTATTATTTTAAAATTGTGCGGAAATTTACATCTCTTAAACGTTCATTTCTAAATATTAAGGCCCTGTTCATCATTATACAATTATGATTTAAGTTTTATTTTTTTCCTAAACGAAACGTCAGTTATGGATCCATCTAATTTCTATACCGGCCTGGTACTTGCATGGTGGGTGGTGAGGGGGGTTTGTTTTTGCTGGTGTCCATCCTCAGTCAATCTGCGAGAGACGGCGTAAGGTCGGGTAGCTCGTCCATCACAGGCCAGGCGTACACGCACTCACGGGCAAATTACACTGGCCAATTAAATAACCGAATATATTTAGGTAATTTGGACAAAATGCATGTTTTTAGACCGTGGAGAGTACGACAACCAACCGGAGGGAAAGCTCGCATGTACGGGGAAGTGAGCTGCACCATAGTGCAGCCAACGGCTCTGATTTTTCTAAATAAAAAAAATAAAAAAAGAGTCGGGGATTAAAGAAATCGCTTGTTGGCATTATTTATTTATTTTTTTTGAATTTAAAATATGAGGGTTAATATTTCAGTGAGTTTCAATATTTATTTATTTTGGATAGATAACTTAGGTTTATACTGATAACCCCCTAATTTAATGCTTAAAATCTTACCAACTTTACAAAAATAGACAAAAAGTATTTTATAACAAAGTCCTATTTTGCTGTAAAACCATTTCACTCATATCCTTTTTTATGATAATGATTTAATCATTTATGTAATTACAAAACTAAAAAGATCAATACATAAATAAATGGCGTCATTGGTTTTATTATGGTATTTACCTAGAATTTTGTTAAAACGAAACCCTCTATATATACACAAATATAAAAATCTATAATTTAGAGAGGGAATTGCAGTAATTCCTTGTTTCCTGCGCTGTCGGATTTGCCGTGTCCTCCTGGCCTGAGGTGAGATGATCCAGCCGGACTCGTCGCTTTATTAAAGTGCCGCAGATTAAAGATCAAACGGCCGCAGTCAGGTTGCGTTTTGCGGGGATGTCGAGCGGATGAGAGGCAGGAATGAGTTGTGACAAGTCCCGTGGTTCAGCGGCTCTGTCAACTGGTGCGTCAACCCCGGTGAATCACCGAGGAAGGAGGAGGAGGAGGATAACGAGGGAAGAAGAGGAGACAGGGATGGAAAAGGAGGGCAGGAATGGGAGAAAAGGAGGAGGAGGAATAGACTACAAAAAGGCTCCGCCGTCATTCAGTCTGTCACACGGACCACACAACTCAGCGAGAAAGTCCTGAGAAAGATTCATGTGTTGTATAGATTTTTATTTCAACAAAACACACATTTAAAAGACGGAGGGAGGACATCACCTGTTGGCTAATTTTCTCTCACAAAGTTGCGCCAAGACGTCAAGAGAAATTATAAAACATTTTTCATCCTTAAACACGGAATAAACAGAGCTGGAGATAATGAGAGGCTTTTGTAAAGGTAAGACCATTTAAATTTGATATTTGAGCTTTAAAAGCAACTTAATGTCTAGTCTTCAAAACTGTTTGACTTATTCATTGTTCATCATTTATCGAGTTGCAAATTGGCCTTAAACGCAGGTGCGTCTCCAGAAAGTATTGTAAGAGGTGGTAGGGGGGTGAGGGGGGTGGGGCTTTTTAGTTTCCAATGGAAACAAATCTTGAAAAAATGAGTTGATTTGATAGGTTAGAGCATGATTATTCTTCTTAGCCCCGCAATATTGCGTGGCCATGCTTTTAAAATAAAGCAACTCCTGTAAATTCTGACCTACCTTAGCAAGGTAGGAATGAGTGACACACAATCAAGCAGGGCACCAAGGTCAACAAAATATCAAAATCCTGTTTAAACAATTAATGCATCTCTTGTTCCATCCGCTCCTAAATTTGTATTCAAGACTCAACCTTTTGGTCACACCACTGCCTGAATGTTTGTAAAAGCTTTAAGTAAGCTGCACAAATCTAAATTTAATCCCATGTTTGTGCGAAAATTATTCAAAATGACCAGTTCTTTGTGGCAAGTTAACTGCTAATATTTCTCTTTACCTTGTATTTTGTTAACATTGTAAGATTAAATTAAAAAATAATTGGTTTGCTTTTTCTAAAAGTCAGGGTCACCCCAGATGTTTGCCAACGGGGGTGGTCAACAAAAAATCTTGGGAGTAGCCCACCCAACTGACAAATAAATCCAGTTTCAACTCATGTACTCATTCATCTTAAATTGATGTTAATAAAATTTTTTTTAAATAATATCACAATAATTGTATACCAGTGGCCCCCTTTGTTCCCCCCTTGGTGGAGCCACTGCTAAAAACTGATTGAGAAAAAAAATGCAATTAACCACTGAATGAGTTAAATAAAATGAAAGAAAGCCACTTTTGGGATAAAATCTGTTCGTTTAAAATGCAATAAAATCAACTGAGCAGTGAAAAGTTTACGAAAATGAGTAAAAAGTTGCATAAATGATGGAGGTTGGAGGGGGTTGGAGCAGCCAAAGCCTCCTGTCTAGTTAACTGTCACTGATATGAGAAAGTACATGATTCACTTTAGTCAAGGTGTGAAAGGACACACTGAGTGCTGGCTGTGGCTGCACACACACACACACACACACACACACACACACACACACACACACAAAGGATGTGTGTGAAAGAAAGACAGGAGCAGAATCTGTGCTGAAATCATGCACTGGATGCCTTTTTCTCTTTCCTGCCTTTCTCACTTGGCCCATCTGGGTGGCCAGATGGTGGAAACCAGTAAACCATCAGCAAATTCAGTAAAACTTTAAAAGGATAATAAATAAAAGGCTGAGCTGCTTCCTTTGACACTCAGAGCATGGATCTCTCCAGGTACAACCAATACTGACTCTGAATAGCTCCTTTTCTGCCTGATGCTGCTGCTGCACACACACTCTCACGGAGTAAAAACGAGAAAAAAAAAACTGCAGGGAGGCTTGCATTAGACTCGGTGTGTTTCAGATAAAACCTTTAGTGTGTCTTGGATCAGTGAGGTCCAATCAGAAGAAACAAAGGAAGCAAGAGAGACAGAGAGAGATGTGGAAAAAAGGAGGATAAACTGAACCCCTTCACATCTTCTGATTCGCTCAAGACAATTCTTCACGGTGCGTACATGTCAGGACGGTTTGTGGAGCGACGAGGTTACGTGTGTGTGTGTGTGTGTGTGTGGTTATGTGTGTGTGGTTGTGAGGGACAGGAAGGAGAGACAGATAAAAGGAGAGGGGAAACTGGCTGCAGAAGGGTTAATGCAGTACAGATTGACAGAAGTTAGGAGCACCCAGAGGGGAGAAGAGGGAAGGGGGGGCTGATATAAAATGAGTCGGTCACGCTTTGAACAGTTACACATGCTGTTTACATTTTTCCCAAATTAACATGGCCCCTCGCTTCAGAAAACGCTCCATCCCCTCCACCTTTTCCTCTTCCTCTTCCTCCTCCCCCTCCACCCCATCTATCCTACTAGACTCTAACACATCTTTTCCTGTGCAAAACCTAAAAGGTCCACTCATAACACTAATTAAAATGTCTCAATGACTCACACGTGGCTAGTATTTTTATGCTGCAGCCGGTGCTTTTGGTGTTTAAATTGTCAGAGTAACATTCTCAAACAAAAAAAAAAAAAACCTGACAGAAAGAATAAAATAAATTACAATTAAAAAGCAGAAGTGTAAATTTCAGTTTGTCAAAATAAGAAAAGCGAGCAGCAGACAAGATGTTTACTGTTCTCTGCCTTCTGGGAGTCCAAACCCAAAAAGTTTTTGGTTTTTTTTCACATTTCAATTTAAAAAGATGCCGCCTACAAAACTCCTCAGTAAATCTCAGTAACCTTGACTGAACTGCCTAAAACATCACAGAATGCACCTTGAGCTACAACAGAGCAGCTGTGGAGGAATTAATTAAATATGCTATTAAGTAGATTTTTTCCTAATAAACTGACACTGACTGTAAAATGGCAGCTGTGTGGATTTCTACAGCAGGATGTCACAAAATAATAAAAAAGTTTAGCCAGTGTGAGCTTTGTGTGTATTTGGGTTTGATGACATCACAAGAGGCACAATAATCGAGATAATCAACAGGCATTAATTAGTAAACACTATGGCAGACTAGAGACGTTTAACAAATTTCACTTAGATTGCGAAGCATTCAACTTCCCATCCAGTCATAAACAGACTCCTTGTTTTACAAATGCCTGTTTTTTTCTGAAATCCAGACAGTGTTCTCATTTATGGGTGAAAGAATTTTCTGCAGATGCATGGGAATACAAGTAAACAGAGTTCAAGGAGGAATTAGATTTAGAAAGTTTAAATAAAAATGAAAAAAAAAATTACAAATGGAAAGCCTCAAAATAACTCTGATTATGCCTTGTATGATGTCACCAGAGGCATGCGTGCATTGTTTTTTAGGAGGCAGGTTTTATCTTGAAAAATGAATGCTTTACAACTGAAAAGCAAAATTAAAAAAACATGACATGTTGTTCTGTAGACGACAAATTATGTCTTATGTGAGTTTGACTGATTTTACATAGAAGTCCAACTGGTTGCTTTAAAATTCAATAGCAACTCTGGACACCAAAATGTTAACCTCAATGATTTCGCTTAGCAGAAGCTTCCTTTAGGTTTCTACTGTACACAACCTCTCACTGAAGCTTCCAAAGACGAACTTTATCTGAAGCAGTACTGATTAAACTTAATGTAATCTGACTGCAAATGTGCACCGGCAAAAACCAAAAAAGAATATTATAATCGTCTCATAGCACTCAATATTTCAAATTTAGCTAATAATAATATGCTTTCACTTCATTCTACAAGCAGATAAAACATATCCTGAGGTGAATAGACGCTACCAATTTAATAAGAAAAATTGAGTGATGCAGTTTAAAGAAAATATCAGTCTCAAGTACTTATTTTGTTCTGAGTTTTATATAGTGGTAAACGTTGCTTCTTTCTGCAGATTAAACGTTGTGCAAGAACACCAAGTGTGTTAGCTGTGGCCCTGATGAAAATAGTAAATATTGTAAATGAGCAATTTTTCATTTGCTGACATTTAAAGCTGTTTTGAGAATAGAATAATTATACTCTTGGTGTAAATAGAGTTAACAAAAGAACAAGTAGAAAACAGGCAGAGAGGGCATCATAAAGAAACTATTTCTGTTAAAAACACATTTTGTAAAGGAAATTCCCAGAATGAAATTTGTGGCTTTTAGTTTTGGCCCCCAAAAACCCAAGAAGCTGTAAATTTTAAAGAATATCAGAAACAGCAAGTAGAGTGCCTTATAGAAGTTTCATATTCCTTTAGCATATTCCCATTTTTGTCATGTTGCAACCACAACCTTTGGTGGATTGTATTCATTAATTTATTTTGATAGACCAAAACTGATAATTGTGAACTGGAAGGAAAATTATACATTGTTTTCAAAAGTTTTAACTGATAAAAATCCAAATAGTGTGGCGTGCTTATGTATTCAGACCCCCGCGTCAATATTTCATTGGACCACCTTGTACTGCAGTTACAATTGCAAATCTTTTGGGGTATGTCTGTGACCGATTTACACATCGAGAGGCTGAAAGGTTTTGCCCATTCTTCTTTACAAATTAGCTCGAGCTCAGCCAGATGGGTATGTGAACATACATTTTCAACTCTTACCACAGATTCGCCACTAAATTAGGTCTGGGCTTTGACTGCATGGATCAGTCTGACTGTTCTAAACCATTCCATTGTTGGTCTGGTTCTATGTTTTGGGTTATTGTCCTGGTGGAAGCTGAAGCCTTCGTCTCTAGGCTTTTGCAGCCTCTAACAGGCACTCCAGTATTGCCCTGTAATTAGCTCCATTCATCAACAATCACCCATCAACTCAGACCAGCTTCCATGTCCCTCCTGAAGAAAAGCACCACCGGAGCAAGATGCTACCACCACCACGTATGACAGTGGGCATGGTGTGTTCAGCATTTATCATGTTACCTCCACGTCACAATTTTGCATTACGTTGTGTTGTTCAATGACAAAAATAAACAAAATAAAATCCCTAAAAAATATATTGAAATTTGTGACTGAGATTTGACAACAAAATGTGAAAAAGTTAACAGGGTGTGATTACTTTTTCAGTGCACCATAGCTATTTAGGGCCGTTAGAGTGGCAAACATATTAGCTGTGGGGTTGGTAATTGTTGTGCCAATTGGATGCCTTCTGCACGCAACTGGTTGCACTAGATTTTATTTAAGGGTATCAAAGTAAAGGGTGACTAAATACAAGTGCATGCAACACTTTTTAGATTTTCATTAGCAAATAGTAACATTTGAAATCTATGTATCCGTTTCCTTTTATTTCACTATAAAACAACTTTGTGTTAATTTTGAAGTGGGTTTAAATACCTGTACAAATTACTTTAGAGCTCTCTAATGTAGCGACAGATAACGGAACGAGTAAGCTTTTTTTAATGTGGATCAGAGATGTCAATTAGGAAGTTTTAGACGTGCTTCAAAAACATGGGAATGAATGGCACATATGTAGGAGAATGAGTGAAACCCATTTACGACATAAGGTAGCAGATAAGGGGAGGGAGGAGAGTGTGATGTCTCAGGCGGATTTGGAGAAAAGACTGGGACCGATGAGGCGACAATGAAATTGAAACCAAACATGACAATAAAAAAATGAGGCAACAGGAATGTTCCGACTTAAAAAATAAGATCAGCTTATAAGGTGAAGAGGGAGACAGACAACAAGGCGAAAGCGGAAACAAAGCAGAAGACGTGGCGTTTACAACACTGAGAAATGGAGTTTCTGGGAATAAACATAATTTTTATAGGATCTCTTTTATTGGACTGTTTTCTGTTGCTCATTTTTTTGGGTCACTGATGTTTCTGTGAGTGTCTCCATTGTTAGAGGTTTTTATGAGCGAACTCTGTCAAGGAAATCTCCACGGAGAAGAGAATGGAAAAGTACACTGATTAGTGCTCGTATGTCAATCTTTAGATGCATTTTAGATGCAGTGATGCCTTTGGATATATGGATTTGCTGCACACTCTGAATGCATGTGTGTGTGTTGAGTTAGCAAAGGAATGCACGCTTGATTGAGGACAGGCTGCTCATAAATCTGGCCTTCAACTGTACAGAGACACACAACACTGACCCCAACCCCACATGTATCTGTCCTTTTCGCCTGTGCCTCTGTCACCTCACATCAGTGTCCTCATGCGTTTCTGGGCCTCTTATCGCTCAGCATTCAGGAAAGTGCTGTGGCAGGAGAAAAAATAACCAGGTTATAAAAATGACTGTTTATTCTATTAAAATAAATGTGGAAAAACAGCTTGTGTAAGTTTGGCTCTGATGAGTCGTTCCCAGAGGCAGCCTCCAGCTGCCACGTTAGCTGCATGACAATAATTATGTAAATCAGGACAGAAGATGGGTTGGCTTTCTGAAGAAAGGCATTAAAAAACCTTTTTATGTGTGTACTGAAATATTTAGTAAACACATATGTGGTAGAATATACGAAACTCTCTAACTATATAATCGTCTAAGTGCAACATTTCTATTTATCAAGGATTGGGCAAAAGTTTAAAACCATCACCAACTTCTTTACGTTTTAGTTTCAAGCAGCAAGACGTCCTTGAAATGAGTTTATCTTCATCAGTATCTTTTCCCCTTTAAACTTTGGCTGCGCTTCACTTGTTTTCAGTCAAGTAATTTTCAGTCCAACCTGATAATTTTCAGAGCAATGTTTTGGTTTGTTTGTTAAGGCACTTAACTCTGACCTATGACTCATGCAGGCATGTAAAAAGTCAGACTCCTTGCAGGCTAAACATGGGGTAAACGTGGGATGACTCAGGGAGTTTGCACAGTACGTACATCAGTTAAAGACGACTGTTAAAGACCAGCGGGTGGGAAGTGCTAAATATTTTGACCTTTTCTCATTTCTAGCACTCATCAACAAGTTAAACTGATTTATTAAGCAGCAAATTAGTTAAAGCTAATATGAAACATGCTACAAAGAATTTATTTATTTTACTGCAGTTTTGTATCCTTCCTTTGTGTTTTCCATTAAGCTCACTGTTTTGGTGGCTATGATCTCCTGTAGAGCTCGTTCATCTTTGTTTCTTCACCTCGTTTTTAATTGAAGACTCCGGCTGATCCAAAGTTAGTAAACATAAAAAATAGTAAATTTTCATTTTATAGCTGTTGATTTTTCCCGGAATAGGTTTTTCTTTTTTTTGCTACGGTATTCTGAATAAGTTGACCAAGTAAATGGTTATATCACCTGAAATGCTGCCACTGTTAAACCTAAAACCTCTTCGGTCAATCATATTTTAACCTTTTGGAACATGAATGAAAACAAGGTGTTATGCACACATGAAAGAACAATACTGCCGGGCTGTAAAAGCCTTCTGTGAGAGCGAATAGAGAAAAGGCTTGCATTCTTGATCTGCACGGTGGGAGTAATATTTTTTGAACTGACAACATTTCGATCTGACTTGGATGTTTGTCAGGTCAAATGCTTGAACAGTAAAAAAGGGATTTGTATGGTCTTTTCCCCATTTATCTTTGTTACAAACTGTTATAATTTGCCCTTTCATCACAGTTTTGGCTTTTAACCTCATTTCATGCCTCTGTGTCTGTAATGCAAAAGATGTTTTAGAGAAAGCCTTGCAATTTTCAGCAAGCAGTTTCTGTAACATTAGGCTGAGAACAATCCCAGATTCCAAAACACTTAATCTTGTTTCCATTCCTTAATCCTCTTACTTGTCGGTATGTGTTTGGCTCTGACATTTCTTCGAGTCTTTTTCACCTCTATAACTTGCACCTTTCATATTTTTGTTTCATGTTGTACATCTTTATGTGTGTTTCCTTTTTTCCCAGGATTTCTATTTAATAACTAAAATAGAAATAGATTAAATGGTCCCCTTTGTGTAAAAATCAACAACAAATAAATAAACAAACAACATAAATAAATAAATAACAACATGCCTAATTGATTCTGCCAGCAGAAATATTTATTTATTTTGTTATTTTTTAAAATTACTTATTTATTTGCATCTCCAAGAGACTGAAGATGAGATTAAATATATTTCCCAAAACATTGTTGTTGCTTCTTTCAAGCAGTTAAATGTTTCTGATGTGTCTGATTTTAAATCTCTTCCAGGCCAAAATGTAAAAGTTTGCTTTCACTGTAATACAATTTCAGTCTGTCATGAGAGCATTTTATGGAGTTTTAGGTTTCTTCTGTCAGGTGTGAGTGGGTAGATTTACAGTTTTTTATAATTCAGTTGAACGGGAAATTTTCAGAATAGATTTTTTTATACACTGTATAAAAATACAAACTTTCTTTCACTATCAGACATTATATCAGACTAAACTTTTCCTGTTCTGGGTCAGTTAGGGTTACCTATTTTTAATTTTTTGTTTAATACCATATCAATCAGAGATATTTGGTTTATGTTATGTTTTAAATTTACTTTCTATAAATTGAGATGCTTGTGTACATTCTCTCAGTATTTGTTAGCATTGTCTTTAAAACTGCATGATTGGGTCAAACATTTTGGGGACCTTTCCACAAGCTTCTTACATTATTTTGCTGTAATTTTGGCCCATTGCTCCTGACCGAACTGCTGTTTGTGGGTAGGTTGTGGACTGCTTGCTTACGCTCATCCTTTCAGCTTTACTCACAAATTGTCTATGGGACTGAGATCGGGGCTTTGTGATGGCTACTTTTCTTTAAGGTACTTTTCAGATAATTTGGCGGTATGGTTACAATCATTGTCCATTTGGACCTAAGTTTACCAGTCCATCCTGCAGGAAAACACCACCACAAAACAATGCAGCCACCGCTGTACTTCTTGTCATAATGTTGATGGCCGACTTGACCCACATGCAGAAAAATACGAAGAAACAGAGAAACGTTTAGTAAAACTTTTATTAGGAAATCTGTTGCAGGAAACCGCAGTAGCAGGGAGACGGAAAAAAAGAATGAACGCTGGTGAACAACCCACAACTGAAATTCTCAAATATGTTCTATGGAGAAAGCTTACATTGGGTAGAGTTAAGTCCGCCAGGGAGAGAGGTTGTGATCCTGGCAAGAGGTGGCTATGCAGCACTGCCGTAGCAGATGAGTCCTGAGAGGCTTGGAGGAGGGTGGACAGGGTTCGCATGAAGCTGTGAGAACAATCTCTAATCTGGTTGCCAGTGGAACATAAACAAGAATCCAGAGTCCAAAAAGCTATTGGAAAGTTCCTTCAGATATCTCACATGAGAGAGGCTTGGTCAACCTGAGACAAAAACAAAACATTAGTCAAGGAACAAGAATTAGAATCTTCTCAGACAAGCAATAATCAAAACCATGATTTGGCCAGGTAAAATACCACGGAGAGGCAAAACACTCAGGCTCTTAACGCCCCTACTGATGGAAGAGGGTTAGTAGCAGGCAAAAATGACCAGGATCTGACACCACCTTCCCCTCAACGACTGCCTCCGGGCGGTCCAGACGAACTGGCCTGGGACAACCAGAAGTCCCGAATCAAGTTAGAGTCCAAGATGAAAGACCAGGGAACCCAGAGGCGATTCTCGGGACCGTAACCCTCCCAATCCACCAGGAACTGCCATCCTCTTCCCCGTCGACGAGAGGCCACGATCCGGCGGAACGAGTAGGCAGGGTGGCCTTGGAACTCCCAGGCAGGTGGAGGGGGCACGGCCGGAGGGGAGAGCGTGCTGGACTGGACAGGCTTAATCTGAGATACACGAAAAACAGGATGGACTTGAAAACTAGGGGGTAAACGTAAACGTACAGAAGAAGGATTAACCACAGAATCAATAACATAAGGACCGATGAACCTGGGAGATAATTTCTGGGACAGAGACTTAAGCGGAACAGTCCGTGTAGACAACCACACCTGCTGACACGGGCTATAGGCAGGAGTGGGGGTCCGTCGTCTGTCGGCGTAGTGCTTGTTGGCCGCAGCAGACCGCTGTAATGCCTTGGAAGTGGCCGCCCAGATCCGTCTGCATCGCCGGACGTGCTGTCGTACAGAAGTAACAGCAATCTCCTTTTCATCCGCAGGAAACAGGGGTGGTTGATACCCTAGCGAAACCTCAAATGGGGAAACTCAGTGGCAGTGGACACATGTGAATTGTGTGAGTATTCAATCCATGGCAAATGGTCGCTCCAGTCAGTGGGACTGGAGGATGCTGCCCAGCGTAGAGCTGCCTCCATCTCCTGATTAAGTCTCTCTACTTGGCCATTGGTTTGCGGATGGTGACCGGAAGTTAGAGAAACCTTTGCCCCCAATGCTGCACAGAATTCCCTCCATACCTGGGCGGTGAACTGAGGTCCCCGGTCAGATAACACGTTCTGGGGAATTCCATGCAAACGAAACACGTGTTTGACCAAAAGCTTGGCAGTCTGGAAGGTGGATGGTAGTTTCCTGAGGGGTACAAGATGGCAGGCTTTAGAAAATCTGTCCACTATTGTCATAATAGTCGTCATACCATGAGAATCTGGAAGGCCAGTAACAAAATCTACGGCGATGTGGTACCAAGGTCGAGGTGGAACATCCAGTGGTTGTAGAAGGCCAGCAGGCGGTCGATTTGATGTCTTGTTTCGAGCACATGTTCTACAAGCAGATACATAGTCCTTAACGTCCCGATGTAGAGTGGGCCACCAGAAGCGTCTGGTTATTGCGGCAATGGTCTGACTAGCTCCTGGGTGGACCTCAAACCTTGAAGCATGAAACCAGGTAATGAGGCGAGACCGAACGGCGTCTTGCACATACATCCGATTAGGTGGTCCAGATCCTGGCCCCGGGTCAGCAAGGAGGGCCTGCCGCACACAGTCCTCAATCACCCAGGTCATGGTTCCAAACGTGCAACTAGGAGGTAGGATAGGTGCAGCTAATTCCTCCGTCTCATTTGTGGAGAATTGACGTGACAGGGCATCTGGCTTTATGTTTCTGGTACCAGGTCTGTAAGAGATCAACAAATTAAAACGAGAAAAGAACAAAGACCAACGTGATTGTCTAGGATTTAACCGTTTTGCTGACTGGATGTATGATACATTTCTGTGGTCTGTCCAGACCAGCACGGGGTGTTCAGCGCCCTCCAACCAGTGCCTCCACTCCTCCAGGGCAAACTTAATAGCCAGGAGCTCTCTGTCACCCACATCATAGTTTCTTTCTGCTGTGGATAGTCGTTGAGAGAAAAAGGCACACGGATGGAGTCTTGCGTCGAGATCCTGGCGTTGGGAGAGCACCGCCCCCACCCCGGTGTCCGAAGCATCCACCTCCAAAACAAATTGCTTAGCTGAATCCGGATGAACGAGTACTTGTGCATGGGTGAACTTAGTGTTCAAAGCGTTGAATGCGTTGTCTGCTTCTGTAGTCCAGGTGAATGACACCTTAGAGGATGTCAGGGCTGAGAGGGGACTGGCCGTCTGGCTGTAATTCAGAATAAACTTCCTGTAAAAGTTGGCAAAACCAAGAAACCGCTGTAGCTCCTTTCGGGTTGTTGGAATTGGCCAGTCCTCCACAGCCCTGATCTTATTGGGGTCGGCGCGAACCTGCCCACCCTCAAGGACGAAGCCCAAGAAGCTGATGGATGACTGGTGGAATTCGCACTTCTCGGCCTTCACGTACAGTTGATTCTCTAAGAGGCGCTGCAGGACTAGCCGGACGTGCTGATGATGCTCTGCAGGAGTCTTTGAGTAAACCAAGATGTCATCGAGGTAAACAAAAACGAACAGGTTCAAGAAGTCCCCTAACACATCGTTCACAAGGGCTTGAAAAACAGCAGGTGCGTTACATAATCCAAATGGCATCACAAGGTACTCAAAGTGTCCGAGTGGGGTCTTAAAAGCCGTCTTCCACTCATCTCCCAGGCGGATTCGAACCAAGTCGTAAGCGTTTCTAAGATCAAGCTTAGTAAATATTGTGGCACCATAAACTGGCTCAAAAGCTGATGAAAGCAGGGGTAGAGGGTACTTATTCTTAATCGTGATGGCGTTTAGTCCCCTGTAATCTATACATGGACGGAGGGATACATCTTTTTTGCCAACAAAAAAAAAAAAACCCAGCTCCCAGTGGAGAAGAAGATGGACAGATTATCAACCCTAAAATATAAGACACCTTTGCATCATCATAGAGAAAAGACTGTGGGGAACGGTTAAATACTAAGGAGCATTGTAACAAAAATCCACGACAACCTCCCACCTCACCAGAAAATTTCTCCGGGCAGGGGGAAGTGACGTCTCGGCCATGCGGAAGTCGCTGCGTAACCAAAGGCTCTGCAGCGGCTCCCGGTGGTGCGGTAGTTCTAATACTTAAAGTATGCTGCATGAGTGCCGTCATCTCCCCAAGCTGTTGACTAACTTGTCGCTGTTGTTCTAGGAGCGAACAGAGGGTTGAATCATGCGCCTGAATCGTCAGACCATGTTCCGAAACGGTTCTCCGTAATTTTTCTGCGGGGTCAGGCTGGCCTGAGTGTTCTGTCATAATGTTGATGGCTGACTTGACCCACATGCAGAAAAATACGAAGAAACAGAGAAACGTTTAGTAAAACTTTTATTAGGAAATCTGTTGCAGGAAACCGCAGTAGCAAGGAGACTGAAAAAAAGAATGAACGCTGGTGAACAACCCACAACTGAAATTCTCAAATATGTTCTATGGAGAAAGCTTACATTGGGTAGAGTTAAGTCCGCCAGGGAGAGAGGTTGTGATCCTGGCAAGAGGTGGCTATGCAGCACTGCCGTAGCAGATGAGTCCTGAGAGGCTTGGAGGAGGGTGGACAGGGTTCGCATGAAGCTGTGAGAACAATCTCTAATCTGGTTGCCAGTGGAACATAAACAAGAATCCAGAGTCCAAAAAGCTATTGGAAAGTTCCTTCAGGTATCTCACATGAGCGAGGCTTGGTCAACCTGAGACAAAAACAAAACATTAGTCAAGGAACAAGAATTAGAATCTTCTCAGACAAGCAATAATCAAAACCATGATTTGGCCAGGTAAAATACCACGAAGAGGCAAAACACTCAGGCATCAAAGTACTGGCTCGCCTCCTTCTTATAGTCCTCCAGCTGATGACAATCATGCGAAACACCTGACGACCAGCTCCTCAGCTCTTAACGCCCCTACTGGTGGAAGAGGGTTAGTAGCAGGCAAAAATGACCAGGATCTGACACTTCTCTGTTTGGATGGAGTTTTTTGGGGCTTGCAATCTTCCTCCGTTTTCCTCCAAATGCAACAACGGTCAATATGCCTAAGCACCTCCATTGTATTTTGATCTGGCCACACTGCATGTTTCAGAAAATTAAGGTATTTGTCGCTTAGTGCGTTTGCAAACTGTAATCTAACTTTTATGTTGCTTTATGTGGCTTTTTAACCCATGCCAGTCCAGGAAACGTTTTACTGTGGATAATGACACTTTCTTACCAGCTTCAGTCAGCAACTTCACAGAGACTTTTGATTTTGTTCTGCGGTGGATATGCACACAGAGACATGTTCATCTCTTGGACACAGAACCCATCTCCTTATGATGACTGAACATTGTCGTTGTGTTTTTATTTCTGTGTTATTGTTTTAACAGATGAGGCATCTGGAAATGGTACCCATGAATGACTCATCCTCGTGAAAGTCAGCAATTCTCTTCCTGATAACTTCGCTTTGATGATGTCATTTCCAAAGCCATAACACTGCTATCTGGGCTTTCCCAGATTTTTTAAATGCACACCCAACCCCAAAACACCCTAAAATAGCTCTTTTCCATTTGGCATTTAGAAAATACAAATAACTTTGGTAGTCCTATTTGACCTTAATCTAAAGGTTTATTCAGATTTAATGTCAGACAGTGAGCGAAAAGGTAATGCGTGCTTTTAGTGTAGGTAAATATCTGGGTTCGCTGTGTAACTGATTTTACCTGGTTTTGTTCTCCACTGCAGCTTCTCTGCTTCAACAGAATCAAAGCATGTAGCAAATTTAGGTCTGGAAAACACAGCTTGGTCTCGTTTACGGTTAAATCCAGTCTCCAAATTTATACCCACATCATGACAATCTACTTTAGCCTTCCTAATCATTGTCACATGGGAAACAATAAACATAAATTTTGGCCTGATTAACAACATCTTCTGTGCACGTACATTATGTTTTCTCTCTGTTTGGGAGCTCTTTCAAGTGGTTAGAGTGATGGAGGGCAACCTTTTTCTGGCAGCCACTTTTTCCTGGAGCAGACCGGTTACATTTACTTGCGCATGGTTTTCCCACCGTACCAAATTCTCTTTAAGTGCTTGTTTGAAACCTCAAATGGTGGTGCATGTTGTGAAAGATGACATACCAGCACTCTCGGATAGAAGTGCTACAACATCCACAAACACCGGGTCACTGGTTTACCATAACACCATCAAGGGTGTAAAGTATCCTGTCCTACAAGCTTCTTTTTGCCCCCAAACATATCCTTATGCCCCAAATTTCAACTCTGAACTCTGCCCCTGTGGTGATGTTCAATTTAAACCTATTTGGGGGCTCAGAAGCTGTCCATGTTCAGCTTTTTGTGTTGCTATGCAGATGGCAGCCAGACTCCAGAGTGCCACATCTGACATTGCACCAGAGAACAGACCCAAGATAAAAATATGAGGTGCTGTGAATGACAGTTCTCCCTTTGTTTGTGTGTGTGTGTGTGTGTGTGTGTGTGTGAGTGCCTGCAGCTCAGATGTGCATGCACGTAGTGTAGGATGCACAGATGCAGGTCACGGTCAACCATTGGAGGGAACCCCGGTGTTGCTGTAATACAATCCTTCCACGGAGAATGTTCTGGTTTCATCCCTGCCCTGCGGAGTGTGCTTCCACTGCCAGGTACACGCAGTCGGCCTCGAACCTGTAGGGCTCGCCTTGAAGTCAGGCTATATGCCGACTGTACTGCAGTTACTCAATCTAATATTATGTAACAACAGCACAACTTGGAGTCTGAATTATCTCAGTTTACTCGTACAAAGAGGGGTTGTTTTCACTCGCAGCAAAGGTTGCTTTCATAGATGTCAGAGCTCAATCAAAACAACAAGAGCGTTTCACGTCTGGCAATCATCTTCTGAGCATGTGGCGGCAGACAAAAGGAGCCGCTAGAAACACTTTGGGCTGATTTTTACCAAGAAAATTATTCCTTCCTCTTCCCAGGACTCATTTTCTTTGCTACCTGTTTATGCCTTTTTTATGCAACCCACTTACCTTCAAGGCTGTTAACTGTGAGTCACTGATGTTCTGGTGAATTTTGGGGGGTAATGGAGGATGCTTGGTGGCACCATGAGCTCCTGATGAACAGCTGAAAGATGCACGTTGCATCTGACAGGTGATGAGGCTTTTGCAGTTGGGGAGAACGGAAGAGGCTCTGCTGGCAGGGGCTGCCCTGGTTGACTGATTTCGAGGTGTGTGTCTTTGTGGGAACATGCGGGAACTGCATGGCTAAACCTCAGTAATTTAGATAATAGTCTGAGGAGGTTTTTTTAATGTTGTCGACAGCTGAAGGTGAGCAGGTAGCAGAAGCGTTTGCAGCTATATTAAATTTGTGCCTCCAGATGAGCAGTTAGGGAGATGTTTGTTCAGGTTTCGTTCATGTCACTGCAGTGACAAGCGTTTCTAATCCTGTTTTAATTTCAAACTGCCAGCTTCCCAAACTGTCATTCAATCTGCCAGTAAAGCTCATTTACCAAATATGGGTTGGAGTGAGGGCGAGCCTGCTGGGTGGGTTACAATATCTTGGGAAAATGTGTCATCACTGTGACTTTGTCTTATTATTACTACAATTTGTAACAAGTGGATTTATGCTCGGAATTTGTTCTCTTTCTAATTACTTCCCAGGCTTTGTTTTGTGGCATATTAAACAAAACATATGTCGGTGTGTATATGTTTCCCTCTTTAAATGCAATGCCTTGTAAAAGTGTTCATACCCTGTTTTCCACATTTTATCATGTTACAGACCTAATTGTATTTTTACAGGATTGCAGGTAAGGGACAAAAATAAAGTGGTTAATAGTTATAACATGGATGAAGCTAATACTCGGTTTTGGACATTTTTACAAGTAAAAATCTAAAAAGTGTGGCATGCATTTGTACACAGTGCAAAATCACCATAAAAGATTCTGCTTTTGTGTTGTTTAATCTCAGTATGATTCCAGCTGTTCTGTGAAAGCCCCTGAGGTTTGTTAGAGAACATTAGTGAACAAACAACTTGGTGAAGACCAAGAAAGTTATGAGAGTCTCTCAAGCCTGGGAAATCTCACAGGGTTAGGGTTAGCACTGTTCAATCCATCCAAAAATGGATGTAGTTCATAACAGCTGCATACTTACCAAAACATGGCTGTCCTCCTAAACCTACAACCTGGACAAGAAGAGCTGCAATCAGGGACAGGGTATAGAGTTAATGGGAAGATGGAAGCAAAATTCAAGAAGAAAACGCGAGACAGTGATGGAGTTTTACCTTCCAGCAGGAGAACAACCCTAAACATGCAAACTGAACTGCAGCTGAATAGTTTGTACATTTTTGTCCGTTGAGTTGCATAGCATACATAAGAACAGTGAGTTTCTACCCAACCCTGTTTGGGAGTGGGTACCGATACGGGAAATATAAGAGGCTGAGTCAGAGGGAAAATGCGTTGGCTGTTTAAGGTCATTTCTCAGAGTGCCCAACAGCGTGTTAAAGCTAAATGTTTTGAAAGATGTCAGAAGGATTTCCCTTTAGGTCGCTCCTTCTTCTTGTGGGGTCCATCGTGGAGGTTGAAAGAAAGAAAATGGAGGGAGCTGGAGAGCTAATCAGGGTTAATTGGCTGCTGTTTTTTCTTTTTTTTTTTTTACCTGAGGCAGAAAGGAAATGGAGGAGAAATTGTGGAGGGAAAGAGAGGAAGGCTTAAGTACACTGTGACTAATTTAGAAGGAGAAAGGAATTTAATTGGTGGGGCAACAGGATGGCTGGCTGAGGTGTGTCTGTTCCAGATGGAGGCCGACTGAGAGAAATATTGTGCAATGCACTTTTCACACCTAATGAACAGCAGCATGTTCTACAAGCATGAATCACGACTTTCTGTCTGGGCGACAAGAGGATGAAAGGGAGCGCCGAGAGGATGGAAAAGGATGTAAGAGTGCAGGGAGAGGAAAAAGTGCTGCGTTTGGAGAAATATAGAAGAGAAAAAAGTGAAAGCATCCGAATAGTGCAACAAAAAGGAGAGGCAGATGTACATGAAGTCCCTTAGTGTCGAAAACCAACCTTTCAGCTCCAATTTTCTCTGTTTGAAACCAGAGATTTGGGCTCTGAAAGGATTTTAGTGTTACGACCCCCACACCCCCTTCCTCTGATCTCCTCTCTCTTTTCCTCAAACACACACAACATCAGTGTATACATTCACAGCAATGCAAAGTTAATCCACATATAGGATGTCATCTACAAACATTCTCCCAAAAACTCACATGGTAACCTAAAACATCTAGACAAACAGGCTAAAACCTAAACAAGGAGGACGCGCAGCTGATGCAAACCCATCACTGTTTGTGATGGTAAAAAAAGCCATGTCTTTGTTTTTGTGGGGGATTTGATCGAGAATGAACATACGTGTAAGCATGTGTGTGAACCCTGAACACAGCAGCCATTTGTCTGACTGTCTTGAGCTATTAAGCGTGGTTTAATGTAAAGCCGGAATAAACCTGCTTCATTGGCAGTGTCGGGTAACTCTGACCCGACAGGGTGCAAATAGATGGGATCATCACCATATACCGGCAAATAAATAAACCTAATATATATATATATATATATATATATATATATATATATATTTGTTTTTTATTATTTGTTTTATTTTTTATTATTATTTCAATGATGGTAAAGCCTGGAAACTGCTGCTCAATGTTATTTTGTCCATTTAGTCATTACATTTATTACAAAACCCAGTTTCCAGTAGAAATAATCACAAAACATCTGAGAAAATAATAGCTAAAAAAAAGTCTGCCTCTTTGTTTTCATATCAAATAGCTCTGCTGTGCATGCTAACATTTGGACACCTAAGACATGCACGTCATTATGGAAACATCTCTAATTGCCTGAGTTTTAATCAGCCTTTAATCTTTCGATTTTCCTTCCACAGTTGGTCATCTGCTTGCAGTGCTGCTGGCTGCTGCTGTGGCCGCAGCTGTGGATCCTTCCCACAACCTGGCCAGTGAGAGAAGTTCGATCGAAAGCACATATGAGCTGACCAAATACCTGGAGTACCAGCTCAAGGAAATTAAAGATGTATATGTGAGTGATTCTCTGAGATTCTTTCTATACACTGCCATGCAGGGACAAATTAAGAAGCTCACTCTTCATGAAACTTTAACAAACTCACTCAAATTGGCAGCTCCATACAATTCCGATTTTTTAAATGTACACTTTCCATAGAAAGTTGATCAGAATGTCCATAAACTTTTAATTAGCAGACCAGTCCATGACTACCTGTTTCCTGGGGAATAAATATGATGTTAAACAGAGGTCCATTTCTCTTTTGTATGTACAAAGTGAGAAAAACAAGACAGTATCACATTCAAGAGGAGCAGATGCTGAACTTTATAAGTCAGGGAATGGCTACAAGAAAAAAGCTACTCATCTAAACTCACATTTATATACAATCAGAACAATAATAAAAAAAAATCTAACAGCTGGAAATATGTCAAACAAGGCAGTACCAAGACCTACGTTTATCTTGCCACTACACAGTGAGTGGAGTGTGATGTCCTGGTTGTTTCAGGTCTCCATAATAACCATTAGATGCTATTTATAAAGCATTTTTGGGAGGATCTTGTCAGTAAAAAGGCTTTTCTGTCCTACTTTCACAAACATAAACATTAAGTTTGCTCAAATCTACTGGGACTTTAACTGGACCGATGTGTTTTGGCCAGATGAGACTAGGATTTAGTTTTTTCGGAACAAACACTCCAGGTAGGTTTGGTTTGAAACAATTACTGAATATTTCATGAAGCTCTCCATGCTCATTGTTAAGCATAGTGGAAGATCTGTAATGCTGTGGGCTTGTTTCCCTTCTGAAGATCCAATGAGCTTTGTAAGAGTGCACAACATAATAAACTCTTTAAAGTACCAGAACATCATAGAAATTGAAAATAAGTGGTCAAATTGGGTTTTCAGCAGGATAGTGATCAAAAATGAAGGAAATATTTATATGAAAATTGTTTAGGAATTACAAAATCAACAGTCTTCCATAGCCATTGCAGTCCCCAGACCTAAAACACATTAAAAAAAAAACCTGCGGAGTGAGCTGAAGAGAAGAAAGCAATAGACAGGATCCTAGACTTCAAACTATCTGGAGAGATACTGAAAAAGGAATGGACTTCTTGTATATTTATCGCCATTTAGCGACTACACCCCACATGGAAAAGAATACCACGAACTTTCCAAAATTGAAATTTTTAAAAGCAAAATTTATGTTAATAGTAAAATGAGTTGTTTGTATCTGAGCCTCTTCATTTCTAATTCTGCTTTTAGTAATAATGAAAAACTCTTGGTTTTGAACCTGCAAAGCAAATATTTGTAGTGTTGTACTGATAGCTTAAATTTGTCTTAAATTTGTCTTAAATTTGTCGTAAATCCATCTTTTTCAGGGATTAGATCAATATTAGGAAGAGAGAGATGATAAGAGAAGTTAGTTTATTTTAGTCAAACATTTGTCTTCTTTTTTCCTCCCTCTTGCTTCAACTAAAATCCAAGTCAAATAGATCAAAGGATTTAGACACTTCTAGCATTGCCATAAATCCAAAAATTTTAAAGAGGCTTTTATAGCTGATCTACACCATTTATCAACTATCCATCTTCTCCTTTTTCTTTACTTGGCAGCAGCAAAATTCAAACAGGACATTGTTTCTATCAGAAAGAGAATTCATTCAGCTTATTTATTTCTTTACTCGGCTTACAGGCTGGTTTTCTTTTCATTATTTTTGAGTTTTAAAGAATATCCCCACAGGAGTCTAGTTCTTGAAGAATTTCATCTACTTTCAAGCGAGGAAAAACCAGAGATAGGGATCAAATAATGATGTTGTTTATTTTATACTCCAAACGCTGCTGCAGGCTTGCCTGCCTCGCGAGGACTTATTTTCCTAAATAATTTGCTGAGATATGGGAATGTGTCAGCAGAACTCTGTCAATCCAAATCTGGAAGATTTCTATTCAAACAATGTGGTTAATCTAGCTGTTTTGTAACTTTGTTGGGAGACAAAACAAAGTCAAACTGCAAAGTCACCTTCATTCATGACTGTTTAAGCTGCTGTTCGGCTTGTATTAGTGTTATTCTGAACGGGGTTCACGTGTAGAAATGACAGAATCGTTCCCTTTTGGTTTTACAATTGAATAAACTGATATCAATGAAATGTGTGAGCTGTCAATGTCAGTTTTGCTTAATCAGAAATGCATCTCATATTTTATGTATTGAACCAAGGTGAAGCCAGCCCTGTTTGTAACAGAATATATAATATTTTAAACATCTATTAATCTCTTGTGTTGTCTTTTTCTCCAGCTGTCGTATCTGGGCCCGCCGTTCAATGAGAAAGACTTCTCCCCTCCTCGGCCCAACAGTACAGCTTTGACTCTGCCAAGTGCCGCCACCCGACTGGAGCTGTGGCACGGCTTGGAGAACCAAGCCCGCCTCGCACAGAACCAGAGGGCCTACTCTATTCTGCTGGCTGCTGTCAGGGAGCTGGCCCGCTCCACACTCTGCCCCTCTCTTAAAACATCTCTGCTGCACTTTTGCACCGGTCTGGATGGACTGCTGGGCTCCATTTCTGCGCTCATGAACTCCCTCGGTTATTCATCTCCCTCTCAAGCTGCAGCTGGTGAGCTGCAGTACTTGCAGAGGGGCACAAGGGTCAACCGACCAGCTCCGCTCATGAGCCAGACCCTGTACAGATCCAGAGCTGGGTCAAGAACAGAGCCCAGTCAGCATGGCAGCCAGAGAAGGAGTCGGATAAAGATGATCAGAGGAGAGAGGGAGGACGGCGACATGATGGATAGAAGAAGAGGGAGAGCAGGAAAGAGAGCCGAGGCAACCACCCCTGGAGGGCGGAGTGGTGTACTGAGGGAGAAGGGAAGAGGAGAAAGAGTAAGAAGAGAGGAGAGGGAACAGCAAGTAGACACAATAGAGGAGGAGGTGCATGAGCTAAAAGGAAAGATGGAAAGCTGGGGGAGAAGGAGACGGTTGTTGAGTATAGAAGAGAATGAAGATGAGAAGGACAGGGAGCCTAAAATCAGAGTTGAAGTCTCATATCTGGGCACAGGAGAAACCACAAACCATCAACAAATAAACAACAATCCGTACAGCTTCAGTCTGAATTCAGATCACAGAGACTCCCTCAGAGAAGATGGATTTATTTTTGAAACAAACAGGGGATTAGTTTTGAAGGAGGAAAAGCATGCAGATATAGATTCAGCCTCCTCTTCCTCCTTCCACCAGCTCCACCGGCGTTCTCGCTCTCTTCTCTACCCCACCCTCCAACCTCCCCTCTCTACTCTCTCCTTTTTGTATCAGTTTGGAGTGGATGAGGAGCAC